>NC_133752.1:96149927-96842990 GCF_036562045.2 Rhinolophus sinicus
ATGTAGAATTACATCTACTTGGATGAGCAGTGATGTCATTCCAGGATGAGGCACAGGTAGAGGTAGGTGGAGGTTGAGTAGGAGCCATAGTTCTGTCTGGACACGTCCTCTTTATGGAACCTATGGAGCGTTCATTAGGCAGCTGGAAATATAGCTCTAGGGCTCATCTGCGACCTGAGCCTGGAAGAACATGTTTGGAACACGTTTAGAAGTCTTCAACTTCTAGATAGGAAAGAAAGAGATCACCCCAGGAAGGGAATAAAGCAAGGGGAGAAAATGGTCAAAGATAGAGTCCTGGGGGAACTGTACTTGTACACATGGGATTGATTCTTTATGATACCAGTGGTCCTACTGCTGTTGTTGCAGTTAAAAAAGAGGAGCAAGTTATCTTCAAATTTTTGTCGACTTAATCTCTTACTAAGATTTTTCTGGCTAATTAACTGGTAAATGTCCCAGGAAAATATTACATTATTTTTGTTTTATTAAAAAAACACAACGAAAAAATCCTACAAACTATTTGATTCCCCCTTCAGGCAGTGCCAAATGGTATCAATGAAAACATCTTAATAAGGTGCTCTTTCTGCCCTAAAGACCCAACACAACCAACTTTGAAGTCCAGTCATCATAGAGGATAACTGCATATTCTGGCTTCCCCAAAAGTAATTTTAACTTTGGGCATAGCTGTTCTGTTCTTGATAGTGTATAACACTCAGTGATATTTGAGACTTCCGGAATCTTCAAGAGTTAACGTAGAGCATCATTTTGCCCCAAACGTAGATCCCACAATAAAAAAACCTCCTCTTACCAGCAATATGGATTCCTGAAAGATATCATAGAATAATAAAAACTCCAGGTCCTTAGCATGGTGTTTCAAGCTGCCTCTTCGGCAACTTGGTGTGTCTTTGTGACTTGCAGGTAGCTGTCTGCCGTTAGGAGGAGTTCTCTGAAGTCACACAGATTGCATCAGGAAGGCTGGATGCATACCGTGTAGATGTGTGGAAATAGTGCTTTCAGCAGCAGCGTCTTCCAACTGATAAAAATAACTCTACTTTAGTCAGTAGCCCTGAAGCCAGGTGTCCCCTTTCACTTCCTGTTCTCTGTTGATATTCTGCAAAGGAACATCTTGTCTTCCACAGTTTGGGATGGGATGTTTCTGGTCTCGCTAATTTAACCATCTGATATCTGTCTGTTGCGCCTCTCGTCTAATGTTGTGAGCACCGTCGTGAAAGCTTACGTTTTACATTCCTCATGTCTGTTGTTCATCCATACGGCAAGAGTTTTAACAGCGACCTGCCAGGCACTAGCTAGCATAGATATTCATACTATCATTTCGGTTGTTCCCCAGTTTTTAGGCCTAAGCTGTGTAACGACTAGGCAACAACTTTCATGTCAGTGATATTCTGTTAGAAGTCTTACTTTATTCTACTCCCCCATCATGGGAGGTTCTTTGAGGTCCTATGTTATAGATGTATTTCCTGCAAAATACCAGGTCAGCTTTTAGATTTTGAACTTCTTCACAAGTCTCCTTTTTGAAATCTTTATTGACCAGGGGATATAATTTCTTCTTTTTCATTAGCTCCAGGTCAGGCTTCTTCTCAAGAGCTCTTACGTTAGAAAGCCTACATCTGTGAGCAAGAGGGATGGATGGTGGGTGTCATTAATTGTTGAAAGATGTGACTGCTGGTGGTGTTACTTCCTGTGTCAAGCTTCCCATTGTCAGACCTGGCAAAGAGCTGAGGGCTGTGGGGACCGCCTTCATGTAAACACTGCTTAACCCCACACTTTCTCCTTCTTGTGGTAACAGAGTGGTGTTCATCTCCACACAGTACGCAGGAGCCAGCAGGCTTTGTCACTCACTGTAGGGAAAAGCCTCCCGTGTTCCTGATAAAATAACTGCTCAGTGGTTTGTTACTGAGGCAAACAAAAGAATGTTCAGTCAGCACAGGAGTCATAGGATCACGACCTGAGTCCTAGAAAGTTCTTGATTTTCAGCAGTCATCCTTAACTGACCAATTACATTTAAAATGGTCAAAGAAAAACATAGCCTGAGATAATTGGGTAAGATAAACCAATTTATCTTATTTGTTACTACATGTAGAATTGTTGTTTGGGGACTATGTTCTTTATTGCCAAGCGGCGTGAGGAGCCTTCCTTTCGAACTCTCAGTTCTTCTTCTCCATCATTTCCTCAGGCATGTCCCTTCTCAGCCTCCTGTGCTAACTGATAGCACATGTGTTTCAGAACAGAACCTGGAAAAGGAATGTGTATGGCCCTCGTATGGAAATACCATTCCAAATTCCATTCGCCATTAGATAATACACTGGGCTAGACCGTCAGAAGTCACCCCAGAAAGGGGGAATTTGGGTTGGAAAGGAATCAAAGGAATCGCAGAGCTCATATAATTGACTGCAGTTAAGCAGTAATAGGGTGGTCTGGACAACTGGACGAAGGCCAGGTTCAAAATCATAAGCATTTCCCCCTACCCTTTTAGAATGAGGTGAGTTCTGCTGAATGGAGAGCAGAGCAAGTCATCAGCTTTCTTAAGTTTAATCCAAACACGGGTTCTGAACATTGTCTTTTGTTCTCCAAAAGGGGTAAAGATGTCGAATCCAGCCAGAAAAACCTGTGCTTATTCATTGTAACCATCCACACAATTACTACATTTATTTCCTTTTACTTCTCTCAGGAACAGGATCCTGAAATAAGTTCTTGGTTGTATTTGATAAATATCAGCTGATGTTCATGACTCCTTGATTTCCTTTGTTCCCGGCAGAATGTATAGCATTATATATTTGTTGAATGAATGAATGCATGAATGAATGAATGAATGAATGAATGAATGAATGAATGAATGAATAGCAGTGTGTCCAAAAAAAGGGGAAATGTTAAGGTGTGTGCCTTCACTGCCATGGGGGAAGCAATGTGATACGCGTGTGGGGTTACCAAACCATTCCATGGAACAGTAGACCATGACAAATTACACACACACACACGCACACACACACACACACTTCTGTGCTCTGACAAATGTTGCACACTATATCACACTCTGGAATCCACAATGTACATTTGCATATTGAAGTCTCTGAAAAGGTCTGCAATGACGATAAGCTGGCTAACCTTTATTTCCAACGTACTTGGCCATGGAACGCTCTGGTTTACATCTGTTTATGTCTAGAACCCACTGAGTACACTTCTGCCAACACTGGTGGAAATCTACAAAATCATCCTACACGAGTCTGGCGGACCTGTGTTTGAATCATGGTTTACCAATTTACTGTGTGATCTCGTGTCAAGTTAAGTAAGCTCTGGTCTTTCCTCATCTGTCAGATAAGGATAATGTCCAATTCCTAAGATACAAGAGTTAAAACAGATAATGCAGGTAACCTGTGTCCTGTGCACCTAGCACAGGCTGGATCCTCCCTGGTTATTTGTTTCCACGCTGACTGCACTGCATTTCTTTGCACCACACTGGCACCCACAAATAGGGGCTCCTTAGGGTACAGCCTATTGTCTTTAATCTCTATGGCCAGTGGCAGGCAATTGTTAATTGTACTTGTAAAATGTGAAGAATTAGAGCAGGTCCTTGCAAGATGTCGTTTTCATTTTGTTATAACATTGAGGCAGGAACTGAACTCTTGTTTATCAATTAGCCTATGGTAAAATTGGTTTCATTATATGTTGTTTCACTTAAAGTCACAGAACCTGTCAATGACATTGAGGATTTACTGCAGTCTTTTTTTTTTTAAAACTGCTTTCCTAAAGGGAAGTATGACAAAGGGCTCTTAGTTCCTTTTGCATTTGTTGCTGCTGTTGCCTCCTAATTTCTGGCAACATTATTTCCCTGTTGTTTTTTCTTAGCTTCCTCAGGTTCTTCTAAATTGGATATTAAAAAGAAAAAGTCTCTCTGAAAATGTCTTTTATTAACCTACCAAATCAATGGCTGTCCAAATGCTGTATGTAACAAGAGAAATAGCCACGGACATTTATTTTGCTTTTACCACACACCAGGCACTACTCTCAACTCTTTGTGTGTAGACCTCATTTAATCCTCTCAATGGTTCAGTGAGTGTGCATTGTTATCTGCATTCCGCAGATGAGGAAAATGAAACTTTTTTTTTTGTGTGTGGAAAATGAAACTTTAAGAGTAACATGCCTAAGGCCACCCAGCTAACGAACGCTAACGAGGACTGAATGACAAGAGCTGATGCAGATTAGTGTGGACATGGATGAGTTGAAGACTGCAAAGTCACATGGTGGAGAGGCTTGAGGTTTGTGTTATCTTGTGAAGTCTAGGTGAAAACTTTTCCTTTTTCAGGAAATAAAGGTTATGTATTTTATATTAGTCAAGGTTCTCCAGAGAAATAGAACCCACAGTATATATATAAGAAAATGTATTGTAGGGAATTGGCTCAGACAATTTTGGAGGCTGAGAAGATTTGTAGTTAGCAAGCTGCTGGCCCAGGGGAACCAATGGTATAAGTTACAGTTCAAAGGCTGGCAGGCTTGAAACCCAGGAAGAGCCCATGTTTCAGTTCATTGTCCTAAGGCAGGAAACACAGGACCCAGCTCAAGCAGGCAGGCAGGCAGATGCATTCCCTCTTGCTCCTGTGTGGGAGGGTCAGCCTTTTTGTTCTATTCGGCCTTCACTGATTGGATGAGGCCCCCCCATATTAGGGAGGACAATCTGTTTTACTCAGTCCATCAATTCAAATGACAATCTCACCTAGAAAACAGCCTCGCAGACACACCCAGGATAATGTTTGATGAACTATGTGGATATCTTGTGGCCCAGTCATACGGGCACATAAAATTAACCATGACATATCCCAAAGTTTTCAATCACAAGTTCACATCTTCCCCTCTACTGTCTACATTTTCAGGCAAGTGAGGTTCTACTGACTTCAGGGACCTCATTACAAAAGCTCCTCCAAAACTCAGCCTTTTCTTGAGATAGGGCATGTATAACTGAATATTGTGAAATATTCAAATGTCAATTACTGTTAACCATTTAAATATTTAAAGTCTGAGTAGAGAGTCTCCTTGAAATCAAAAACTGCTATTTCCCCTCATGCCAGCAATCACAACTGGGGACCCAGGACTGGGGCTTCTATAGTGACTCCAAATTCAGAGCTTTGTGCTCTGCATGCATAATGCAGCCCCAGGATCAGATATGTAGTAGGTCATAGCCTTTGCCCAGTGACAATTGGGAGAATGAGTGAGACCGGCTTATATTTGAAGAGATGAGGAAAAGCTTTCTTTTGCCAGCTACTCTGCTGGCAGTGAGGGCAGTGAGCGGGTCTTAACTGAACTCGTCTCTGAGTTTCAGACCTTGCCTGGCACACAGGAGTCAAGAAGTAAATATTGGTTGCAAGACTCAGCCGATGATTAGGTATCTACTGTGTGTTCTCTGATGTTTGCTAGAGAAGCAGTGATAAGGGGTGGAAAAAGACCCAAGTAGCTATATGGAGCGGTTCTCTGAGTGAATCAGAGGTACTGACTGTGTTACTGTTCTTAGCCCATTGTCTCAGCTCTGTGTAGCTATTTCTACCTTACCTGAGACAATTACCTTCAAACCTGCTAACTGATCCCATACTGGGTGGTCCTGCTGTGGTGGCCTTTAAGTTTCAGTTAGAGTTCCTTGTATTTCATAAAAGACACTTAGAGACAGGGTGTTATAAATTATTTGGGGACTTTTTTTGTCATCTGGAAAAAAAAAGAGGTCTTCCAGAAAATAAAAAAAGTCTCCTTTGCACTCTCTGAGGGTGAAAAAGAAGTGCAGTTGGGAGGCGTAAGGGGGCTTGTTGTAGACTAGAAAAGAGAGGGACTAGACAGGTGACTCCTGAACTTTGTTCAGCAGGGGAGACAGGAGGAATTGGGTAGGAACACAGCTGGGTTTTTTTTTTTTTTTAAAGATTCACTGACCCTATGGCCCATTGATAAGAGGCTCTCTGCCCTGCACAGGGACTCTTCTTGCAGTGGAATTTTATTTTCCTCCCTGGGCTAGTGTTAAATTCTCGGGATACATAAGGTGACACGAGGAGAAGCAGATGATATCAACACCACAGTTTATTTGTGGAACCTGGGCCTCCTCCTCAAGGGCAGTGCTTTTCCTCCAAAGGAGGGAGCACTTACTGCCACCCAAGTACCTGCTGCTCTCAGCCTTTCCTTGCAAGGACAAGAAGGAGAAAAATCCAGCTAGTGAGGGCCAGTCCACAAGTCGTTTCAGGAGAGATGGATGTAAACAGAAATGCCTGGAAGTCTGAATGTGCTTCCTGCTGTGGAAAGGTTCAAGTGGAACCCTAAAGAGATTTTCTGAAAATGGTATTTAAGAATACACTAGGTGTGGAAGCTGGTGGCAGATAGGAGAAATTTATTATCACCATAGGAGAACAACATAGGAGAAATTTATTATCACCAATGCCTCCTTCCCTCTTCCCCATAATCTCCTTCAATTAACCTCTTGATGAAAATCAACAGGAGAGGGGGACATATTCTATTTTTTCAGTTCTGCTGTTGATTTTTAGGGAACCTGGGAGGGTTGCATTACCAATGTTTTTTGGGAGATAGTGATGGGAGCCTGGGTTGTCAGCAGGCCTAACAATGAAGTCGTAGTTCTATTTGGTGACAAGCACTGGCATAAAAGCAGGGAACACAATGCTCTCATTGGTCGGCTTGAGAAGAGTAGCCTGGTGATTAAATGTTCTTATTTCCGAGTGAGCAGTGTGGCTGTGTTCAGAAGAGCCCATTAGGTTGAGCAGAGGCCCATCAACAATCTAATTAAGAGGAAAGGGAGGGTCGCTGTAGAATTATCAGTGCTTGTGTTGCTAACGCTGTTTCGGTTTAGAGCCAAATGGAGCTGTTCAGTATGAAGTCGATATGAAACTCTTGTCTGTTTCATGTCAGATGCCCTCCCACAGAGGGGGCTGGTTTTAGATAATGATTGTTTTGCTTCTGTGGGATACCACCTGCAGAAACGCGTTTGTTTTGACTGTTTAGAGATTGCTGAAAGCCTTGCAGAGAGGATTCTTTGGATGTGTGTTTTCCCATCCAGTGACAATGCTCAGCTTGAAATTGTGGACCAGCTAAAGGTTACAGGCTGTGACACAGCTGAGTGTCGATTTGTAGAACCGCTTGGTTCTGGTTTTGGCGCAAGTCCTTGGGAACGATGGAGCCAACCAGTAATTCTTAGCAAGAGAGCTTCAAAGACACCCATTATTTCATACTTCCATTTAAAAAGTAAATCCTTATAGCCTTGATAACCCTTCTGCAATTCCCACCATAGTTTACGTATTACAAAATGAAGAGAACCAATTGCATGGCTTTGCAGAGGACAAACCCCATTAGTCTGTGGTAACATTTCTGCCTAGAATTTTAAGCATCTTGATAGCATGGTGAAGACTCAAGTAGGGGTGGTGAGGGACCATTTTGCAGAAGAATAACCCTGCAGCTCAGCAAGGCTGTGTAATTTGTCCAGGGCAGCGTTTTAACAGGTGCTGTAAGTACAGCCATGTGCGTGTGTGTCATGAGGAAACGTCCTACAGCTCCAGTTACATCCCTTGATGGAGGTTCGGATGTGGTATTTGACAATCTTCACCAGCCCATTGTTCATCCAAGAAGCCACGCCTGTCTTTTGGGTGGCACTCCATCTAGTCTTGGTAATGACAGTCTCTAGCACTGAGGGTCTTCCTTAGGACCCAGAGGTATTGCTGGAACGCTGACCCAAAGAAAGGAGGGGACTGTGGAAAAGGTGGGGACTAATCTACAGAAAACTTACAAAGTGGAGAAGGTCGTGCAACGCAACTAGGAGCACCAGTAGTTGCTGCGGCTACTGATGCTAAAGATAACTACAGAAAAATCAGTGCTGCTACCTTGAATAAAAGGGAGGATGAAATTTGAAGCCCAGAGTGAGTTTTTCAAAGGTGAAAACGTGCCCAATTGTTTCACAAGGTTATCAGGACAAATAGGAATTCTTCTCTGTCTTTGCCAGATCTTCTGCTTCCAAAGTAGAACTCCTCTAGTTATAGGAGATAGAAACGCAGGGCAAACAACATGTTTCTCTGCCTGGTTTCTGGAGAGTGATTTGAGTGTTGGAGGACTCGCTGTAAGGACGGAGGGGGAGTTTGTCTAATAGTGAAAAGAGCACTTTTCTGTTTTCAGAGGGGCAGCCTCACTCCTGTGCCCGGGAGGCCTCGTTGGCACAGTGGATCAGCCAGACCTGTTAGACCTGCCAGCCTTAGTATGTTTTCAGCCGCAATACCCACTGATGGAAATGATTGTAATTTTGTCTGTTGTCAGCATGGGAGCTATGCGTAAATATTTTTAAAATGTGAACAGTGAACCAGTATCAGTTCATATACTTTCCACGTTTGGTTATTTATGATGATTTTAACTTTTGATCATTTAAGCAGTAACTGGAAGAAAGTTTATCTTGATGTTATCTAATCGTGGTGGGATAAAAGCTTATCAGAAGAGATCTGATATAGTGAAGATTTTACCATGGATAGTTAGTTACCTGGTGAGCTGAAAACTCTTTCTTTAAACATTTTAGGTATTCCTTTCTAAAGGGTAAGTGTGGAGCCCAGCCCAGAGCACATCCAGCTGGGGTACATGTTCATTCAGTGTGCATCCTGGTGATGTAGGAGACACCAGGTTCCTTTCCCCTGCTGCACGTGCGGTGTCTACTCCCATAGGTATTCCTCAATCTGGGCTCTTCATTGGTTGCGGGTTTGAGTGGCATCAAAGTGAGATCAGCTGCCAGCAGGAGCTCCGTATTTTGTAATATAGTGTGGGTGGTAGGCTGACCAACTGTCCTGTCCTGTCCCAGTTTGCCAGCACAGAGGGGGTTCCCGGCATGTGGCACTTTCAGTTTTCAAATTGGGAAAGTCCTGGGCAAACCAGGATGAGTTGTCACCCTGTGTGGGGTAATGGATTTGACCATAAACTTCAGGGTTACATTTTAAAATATTAAGCGGTTGTCATTCTGAATGTTCCTGAACCTATTTTACAGTGCGGAGTGGACTCGTTCCCAAAATACCCTGTGTCCATGTTGGTCCACAGGCTCATGATACTCTCCTTCCAGAAAGGAACTCCGAAATGGCTTCAGACTGTGTCTCATTTGCTCTGGTGGCTCTGTATTCTTGCAGACTGGTTCAGAGAGCAAGCTTAGGCGCCAGACTACCCCACCCTTCCCTGTCCCCCAGCTTCCCACCCCCTCCTTCAGTTATAGTGTCACCACTTTTATCTCTCAGGAGAAAGCTCAAAATTTTAAAAACTGTGTATTTCCAAGCCAGTGACTAGATGCCTGCATATCTCTTCTGGCTCCAGCGTTCTGTGGTCTTCTAGGGAGAATTGCTAATTTTCCTAAGGCTTTGAATGGAATAAATTGAAAGAAAACTGCTTGTTCAAATGGTTCCTATGATAGTGAGAGATACTCACTGTGTGGTCCTTTTATTTTTAGTAATAGTGTTGGGAAAATCAGGTTATGTTTATTCTGAGTGTCTGGGGGTGCTGGTGCGATTGTGTAGTCTAGAAAATTCTGGAATTATAAATTATTATAAACGTTGACCTGGTGGGGAAATTCATATACCAAAAATACTGTAATTTATAAGTCAGCCTATAGGTTTTCCTCTTGTTCGTTGCCCAGAAATGTATACATTGGCTGATGAGAATAAACTGAGAAAGCACTTTCATAGAGAAATATAAATACATTTAACTGTGCTGTACTTTTGTCAAATGTGTTTTTATATCAGATTTCTTGCTTGTCCAAAACGCCCCAATTTGGAGTTTATTTATTTTTTGCCGCCTTCATTGTAAATCTCATAGTGTGGACTTGTCTTTCATTTAGATAAATACATTCAAGTTGTAATACGTCCTAGCTTTTAGTATTAACCAAATACTTTATGGACTTTCTCTTAGCTGTCATTTAGTTTTAGCCTTCTGATGTTTATTTGTAGTAGAATATTGATTTTCTCCAGGGCTGTGGACATCTTTAGGTGTGTTGTGGGCTGATGATAGCATCCACTCAGCTGGAGCCAGAGGCCCATTTTGAATGGGTCGGCTTCTTTTTATGGCAAACCAACTGCCCTCCATGAATAACAAGTTCCCCTCTTGGGAGAGAGAAAAATCATGTTGCCTTGGTATCTTAGGAGTGCAGTTTAATAAATATTATCATGCATGATGGAACAACATCTTTATTCAATAAAGCAGATATTGCCAACAAAAAGTGAAACAATAGAAATAACTTCTAGTGGTTTCCAGCCTTAATTATGAAAAATAAGTGGAAAAGAGAGTTTGTAATCAAGGTTTTTTGCACAGTGATAGTTGGCTATTTTTTACTCTAAAGTAAAAAATAGATACTTTAGAGTAAAAAATAGATAAAATGAATGCTTTTGGCTTTTTCCCTAACATTTTCCACCTCTGGGTTTTGCTTTATATGGTCATATGTTATACTTTAAGCCACCCACAGACTCAGCTGTTTGGGTGAGGCTGGACTCATCACTGGGACAGAGGCTGACCCAAGTTTACTATGATGGGATGGCCTTGCCATATCAAGACTTACTTGAATGAAATTTATGCCTACAAAATGTTTCATTAGAAGCAATGTATTAACGTATTGTTTTTTTTTTCTAAATCAAGGAGAATTTTCCTTATAAAAACATTTTTATCACCAAGTTGGGCACTTTTTCTACCCTGTCTTCACTGCTTTTTCTAAATGTGGAGACATGGAAAACATTAAAAATAAACGTTTTCCCCTGAAAAATTATAAACCCGTAATTTGTTAAAAAGGCTTTAATCTGTATTTAATTTTATTTTAAATAAAATGTGACATAGGTAAAACATCCCTGTATTGTGCTTCATGGAAGTGCCATGAGGAGGGTGAGTAGGGGTAGTTAATGGGGAAGAGGGGTGGTGAAGATTTAAAAACCCATTGCTAGAAGTCAGATTGACAATAGGTTTGGTGGAGGAAATAGGAAACTGAGTTGTGGAACATTTGAGGTGAGGTAACTGGGAATTCTTCCCTTTGGGATACACATGTATATTGACAAGCATTTAGAATATGTGTGTCTGGAGTCTGGGAATACAGTCTGGGCTGCAGCCATAATAGGGAGGGCTGGAGGATTGCACAGGTGGGTCCAGAGAGGAACATCCTGTGTGAGCCTTAGCACAGCACTTGGACGAGACCCCAGCAAGCGGTCCTCAAAAGGGGCCTCAGCTGATGGTATGCAGCCCTGCCTTAATTCAAAGCCATAGTACTCACATCCAGCATTAAAACCACGGGTCTCTGCCAGAGCACCTTAAGTCTGTTGGCATTTATTGAAATTAATTTGTCTGCAAGAAGAGACATATATCTGCTTTGTTAACTATTCATTCAAGTAAAATGTTTCTGGGAGATAACTAAAGCCTATATTTATGATACAGCAAGGTGATAAAACAGAAAGGTATATATTATAAAATGCTGAGTATATAAAATGGTAGATTTTTTGCCATTGCTGATATCTGGTTTTTCCATAAAAACTGTGATTCCAAGAATCATGTGGCTGGAGCCAGTGGGCTTATGATATGACATGAACATGATTTGGCATCTATTTTTATTTTGAGGAAGAAATAAAGAACAGGAAAGCATCCTATTCCAAGTCTCCAAAAAGGGTTATGTTTTTAATTCTGTACCCCAGAAAATGCTCACAAATTTGGAGTTACACTTCATGCGTGGAGCTCTGTAAAGGAAAAACAATTTGGTACCCATCCACCCAAAAGCCATAAATCAGACGTAGAATGGCTAATCACAGATATAGATTGCATGCTCCGTGCTGATTACTTTCTCCTCGGTCTATTGTGTACAATTAAGAATTTAGATCTTAGGCTGGCTGTGCTGTTTTTGAAGTATGACTCAAAAGCATAAAGTTAATTTTTAAATTCTCCTAATCCTGATTTATACTTTTTGTTCCTTTTTCGTTAAAGTATTATCTTCAGGAGGCTCATATTAAACTGTAAGTGCTGCCTTGGGGGCAGTTTTCATAACACTGCAGCACCTATGCATTTATCAGAATAACCAGAACTGCCTGATGGCTGAGAAAATACAACCATTTTTACTGTGTAAAAGTAAAACAACTCGCAGTAGCAGTCACCATTAATTGATTTAATGGGATGGACATGGTTCTAATGGGCTCAGCATTGGTTTTTCACCTTTCAGCTTCATCAGTGTCACCTAGGATCATCTTAAAAACTAGAGGAAATGGTGCAGCTGCTATTAGAAAACGTTGTGCCAGTTCCTCAAAAAGCACAAAAGAATTACCATGTGATCTAGCAATCTGCTTCTCAGTATATACCCAAAAGAATCGAAAGCAGGAACTCAGAGACATATTTGTGCACCTGTGTTCATGGGAGCATTATTCTCCATAGCCAAGAGGCTCAATATGTCTATCAATGGAAGAGTAGATGCGCAAAATGTGGTCCATCCATACAATGGAATATTAGTCAGCCTTAAAAAGGAAGGAAATCCTGTCATAGGCTACAACATGGATGAGCTTTGAGGACATTATGCAAAGTGAAATAAGCCAGTCACACAAGCACAAATATTGCATGATTCCACTTATCTGAGGTCCTAGTAGTGAAATTCATAAAGATAGAAAGTAGAACAGTAGTCACCAGGGGCTGTGGGGAGCGAGGGTAATTATTTAATGGGTACAGCGTTTTAGTTTTGCAATATGGAAATAGCTGTGGAGATGGATGGTGGTGACAGCTGCACAGCAGAGTGAATATATTTTCTGCCACTGACCTATACACTTAAAAAAGATGAAGATGGTATAGACTGTTTATTTCAATTAAAACAAAAACAAAAATGACAAAGGAGTGGGCTCCATCAAAGAAACTCAGTTCCTGTTAGTCTGTAGCAGCGGCCAAGCTGTGGTGATTCTAGTCTAGTCTAGTCACCGGTGGTTATCTCTGCAGAGTTTGGACCCAAGGGGTGCAGCCAGCAGTGGGAGGCCCAGACTGCCAAGTGGCAGGAGGGGGGAGCCGAGCACCTGGAAAGAGAATGGCAGGTGGATTCCCTACAGCAGGGGAGAAGACCTTGACCACTGCCTTGGCCAAGGAATTATTCCAATGAGGGGAATTTCGGGCATAATTTGTGCACATGGGCCAGAAGGGTCTTTCAGTCACACCTGAGCTGCTGTCTTTCTAAGCACGCAGAGTGGGTGATGCCTGTCATGGAGACAAGATGGAAAATAAGCACAGATTCTGTCCTGCGTCTCGCCTCGCCGGTTCCTTCAGAGAATCTTAAAGATAGTGTACACTTACCTGCTTAAAGTGAAGCAGAGATAGGAGGGAAGCTCAGAATGAATAGATCACACTATTCATTCCTGCAATTCGTGACAGGAAAACGTTTTTAGATGCTTAAGAAAGTGACTTGGTGATGTAGCTTATAAGTGATTCTTCTTTTATTTGTGAGACTGAAATGGACTTCAGCTCTTTTGTTTCCTCATGAGCCTGGACTTCTGTCCCAGAAGCATCTTATTGAACATGAGATGAATGGAGTGACCTATGTATCAATTCAGATTATACACATGCACAGCAAGTGTTATGCATGTTTCAGTGGCTGACCAAATAAGATAAGCCGTAGCCCAACTGAGTAAATCCTTCCATGCCATGAGAAATCCCTGGCATCGCTGCATGTCTCATTTTCCAAAGAATTTTATGGGAATCAATAATAGCTAGCCCTGGTGTTTCTACCCATTCTGTTTATTGAATATGATTCATTTTGAGTGACCTTTACTTTTCTATAGTAGTTCTTTATTTGTGAAGTGCAGATTGCAAACAATCTAATCAGCCCTCTGGCTTTCGGTTATTAGCGTTCCATCTGCTTTATAATGTTACTGTAAAAACCAGCTGTTCAAGGAGGCAAAAACGATTCAGTGACTGAATCTTTTCCTCTGGAAGAAAAATTTGTGTGGCATTAAGATTGCCAAATGACAATGTCTTCTTTTGGTTGTGTGTCTGTGCATGTGTATTTGGCTGACTTAAGGTGTTTGTCATATTTCTTTCTTGGTAACTGAGAGTTCAGATGCCCTGGTTAATGTTAAAATTATGAACAAAAAAGTTCCTAAAAAACAAAGGAGGAATCATAATTTTAACAATAAGATGTTGCAAATAGTTTTACTATGAATAATAAAGTGTTACAAAGTTCAGGATTAGATCTTAATATGAAGAAGCTATAGAGTTGATAAAGGGTTGAGTGCAGTGTGAGAGTATTAGTAAGAATTCTTGATTTTCCTCCCCAAGCCATGGCTCCTTGATTGTTTAGTTTGTAGTCATTCTTCTTCAGTAATCTTTATTCCATGTCTTAGACCCTACTTTTACAAAAGGTGGTGTTGATACTTGTTTGTATGCTGGTCTTGTCAAGTCTTGCAAACTTGAACTGATGTTGTGCTCATTTCTTGGATAGGTGCCGAAGATTATCATGTTTTCATAATCAGGCATATACTTGCTTTTATTCAGAGACTGCTTGAAAGAGCTTTGCCTTCTTGGAGTGATCATGAGCTTGACCTGGCAGATTGCTGGGTGGAACTTGAATTAAAGGAGGTAGAAGCAGGTGACCATTAAGGTTCTGGTCTATGGCCACCTTCTCAATGTGAAATAATGCTACAAATCCTCATTTCCATCTAGCAAAAAAAGCAGTGAATTTAAATTGAAGCTCAGTTTTCTAACTTGTTTTCATTCTTTGCACATTTCCTCATTGCAGATTTGTGAGGCAATGATTTGCAAGTTCTTCAAAGGTAGTGTTTTGTATTTGGGATTTTCTTTTCCCTTTTAGGTTTGGCGCTGAGCTCTTTGATTTCAAGGAGGAAGGCCCGGGCAGGCTATGGCAGTGCAGCTCTCTCTGCTGGCAGCCGTTCCTAGAGTTATGGATAAATTGGGAAACATAGGGGGAATATATGGAAGCAAGATGAGATGAGAAAGAAGAGTGTGTTTGGTCCCTGGGTGGGCATCTAAGAAAGAGAATGAGAAGGTCATCTTGGTCTCAGCCCTTCAAACTATAGATGAGATCCCGGAGAGAACGTAGGGCTTCCAACCAAGGTCTCAGAGAGTTAAAGGCAACTTAGCCTCCTGCCCCCTTATCAACTGCCTTTTATACCACAGTAGGGATGGATTCTCTTAAACCTCTCAGACAAGACTAATTACAAGCAGCCAGTTGATCCTATAATTCACCGATTTGTCTGGTCTGGCTGTAAGATTAGAGAAAATTACACTCTTGATGCAGAGATAGAAAAACAGAGCAGTAGATAATGGGGTGGACGTTTTGCTTTCCATGTGGTTATGCAGGGACGTGTATGGACACGTATGTACGCATTGGCAGAGTGATGAAGAAAATGAACAAATCTGCCAATTTCCAGTTTCTCTCCTAAATTCTGCGTGAACATTCTGTAGTCTTTCTATCCTGTGCCATTTTCTAGGATGAGTTTAAATTCATTGGATTAGAATCTATAGGACTAAATTTGGGGTTCTTGTTCCTCAAAAGCATGGTTCATAGAATTATTTGAGGTTACAAGTGGGAAAGTATGCAGTGGTTAAGTCACTTACCCACTCTAGTCAGTTGCACCGCTGATTTATAATGGTGACTTTCAGTAACAAGTGTGGGTTATTGGCCACCTCTCTCCCTAACACACTCTTTTGGATTACTCATTGCTGCATTGCTTGAGAAAACCTGAACCTAGAAATATAAGTGGGTAATAGGTGTTATTTGTATAACTTATACAAAATTTACATGTGACTGAAAAATTGACTCTAAATTTTAGTGATCCTTTTATTAACAAAAGGAATTTATCCAGCATTGAACATTATTCCCTAAATTAGAATTCAGAGGAGATGACATAAGAATGAATCTGAACTTCTTCCCCTTATCCCTTGTCTGGAGTGTTGGTCTTTGTTTCTTTCTTTTGTAAGTTGTGGGCTGTAGCCTGTAGTCTTCTTTTTATGCACACTAAGTATGTGAGTGTCTTTCAGGATTGTCTCTTTGGAGTGTCCACAGGGAGGCAGGAAGGTCCAGATCCCAGGCCTGTTCAAGAGGTTTATCTATCTATCTATCTGTCTGTCTGTCTGTCTGTCTGTTTGCCTGCCTGCCTGCCTGCCTGCCTGCCTGCCTATCTATCTACCTAACTATCTATACATACCAGGGATGCCAAAAATGTGTACAAGTGGACACTTTGGTCAACGTTGCTCAAGCAGTAGTTCACTGTAATCAGAAGTGTCTGGACGCTGGTAGTAACCACTTTGCGCACCTCTTGTAATTACAGAAGTTAAACGTGACTTGTATTCATCTTCTGTTCTCAGTGTATATTGAGTATTAAATTTTAATACAGTTTTCCTTTCTTAAAATGTATATACATTCTTTTGCCACCCTCCATGTATATATATATGTATATGTATATGTGTATATATATGTATATATATATATACACATATGTATAATTGTATTATATAGTTAAAGGAAAATGTGAACTTAAAACTATCATTTTTGTTTTTAAGATGAGCAATATTAAGGCAAGCTCGTATGCTTGTGAGAATGATATAGAGAAATGAAAAGGACAAGTGTAGGAGAGAAGACACTGAACAAGCCAAAGGAAGGACTACGAATTAGCACACAGGGGAAGGGTTGGAGCAGAGACACCTTTTCCATGTTAACAGTAGGAAAGGCATATGTAGTGGGTACCATAACTTTGTGGATTTGAAGATGAAGGGATAGGTAGTTCTTGTCTGTCAATGACAGATGAAGGGAGGTGATCAGCTGAGAGTAAGAAGGAAGAGGATGTTGGAAGTTTGAGGAGAGAGGAGAAACTATGACATAGATTATCATCCCCAAAGAGTAAAAAAGTAAAAAATAAAATAAGGAAAGTGTAGACAAATCATTTAGCAGAGTTGACTGCTCATTTGAGATCTGTGGTAATGAATTTAAGGTAATACCATGAAGTGGAATTGTGTAGGTTTATTTTATTTTATTATTATTTTCCCCCCAGCAATTCTAGCAGCTCAGTTACAGACGGTTAGTTAGGCTGAAGCAGTATTGATTGCCAGTGTGGTACAATGGTCGAAGAGAGGGGCCAGGCAGGTGAAGATATTTGCAAGGAATTGATCATAAAGTTGGACCACAGATCTAAGCTGGGTGTGGGGGACAGTGAGAACATAAAGGGGAAGGTGGATTGAGATCATAGGATAGTAAGATCCATGTGAGGTCAAAGAATCATTGGAAAGTGGGTGCTAAGTAAGTGTGATGGCAGAGGGGGGTGTGAGGGTGGGGAGGATGGATGTCTATAGGTCCAATAGCCAAACTCATGTCAGGGAAAATCTTGAGGGCAAGTTTTTTTTTAATAGACTGTGTTAGCATTTGAAAGATGATGGAAGTTTTTTTATTTGTTTGTTTATCAGCCTTTATTAAATTTGGAGTTAATATAATTTTTTTTAAAAGGTTAGCTGTTTTTTGATAGAGTTGTTTTTTAATCTGTCCCTTTTTAAAATATTTCTTTTTACTGATTAAAATAAATCACAAGTAAAGGTGAGCGTTAATATTTAATTTTCTTCTGGAAATATATATATATATTTTAAAGTAAATCACATCCATTATGGAAAACTCAGAAAGTTCAAAAAGCACTTTTAAAAATTCTATCCTACAGATAGACGGAAATGTCCTTCCATTTTTGGGGCATATTTTAATATAGTTTCTATTACTTACTGTCTTGTCATTTTATTTTTAATGGCTGTAAGATATTCGTATTCATTTTTTCAATATATAAAATTGTTACTGGTATTAGACATTAAAACCTTTTCACATTTATGAGCCTCAGCGAAAGACTGTCTTAAGTGGTTGGTATACGAATTAAAGGGGCCGTGACCAGCCCTGTTAAGGAGTTACTGGGAACAGTGATTTTATTTCAGCAAGTTCCAGTCTGGAATAAAGTACCATTATGGGGGCTTTAGATACCTTTTAGAAGGTAAAAGATTTTCCCTTTATATCCAGTTTTTACTTATCTTTTCCATCAAAGTCTCTTATCACTAGAGCACCTGTGTTGATGCTCTTAGATGTTCTACGTTGTAAAGGTACCTACAGGCTATCATTTTACTCATCCTGTCTCCTAGGATCACTGATTTCACCAGGATCTTAACATAAACATATTACAGAACAAAACTTTAAATCATAAAAATTCTACTTGCTTCTTCACCTCCTCACCTCATAAGAATTAAAAAGACTGCTATTTTTAAGTTTTGGTGGCATAATACTTTGGTCTAGCTCATGAAATACAAATATTCGTGGTGGCCTAGTTTGAGAAAAATGGACAAAAGCTCTTCGTAACACAGGTATTGTAGTTATAGAATTCATTTTCCAATGTGGTCTAACATGTCACAGATCTAGAAGTGTGAAGGGCATGGTTACCAAAACAAATAGATGTGAACGGTGCTGTGTTATTAAATGTCATGCTTCTTGATTTGTTAGTCATGTATTATCTCAAACAAAAATGGATTTTCCTACTCTTGTGCTTTCGTATTTTCTCAACTGGGCAGTCCACTAAAACAGTTTGAGGCATTTTTATTTTCCAGTGAAGAATGGAAATCTGAATTGCTTTTGGATCCTTTCACAATTATATGAATTAATATTGGGCATCAAAACTCTTATACATAGGAAAAAGATACAATTGAAATAGATTGGTGGTTTGATGGTTACTAGGGAAGAGCTAACACAGCTGATGGTTTGTAAATGATGCTTAATAATTTAAGCAGAGAAAAGTGGTAAATTGTTGTACACTTGGAAATGTTTTATGTATACTGTTTTCCTTTCATTAGGTTATACTTGCTTCTTGGTATTTTAAAAACACAGTATAAAGTATTTGTTTTTGATCTGTTTTCTGGAAGATAAGATGAAAAGGGAAACTCATCATATTTTTATTGGAATGGATTCAAGTTAGTTGTAGTCTTCAAAGTTGGGATTTCTTCTCCTTTGGTGAGAACTAGCCTGGGTATTGTCATTATTTTATAAAACCATTTCATGGGTGCTGCTTTCACAAGGCAAGGTAAGATGCCAAATACTGATGTTTCAGATATGTTAGTTCAACAGGCCAGCATCAATGTGATATCCAGACCACTCTTGGCATATCACGTAAGATGTTTATAATCTCTCCCAAAATGTGGTTAACTATGTGATTTTATGTGTGTTTTTGCTATTTTATCCATTGATCTTAAGTCCCCTTTCTGTGTAAATTCAAGGGAATTGCTCATTGAGTCCTATGTGCTTTGCACGTTTTAATGCCTCTCAAATACCATTTGAGGTACGTAAGATTGTTTTTATTCCCACTGTACTGATAAGAAAGTAGAGGCACAGAGGACTTCTATGACTTGCCCAGGATCACAGCTAACAAATGGCAGAGCCAGGATTCAAACTCTAGTTCTAGAGAGCATAATCATAAATCTACATGCCGTTATTTCCTTCAATTCCAAGCTTCTGGGACCTGATGTTTTTCTTATGCTACATACTATCATGGTGCACCCTGTTCTTAAGGCTAAACGTTAATGTCGTCTGTCTGTGTGACCTTGCAACTTTCTTATCGGGACCCCGATTGAGCCACTGAGCTTTGAAACATCTCTATTAACTGAGATACTACTGTATTTATTTTTTATTTACAAGGAAAAGATTAGTAATTGCTATGTTTTGATCATTAGTAGATTGCCATAAGGAACTTGTTTGAAGAATCTGCTGTTAACAAAGAAATCATAATGGCAATAGGCTGTGCAAATGCCGTTAAGCCAGTACTATTTTATGGGTGTGCCTTAAATATGAGAAATACGGGAAAGTGGGGGCAAAGAAATCTCTTTTCCTGACTTAGACCTTGCTTGACTTGTCTATTGTGTAATGTACCTAAGAATTTAAAAGTGGACTATTTAAGAATAGGTAGGGACTTGAAAAGTAAGGCTATGTTACCATTTGCACCATTCTTTTTGTGATGTAAGAAGACATAAAAGGAGATCATCAGACAGAAAGTTTGCCATTTCAGAAGTAAAATTTTAGAAGAAGCACAGGAATTAAAGGAATTTTGATGAGATCTCTGATTTGAGAGAAACCATGGACAGGCTTTCTGAACATCTGACCAAGTTAAAGACTTGGAGGGTGTCAGGGATCTCCTTGACCTCTTCTGCCTTATAAAACCAAATAAATCCAAAGAGAAACAGCGGAATCATTTTGGAGAAAAAAGCAGAAGAATCAACGAGATGGCTGCCCTATTTGAAATTAACTCTTCCAAATGTAAGAATGAGATCAGTATCTAATAGTGAAAGACACTAGTACTTCTTAGGATCTTCGATGGCTAAAAATCAGCAATATTAGTAAAGTTGAGTTTGTGAAAGTAGATTTCATGTATTTAAGAGCAAACTATCACTACAGCAATTGAATAGAAAAAGGCATGAGAATCCAGCGGTACTGGTACTGACTCTGCTTTAATGAAATTTGCTTCAAGGAAACACTGAGAGGCCGTTCTAAGTAAGGTAGGGAACTAGGAGGAAACCCAATGGGATGACAAAGAACTGCTTGAATAGCTGAAACATGAACAAGAATGCAACAACAAAGTAGGGGATGGCAGAGGGCCAAGGAGGAGTACAAAGAAAGAGCAGCCCAGTAAAATCAGGGAACGCTCAAGCAGGAAATGAGAAACAACGTTCAAAGCTTGTCAAGGGAAATATTCTTTAAATACATCAGATGCAACAGGACGGGGAAAATGTCGTTTATCTGTTAGGTAGAGGAGAGGGTTTGTTTTAAATGACAGCAATAGGTCAAGTTGTCTGTTTCTTTCTTGCTCCCGCCCCCAACTCCGATTCAAGTCATTGTTCTCAGTCTCAGTGGAGGACGCAGCTCCCTGGCCCGTGTGGGAATTGAACTGGCGACCTCGGTGTTAGGAACACAGGGATCCAACCACCTGAGCCACCCACCCACCCTTTCTTTCTTTCTTTCTTTTTTTTTTTTAAAGCATAACTTTGGTTTAAAAGAGTCTGGTAGTATTGATTAGTAGTAGGGGACAAAGCAACATTATTAGAAGAGCTGGTGAAAGGCTGTTTTAGTAGACTGCTCATATTAACATATGTAGGCACCAGTGGATACTGAAATAGAGTTTACCCTTGGACAACATGGGTTTGAACTGCATGGGTCCCTTATATGAGGATTTATTTCAATAAATACTGTAAATCTGTTTTCTCTTATGGTTTTTGTTTTTCTTAATATTTTTTTTTATTTTTCAATTACAGTTGACATACAATACTGTATTAGTTTCAGGTGTACAGCGAGTGAATAGACATTTATATAACTTATGAGGTGATCACCCTGATAAATCTGGTGCCCATCTGACACTATACATAGTTATTACAATATTATTGACTATATTCCTTATGCTACACTGTACATCCCCGTGACTATTTTGTAACTATTGATTTGCACTTCTTAATCCCTTCCCCTGTTTTATTCATCCCGTCAACCCCTCTCCCATCTGGCCACCCTCAAAATATTCTCTGTACCTACGAGTTTGCTTCTGTTTGTTTGTTCATTTATTTTGTTCTCTAGATTCCATATATAAGTGAAATGATATGGCATTTATCTTTCTCTTACTGCACACAGCATAATACCCTTGCCATTTGTTGTTTATTGCGGAGTAATATTCCATTGTATATATGAGTCGTATGTACTGTCTCTTCTTTATCCATTCATCCATGTTGCCAACACCCAGGTTGCCTCCATATCTTGGCTATTGTAAATAATGCTACAATGAACATATGGATGTATATGTCTTTTGAATTAGTGTTTTGGGTTTCTTCAGATAAATACCCAGAAGTGGTTTTCCTGGGTCCTGTTTTGTCTCATGTTATAGCCTTTGTTTTAAAGTGTGTTTTGTCTTGTATAAGTAATGCTATCCCAACTTTTTAGTTGTTCGTTCCCATTTTCATGAAATATCTTTTTCCATCACTTTACTTTTAGTCTGGGTATATCTTTTGATCTGAAGTGAGTCTCTCGTAGGCAGCATATGTAAGGGTTTTGTTTTCTTATCCATTCAGCCACCCTATGTTTTTTGATTGGAGCATTTAATCCATTTATATTTAAGGTAATTATTTTTTTACTTTTTCCAAGGAAACCATGGAGCTTTTATTTACATTCCCAGGTATGGCAGAGAGAATACAGTCAGACAAAAACAAAATTAAATACCCACTGCTCCTGACGGTCAATAAATGAGGAGTTTGGTATGATTTTAACAACACATAAAGTAATTATTGACAGATGTGTAGTTATTGCCATTTTATTATTCATAGTTTTGATCTTTTTTTTATTTTTCTTAAAGAAATTCCATTAACATTTCTTCTAATACTGGTTTGGTGGTGATGAACTCCTTTAACTTATTCTTCTCTGGGAAGCTCTTTATCTGTCCTTCAATTCTAAATGATAGCTTTGCTAGGTAGAATAATCTTGGTTGTAGGTCCTTGCTTTTCATCACTTTGAATATTTTGTGCCCATCCCTTCTGGCCTGCAAAGTTTCTGTTGAGAAATCAGTTGACAGTCTTATGGAAGCTCCCTTGTAGGTAACTAACTGCTTTTATCTTTGCTGCTTTTAAGAGTCTTTCTTTGTCTTTACCTTAGGCATTTTAATTTTGATGTGTCTTGGTGTTGGCCTTTTTAAGTTCATCTTGTTTGAGACTCTCTGCACTTCCTGGGCTTGAATATCCATTTTCTTTTCCAGGTTAGGGAAGTCTTCTGTCATTTTTTTTTTCCAAGTATGTTTTCAATTCCTCGCTCTCTCTTTTCTTCTGGTATCTGTATGATATGAATGTTGGTATACTTGATATTGTCCCAGAGGCCCCTTAAACTGTCCTCATTTTTTTGGATTCTTTTTTCTTTTCCTGTTCTGATTGGGTGTTTTCTGCTACCTTATCGA
Source organism: Rhinolophus sinicus (assembly GCF_036562045.2). Classification (NCBI taxonomy): domain Eukaryota; kingdom Metazoa; phylum Chordata; class Mammalia; order Chiroptera; family Rhinolophidae; genus Rhinolophus; species Rhinolophus sinicus. Next base: position 96,172,877 of record NC_133752.1, read on the forward strand.
CTAAATTGCTGATCCTCTGTTACATCTATTCTACTGTTGATTTCCTCTAATGTATTTTTCATTTCAGTTATTGTATTCTTTATTTCTGACTGGTTATTTTTTATGTTTTTTATATCTCCATTTTTATGTTTCCCATCTCTCTGTTAAAGTTCTCTCTGAGGTCATTGAGCATCCTTATAACCAATGTTTCAAACTCTGTCTGAATATATTGCTTGTCTTCATTTTGTTTAATTCTTTTTCTGGAGCTTTGTTTTGTTCTTTCATTTGGGACATGTTTCTTTGTCTTTCCATTTTGGCTGCCTTACTGCATTTGTCTCTGTGTATTAGATAGAGCTGCTATATGTCCTGTTCTTAATAGAGTGGCCTTATGTAGTAGGTGTCCTGTGGAACCCAGTGGCACAGTCTTGCTGGTCACCTGATCTGATGCTCTTGTGTGGGTTGTTAGTGCCCTCCTGTTGTAGTTGAGCCTTGGTTGCTGTCTGCATATCAGTGAGAGACATTGACTTTCAGGCTCATTGATTGTGAGCACTCACCATGACTACAATGGAAGAGCTGCTGTGCAGGGGCTGACCCTATGGAGCAGGATTTGCTTTATTAGGGCTCTGGTTCCTGCCCAGTCTGACCTTTGGGTGTGTCATTCATGGTGGTCACTGGGTGGTGCTCTGGCCTGGCCTGAAGCTGACCAATGGGAGTGCCAGTCCCAGGGCCTCCTGGGAACGGCTTTGCCTCAGGCCAAGTTCAACCTCAGCCTGTGCTCTTTCCACGACCACCTGAAATGAGCCACTAAGTAATCCGTATATAGCTACCACCTGCACTGGGCTTGGCAATGCCTGGGAGAGGCTAAGTCTCAAACCAAGGCCAACTGCAGCCAATGCTGGGCTTGGGGCTGCTCAGCAAGAGGTATGGGACATGCCAAGGACAGATGCTGCTTGTCTGGGCTTTGAGAAATTTTACGAAAGTCCTCAGCATGAGCCAAGACAGGCCATTAGTATGGAAAACCCACTTGAAGTGGCTTGAGTTGGTCTACAATTTGGGTGGCACATGTTCTCAGGAATTCACCCAGAGAGGGTGAATGGTGGAGACTCAGATATGGCGTCTGCCTTCATCTGCAGGCTTCGTGGGGGGACAGCTCAACAAAGGAAAAATGGCTTCTGCCAGCATTTCTGTCTGAGAGAAAGCTTCCCCTCCATCCCTCACTCTGAGGCCAGACAATTCACTTTGTCCCCTTATGTCCCTGACGCCTTTCAAGCTGCTGCCCTGGCTCTGGAGCTCAGAGCCAGTGAGTCCCTCAGCGAATAAGTTCATGTGTGAACCCTTTAAGAGGAGTGCTTAGGACTCCAGCCACCCTTTGTCTCATTCATCCACAGTCCCCGCTGGTTTTGAAACAGTAGTTGTGGGGACTTTTCTTTCTGCCACTGGAACCCGGGGCTGGGGAGTCTGGTGTGAGGCTGGGACCCCTTGCTCCTCAGATGGGACAGCTGAGATATCCCTTCTGATTTTTAGTGGTCACACACAGGTGTGGGGCCAGCCCATTTCATGTCTCTGCCCCCCTTACCAGTCTCGAGGTGGCTTTTTCTGTATATCCTTAGTTTTCGGAGTGTTCAGCTAGACTTCAGGTGATTCTCAATGATAATTCCTCTGTATTGTAGTTGTAATTTTGATGTGGCCATGAGAGTAGGCAAACACAGAATTTACCTACTCTGCCATCTTGATTGGAAATCTCATGATTTTCTTAATATCTTTTCTTTTTGCTAGCTTACTTTACAGTAAAATATAATATATAATACATAACATACAACATACGTGTTAATGGACTGCTTATGTTATCACTAAGCTTCCAGTGAACAGTAGGCTATTAGTAGTTAAGTTTTGGGGGAGTTGAAATTTATACCATGTACAAGGATTTTCTACTGCACAGGGGTGGGCACCTCTAACACTCCCATTGTTCAAGGGTCAACTGTAGTTGTTTACAAAGATAGCCTCACAGAACACCCATTGTAGAGAGACTATGGAGCTAGACAAGGACCAACATGTTATTTCTGTGTAACATGAAGGACAAATGACCTTGAAATGACAAATCTGAAAGTTTTTATGACCTGGAAGAAAAAAGCGGTAGAGGAGTAGTAGATACCGCAGAATCTACTTGGAAACACCTTGTAGGCTGAAAGGTAGCAGGTGGTTTGCAGAGCCAGTTTTGTCAGATTACCACAGTCTCTGTGATACAGTGGCAGCCCAGTAGGTTGAGGGAAAGTGGAAGAAGTGATCCAGTTTGATTTTAGGAAAGCTGATTATGTTCCTCCACCGATCATACTTACATAACCTCAAGTAAGTAATTTTTACTCTTTGAGAGGCTACCTCATTGGAGCACATTGAAAATAATGTCCATTAGAAAGGACATAGCAGAAAGAAATATTTCAAGAAATATTCTGAAATGATCAGTACTAGATCCAGTGCTTATTCAAAATGTGCTGTAACCTGTGCAGGAAACAGAAAATGGCCAGGTTGTCTGTGGGGATTGGGGGGAAGAGAGGGCCATTTGGAGGCGTGGTTGAGAACAAAGTAGCAGAAAGTGATGTCAAGGACAGAAGGGTAGAGCATAAGAGAACACATTTTTTTATGAAATGATCATGATCAGTATTTGAATGCACACATCTGATAATGGTGTGTTTTTTTCCCCCCAAAGCAGTATTGAGATGATTTCTTTCTGAGCCCTCTAAGTTGGTCCAGCTGCCCTCTAAATAGAGTTAAGAGAAGGCTTTGTGGATATACTCATAAAGCTCAAAAGCAACAGGACAACCTACAAGGTCAAGTAACAAAGTACTTGGTATTAATCAGGTCCTAGCCTTAATCAGGTAAGCAAGGATCTAGTCTTAGCTCTACACAAAAAGGAGCAGTTGGAGACATTGAAAAAAGTTACAGGGATGGTTAATAGGTAGGGAAAAATAAGATTTCCAGGCAAAAGAAAAGTTGAATTTATTGTGGAAAAATGATAGGTTATTAATCTTATGTGTATGACTGACTCTCCAAAGCATATCTATATTTCTTCTGATAACCTAAGAGGGCAAAGACTTACCTGAATAAAGGACTTGGGATAGATTTAAAAGAAGATAGTGTGGCCCTTATTAAATATTCAGATCAGGTAGTGAAGAAGGATGTGTGCTACTTGCTGAGAGATCTTTATAATTATGAGTAATTATGTTTTTGGATGAGTTCATTTCATACACTTATTAAATGTTTGAGTTTGGACTTGAAGTAGGCAATAAAGAGATGTGACCTCAATCTCTTTCAACTGTATGTCAAAATTTGTATGTCAAAATTTGAAGGACTTGATCTTTTTTTTTTAATTAAAGTTTATTGGGTTGACAATTGTTAGTAAAGTTACATAGATTTCAGGTGCACGGTTCTGTAATACATCATCTGTATCTCACATTGTGTGTTCACCACCCAGAGTCAGTTCTCCTTCCATCACCATATATTTGATCCCCTTTACCCTCTTCTACCATCCCCCTACCCCCTTACCCTCTGGTAACCACTAAGCTATTTATTGTCTGTGCCTATGAGTTTTTGTTCCTTCATTTGTTTGTCTTGTTCTTTTGTTATTTTCAGTTTTATATACCACATATCAGTGAAATCATATTGTTCTCTACTTTTTCTGTCTGACTTATTTCGCTCAACATTATAATCTCAAGATCCATCCATGTTGTCACAAATGGTACTATTTCATCTTTTCTTACTGCCAAATAGTATACCATTGTGTATATATACCACAACTTCTTTATCCATTCATCTATCGAAGAGCATTTTGCTTGTTTCCATGTCTTGGCCACGGCAAATAAAGCTGCAGTGAACATTGGAGCACACGTGTCTTTATGAATAAATGTTTTCAGATTTTTTGGGTAGATACCCAGGAAAGGGATTGCTGGGTCATATGGTAATTCTATTTGTAAGTTTTTGAGGAACCTCCACACTGCCTTCCATAGTGGCTGCACCAGTCTGCATTCCCACCAACAGTATATGAGGGTTCCTTTTTCTCCACAGCCTCTCCAACACTTGTTATTATTTGTCTTGCTGATGATAGCCATTCTGACTGGGGTGAGGTGATATCTCATTGTGGTTTTTATTTGCATTTCTCTGATGATTGGTGATGTTGAGCATTTTTTCATCTGTGTATTGGCCATTTGTCTGTCCTCTTTTGAGAAATGTCTCTTCAGGTTCTCTGCCCGTTTTTCAATTGGGTTGTTTGTTTTTTGGTTGTTGAGTTGTATGAGTTCCTTGTATATTTTGGATATAAACCCCTTATCGCAAGCACTGTTTGCAGAAATCTTCTCCCATTCATTTGATTGCCTCTTTATTTTGTCGATGGTTTCTTTTGCAGTGCAGAAGCTTTATAGTTTGATATTGTCCCACTCATTTATTTTAGCTTTTACTTCCCTTGCCTTTGGAGTCAAATTGATAAAATGTTCTTTGAACTCAAGGTCCGTAAGTTTAGTACCTATGTTTTCTTCTATGCATTTTATTGTTTCAGGTCTTATGCTTAGCTCTTCAATCCATTTTGAATTAATTTTGGTACATGGTGACAGATAGCGGTCCAGTTTCATTCTTTTGCATGTGGCTTTCCAATTCTACCAGAACCATTTATTGAAGAGGCTGTCTTTTCTCCATTGTATGTTTTTTGCTTCTTTGTCAAAAATTATCTGTGAAAGACTTGATGTTTTGTAAAAATGTTTTAATTGGCATTTTCCCTCTTCCTACCACAACTGTGCATTTAATTCTCTTCTAATTACCATGTAATTCCTTTAGGGTAGTGCTTATAAGTTTTTATTATATTTGGCTACTTAATTGACATTCTCTTTGGTGCCTCTCAGCTCTGTAAATGGACCATGTCTATCTTGTTCACCATTGCTTCCAGTTCTAACACATTATCTGGCACACGATTGTAATATTTGTAGACAGAATGATAATGTTGAAAGAAGTATGACATAGAAGGTTGCAGGCTTAGAAGGTTGGCATTTTTGGAATGATTTGTTGGAGGCTGGAATATTATTAAAGTGTATTCCCCAATCTTGAGTATTTTGTTGAAGTCCCACTACTGGAACTGTGTGTCATTTGAAGCAAAGAACCTCCTCTCCAATCACCTTTTAAAATGCAAATGCAATCCACCCCAAAACTTGTACATGAATGTTCATAGAACATTATTCATAATTACCAAAAAGTAGAAATAACCCAAATGTCCATCAACTAGTGAACGGATTTAAAAAAAAGGTAGTATATCAATATGATGGAATAATATTTGGCCATAAAAAGGAATGAAGTACTGATACATGCTACAACATGGTTATATTTTGAAAAGATGCTACCGTGTTTCCCCGAAAATAAGACCTAACTGGAAAGTAAGCCCTAGCATGATTTTTCAGTATGACATCCGCTGAACATAAGCCCTAATGCATCTTTTGAAGCAAACCTTAATATAAGACCCAGTCTTATTTTCGGGGAATCACGGTAAGTGAAAAAAAGCTAGTGACAGAGGACCACATATACACAGAGGGTGCCAAAAAATATATATACACAATTTAAGAAAGGAAAAAAACTGTATTAAAATTGTAATACTCAGTATACTCATGTATCAATAAGAAAAGATGAATACAAGTCATGTGTATACATTTTTTGGTACCCTCTGTATGATTCCATTTATATGAAATGTCCAAAATAGGCAAACCCATAGAGCTAGAAAGTAGTCTGTTGGTTGCCTAGAGCGGAGGAAGTTAGGGGAGATGGGAAGTGACTGCTAATAGGCATGGGGTTTCATTGTAGATGATAAAAATGTTCTAAAATTAACTGTCACAATGGTGGTACAGCCCTGTGAATATACTAAAAGCCATTACATTGTACACGTTAAATGAATGCCTTCATGGGGGCACCTGGTTCCATGGTGATGGGCCTCTAGCAAGAAAAAGAGCAGGAAGAACATGGAGTTCAGACAGCATAAAATTCCTTTTTTTTTTTTTAACTTTTATTTATTTTGTGTGTGTACAGTGTTTTTCCAGGACCCATCAGCTCCAAGTCAAGTAGTTGTTTCAATCTAGTTGTGGAGGGCGCAGCTCACAGTGGCCCCTGTGGGGATCGAACCAACAACCTTGTTGTTAAGAGCACCTTGCTCTAACCAGCTGCCCCGCCATTTCTTTTCTATTGTTAAGTTTTGCCTTTGGCTAACAGTATTTAAGAATTATATTTGGCAAACACCTTTTCTACAAAGAAGCATTGCAGAGTGTCGCTGTTTGCCCCTCAGAATGTATGCAGACCTCCTAAGTTTGCACTTAGTGCAAAAGACCTTGCGTGTGGGTTTCTGTGTGTATCTCATACTTCACAACAGCGACGTGAGTGTCGTGATCCCATCCCATTCGACCCTGTGCCTGTGCTGATTTACCCAGGACCTGGCTCGTGGTGGGAGGACCACAGACATTTGTTGTGCTATCTATATTAAAATATAAAGGTCTGGGGAGATTGTGTTTCAAGAAATGATGGAGACTCTGTTATGACCTTAACATGACCTTAACATTTCATATAAAAATGTAATATTCTCTTATGCTCTACCCTTCTGTCCTTGACATCACCTTCTGCTTGCTTAGAAAATGCTTTTAAAAAAATTATTATTCACCTAATTTAAAACTGCAGTGAGATACACTTCTTCACACTCTGGCGGGTAACTATTAGGAAGGGAAAAAGGGAGGGAGGGAGGACTTGTGCAAGCATAACAGTGTTGGTGAGAATGTGGAAAAATTAGAACCCTTTTGCATTGCTGATGGGAATGTAAAATGGTGCATGTGCTGTGGCAAATGGTATGGCAATAAGCTCAAAAAATTAAACACAGAATTACCATATGCTCCAGCACATTTGCTTTTGGGTATATGCCCCCAAACAAATAAAAGCAGGGACTCAAACCATTTTCTGTGCATCCACCGTTCATCTCTGGCATGAACAAAATGTTGTGTATATACATACAATGGAATATTATTCCCTCTTAAAAAGGAAGGAAATTCTGACACATGCCACCACATGGATGAATCTTGAAGACATTAGGCTGAGTGAAATAAGCCCATCACAAAAGGGCAAATATTGCATGATTCCACCTATATGAGGTTTCTAGAGTGGTCAAATTCATAGGGAGAGAAAGTAGAATGGTGCTTGCCAGGGACGAGGGGGAGGTGGGAATGGGGAGTTACTGTTTAATGGATACAGCATTTCATTTGGGAAAGATTGAAAGGATGGTAGCGATGGTTACACAGCATGTGAATGTACTTAATACCAGCACTATATACTTAAAAATGGTTAAAATGGTAAATTCTGTGTTGTATATTTTTACCACCATAAAAATTATTTTAAAATTACTGTGTTCACTTACATAGACAGAAGTCTGCCATAAAAGCCCCATGTCACGTGTTGCAGTGTTAAGTATCCTCAGTGTAAGCATTGCCTCATCTTGATTCTTATTTTCAAGTCTTAATTTATTTCTATATTTTTATTATTAGTTTCAGGTATACAAGACAACATAGTGATAGGACTCCTCACAAAGTGACAACCCCAACAAGTCTACTACCCATCTGACACCATACATAGCTGTTCCAATACCATTGACTGTATTCTCTATGCTATACTTTATATCCTGTGAATATATATATATATATATACACATATACACACACATATATATATATATATATATATATATATATATATATAACTTTGTATGTATGTATAATTATAGTTAACATTCAACATTATTTTATATTAGTTTCAGGTGTATAGTGCAGTGGTTAGACATGTATCTAATTTATGATGTGATCCCCCCAATAAGTCTAGTACCCATCTGACACCATCACTTTGATTCTTTTCTAGCTTTTACTTCAAGATTACTGAGTGAACCAAACAGTAATTGACAATATTGTCAATAGTGATTAATACACTGTTGAAAATCCTGGAAGTCATTAGTCATGATCTGGGCCAAACTCCATGAGATTTCATAGTGAATAGTTATTGTTATTGGTGTTCTAATAATGTTTCATACTAATTCATTTGATTTGGTAGTGTAAAAATATATTTACAAATAATATATTTTTGAAAGACACTACTACAATTCATGAGATATTTCTTAGTAGAAACCAAACACTTCCTAGTAATGATGGAATACAATTTTGATGCTTGGAAAGGGGTCTGGAAAATTGATGGTATGTACGCATTATTTCTTCCAGGACCTATGGCTTAGCATCTTGGATTGGACTGCCCATGCATACCTCACTTCCTGGGAGTGTGTCACATAGCAATTTGCAGACAGTGATTTTGCATTTGCCTTTTTCTTGGACTTTTTGCCAGTTTCAGCAACAGATGGAACATTGTAATCTCTCAAAATGTTTTCTAATTTAACTTAAGTGTGTTTGTAGTCTAGAAGGACCCCAGCAAATACCTAGTCCTGCAGAAGAGTCTCAATGTCCTCCCCGCCTCACTCAATTCCCCATTGAGTCTTTTGCCACCAGAATTCAGGAGTGTGGGTCATTTTCTAGGTTTTTGTGTCAAGGCTTCCTTCAGGATACCTGCCCAGGTTATTCTAGTGTCTGAAGTACAAGGCCTTCAGGATGGTTAACAGCCCATTACGGGAGTTCTGGACCTTCACAGCCTTCTCAGCCCAAGTCCCCAGACCTGGAGGGTCACACCTAAGTGGCCCTGAAACAAATTACATCAACAAACCCCTTCCTTCTAGAGGACTGACATATACTCTTCAAGTCTTATCGACTGTGGACATGCTGGAAAGAACCTCATGAAATTATTCATGCTTTCAAGCTGGGCTGAATTTAATCCTTCAAAGAGAGGCAGCTGTCAAGTTTTTGAGATATTGAGCAGATATTACAATTTTGACCTTGATGCTCAAGATGCTCCTTTGTATCTAACACAAACCTTGTTTGAAATGAGTTTGCTTTGCACATAATATAAATTTATATATTTTTTTCTGATTCTAGAAGTAATGCATGTTTCTTTTAAAACATGTCAATTTCAGGTGTTTTAAGTTTATTTCCTTTGTTCTTTTCTTGTGGCTGTAAATTTAGACAGAATTGGTTCCTGTAGCACAGATGACTCTTAAGAAAGAGAAAGTTCATCTTAACAAAATCGTGTTGAAATTATCTTATAGAAAAACATATAGAAAAATATAACCTAATGTTTCTGGAATAAATTCCATTTACATAGAGAACGAAAACTTTGAGTCAAAGTGACTCAGATTTAGATCTAGGCTTATACCTGAATCAGCCTTTGTAAGCAGGCTTTCCTTACCTATAAACTGAAGTTGCCATCTTATTCAATGTTAATATGTGGCTTGAGTAAAATACTACATATGTAAGAACCCGATAGGTATCTGGTGTAGTCACTTCTCAATAATCATCTCCCCCATTCCTTCTTCTCTATCTTCCCTTAACCTCTTTTTCTTATATATTATTTCTTGTCGTGTATCTCTTTATTAGCAGAGAGAATATATTTACTGTGGATTTTAATCATTGCAATTCAGTCATTGAATATATTTTTCCCTCCTTTTGGGCATTGTCACACGATTTTTGGCCATTCAAATAAATCCTCATTTATAATTCATTAGTTATTAATCTAATTTCAATCTAAAGAAAATTAGCTTTCACAATGGAGGGAAATCCCATCCCATCTTTTGTAAAGGATTTGCTTTCTTAGTATCAAAATAGCATGTTTGGGGCTTGGCTTCAACCTTCCATGGACCTGTTGAATTAATAGATTCAGAAGCTGGTAACTTCAAAGGTGAAATGATAATCAGGAATTTTGATACTATTTGTTTAATAACTGCTATGGGCCAGGAACTAGAACTACTGTGGGCCAGGAACAAGGGCAGGTGCTTTACATATGTTTTCACATTTACTCTGTGCAACTCTCCAATGGTATTATTATCACTATTTTACGGGAGAGGCAATTAAGGCCTGCAGGAATAGCTCACTCAGGATGGCACCCTAAGAAGGTTCTGGACCAGTGTTGCACCAGGATCTGTCTGTGACTTTTAGTGTTTTCCACATTGTAATTGCATTTAGGGGTCATGGTTATGGGAAGTCATCTTTCTTTTTTATTTTTTATTGGGGAATATTGGGGAACGGTATGTTTCTCCAGGGCCCATCAGCTCCAAGTCGTTGTCCTTCAGTCTAGTTGTGGAAGGCGTAGCTCAGCTCCAAATCCAGTCACTGTTTTCAATCTTTAGTTGCAGGGGGCGCAGCCCACCATCCCATGTGGGAATTGAACCGGCAACCTTGTTGTTGAGAGCTCGCGTTCTAACCAACTGAGCCATTCGGCCACCCCTCCGGAAGCTCAGCGGCAGCTTGTTGTCTTCAATCTAGTTGTGGAGGGCACAGCTCACTGGTCCATGTGGGAATCGAACCAGCAACCCTGTTGTTCAGAGCTCGTGCTCTAACCAACTGAGCCACCCAGCTGCCCCGGGGAGTCATCTTTTAACATATAGAACTTTAGTATCCCACCAAAGCCAAGGGCCCACCAAACCAATGTTAAATTCTGTCTCACATGACAGATCCTCTCCTTCCCTTTGACTCCATCTTCTCTTCCGATCTCCCTCACTTGCCACAAAAATAGGTTCATTATTTAGAGTGTGTTAATAAATATAGCTCATTGCAAGGACTCATTGTGTCATCATGTCAGGAAAGTGTAACTACTGCAAGCTATGCAGTTCTATGTAGAAGGAAGGGAGAATCCCATGGGAATTGATGTTCAGGCCGTTTGGGTCAGATAGGAAGGAGGTTTGGCCTGGTTTGGCCTCTGTCCTGGTGGAGCATGGATCCAACACTGCCATAATTACTTTCTTCTTCTAATGAGCACTGCTGCACATTCCTCCCAGCCCCCTTCTCTCCCGTCCCATCCCTGTAGAACCCATCCCAGGGCTGAGGCCAGGCGAGCCTTCCCAAGCAGACTCACTCATTGTGCATTTACTCTTGGGAGCATTCTTTGGCCTGAAGCTGCCACCAAAAGAACTATCTGGACAGCTACCTTCTGTCGCTGACTATGTCACATTTAGTGGAATGTTCCTTTCCTTTGAGATATCTACCTCACAAGGAATCATATAATTCACTTTGAAATTATTTTTAAGTAAGCAGAAATACCTCAGAATCCAATCCGGCTTTCTAGTGGTGGAACTATTGAGAGAGAGGGAGAGGGAGAGGGAACACGCGTGTGTCTGTAAATGTGTGTGACACATGTTATGTGGAGATAGTTCTATGTCATGTAGTCCTAAGAAATACACAATCCTTTTCTCTAATTGCTTTGTTCTACTTCCATGTAGATTTTGTGTTATGCTCAACAGGCTGCCAAGTCCACATGGATTAGAGTTGCTTGTTGTCCTACTACTCCTATTAAAATAATCAACCATCACTGTGGAAAATCAAGAAATGCACTCTCCTAGACTAAAGTGGGGCCCAGTGCCCCAGCTTGCAAATGAACTCTGCTTTTTAAAATTTCTTTATAGAAGCATGCTGCTGTTACATGTAATAGGATTCCCGTTTTCATGATTTCTGCATATCCACAAAATCTTTACTATACCCCTGGTTGGAATGGCAATTAGGAAGTCAGTTGGAAGATTGTCATGCCAAGATGATTCCTTTTCCTTCATTCCTAAAACAGAGACCCAACAAAGGTGTTTGTTAATTCCTATCTGGAGTTGAGTTTTCCTTTTGCTTTCCTTTTCAGTGTAGTCTTAATGTTGATTTCATTACTTCTACTTCTAAATAAGCATAGCACATCCCCTACTAGAACCCAACAAACCTGGGAAAACTGTGAAATTGAATCAGGAAAACAAAGTGTATTTCCCTTCATATACTCTATGTCATAGCCTATGAGCCCTTTAATATTTTCTTTATGAGCTGAGGTTGTAGTGTGGATTTCCCCAACATGATTTTTAGAGAAAAAAATCATGAAACTGGTATTCAGGAGATCTAGGATTTTTGGCTCTGTCAGTTGCTAAGTGATGATATTAGATAAGGCAGTGAACTTTGTCTAGTTCCAGTCTCTGAAATGTGGCCGGTGAACTGGATGGCCTCGAAGGTTTCTTTTAGCATTAACATTCTGCAATTTTGAAAAAAAGGTAGTTGTATAGAGTAGAAATATCCTTATTGGTTTCTAAAAGATTGTCCTTCAGAATAATTGATGTTTGAAAGGAATGCCAACATACAGATTTTGGACAAATAATTAAAATTTAAGGAAGTCTAGCAGTTCATTCTTACCAGCATGAAATTATGCTTTGAGGCATAGCATCGTGGCCTTTTCACAGTCAGTTTGTTTTTGAGACTCACCATTCACTGTAGATATCAGAGTAGCCAGTGAGCTCTGTATACAAATGCATGCGAGGCCATGATGACAGAGAGCATCAACCACACACATCTGAAAAGTAGCCATAAATTAGATATGGAAAAAAAAAAGTTAAGAAACAAATGATTGTCATTAAACCTAAGCATTTTAATTAGAGAGATAACCTCCTACCCTATATACTTGACCAATTTCATAGAACACTATGACAACAGAAAATATGACAGTTGACAGCAGAAAGAGGACTAATTTTTTATTGAAATTTTTAAATTAAAAGTAATATATTACTTCAAATCATACATTAACCATTCATAGACCCACAAAATTAAAAGCCTCTACCCCCCAGTTCTCAGTCCTTCTTTCTAAAAATAACCATTGTTAATAGTTTCTTGTTAGATCCTTTCCAAAATGGTATATGCACATCCCGGAAGATATATACATAGCTTCTGTGTATATTTATATAAGTCAGCATAATGTACACTTGTTCTATACTTCTTCCTTTATGGAACATCTTCACGATGCCCCACATCGGGTCATACAGATACAACTCACTGTTTAATGACTGAATTGTTTACTGCTGTATGGTTTATCCATATTAAATGAGTGTCCTATGCTAATTGAATAATAATTTCTCGTTTCCATCTTTGTCAACCTGCAAAACTTGTGTTTCAGTCATTGTTCTTTCGTAGGAAGGCAAAGCTGCATTGAACATTGTGTATATATATATACGGGTTTTTTTCCCTCTGGTTATTCTATACGGTAACTTTCTAAAAGTGGAATTGATCATTCAAAATGTTTACAAATTTTACCAGGAAGGTTGTACCAATTTAGATATCCCTGCAACATATAAGAATGCTATTTTCTCTATTGTTGCTACCCTGGATATCAAATTTTTAAAAATCAAATCTAAGTAAATGAAAAAAGACACTCATTGTTATCATATATTTTTAAAATAAATGATGACAAGGTATATTTTCTATTAATTAGTTGATTTTTTTTACATGTATAAGGTTACAGTTTGTGTTTTTGCCCATTTTATATTGGATGCTTACTCTTTTATTGTATTAATTTGCATGACTGTGTCAAATATTAAGGAATTAACTTTCTATCGTATTTGTCACAAAACCTTTTCCACTGTGTCTTTGGATTTTGTTTGTGGAGATATTTTTTCACTAGAAATTTAAAGTTTTCATGTAATCAAATTTAGAATCTCTCCTTTCATATTTCTGCCTATAGAGTCGTGTTTTTAGGAAAGTTTTTTCCATTCGAATATTATATATTAAAAAGTTGTTTGTGTTTTAGTGTAGTACATTTAGAGTTTAATTTTCTTAGGTTGTAATATTTGATCCATCTGAAGTTTATTTTGAGGTAAGGAGTTTGATGGGGATCCAGCTTTGTTTCATTTTCCAAGTGGCTAGTCAGTGGTGCCACTACCACTGACTGAATAATTCATCTTTTCCCAACTGTCTGTGAGATCCAAATTTCTGCTTATATTTGAGTTTGTTTCTGAGCTCTATGTTTGGTTCCATTGAACTGTTTTTTCCTTCTCTAATTCTAATATCTTTGAATTACTGTATTTTTAGATATGAGTCAAGCAAAGGGGACATTAGCCATTGTTCTGTTCAGTTCATACACACACTATTTTGAGGCTACTTAATGAAAGGGGCTCTGTTTTCAATTTTTCTCTCTTAACATCAGAACTAATTGTTCACAGTGACATTAAATCATCTAAAAATAATTAACTTTTGCCATTAAACTACAATTTAGAAGATTGAATGTATGCCAAATTAAAAATAAATAAGATGATTTTTAAAATGGCATCTAAAAACATAGATTTTAAAAATTTATCTGGAAATGTCACTTCTGTGACAATGTTCCATAAATAAGACATTACAGGCATACCTTGGAGATACTGCAGGTTCAGTTCCAGACCACCACAATGAAGCAAATATCACAGTAAGGCCAGTTCTATGAATTTTTTGTTTCTAGTGCATATAAAAGTAACGTTTATACTATACTGTAGTCTGTTAAATGTGCAATAGCATTATGTCTAAAAAATGCACATACCTTAATTTAAAAATGCTTTATTACTAAAATTGCTATCATCTGAGCCTTCAGTGAGTCTTAATCTTTTCATTGGTGGAGGGTCTTGCCTCAATATTGATGGCTGCTGACTGAATAGGGTAGTGGTTGCTGAAGATTGGGGTGTCTGCGTCAATTTCTTAAACTAGGACAGCATTCAAGTTTGCTACATCAATTGATCTTCCTTTCAGGAACAATTTTTCTGTATCATGAGATGCTGTTTGATAGCATTTTACCCACAGAAAATCTTTCAAAATTGGAATCAGTCTTCTTAAAACCTGCATCTACTTTATCAACTAAGTTTATCGTATAATATTCTAAATACTATGTTGTTATTTCAACAATCTTCACAGTAAAATCCATCTCAAAAAAATTACTTTCTTTGCTCAACCATAAGAAGCAACTCCTCATCCATTAAAGTTTTATTATGAAGTTGCAGCAATTCAGTCTTCACTTCTAATTCTAGTTCTCTTGCTATTTCTACTACATCTGCATTTACTTCTCCACTGACATCTTGAAACCCCTCAAAGTCATCCACAGGGTTGGAATTAGCTTCTTCCAAAGTCCTGGCGATGTTGATGTTTTGACCCCTTCCCATGAATCATGATTGTTCTTAATGGCATCTAAAATGGTGAATCTTTTCCAGAGGTTTTTTAATTTACTTTGCCCAGATTCATCAAAGGAATCACCATTTATGTCAGCTATAGCCTTACAAAATGTATTTCTTAAATAATAAGATTTGAAAGTCCAAATTACTTCTTGATCCGTAGGCTGCAAAATGGATGTTGTGTTAGCAGGCATGAAAACAACATTAATCTCGTTATGTATCTCCATTAGAGCTCTTGGGTGACCAAGTGCAGTGTCAGTGAACAGTAACCTTTTGAAAGGAATCTTTTTCTGAGCAGTAGGTCTCAACAGTGGACTCAAAATAGTCAGTAAACCATTTTGTAAATAGATGTGCTCTCATTCAAGCTTTATTGTTCTATTTATAGAGCACAGGCAGAGTAGATTTAGCATAATTCTTAAGGGCCCTGGGATTTTCAGAATGCTAAATGATCATTGGCTTCAACTTAAAGTTACCAGCTGCATTAGTCCCTAACAAGAGAGTCAGCCTGTCCTTTGAAGCTTTAAAGCCAGACATTGACTTTTCCTCTCTAGCTATTGAAAGTCTTAGATGGCATCTTGTTCCAGTGTAAGGCTATTTCATGTACATTGAGAATCTGTTGTTTAGTGTTGCCACTCTCATTAATTATCTTAGCTAGGTCTTCTGGATAACTACTGCCGTTTCTACCTCAGCACTTGCTGCTACACCTTGCACTTTTATACTATGGAAATGGCTTCTTTCCTTAAACCTCATAAATCAGCCTCTTCCAGCTTCAAACTTTTCTTCTGCAGCTTCCTCACCTCTCTCAACCTTTATAGAATTGAAGAGTTAGGGCCTTGCTCTGTATTAGACTTTGGCTTGAAGGGAATGTTGTGGGTGGTTTGATCTTCTATCCAGACCACTAAAACTTTCTCCATATCAGCAATAAGGCTGTTTCATTTTCTTATCATTTGTGTGTTCACTGGAGTAGCACTTTTACTTTCCTTCAAAAACTTTTCCTTTGCATCACAACCTGGCTAACTGTTTGGCTCAAAAGGCCTAGTTTTTTGGCTTCTGTCCGTTCAATATGCTCCCTTACCAAGCTTAATCATTTCTAACTTTTGATTAAAAATGAGAGACATGTGACTCTTGCTTTCACTTGGACAGTTAGAGGCTATTGTAGACTTATTAATTGGCCTAATTTTAATATTGTTGTATCTCAGGGAATAGGGAGGACTAGAAGAGGGAGAGAGAGGGAACCTGGTTGATGGAGCAATCAAAACACACACAGTATAGTAATAATGAAAACGTTTGAAATATTGCAAGAATTACTTAAATGTGACACAGAAAGTGAGCAAATGCTGTTGGAAAAATGGCGCCAGTAGACTTGCTCCATGCAGGATTGCCATAAACCTTCCATTTGTTAAAAAAAAACAACACCACAGTGCAATAAAGTAAAGTGCAGTGAAATGAGGTATGCCTGTACTGTGTGTATTCACACACCCATTTGTAGATGAGCCAGAAAAGTATTAGTATTTCTTGTGTTGCATCTTTTACTATGTGGCACATCAAATAGAGTTATGGGTTGCCCTGATTTGATTGATTTCATATAAAGGCCTTTGCTTTGGCAGCAGTTGGGACCTATTCATTCTCTGAGGTAAATCTTCTTGCAGAGCAGGAAATTGAGGTTTTGGGGTAGATTCCAAGAGTCAGTTTTGATCTTATTGTGGGGAATGTGAAAACCTAAAGTCTTCCTTTAGTTAATAATGTGAATAGTGAAAGGATCTCCCCCCCCATTCTAATTAAGTGTTTTCTAAAAGACATAGCTATTATTTTTTTATAATAGGAACGTAACTTTTCATTTTACACAGATCTGTGCTTAAACATGGTCAGAGAACAGTCTCTGCTTCAAAATCTCCTTATTTGTACATGTTACAGTTCAAAAGAGAGACCTTACTATTTATGTGGAGAAAAAAAAAAGAGATTTCTTTCTATCTGTCTTCCATATATTTAATGGTAGGATTGTCTTGGATCGTATTTTGAGTTAAAACAGACTGTGCTTTCAATGAGTCCCTATAGTTAATAACAGTATCAACTTTGCAGACTGTCTCAGAGAATTGAATATCAACTTTCCAGGCGGTAGATCCATCTTAAGCTGAATGGGCAGTTTGATTGCTTCTTTTTAATTGAAGAAACATAGGTGCTCATTAGTCCCAGACCCCAGTCAGAGAAGCAATATGGATGTGTGCAAAAATATATGTATAATCTATTGTCTTCAAAAATGAAAAAGCTTTTTGCAGTCCAACTAACTTGAGACAGCAAGCATAGTGATTTCATGAACTGTGTCTTCTTTGAATATATAAGAAGGGGCTGTGAAAAGCTCTGGCACAGGGCACTTCAGGGACAGGTGTAGTGCTTGGTTCGAGTTCCCCTGAGCATTCAGTGTGGAGCTGTCCACATGGTATGAATACTGCAGTATCTGTCTACACATAGCACTCTCCCCAAATAAGAAGGGTAGCGTAAACTAACTGCAGTCTACCTCAGGGAGCCTATCCAAAGGGCATCCGTATCTAGTCCAGCGTTTGAGGTAAGAGCATGGTTAAATTCTCAAGGAATCAAAAGATTGGGAAAATACCAAAGGGACCATTAGGCGAAATGAAATATGGCTGAAATCTTCATTGAAACTTGATTGAATCCAGACCCATTCCCCTCTGGAGAAAGCAATTAAAATAAGACTTAGCTTTGACTAAATACACAAGCAAGGACTTGCCCCCACATCACAAATGATATACGGAGAATAATTTGCCATTTAAGCCTTCCTTATATATTTAGATACTTTGTAGAGAACCCAGACTAGGAGTTCTTTCTTGTTCACTTTTCTCCCCTCTCTTATTGCATTTATCTATTTTGACTGTCAACAGTATTTTATTTTATTTTTTTAACTGTAGTAAAATGCGCATAACAGAACATTTTATCATCTTAACCATTTTTACGTGTACAATTCAATAGGGCTAAGTATATTTACACTGCTATACAACTAATTTCCAGAACTTTTTCATCTTTCAAACTGAAATTCTATCCCCATTAAACAACAGCTCCCCAATTCCCCTTCCCCCAGTACTGGCAACCATCATTCTACTTTCTGTCTCTATTAATTGACTATTCAAGTGTGTCACATAAGTGGAATCATATGATATCTGCCTTTTTGTGACTGGCTTATTATTTCACTCAGCATAATGTCCTTAGGTTCCTCCATGTTGTAGTATGTGTCAGAATTTCTTTTCTTTTGAAGGTTAAATAATATTTCATTGTGTGTGTGTGTGTGTGTGTGTGTGTGTGTGTGTGTGTGTATACATACCACATTTTTTGTGTCCATTTATCTGTCAATGGACATTTGGGTTTTGTGCACTTTTAATCAATAAAATATACACATGCTACATTAACCATGTGAATAGATCTTAACAAAATAGTTTTAGAATCTGAATGTACTTCCTGGTTAGTTTTTCATGTTGTCAGAAACTGTGAGTTGGCTCAGTGAGTGTTAAGGCACGCGTTAGCAGTCCAAATGGTTGCTTAAAAATAAGTTACAGCCATTGATCACTAGTCTTGAAACCTCAAATCTCCCCTAGTTCAAGATCAGCAGCAACAGGATCCATGACAGAAGCTAAAGGACAAAGGTAGCAGCCACTTGATGAGAGATATTTGCTTTCTTGAATTGATTTCCCTCTACCTAGCATCCGGAAAGGTATGAACATGTTCAAACCCCTGAGCTTGAGATGTGGGTTTATTTCCTCAAAGACATTGTACGTGATCTTTCTCACCAGACTCTCAAAGACTCCACTAGATAAACACTCCGAGGTCTGAAAAGTGGGCCTAAGGGGAGACATTTAGATTATTTTACTTCCTCTTACCCTGGAGTACTTCCCTTACTCAACACTTTCCTGACATTTCTCAGAGGAAGAAAGAAATGGAAACTGGGTCCATTTATTTTTTACATGCATGCCAGATTTGACCACTCTTGGCACTGGGTGAGTAGTAGATTAATGACTGGGGTTATGCCATGAAACAAGACATAAGGCTTTATATTACAAATTTTGTTTTTAAAACATTTTGTTTTCATAGCTGGGAATTACTCTATTGGCATGGGTGGAGGGAGAATGAAAAAGCTATGGAGTAGGATAAAAGAGAGAATACTGATTAAAAAACAAAAACAAAGCACACACACTTGCATTAAAAAAATTCAACAAATTCCATGTTAGTTTTGTGAATTAATGCTTTCAGCTTTGACGTGAATAAACAAGATAATATCTCTATGCATATGCAATTTGCATAGAATGTCTCACCTTAAGAAAACTGCATTATAACAAAAAGGTAATTACTGACCCAATGAGCTTAGGGTATGATTATCCTTACCCTAAAAGGATTACCAATAAATTTACTTCTAAAATAGAAGTTACTCTAGTTGATTTCAATATTCACGTAATAGAAACAACTTATTTTACAGCTGTACATTAAATGGTAAAAAATTAATTGACGATAAATTATAAATGAAAATAAAAGCATTCGTGTAATTCTAATATTTAACCAATTAAGAAATAAAAAAAATATGTTTCTATTAAAATTTGACTTATGTGCATCTTTTGGTGAACATACCTGCTCTGTAACCTGATATACATAAATAGAAGTGTGTAGTGGATAAGTGGCTTTAGAATAGTGTATCTAGCATAGTATAGCAAATGGACACATTTTTGGGCCTGAGTGTATGCTTACAGCAGATATTTCTTTCCTTTTTACTCTGTATTTATGGTATAATAAATCATTTAAACATTATTTTGTGTTTTTGGTAAAAGTTACCTAAAGATAAATGAAAGTTATTAAATTTTTTTTTTTTAAATTAGAAATTCCTGAGGTCTTGGAGGAAATGAAGAAATGTTACATACATATCAGGAAAGCTACTCTCTTGCACGTCTCGTAGGATCTTGTAGGTCATGGAAACCAGAAAAATCTAAGTTCAGAGTAGCTCAAGAATAAGCAGGCTAAATTCTCATACCCATTCCCTCCCTGAGCAATTAGTTCAGTGAAAAGCAATGATTTTGGGGAGAAATATGAGACCCCAGTAAAGAGTAGATACTGCTCTGATCCAGTTACTGGTCTCACAGTGTAGACCTAAGCATGCAAAATGAACTGGTATCTGACGTTTTTTAGAGGAGGTTGATTGACTGTCAGTGGATGCATATTAACTCAGTGATTTTGTGAAGAGCATGTAACCTTGGTCACATGAAGGAAAAACAATACACACTGGCTGTGCACTGTTTTCTGTAGTTCACAGCCAGTGTATGCTACAGAAAACAACACCCCCCACCCTCCACCCCCCCACACACCTGACAATCCTCTAACATCTGTGTGGATTCTAATGGGTTTTTTGAAGAGCGATTGGAGAATGAGCACAGGGAAAGTGTCTGTTGAGTATGGACCATGTGCCAGGCATGGAAGTTATTTCACTTACTCCTCACTGAAACTCTGGATCAGTTACATGATTGTATTCCCATTTAACAGACAAGAAGACCGAGGCTCAGTCAAGCTAAGTTATTTAGTAGACAGTATATCTAGGACAGTGATTCCAAGCCTATGCCGCCTGCTCCTGGCCAGTTTATTCTACCAGTCATTCTCATATGGCGCCCTCTCATATAATCTTACATATAACCTCAGATAATGTATAACCTCATCGTATCTTCTCTACTTTGGATGGTGGAATTATAAATGCTGGGATATGCATGCCAATATCTATCTGAAAGCCATTAAGGAAAATGAGTCACCTGCTGGATGCATTGAACTTCTTTGTATTCTGAGAGCTTCATGGAGAAATAAAGTACCCAATGATTTTTTTCTTAAAAAGAATTGAATCTCTCTCCTGAGTAGAAATTGTTGGCAAGTTGATGTGCAATCATGGTCAGCAGAAAAGAAATTTAAGCAATAATGAAAAGCGTGTGTACTCGGAATGCCTTTAGCCCAGAGCTGAAGAGCAGACCTTTGGGTAAATGATGCTGCAAAGAGGTAGATTGGGGCATGAAAAGAATTCTGGTCCTGTAGGAAAAGACAGGTAACAGAAAATGAGATTAAAAGAAGGCATGATAGTAGTGGTTACTCTTCAACTCTGGGTAAGGTGATATAATGTGCTTTTGTTTAACCCACTACCCCCCAAATAATTTTTTTAAAGAAAGAGAGTATTTTTGAGGTAACTCATTACCTTTTGGCTTTAGGCCCAGAAGCTTCAGAAGTTGAAAGTAATTTTATATGCTGCAGATGCTTCCTGGTTTTAAAACTGTGACCTGACTCCTAAACAATGATGACATCAATCCTGAAGGATAATATTCGTCCATAGCATGTAATTCCAGTAGCAGCCGTGGGATAGTCTTTGAAATTCAGGGGAAGGGAAGCAGTCTGATTTTGACTGTGAACTAACCAAGGAAAAGTTATTTAGTGTGATTTCTAGTGTATGTAACAGTTTTTTTTATTGTGTTTTAGTTCTCAGGTGATTGTAGATAAACCTGTCTTGCCTGTTTGTATTTTTAAAAGGTTTTTGTATTGACTACATATTTTTTAGGGTGTTTTCATTATCAGTTCAGACTACCCACGCCATAATACAACAGTGATTAAGAAAAACTCCTTCAGAGAAGAATCAAAGAAACTCTGCTTCCACTATTTAATATTTGACATCTCTGGAGGAACACAGTAAAGTCTTTTTACCCATTAGTAGTTGACCTTGAAATAGGATATGTATTTCCTCTCTACTGTGTTAGTGTCAGTTTTATTCTAGTTAGCATGAGAGTAAGTGACAGAACCATAAAAACTTCATAAAACAGATTGTGCCCAAATCCTGTCCACCTGCCTTCATTGGAGCTAGCTGACAGTACATACGTGATTATTATGGTTGATCATACATAATGGGCTATGTATTTCAACTGTTACTTGCTGGAAGAGTGAATAAGTGGCTTGTAAATAGATTTTTTGAATCTAACTCTTCAGATTTTTCTATTTGGCTTCCTTCCTTCCCCTCTAAGAGGAGGCTTTATTTTCTTCCCTGCCCTGGGCTTCATTCTTTTCTGGAGCTGCTGCCAGTCTCTATCACCATGCCCTTCCGGGCACAATCCAAGATCAGCATTCATTCACGTCTTCATTTGGTCATTCAACAGTGTTGCTGGGTGTAGTTGTGCCTCCTCGTGGTGGGCAGGAGAGAGAGACACTAACAAAGTCTCAACCACAGTCTGAATCTGTTGTTCATTGAAAAATGTAGAAGGGGAGCTGGAGAGCCTGTGAGAATATAGGATTTTTCCCCCAGCTCGTGTCTAGGCAGAACTTGTGAAAAACAATGAAGTAAGGAATAGCTGCCTTTACTACAGCTATTTCATTTCTGTACCCCTTTTCCTGCATCTCATCAAATCTCCTCTTAAGAAAAGCTCTGCTAAACTTACTGATACTAAGTCGAACTGTCTGATAACTATCTGCTGTTGTACCTCTCCCAGTGGTGCCTGCACTTTTAAAAATGGCATCCAGAGACCCTGCTTGGCTCACCAAGGAGCTATGGATTTGCAGGGTTCAGCTGGCAGGTTGGTGAGGTGTTCCTGGAGTAAGACGGTTTCTTAGATCCCAGGCAGTCACCCTCCACCCCCCACAACCCATCCACAAGCTACTACCCTGCCCGCTCACGGCCTCATCCTACCCTGTGGTTCATGGATAAGACAAGAGTCTACGCATGCTGGTGGCTGGTAACACGATGGGGAAGGACTGTGTTCTCCAGCCTAGGGGAATAAGACACCTCAGGGCCAGTAGTAGGCCTCTTGGACACACTCGGGACAGATCGCTTGCCCAGCTGGTCTGTTTTTCCTCATCCCTGGGTGGCAAGTGCCGGCCATCGGCATGGCCACTCTGTACACCCAGTGTAAGCCTGCCTCCCCCTCTACCCCACGGTCTGCTCCCCTAGAGGGGGAAAGAGGTCAGTAGACGAATTCACAGCAGAGCTCGCCATTGCTTTATGCCTTCACCATTAGTCCTTCCCACTGACCTAAGAAATGTGTTATGAATGGGGAGGAGGGGTGACTCACTGAGATAATCCTTTAAAGAGAAATTGAGCCCTTAGAAAGGCTACCTTCATTCCAGGGTTACACATGGAACAATCATGGGCCACATAAGAGTTTTGCACTTATGTGCAATTAATTACAAGGTATGTGTGTATACTTTATGTGTAAACTTAAAAAACAAAAGCAGTGCTTTATCCTTCTCACAAACAGGCGCTGATCTGCCCATTGTAGAGTATGGTTGCCAGAGCACCGCCATGCCACTGAAAAAATATGTATATTTTTTAATGCCAACCAATCAGGTGCTCTATCTGTTTCAGCTGTCCTCCACTCTGGATTGTAAAGCTCTTCAGTTACACCTCAAAATCAGCACTACATTAAGGAGGTCGGTGTCAAACTAGGAGTAGATGGAGAGTCAAGGTTATTCTTGCTTGGCAATCTGGCCTGCAAAGAGTGAGTTACTGTTCCCAGAGGCAAAGGAACTTTTGCTGTGTTTTAGTTGATGATATGCAAGTGGATTTATTAGCTTTGTGCAGGAAGTAGAAGGTCGTCATGGTACTTGGTAAATTATGAGACAGGCCAGGGGATCAAAAAGGGGGAGATTCCATATCAGACATCTCTAGCTAACAGTTGAAATACCATGGAGCAAATAATTTGAAAACTCGGAGTGACCTTTTCAACTTCGTCCAAACCATCATGCCTGAGGGTACACACCAAAGGAGGGAATGTGGCTTTGCAGGGATTTGGGGGTCAGGGGGTGGGGTGGCGCCTGGCCAATTTCTTGTGGGATTCTTATAGGGAATGCTGGAGGGTGAATGGTGTTGAGGCTTCCCTGGGTATCACAAAGACCCCATATGCCTACACATCAGCCCCAGACCCACAGCAGCCCCCTTGCTCTTCCAGGTGGAAATGGAGAGAGAGATTCCGTGCAGGATGTGTTCAGACCAAAAGGAGGTCGTGTCTCAGTGTTGTGGTTTCCTCTTTGCTCCCTGACTGCAGTCCCCTGTCTTTCACTCCACTCCAAAGCTGCTGACCCAGACCTCCTTCAGAGGAGGGAGAAAGCCATTTTACCCCATGGTGTTAACATTCCAGTATGGCCTCTGCCCTATGTTCTAAGGGACAGGAGGCAGGTCAACCAGATGGAAATGCCCGAGAAATAAGTGTCACTCTGACACCCATTTGAAGTCTATTTATGGAAAAACAACAACAACAAAAAAAACCCTTTACAATAGCACTGTATTTTGTTTGTCAGTAGCAATTTGTTTTTCTTTCTCTCTCAAGCATATTCCTCATTAGATTTGTTCCGTCAGATGTTTTCAACTTATTTCTGTGAAGATGTGGCAAGGAAGTTCTCAATATTTTTATGCACTTCTCTGGGAAGGGCAGTTGCTAATTCTTCTTAAATGTGTGTTTGAAATCCTTTTAATGGCACCAGCACCCTAATGATCATTTGTGAACTGTGTTTGCACCCCAGCTCCCAAAGTTCCATATTGATGATGATAAATGGAGCGATAGGACTTTTAATTTGCTAAGGGGCTATTTTCTCTCTCTTGATCTTTCTCTCTCAGCTTCTCAGTGAAGGGCCAGAGGCTATTTGTGTTCTCAGAGACTGATTTCAAATTTTTGCTCCTGCTATTTCCAAGCAATTAACAAAGTCTGTTCAGAATTGAATTGCTATATGAGGTCTGGCAATTACTTTCCCGAACTCATCCTAGAAAAAGTGCTACATACCTCACTGCTGAATATCACTGTGGTCACCTTTGAAGTACTCCCCTTGGGAAGCTATGCACTGATGCCAGGGCCTAGTTCACCCTCCAAAGCAATTCTGGAACTCTTTCTGGAATGGCCATCAGAGCTGTTGTCATATTACCCTTGATGTCCTGAATGTCATCAAAATGTCTTCCTTTCAATATTTCCTTTATCTTCGGGTAAAGAAAGAAGTCATTGGGGGCCAGATCAGGTGAGTAGGGAGGGTGTTCCAATACAGTTATTTGTTTACTGGCTAAAAACTCCCTCACAGACAGTGCTGTGTGAGCTGGTGCATTGTCGTGATGCAAGAGCCATGCATTGTTGGTGAAAATGTTCAGGTCATTTTCATCTTTTTTCATGCAGCCTTTTCAGCACTTCCCAATAGTAAACTTGGTTAACGTTTGTCCACTTGGTACAAATTCATAATGAATAATCCCTCTGATATTAAAAAAGGTTAGCAACATCGTTGCAACAAGTTCATGAACTTAATTGTCGGACCTCATATGCATACATTTGGTTTTAATTTGTTGTAATTAGAGGGATGCATCTTAAGCTTCTTCAAGAACTACTAGAATCCAAACTTCTGATTCCAGAAGATTGAAATCTTTACTTATTTCATGTAAAAAATATTTCACTGGATATTAAAACTGACAACTAATAGTATTCACCCAGTTAGGGGAATGTATGAACTCTACTCCAGTAACTTCGAAAACATGCTAGAGAGATACAGCTCTCTCTCTCTTTTTTTTTTTACTTTTTACTCCTCCAGAGATTATTTTCCTTAATCACAATGTTAAAAGATACTAATTTGTAATTAGCACCCCAATTATGCTTATTATAATGATGTTTGATCACACAAACCAGCCATTGATGATGTCCCAAGTTCCTTGTCTGTATAAATAACATCGACCCATCTTTGAATTTAAGAAATGACATCACTCTCTTATTTGATTGCTATTAGCAATAAAATGGGAATGTCAAAGATAGTATTTATATAAGACGGCATTTTTCTCCCAATAAAGTTTGTCAGCTCTCACAATAATTTTTAGCCCCAAAAGTATAGATGAATAGGCCAGAAGCTGGAAAATGAGACCAGCACCCAAACTTGAGTTCTCAGGTGATGTGGGATGGTTAGGCCAGGTGGGGTAGCGGAGCCCATTCCAGGGGCTCAGCACACCCAGGCAGCAGAGAACCAGAAATTAGCTTGAAGGACCAGGGGAGGTTGCAGCTCCATGGGCAAGTAGCCTCAGGGTCTTAGGACAGCAAGTCTCCCGGCCCAGGCTCCCAGCTGGGCAATGGGGAGGCTAACATCTGCCATCATGGTTTTCATTTGCTCATGAACTGAGGCCGTGTGTTGAAGGTCTTCAATCCCTGCAGCTGAGTGGGCTGGGGTGGACATGGCCAGATTTCATCCTTTAGCAACAACACGTTTTACGTAGGAACCGTTTTGTGTGGTGCATGCCCCAAGCTCCTTTTCCGTGCTAATAACACTGCTGTTTACAGTGCTTTTGTCTGATTTGCCTCATTTGTGCTTCTTGGTGATCTTGTGAAAGGGGCAGTATGATGGTTGCCATTTTGCAGATGTAGGAAGTGAGTGTGGAAAGAGGTTTAATGGGCCCAATACAAAGCCTACTGTCAGGTTAAGTGCTTTATTCACAGTAAAAGATCTCATGAGCGCTGAACCAGGGTCTTGTACCCAGGTCTCTCTGACTTCAGATTCTTCCCACCTGCACTTGGAGCTTTGGAGAGGGAGCCCGTGGAGCTCTGACCCTACATGCTAAACCTTTCTCAGTAAGGACTTGGTGATGGGAGCTCTATGGTGTGACCTCAGTTAGGAGGCAGTATGTGTCTGGCACAACCCAAAGCTAGGGCTGACTGGTTTCAGTAAATGACCCCATTTCTTTACCTACTTTTCCTTCCTACTAAAATGCAATTATCCCCTCTCTCCTAAATTTTTTACCTTTAGTCAGGTCTCACGTGCAAGAAGGCTATTTCTTAAAGCCATGTCTGGTCAGATCATGGAGAGGAAAGTGTTAATTGGCACCTCCCGTCCCAGCAGAAGCATAATTCCCCTGCCGCAGCTTACCCACAGGCAGCTATTGGAGCAAGGTCGGAATATATTACAAAGCCTTTGTAATGATGAGGAAGAAATAGAAACCTGGATTTTGGAAGCTCATTTTTTCTTGAGGGGTTTCGAGTATTTTGTTTCGTGTTCCAGGGGAAGATTTTGGTGAAAATTGAGAGAAACCCTGCCAAAAAGAAATTCCATATCAGATGGAGATTGTTCTCCTTTCAAGAAGGCGTGAGAGCAGCCAAGAAGCACTAAAACCCAGGGGAGCCAGGGTGATAGATTTTAAGGCTCTGCGTGGAGCAGAGTGGTGGCCGGAGGGGAGTCGGCAGGTTGGCTGGGGAGGAGGCTGATGGATGTGAGCTACGGGCCGCCCGGGGCACACGTCTGAACTTAGACCCAACATGTAGCTGATGATCAAGAGATAATTCCTCAAATCAAGCAGGCTGCCAAAGCCAAGGCTCCCCCCAAACCAACCCCACCTTCAGCCTTTCATTCATTCTAGAAGTGAAATCTGAGCACTGAAGACATCCCTGCATTCCTGGTGCTCACATTTGGGGTGGCAGAGACAAGAAACAAGCAAATAAGCAAAATATCTAGTGTGTCGGGTGGTGTTAAGTGCTATGGAGGAATAATAAGCAGAGTCCTCAAGGAACTGGTCATCCTGATGTCTATAGGCTACGCCTGACTGGGGCAGTTCTGAGAATATCTGCCACCCTTTTGGAGATGACCTGAGGTAACTCTTCCCAGGCACCATAAACACCGAGCAGAGACATTTTCAAGTCAGCTCATTAGTTTCCTGCTTTGTTAAGTGAGAATGTGGAGGTTCATGAAAGACCTTTGAGATCTGTTAGTGAGACATCAGTCGTCTTATATAAATGGCTATCTAACTAACTAGTTAGACAGTGCATTTGTTTATCTTAATGCTGCCTTGTTATTTGCATGGAACTAACTTTTTCAAATCTCTCATAGATCTTGCATCATTTCAATCTCATACTTACTATAAGATAAGAAGGGTAGATATTGAAAAACAGAACTGAAGATGAACAACCAGGGTTAATATTACAATGTTTAACAGCTGCTGTGGTGAGACTGTCCACTGTTATGGCCCAGTGGCCATAGACAGCGGTGTGGCTATGGGGAGAACTGGCTGAATGTCCACCCTCCGTATTGCAGGTTTTGCAGTCTGTCTTTTGCAGACAATAGTAACGTGTTAGAAATAACTGTGTAACCCAGCAACCCCACTGCTGTGAAAGCCAGCACTCTGTTGTATGCATAAGTAGACAAAGTATATTTGCTTTTTGTTTTTTTAAATATGTCTCCTTACCTCCATTTGATTCAGGAGAACGCAAGCACGGAGAGTTTCAGATACTCCCCTTGGCCACAAACTGGCACAGGAGGTGTGGCAGTCCTAACGTTTGCTGGCCTCTTATTAAGCAACACACTGCATTGTTTTATGCTAGATACTGGTTTTAGCATATTTTGTAAGTTATCCCATTTTATACAACAAATTGTAATAGAAACAATATGATTACTATTTTTATAATATTATTGATAAGGAAACTGCACATGAAACACGACCAAGGCAGGATTTTTTCCAAGGCAATGTGCTCAAGCTCTCACAGATGTGTTGAAATTGGGGCTCAAGCCGAGTTCTGTCTCTTTCCAAAAGTTATACCCCCAGTCACCATCCTAAGTTCACTACAGGATTACTTAGGATTTGTAGGAAATTAGGAGTTATTCAGATTTCTGCCCTGAACTCCTTTTGTTAGATGTTGCAGCCTTTTTTGTTTATCCCTAGAGAGTTTCCCAGGCTTTATCCTATATTTTAAAATTATTGCTGTATCAATTATAAATCTTAGAATGGCTTACAAAGTCTCAAAAGGCTACCTAATTTTATTCTATTTTTAATATTTTGAAAAATTTTAAGGAAAGGAGTTATAATACAATTGGGTTTCTCAATTGAGAATTTTTTTTTTTTTTTTTTTAACCTCTAATAACCTGAAATTCCTTTGGTCCCCCAGTTACAGATAGAACTGTGTGTCTAGGATAGAATTACTTCTAAGACTCCTTTTCCCAATATTTGTTTTTGTTGTGTTCTTTAGTTTTGCATCACAAGGAGTACTAATTTTTGTTTCTTTAATGGTAACTTTACTAAATCTGGTAGACATACAGAAATCAACTCTCTTCCTTCTATCACTTGTGTTAACTACACAAACAGTGCAGTTTTCACAAACAGCCAAGTGACGTACACCCAA
This sequence comes from Rhinolophus sinicus, assembly GCF_036562045.2. Classification (NCBI taxonomy): domain Eukaryota; kingdom Metazoa; phylum Chordata; class Mammalia; order Chiroptera; family Rhinolophidae; genus Rhinolophus; species Rhinolophus sinicus. The sequence continues at coordinate 96,202,055 of NC_133752.1, forward strand.
GTAAGTTTGTGCAAAGCACCCTGTGAGGAATATTGAAGAGGAAGAAGATTGATTCAGAACAATTAATGTGGAGTGTCTTGTTTCTTAAATTTCGGATTTCAGGTGTTTTTTTCCATCCTGCTAGACTGTATTGTTGCATTTGGTAAATTCAAGGTGCCCCCTGGTGGTGGAACTGATGCATAATCAATGCTAGAAAAAATGATGGCAAAATTACAAGTATGAAGAGGCTATGAATGTAGATATGATCTTATTGTTCTTCCCATTTGTAAGGCTCTCAGATGGATACAATCCTGTTTTCTCCTTTTATTTTAAATTTATCTGTAGCTATTTATAGCATATTCAGGAAAAACAAGCACAAATAATTAGATGCCAAACCCCAGTGACTTTTAAAAATAATTTCTTACTTTTTTATAACCAAAGTAGAACATGTACATTCTAGAAATGTTAGAAAAAACACATAAGGAGTAAAAGAATCACTTATGATCTCACAACCCACATTGATTAACATTTTGGTGTATATCCTTCGATTTTCTAATAGACATATAGACTGAAAAAAACCTAATACATGTTGTTTTTCATAACATGATTTTTTTCCACTTAATTATATGTGTGAGTTTCATTCTGTTTTGTTGCAGAGTTGGCTCCTTCATTATTGTTAGTGGTTGTTTACTTTGGTTGGTTCTATTGTGTGCATCCTTGTGGATTATTGTAGATTATTATTTTTTTAAAATTAGTTTCAGGTGTACAAAGCAATGTAATAGACATTTATACCCCTCACCAGGTGATAAGCCCCACCCCAATCTACTACTCCTCTGACATCATATATAACTGTTACAATTCCATTGACTATATTCCCCATGCTGTACTTTACATCCTGTGACTACATATATATATATATATATATGTATGTACGTATCTATGTATATATACACACACACATATACATACTGGGGGTGCCAAAAATGTACACGTTTTAAGAGATGTTACCTACATATTATTTTTCAAAATTGAATTGAATTACTGTAGCAATGTGTAGTGTGACATTCGCACAAAAGATGGCGTTAATCAAATGAATGCTAGCGTCGTCCATTGTATTACAATTTTAATACAGTTTTTTCCTTTCTTAAAATGTGTATACTTTTTTTGGCTATATATATATATTTAACTATAGTTGACATTCAATATTATTCTACTTCAGCTTCAGGTGTACAGTGCATTGGTCAGGCATCTACACAGTCTATGACGTGATCCCCCTGAAAAGTCCAGTGCCCATCTGGCACCCTACATCATCTTTTACAACATTATTGATTATATTCCCCATACTGTATTTCATAGCTCTATGACTATATTATGATTAACAATTTGTACTTTCTAATCCCTTCACCTTTTGCCCCATAGATTATTTTTCTTAAAATTAATTGCTAGAAGTAGAATTCTGAATCAAAAGCGTTTGCAACATTTTAAGGCATTTTATATTTATTGTTTAGTTTTTTGTTAAAGCAAAGCATGTTTTTGAGAATGCAGTATATTTTTTAAAGATTCAAGTTCCTAACATTTGCATTCTTAATCTGTGCCAGGAACTGTGCGCTGTTTTCATGTGCCTCAGCCTCATTTAATCCCCACAACAACCTTGTCAAGTAAATACTATTGTTGTCCTCACTTTACAGATAAGGAAAGTTAGGCTTAAAGAAATTAAATAGCTGTTATGTTACTTCAAAACCTGGGACAAGGTAGGCTTTCAGAAATTTGATTAAAAAATGCACTTTGCATTCCTTGAATCTTGAACTAAGTGGAAACTAATATTGATAACTCTCCATTGGTGAGATATAGAACAAGGATGTGGACAGTAAGAGAGATGGAAAAAGAGATAAGCTTCCATACATTTATAAACATGAATAAAAATCTAAGTTAAGGCTCTGTCAATTAGTTTTTATATTAAAAGAAGATATGGTGGACAACTCAATGATTACTGTATACGAGTAATTACAAATTCTAGGGGACTCCTAGTATAGACACACCATTTCACCAGATCATGTAATTTTTTCACGAATTTATTTTCATTAACCACAGCTAACCTTCAAGCTGGTTAAATTGCTCCCAAATAGTCAAAGGGTGGCTAGAGGTAAAGTGATGTCAGGAAATCTTCAGTTTCTGGAAAAAACCCAGAACTTTTTGAGTTTTTAAATTTTAGCAGTCTCCAACATTCCTTACAGTTTGTCTCTCATTGTTGATCACCAGAGACCTACATTTCGCTTTTGCCACCTTTACTGATACCCTCTTTTCTATTATTTTATAATTATCTTATAGACAACTCAGGAATAGGCATAGCAAATGAAAAAAAAATAAGTATCACTCATGATTCAGTGTATGTCTGTTGATCATTTTTGGTTCTCTCTGTCACATCTCTGCATTAGGCATTTACCCCACATTTGCTGTGTCTGATCAGCTCTGCTCGGGCTCATCAACATTGTCTCTATTCTTCTTAAAGGAACTTGTGAGCCCCTCTCTTTTCCTTTCATACTTAGCTTTTCAAAAGATCTTAAGTACCTTTCACTACAACAACAGCATCTGCAGTTTCTCTTTGCCTTTTTCTGCTTGTGATAGCCATTGGATTTATTAAGCGTCTTTGAAATAATCAAAGTGTCCTTCTGTTTAATTTTTATGGAATTATGATTTTTGACACTCCAGCTGTTTCCTTGAGGCGGTGAGTCTTGCATTTTTCCTTTAATCTTAATGTAACCTTGTTATGTTGATAAAGTACTTGATTATCATTATAATTCTCTAGAGTGATTCGAAGACACTCAGCCCCTTTCCCACCCACTTATTTTTTAGGAACAATTTTCTATTTTATAGTCAAATCCATAAATCAGGCTTCTAAGTTCTACACACTTGATTTAACAGGAGTATGTGAGGAGCCTAATAAAATCCAGGTTTGGGTTTTTTTTCTCTGCTTTCTTACTCTAGAGCTCAACACCTACAGGGCTCAAAATATTTTCCACGCAGACAGTGCCTGCTGAGAAGTGGAAAGGTTTTCTGTGAGCTTAATTTTGTAATCCTGAGAAAATGGATCTGTCATTATGAAGGCTAACGCTCTAATGGCCTCAGGTTCTGGAGCTTTCTCTGTGGGGTCCATTGCATCTTCTGAGAAGCACTTTCTGCCTCTCCTCTGCCTGGGTCCTTCCTGTTCCAATGCTGGGAAACTTCCTGCTTCTATTTCCTTGACCTCAGTCAGCAAAGGCAAGGAAAGATGCAACCAGCCGAGTTGGGGTTTGCTCCAAAGTTTGAACGCTTTGACCATCACTCATGTGTTTCTCTTGCCCCTACTTTCATGCATCTCAGGTGATTCTTGCCGAAAACAACTGCTTTAATGACCTCCCTTGTCCCCTTTGTCCAGGTATGGTATTCTAGTTACAGGTTCCTGTACTGAGAGTCGCCGCAGAGGGAGAGGTTGTGGTTCTGCTCCTCCAGGCAGCCTTGTGGTCAGGGGTCTGGTCCCCTTCTTTCCCTCCATTCTGCCATCTCTTTGCAGGGGCATTCTCTACTCTCAGCCCATTTCATTCCCCATCTCCTTAGGATGGAAACTCTGATTTTTCTGTACTCTTTTTTTTCCCCTTTGTCTGTCCACAGCAGATCTTCAAATCCATCATCCTGTTTTTATCTTGCACTTTTATTTATCCTGTGCCTACAGGGCTTTATTATTTGTGGTCTACTTTGGAATATTTCTTTCATAGTTGATGAAGCCTGTAAACTTTGGGGCAGGAGAATCAGCGGGCCTTATAGCAACCCTCACCTTTCTAGCTAGAATATATTCACCTTGAAAAGGGCTTTTATGATGTCAGTCTAGCTAATAGTTCTTCTAATGGTGTCACTCCCCTTTTCTCCTAAAAGTCCCTTCAAGTTCTTTTTCTTTTCTTTCTAACCCCTAACTGCTTTCTGGGTAGAATGTTTTAGAACAATTTTTGTCTGGAGACCTGCCTTTTGGATTTTTGGCTTTTGGATGTAGCCATTTTTATTCAAATGTTCTTTTTCTTGTGGATATTTGTATCTTATATATTTGAGACCAAATTCTAAATAATGTAAAATCATTCAGAAACACACACATTATATATCTACATATACACACACATATATAAAATGGTTGTATGAATGATATTGTATAATTCAATTATGAGAGTGTTTAGAGGTGTTCTATATGTTAATCACCCTTTTGGATATATCTGTATGCATGTGCAGTAACATGAAGTGAGCTGCCACGCCGTGTCACCTCACTGACTGACTTTTTCCTCCTTTTTTTCTTTTTAATTGTGGTAAAAAAAACTAGGTGACATAAATTTTATCATCTTAACCATTTTTACATGTACAGTTTAGTGGTGATAAGTATATCCAATCTCCAGAACTCTTTTCATTTCGCTAAATTTAACTGCATTAAGCAACACCTCTCCAGTCCTCTCTACTCCCAGGCCCTGGCAACCACAGTTCTACTTTCTACCACCATAAACTGACTACTCTAGGTACCTCACGTAAGTGGGCTCACGCAGTATTTATCTTTTTGTGACTGCCTATTTTAATTCTTATAATGTTCTCGAGGTTTATCCATGTTGTAACTTGTCACAGGATTCCTTTTTAAGGATTATTTTTTAAAGGCTGAACAGTACTCTAGTATAGACCGCATTTTGCTTATCCACTCATCTGTTGATGGACAGTTGAGTTGTTTTCCACTTTCTGGCTGTTGTGAATAATGCTGCTATGAATGTGGATGTACGAATATCTCTTTGAGACCCTGTTTTCAATTCTCGTTGGCTGACTTTTCGATGCAACAGTAAGTCATTCTTCCATGAGAATTATGGGAAATTTCCTTCTATAGAACACAAAAACATTTTTTCATTTTTTTTTTATAAAGTTGTCTAAAAATTAGTCAGTGGATCAATGAGAATTTAAATATTTAAATGCTGACACAGTAAACATGGTAAACTGATGGCACATTCCAGCGTCAACCAGGGTTAGATGTCAGGATACGTTCCCTGAATTCTAATTCTGATCTTCTGTTCCTGTAAGTATTCACATTGGGTCTAGTCATGAAAAAGTCTTGTCATCCTGTGTGGCAATCACGGTACCTGTAGGCCTGTCTTTGTACAGCAGCCCAGTGGCCAATGTCCCAGTGGCCAGTGCCAATCAAGCTGGCAGGCCAGGGCTCACCATCAGACTGCATTGCCTAAGTAAGATATTTCATTCTGGCTCTGGTAACTCCCCTGCAGGCTTGGGACAACCTCAGGACAATAGGCCAATCAATGTGACAGTTCTCAAATAACAAGGTGAATTTAGATGGTCCTGTGGCAGGATATTTTAGGGAAAACTCATTGCCAATGAGTTTTAACCATTGCCAGGGTGAGCTTTCAGCATTTCTCTCTAAAGCCTAAGGATGGGACTGCCACCATTCTTTCTTTCTTTGGGGAGAGAGGGGGTGATTGCTGTATTTTCATTACGAACAAATAGATGGTCCGTTTAGTCTCGTTCTTTTTCTCTTCATGTTTTCACCGTTTCTCTTTTCTATTTTTTCTTTCTTTCTCTTTTTCTCCTGACATACAGGCTTTGCAGTGCATGCTGATCTCTCTTCAGGCAGAACTTGACATTCAAAGGTACTTGATGAAAATTGAATCATCTCAGCGAGTTAGTACTCTACCTTTTCTTTTTTCTGCATCGAATCGCACCTCACCTCCTGCTTTTTTACTCAGCTATGTGTGGCATTCTAATCAGCCACTAAACAGAGCACCTGTACTTTTCCTGGTCTGCACTAAGCCCTGATTTAAACCTCTCAAAGCTAAATGCTTGCAGCATTCTGAAACACATGCATTTTAAAAAAAAAAAATTATGAAAACTAGTATTAAAATGAACACTAATTGCATGCTTACTTCAAAATATTTTATTTGCTTTCCTCAAGTTGAATTGTGGAATCAGCAGTAAAGCAACAAGTCAGAGTTCCTGGCACAGCCATCTGAAAAGTAGGGTTCTCTAACAGGAGACTCCATCCTCGCCAGCTTACTTGAGGCAGAATTGTTGTGGAAGTAAAACAGAAACCAGCAGCATTCTCACAATCGCAGCTGTCTGACGCTTCCTTTGCTCAGCTCCAATACGTTGGATACCGGGTCCAGATCATGTTACTGACATATATATAGCTTATTACGTTGGTGCAAAAGTAGTTGCGGTTTAAAAGGATACAAATAATTACAAAAACCGCAATTACTTTTGCACCAACCTAATAATAAAATGATAGTAACGGACACATTTATGTAGAATTTACTATGTGCCAGGCAGTGTTCTAAGTGCTTTATAAGCATTAATTTCTCACAGCAACCCCATGGTCCCCATTTTATAAGTGGTATGGTCCCCATTTTACAAATGAGGAAACTGAGGTGCAGAGAAGTGAAGTAACTTGCCCAAGGCCACAAAGCTAGTAAGTAACAGGTTTTGAATTTGACTCGAGGCACTCTAGTCCCAGAGTCAACATATTTTTTCAACACACCAGGGGTGCCAAAAAATGTATACAAGTGGACACTTTGGTCAACGTTGCTCAAGCAGTCGTTTGCTATAATCAGAGGTGTCTGGATGCTGATGGTAACCACTTTGACCACCTCTTGTAATTGCAGAAGTCAAACATGACTTGTATTCATCTTTTGTTATCGGTATATATTGAGTATTACAACTTCAGTAGTTTTTTTCCTTTCTGAAAATGTGTATACATTTTTTTTGGCACCCTCTGTATTTGTTTCCTCACAATCCTCAATGTTCTGTATTTCCTAATAGAACAGCTTAGAATATTAAAACTAGAAGGAAGTGGGCAGAGTTTCCAATACTTGGATGCCTGGCTTGGCATTTGATACCTGTGCCAACTGACCCTTTGGCACACAGCCACCCACATCCTTTGTGTCTCCCATACATGGACTGTTTCTGATTGTGTCCTGAGCATGCACGGGGCAGAACCTTTGGTTCGGTACCACGAGTCCTGACACACACTGTGCTTACGAAGGTGTCAGCAGGCTCGCTTGTCAAGAAAAGTGACTTCCTTCCCACAAAGTCAGTCTTCAGTGACCACACTGAGCTTTTTGCCTTCCCTTTCTTATTAATCAGTCTCTTTGATCTTTTTTTAGGGTAACAAGCTCACATTAGAAAACGCCTGCCCAAATAGATAGACATAGAAGTAAAAGGGGGGCAAGACATACTACAAAGAATCATCGTCATACCCTACCTTCACCATCTCTATTCTGAAGGGCCTGTTACCTCTCATTTTCCATGACTTCTTAATCATTTTCACATTTCTATATTCATGCAAAATAGAGACATCTTTATCGTGGCCCTGCATGCACGTTGTGCACTAAACAGAAATGCAGATAGAAGAACGATACCATGGGGAGCTCTTCCCTATAACTGTATGCTGCCATTAACTCTTTTTTCTACTGTCTGAACACAGATCTGACATTAGGATGTGCGATTTTCCATCATAACAAACACAGAGTTTGGGGTGCCCCTCCCTATATTTATCTTCTTATGCTTCAAGCAAATAAATTCTCAGTGCTGACTCTTCTTACTTTTTGACAGTAAATAAATTTGACAACAAATTTGACAGCAAATAATGGGGTATTGGAGAATTTTTTCTTTTTTTACAGGACTTTATTGGGGAACAGTGTGTACTTCCAGGACTTTTTTCCATGTCAAGTTGTTGTTGTTTCAATCTTAGTTGTGGAGGTTGCTGTTCAGCTTCAAGTTGTTGTCCCTTCAGTCTTAGTTGTGGAGGGCGCAGCTCAGCTCCAGGTCCAGTTGCCGTTGCTGGTTGCCGGGGCGCAGCCCACCATCCCTTGCGGGAGTCGAACCGGCAACCTTGTGGTTGATAGGACGCACTCCAACCAGCAGCCATTCGGGACCTCGTGGCAGCTCAGCTCAAGGTGCCGTGTTCAATCTTAGTTGCAGGGGGCGCTTCCCACCCCTTTGCGGGACTCAAGGAATCGAACTGGCAACCTTGTGGTTGAAAGCCCGCACTCCAACCAACAACTGAGCCATCTGGGAGGCAGCTCAGCTCAAGGTGCCATGTTCAATCTTAGTTGCAGGGGCCGAAGCCCACTGTCCCACAGGAATTGAACTGGTAACCTTGTGGTTGAGAGCCCACTGGCCCATGTGGGAATCGAACCGGCAGCCTTCGGAGTTAGGAGCATGGAGCTCTAACCGCCTGAGCCACCAGGCCGGCCCTGGAGAATTTTTACAAGGTTTTTTTTTTGGCAGTTATACACAAGCTACGATTAGCACTATGTATTATTATTTTGTTAACACTGAGAATTTTTATTTTATATATATTGAGAGAACACTTTTAACTTAATTTCACGTAAACATTTATCAAATCGCTCTTGTGTTTCCATAATATAAATAGAATGAAATGGTGAAGTTGTTCCTAATACTTGAACATGATTTAGACTTGGAGAAGGAGGGGGATGAAAATTAAGGTTGGAAATTGAAGGGTCTCTTCCTCCCCTCCGGTAAAAGAGGAACTCTCAGCTTCTGCGGATGTCAAATTCTCTATTTTGAAGTTGGAAGTAACCGACTTCACAAGTGCAAGAAAAAGGCAAGGTTAAAAAGGGGGTGGGGGTGGGAATTGGTTGGTATCCTCTCCTCACACATAGACCCTCACAAGCCATGGGACACCTCCCTCCTCTCTTGCCCCCCCCCCCGCCCCCCCAGAGTAGAGTAGGGAGCAGAGCCATCTAGAACCACCCTGTAGAGAGTGGTATCACATAAGAGGAGCTACATGCTTCTCATCATTTAGAGTTGACAAATTCCTGTGTGTTTTTTTCACTTACCTCTCATCACAACTATTTCAAGTAGCTCTTCTTATTCTTTTATAAAAGTGAGAACTAAAGTTCAAAACCAAGCTTTTCTATGGGGCTGCACTGCCAGCGCGTGGCAGGATTGGAGTCTGCATTTTGTAAGAATAGTATGACCAAAAGAGTAAAGTTCTTATTCTAAATTTTGTCTTCTTTCCGTCTCTCCAAACCGTGGTATTCTTGCCAATAGGAAGACTAAAGGAAAAAAGTATCTTTAGCCTGAAAAGCCAGTCAGAACTTTCACAAGGTGATTTTTCATTGGAAAATCATTCCAGTGAAATTGGGAGGGTGGTGGTTGGTGGTGAGTGCGTGTTTGGAAAGGTGAGTTGAAAAGTAGCAGCAAACTCTACTCCCAAGATATCTGGAGAGGGTCTCGCCACAAGCACCCAAATACTTGGTGGCCTCTGGCACCAAGTATCCCTTCCGATCAGCTCCCTGTGGCCTTCCCTGTAGGGGTGGTGAGGACATCTTCAGACTTCTCATGACAGGATGAGGGAGGAGGTCTTTGCTATCAGGGAAAACTGCTTTGGTTTCACAACAAGACAGTTAAGCTCTAGAGGCACCACCCCTGGGCCTGCGGCCCCACATCCTTTCCAAATGGAACTTAAGCCTGGGCTGCAGGGATGAGCTTCCTAATGCTTTTTGTCAGGAGCCTTCTGAGGTGCATATTTTGCACGATGTGTTATGTTGGTTGTATTTGACTTGAAATTTCAAAGCCTGCAAGCAGGTCCCTTTGCTTTCATCACTATAATAACAGCCGTCCTCACATGGACACCTTTTATCCTGAAGCCTTTTAAGTGCATTCCTGCTCTCTGAATGGCATGGGTGACTGCTGCTTTGCTCAGGCAATGAGCAGGGGTGGGAGCCAAAGCCTGTGAAACTGCTCCTTTGTTTGTAATGCACACCTTCTTGTTTCAAAAATAAACAGGCTGATTGATTGAGCCAAGGCAGATGGCAATAAAGAGACATCTACCAGAATGAAGGTGGATAAACAGAAAATCAAGAGGTGAAAGCTCACAGGAAAAGGAGATAAATTTATGAATGCAACTAACTATGATTGGCTTGAACATTAAATTTGCTTTGGCCTTTCCAATATGAATGGTATTTTATATGTATTTTATACACTTCTCATTATGGGACAAAGTAATACTTATTACTCCTCCATGGGCAAGATTATTTTCCTGTTTTAAATTCTAAAAGAAACATGGTTTGCCCATGCCTTCATGAAAGGGACAATGATTTACTGACATAATAGCCAGGGTCAACAGAAAAGCAGCAGTATTCTTCATCTGGCCTTTTATTTTCTATCAATTCCTTTAAGAGGAAAACACAACACTAAGTAACAATTGCAGGAATCTGTGTCTGAAACCGGTTGGGGGCAGAGTTAACCAGATCCGGATTTGGAACTTGCTGATGGTGTAACTTTCTAACTTGACTGGAAGGGAGCTAAATAGAGACGGTGGTGAGCTAGGCCTTCCTATCTTTAAATAGCCTTTATCTCATTCTGGCTTTGGAGGAAAGTCAGAGAGCAGCCAATTCATAGTGTTATTTCAGAAGCAAGTCTATGTCATGTTACAGGTACGGCACCAGGTGGGCAGCTAACAGTTGACGTCTAATCCTAGAAGTGGAAGAGGCCCCCTGCATGCTGACGTGGTGAGGGGCCCATGCCCTGTCTGCCGGGCAGACAGGCTTTAGCTGCTCCTCCAGGTATAGCCAAACCTCTTAAAGAAAAGTTAAGAAGAATTGTTATTATCTACACACTATGAAGGAGTTCAGAAATTGGAAAGTATTTGAGAGATTGTAGAAAATGGTTAAAATTCCAAATTTACCTGGAGTCAAAATTTTAAGAGCCTTAAAATTAAGTTACTGTAATGGTGTCAGAATTACAGATGTGAGAGTCTATCTCTTTAAGAGTTCAGTTTATCTGCATGTCTGAAATTTATTTGATGGCTTTTGTCTCTTCTTTCTTAACTGTATCTTTTTTGAAATTCGAGATCCATGCAATTCTGGATTCTTGCAAAATGTTGCATGGCATGGAAATGAAAATGTGTCTCTGTTCCTGTGCTGTCCCCAAGAATTCACATCCTCATCCATAAGGACAAGTCCTTTCACCTGGCATCTAATCATATGGAATACACATGAGATGACAGGAAGCGGCTGAGTATCTTCAGGTCACCACAGACAAGGATCCTATCTTCCTTTCCCCTAATTCGCTCTTTAAAGACATTGTGCTACTTAGTAATTCTCTGATGTGCCAAAGCAATATCGTCTTATTTTGGAGAAATAAAGAAAAAACTATGCTATTCATAAAACTACCATATAAAGAAAACCAATGCTAATATTTGGCATTGCTTCTGTTTCTTGAGTTATTAAAAGAAAAAAAAATCCTTAAAAACATCTTGATTATGACTGCATAGTATTCCATAATATGACTACATTGTAATTTGTTAACCAGCCTTCTGAGTTGTTTCTAGATTTATTTATTCTATTAAAGATGTAATCAGTACAGATTTTCCCCCTCATACTCTTATGCAGAAAGTATCACTTTTCTTAATATTTGCAAATCTAGTTAACCTGGCTTGTCTTCAGGAATATTTAAAAAATTATTTTCATACTTGGGGTCATAAAGAAATCCTTGGGAGCGTGTCTAGTCCAATAAAACTGGGTAAGGCCTCTGAGTCTCCTGGGACTCACTGTGAGTGGCCTCCCGTGTAGGCTGTTTGAAGGTGGGCTTGTGGGGCTCCCCACGATGCCTCCTAAGCTTGGACATCCAGTGTCAGCCACTCTAAGCATGCCCCACATCCTTCGCCCCAGCTGGGGTCACTCCTTGTAAATGGAATCCAGGTGTCCAGAATTTGAAGAGCTCCATCACCACCAACCACCAACCCTGCCACCGCCATCAACCCCACCAAAACTAGCATCCTCTTCCTAGCCCCAGAAAGTCATTCACTCTCTCCCTGCTCAGTTAGCAACTTCCCTCCTCTGAAGGGCAACTCCAGATTCATTTTCCAAATGCCTTTATCTCCTAAGCCCAATCTGAGGAAAGTGTCTTCAGGGTAGATGCTGCTGCTTAAAGACAATGTTAACAGCCCTTCTTCCTGGGAAGACCTTAGAACACAGAGACTTGGCAGTTTTCCTGGGAACTTGGGGAGAGGAGTAGATGTTCCGTAATTTTGTTTGTTTGTTGCTGACAACTGTAAGGACAAGATAAATGAAGAATATCTCAAAAGATTAATCTGACACACAAATAACTCGAACAAGAGTAGTTCTGTCGTGTGGTGCTACTTTAAAAAATGAGCAAGCATCCTTTTCCACACACGGATGTCCTTGTGATTTGTTCCTTGGCATGTGTAGGAGGGGCCTTTGCATGGTGACAGTGGGTTGGCGGAGGGGTCCTGCTTGGCTCAGGCCAGTGCCTGCCTCGCCACATGGATGCCTGTAGCGGCTCTAGACGGGGAGGTCATGGGCAGTGACTACTTGGCATCACTGCCTTTTCATATTTCTGGTCTGATAATGAAGTAATACACACGATGAAGGAAAATGTGGAAACAAAAGACACAGTTGTAGTTTGCTCAACTGCTGAATCGTCTGATTTTATTCCAGACCAAACATCTTTCTGTTTTCACAGGTGAAAATCATGAAAAAGGTCTGGGTATTCTTTGAGTGGAAGGAGGGAAGAAAAAGTTGAAATATTACCCTTGAAGAAACAGGGTTTAAGCTGAGTTTATCAAGGATAATTCATCAAAATAAATCTTAGAGAAAATGCTTGTCCTTTGTCCAAGCTGGAGAAGGGGAATATGAATGTTCAGAGCTAAACTTAAGGTAGGAGAGACGTATGAGAATCTCAGATACACACAAGTGGAAGTTGGCCTTAAGGTGGTGGTGGTGGTGGGGGTGCGTGTGCAAATATGTCCTCTCATTGTCAAGCCCAGAAGTTCCTGGTTACTAGGCAACCTGGCATATGTCCACAGATTGCTCACATGGAGTGCCTCGGTATACACTAAACGCTCAATGTGTGTGTTTATAACAACAGCAGGACCCTTTAGTGCTTGCACCAAATTTTCTATTAAAAACAAAAGCTGATTTCTTCTCCAAGCTTTTAGTGCGGGTCTACCCCAAAGTTTCATAGCTGTCCTACAACTAAGTGAAGTTCTCTCTTACATTTGTGTTGCGCTCTCACATCCACCTGTTGCTTTCTAGAGCTGTGGATGTCCTCAGGCTATTTCCCAGATTGGCCATTAGCCTAAGACTGGCACTGAGGGTTGTGTTTTTCTGGCCATCAGTCACAGACATGGTGGGAAGTGGCCAAGGAGCCACATGAAGACCAAGGCCTGTTGCTTCAGATCACACTTGGCTGTGGGTCCCAGGACTCACCTGAGAATGCAGGTGGCGGGCAGAAAAGGAGAGGCTCTCAGCTGGTTCAGTGACCTGGGATGGGCTTATGTGAGGACGGGAGATGGGATGGAAGCCAGGTATGCCTTATGTGAGCCTTTGTGTTTCTTCCCATCCCCAGACCCTAAACCAGCTGAGGCCTCAGACTTCAGAAACAAGGAGGACAAAGAAGGGAGGAAAGTGACAGCATGGTGGTTCAGGAAAGGACTCTGTCAGCAAATTTAGAAGCTTAGACCATTCATCGTTACAATTTGAGGCTAGAGTCGAGAAAACTAAAGTCTGGCATGATCCATTGTTTGTTAACTTCTAACATTTTGCTCCTGGAATCTTTCATAAGAGTACCTAACAACTAAAAAGTTCTCTTAATTGAATTCAGAATTTAGACTAGGTTGGAGTTGCAAGCTTCACAAGTGCAAGAAATGGGGTGAAAGTGTCTGAATGTCATGATTAAATTAACCATGTCAGTTAATGAGTGTTAGGATAATGAGTCATTCCGAATACATTTCCATGTGGGATGCTTAATTATATTTCCGAATACTCTGTGGCAAATTGGGCATTAATTAGGATGAAGTAAAACTTCAGTAAGGCAATTTGAGTTTTCTTCACAAAGTATAACGTAATCTGAAGCGAAGTGGGCTAACCAGACACCCCACTGTTCCCTATAGTTAACATATTACGTAAATCTACATTTGCAGCTTTCATTCTCTGGATCTCAGTATTTCACTTTCGAGTTTAAAGGGTCTGGAAAATGGAAGTGAAAAAACATTATCAATGCCTCTAGCTCTAACTTTTTTCTCTTTGGCTTTGGTCTCCAAATACAACATTGCAAAGAATGAGCCCCTAGTACAGCATAATGCTCTTAGTGAACATTTCAACAAATATTTTTTCATGATGATAAAAACACAAGTACAGCAGTCTTAAAAATTAATGCTGGGCAACTGTGTTGCATGACTTGAAAAATAAATGCAGAAACCTCGATCCTGGTGCTAGCTAGCTGCATATTTCTATAGAGCAAGAACTATAGGGTGAATAATTGGAAGGAAATCTCAGCAAACTAAAGTTTCCTGGGTGACATGATTCTTTTTCTTCTGTGTGTGCTGTTATATCTTCAAGTTTTGAAATTGTAGTCCTGAAAGGACTAACTACCAACGAATTCAACCTCTGGTCTTTACAGATGAGAACTGTGACTTAGGTTGTATATCGCTCAGTTTTTATAGAAGCTGATCTAGAGCCAACCTCTTCAGACTCCCGGTTAAATGACCTTACCACTGAGTGTCAGCTCCAGAATCCTACAGACTTGGTCCCAGTTCCTACACGTGCTAGAATTTCATTGTTTTCTCAATGGTCACCAGTATTTTGCAGTGACGTTGCAATGAGGGTTAAATGAGAGCACCACATGTCAGTCAGCTAACTCAGTGCAGCAGCCTCTCAGTTAGTTCCTTCCTCTCTTCCCTCACCTCTTCATTAAGCAGAGAATATTCATGGAGAGAGAGTCTGCACATGCCGCAGATGAAGCAGTGAGGGACCTGTGTGAAACCTGTGACCCTAGCGTCTCTTGGTGGTAGAAAGCCCTCTTTGTATAAGAAAAAACTGGCAATGACAAGTGAGGTTCAGGTGGCCTGGTTACGCAGACCACCCCTTCCTGCATGACCCTAAAGGACTTCCTATTTGGATTTGTACGTTTGGGGTCGCTTGATTGTTTGGGGGAAAACTCTAGAAGTTTGTGATGGAAACAGAGGGAGATTGGTTGGTCTCATGGGTTCCCATGAGGCACAGAAGGAAATCCAGCCTTCCAGACCCTTAAGTCCTACTCAGGTGGCTCAGAAAGCATTTCCACCAGTCCGTGCTTCACGTATCTTCCCCAGTTTTAGGGACAGCTCTTCCCTCAGCAGCTTAGGGTAGAAGCTCTAAATGCCACACTGTAGACGATGCCTGACTGAGAAAAGGCTCCACTTGGGCCAGAATGGGAACAATAAATAACTCCTAACAGAAGGACTTTTTTTTATTAGGCCAAATCTGAAATTAGGTGAGCATTCTATCTTCTCTTCTTTGGTGTTAAAATGTTTTTCCTTTTCTCATGGTAATAATGATACCATATACAGAGTGATATTTTTAATAGACAGGGCATTTTTGGATGCCCCTAACTCTGAAAAAAAAATCTTGGTAACCCTATATTGTACCCTCCTCCATAACTTTTTTTTAGAGAAAGTTTAATCTATGAAATATAAAATAATGGGAATTATTGCTATGGAGAATTCAGCTTTCTCCATGGTTATTACTAATATTATAAATGTGTGAACGTCGTAGCAGCCTGGTCAGAGGAGTTGTTAAAATTGGTCTTTGTCAGTGATGGTTTCCTTGCAAGCACAGTCATCTCAGACTAGTTTAACACGTTGCCTATGGATCACGAGAATCTTCGTTTTTTTCTGAGCCATGCGTTAAGGACGGGTAATGAGAATTCTCGTTTTTACTCTTGATCTTTTTACTTTGCACATTGTATTGAATTATTTGTGTTTCGTTAATAACAAAGGAAGCTGCTTTCTGCAGTATCACACCAGGAGAGATTACTAACATCATAGGTGAGTAAATCCTAAAAAATTCCATAGAAAAATAATAAATGACATAGAAGCATTTACGCTTTAAAGAGAAGAGTGCATTTTAAAGTAGTTTCTTTTAAAAACCTGCCGGAACAGAGGGGTATGTGGATTTAAACCATGCCGTACGCAACGTGTTAAGAGTTTCTCCACTGTGCACGCTCAGACACAGAGTCTGACCTCTTTCTCTGCTCTCTGAACTAAGTAGCAGATACCTACCAGCTTATCTGTTTCTACAGGCAGCTTTGTAGCAAGATTATGCCTCTTGCAACCCTCTCCAGTAATTGCACACATGAAAAAGTTCCACTTTTATCTGTTGAATTGACATTTAGCCATCTTTGAAAGGGTTCCTGCCCCCCAACAATGTCCCCTTTCTCTAAGGAATTCCTCCCTGCCCACATGAATAAGCCCCTGAAACCCAATGTTCCATATCCAGGATGAACATACATTGCAGCTTCCCCAGGACAGTCCTGCTTTGCACCTGTTGCTCTAGAGTCATTATTAGTAGTAACCCCCTTTCACTCTATGGTCACCATTCTCAGCCGTCTCAGCTGACTGGACCAAGCAGTAGTCACGTGATCTTAGCTGGACCAATCCTATTCTCTCTTCAGGAAATGCAAACCTGGGGCAGAGGAGGTATTTAGTGTCTATTGAGAACTTGAAATGTGAAGTCATATGAAGCTGCAGCTGAAATGGACAGGGAACGTGAAACAGATTAAGAATGCACAGAGAAAGGATGAAGCAGATCTGCATAGGACAATGGAGACCCCCAGGAACTCAATGGGAAAGCCTGAAGGATAACAAAAAAAAAAAACCTGGAGCTACCTGGGCCCTTGGGTATCCCAGTTTCTGATTCCAGTGCAGTGTGAAGCCCTTGCAATTAACTCCTTCTAATTAATTCCATTTTTTTTGTTCTTAACACGTTGCGTACGGCGGGGTTTAAATCCCTCATACCCCTCTGTTCCGGCAGGTTTTTAAAAGAAACTACTTTAAAATGCACTCTTCTCTTTAAAGCGTAAATGCTTCTATGTCATTTATTATTTTTCTATGGAATTTTTTAGGATTTACTCACCTATGATGTTAGTAATCTCTCCTGGTGTGATACTGCAGAAAGCAGCTTCCTTTGTTATTAACGAAACACAAATAATTCAATACAATGTGCAAAGTAAAAAGAGTCAACAGTAAAAACGAGAATTCTCGTTATCCATCCTTAACGCATGGCTCAGAAAAAAACGAAGATTCTCGTGATCCGTACGCAACGTGTTAAGAGGCCAGTCGTCCCACCTTGTCTGTATGCCCCTTGAATGCATGAAGACCTGAGAACATGGGGGTGTGACTTAGTTCGGGGCATTCCTTAGCACTTCCTTACCTGAGTTCTTCTTGTCTCCCAGCTCACCCTATAATGTCAGCAGTTATCCCCACAAACCCTTTCTTCACTCACAGTGACAGACCTCTTAGCTCTTCTTGTCCAAGTGTTAATTGTATATTATCCTTGGCCCCCAAATATACCTTACATGCATTATGAGCTCAAGAACAATATACAGCTCTTCTAACCTCTGCAGCCCAACACTGTGCTGAGTTCTGAGTCCCTGTTGCAAATCAAATGCTTTTTAACTTTTCACATATCAAATCACAGAGTATCTGACACTAGTGTCAGAAATTTCCACTGTCTTTTCTCTGCACTAACTGATGTCTCAGCAGTGAGCTGGCATCTGAGGGTAGGATACCGTGTGAGGAGATTGCTAATATGCAGTGATGGTTTGCAGGGAGGAAGTGAATGACATAAAAACAAGAGAAGCAATTTATATTTGGAACTGAGTAGCTGTGTACAGGAAGTTTAAAAAAAAGATTGAGCCCTTACATCTTTATTTTTATACATTAGTACCACCATGATGACCCTGAACAAGAAGTAGAAATTTACTTTTGCTATTCTTCAAGGATTATTGCCTTTTGCAATGGAAAATGACCACTCATCGAATGTATTTTGTCTGCTGTAGGCAAAGATACCTAAACAGCAGAGGTTGTAAATGAAGCCATGTTACTTCAAGTAATATTATTTCTTGGTTGTTTTGCTAAACAATGTCTTTTTTTAAAAAGGTCAGGGATGGGGATGAGGACATCTTAGCTTGATATTCTGAGCATAGTAACTAGGTTCATTGCTCAACATAACTTCATTGAGGACTATATGAATTTATGTAAATTTTGGTGAGCTGGGCAGTAATGTGGAGTTGATTTTTCCAGTCAAATAATACTCTTCAACAGTGCCAGAGCCAGATGCCAAGCTCTGTAACAGAAGAAGGCTTCACGAGAAATAAATCTGGGAATAAACCACTTTAGGGGCTTGCACAGAAAAAATTAACGTAAAGACACAATTTAGCTGTCCTTTCTGGCCATGATATCAGCATGTAATCTGAGCTGAGAGCTTCCTATGGCACACCCAGGTTGACCATGTCCCCGAAGCCACATCCCAGCTCAGGGGACTAGATTCTGACCTTACTCCTGTTTCCGCCTATGAAAAGGTCGTGAGAGGTGTAGCAAGGTGCCAGTGTCTGGATGATGCATTAGCGTTACTGCTGAGAGGGATGTCCTTGGACTTCTAGCAGGAAGGATGGGAAAGAAGCTGATCATCATACCTGAAAGTGTTCCCCTAGAGTACCAGGCATATCTGGCCATTGCTGAAAGAGTTCTGGAGCCGAAGCCTTGAGGCGGTTCCAGCTATACAATTTTCAGTGTCCCTTGTTACGAATTTCAAGACAACAGCAGAGCATGAAACCAGGCACGAAACCCTTTCAAGGATGGGGCCCTGTGTGACTGCCCAGGCTGTATACCCACGAAGCTGGTCCTGCCTTGAGAGTGAAGTGCTTTGGTGCTTAACTTCAGAACGCGTTGGCTTCCTTAGGAAGACTTAAAGGGAATGAAGGAATGCTACCAGGGACACTGCCAGTGTGTGTGTGTGTGTGTGTGTGTGTATAATTTCCTATATCCTACCATCAGCCCGTTTGCACCTCTGCCATTTAAGTGAAAACTCACCTGATTATTTCAGATGTGTTTGCCTTCTGGAAGGTTCCTGGAATCATGTAATTCAAGTCAAGTGAGTGGTGCAAGAGGGGAAAGCTGAGATAATGCATTCATTCGACCTAATCTCCCCAGTTTCACTGACTCCTTTTCTCTGAACTTCCACATGTATAATCTACAGCTTCTGCATAATAGCCAGAGTGATCTTTTTAAACCTGCCTAACGTACCTCAATGCTGTTCAGGTACCTTAGAGTCAAGTTGAGAATTCTCACCTTGACTCCAACCAAGGCTGTGTGTGTTCTGGTCTCTGCTGGACCCCAGCCCCACCAAGCCTCCAGTGCTTGCCCCTTCCTGCTGCCTCAGGGATTTGGCATATACTGTTCCCTTTATCTGGAATGGCTTTCCTGCTTTCCATCCCTCCCCTGTGGTTTGCCCCTTCCTCCCAACCTCCCTGTTTCTTGAGATTACAGTTTACATGCTTTTCCCACCCTACATCCATATTTACCTCCCACCACCACCACCACCATCTGGGTTACACTCTCTTATTGCACTTTTAATTTGTCTTTAGTGTCGTCCCCTGACTAGACTGTAAGCACCATGAAGTTGAGATCATGTCTGTTTTGTGCATAATTCTGTCCCCAGTTCCTAGCACAGTGCCTGGAACATGGTGGGTGCTCAGAAAGGTGTCTGTTGAAAGGATGAATGGATATACCACACAGTTCATAGTTTACATCTAACTAAACAATATCTTGTGTTATTTGTTGTCCTTCAGTAATTTTACTGATTAGTTTTGAAACTCTTTGATATCAGGCAACATGTCTGTTTTTCTGCATCTCCAAAAGTGCTCAACTGGTAGTATATGGTCAAGGAATCAGCTTCCTGCCATTACAATATAGACAACTGAGAGAGAAATTCAATTACATATTTTGTATGTGTGAGTTATTATAGATACTTTCTGCTGATTGGAGAGGTAATAACCAAAGCGAGACGATCTTAGTTATGGGATTTGTGCCTCTAAAGAAAAATTCAGCTGTAATGTAAATATCTCCCTCACCGTTCTGGTTGACTGATTTTGGAAATAGTCTTGACATGAGACTTTAAAGGACTGGTTGTGTTCAGTGTACTCTGGTGTAAGTGCATCATACATTTAGGTAAACAGTCACGCACCTCTTAATGATGCGGATACGCGGACTGTGTCGTTAGGTGGTTTTTGTCATTGTGCGAACATCACAGAGTGCACTGACAGAAACCTAGAGGGCGTGGCCTACTACACACCTATGCTATTATAATCTGGTGGGACCACTGTCATATATGCAGTCCGTCACTGACCAACACATCCTTACAGGGCACGTGGCTGTATATAAATGTGTACAATCCCATCTGTTGTGGTAACTGTTAGAATTTGTCTGGCAAAAGGAATTGATTTGCCATCATTCTTTCCTATAATGTGGCTTGTCCTCAACTCCTTGTTCAAAATGGCATTTATACAGTAGACGTCCAGTGATGAAAGTCTTAATGGAATACTCAGGGGCAATACGTTTTTTTTTCAGTAGCTTTCACAACTGACACTTTGATCCACTTTGTTCTTAAGTTCTAAAGAACTAAAGAGTTCTAAAGCGTCTTTAGTTCTGAAGGGTCTTTAGTTCTTTCTATCCTGTCCTTCTGATAAACTTCCCCTTGCTATATTGTTTGTAGCTTGGCAGACCTTGATAAATTGAAAATGTTTTCAGCATAATTAATAATAGTCTGTTTTCCCATTTTCAAATCCTTTTGCAGACAAGAAGCCCCAAATTGTCTCACAGTCCTCAACCTCCCAATTTGGGCGACCCAATCGAGCATCTATCAGAGACCTCTGGTGATTCTTTGGAAGCCATGTCTGAGGGAGAAGTTCCAAGTCCTTTTTCCAGAGGCAGCCGGACTCGAGCAAGCCTTCCGGTGGTGAGGTCGACCAACCAGACAAAAGAAAGATCTCTGGGTGAGCCTCAAAAAGCAGTTTCTGATGCTCCTTTAGTATAGCATGTGTGTATTCTTGTATTTCTGAACACATACCCCTGCATCCGAATGTTAAGTTGATCTTGATGTGTAAAAACACAAGTACTGAGACACTTTGTTGATTGAACATCAAGCATGAAGACTTGCCTGCTGGGGAAGCAGCAAATCGAAGACGTCTTCTCGGCTGGGCCCTTTCAGACCTGGCTGGGGTTAGCCACTCAAGCCAAGAGGCTAGCAGTACTCGCCTAACTAAGCTCCTGGTGTAGGGAATAGCAGAGGACAGACTGCAGAATGGGTGTCGTTTCTCAGGAACCCCTTCCCCGTCTCAGGAGTCTGGACAGTTGCATTATGAGCCTTGTGATATGGGTTTGCAGCAGCCCCACGCCACTGTTGGGCAGTCCGGGGTGGGGGTGGGGGGTCTGAATGGCTCCAGGAAGAAGAGGCACAGTGGGGCCCAAACTTCCATGACTGTTAGTAAAAGCTGTAAACTCAAGGCTGTTCATGCCACCACCACACGAAAGGATGGAGGGGCTTGGCACACGGTTGGCACAGCTTTTCTTCTCAACAAGCTTTTAAGAAAAACAGGACGATTCCCTCTTTCTGCCTTACCACTTATCATGTGCTTTCTCTTATTGGATATTCACTTTCTGTCCTGCTCTGCTTTTTTTTTCCCTGGCCCTTTAACAAAATGTACAGATTATGAAAACTTGGAACTCTTTGCCAGTTGTGCTCGTGTTTCCTATGCTTAACCTGCCATTACAAACACTTGGTACCTGTGTTTGCAGACAGATGGGGTCAGGAGAATGAGGGGGCAGGAACAGGGTCAGTGCAACAAAGGCTTCAGGGTCTGGTCCCTGCAGAAGACAGCTGAATGCTGCCCCACAAAACCTAGCAAATGCCTTGTTTGGAGAAAAAGAAAAGAGAAGAAAGATGTGAGGTGGCATCTGATTTTACTTCTTCAGTTGCAAATGACAATGAGAACAGACACTGTCCTAAAAAAAATAAAACAAAAGAACCCAAACTCTATTATTATTTGCATTATCAATATTAATTTTTAACATTAAATTTTGTATACTTCATCTTAGCTTAATGACCCAGGGTCCTTGTTTTACAAATGAGAGAAGAAAGCCACAGAAAATCTTTTTTTTTTTGAGGTCACATAATTAATTAAATTGTAGAAGCAGGAAGTCTAGGCCTCCAGTCCCTATTGCCTCATTTACAAATGAAGGCAGGGGCACGCCGGGATGTGATACACTCCAAGGAGCAGACTCAGCCAGGACAGTGTCAGGATGACACAGACTGCCCCACTAGCACCAGGCTGGAGCTTTCCATCTGGATTATGGAGCTAGCTCTGTGCTCACTTAAACTCACCTGCTCACCTTGAGGCAGAAGCCAGAGGAGCCAGTTAACAAATGGAATTTCTCCTTTGTGCTTTGCAGGAAATGAGTGAGGTTCAGGTCTCTGTAAAGACAGCCTGTGCTTTGCAAAATAAATGGAAGATAAGAATAAATGCCTCTGTGCCTGTCCCCATACCTGGGGAATGTTGAGCCTGTGGGACAGTGGGCCCTTTGTCTTGCAGGCGGGAACTTCCCAGGGCAGCCAAGTGCAGTTGGCAGTGCAGGTGGACACTGGCAGCGCTCAGGAAGCAAGCCTCGGGGAGGAGAGGCTGCAGGAGCTCGCGGCACCTTGCCCTAGGAATTGCTGCGTGTGGCTGGTGTTTGCTCTTAGGGTGGCTGCCCTTTTGCAAAACACTCAGTTTTCCTCCAAGCACACCTTGCTGGAAAATTCTGGCACACACAGAGTCACAGCAGATTAAAAAGTGCATCCATAGTCTTCCAACTCCATGAGGGGCTTTTGGCCTGTGATTTTTCACAACTCCTAGCTAGAAACAAAGGAACACAGTGAAAGGAGAGGGATGAGAAGTGTGTCCACTGGAGGGGAGCCATGGTTCCAGAACATGCACTGGCACTGGGGTAGCGGGATTGGTGCTGCCCTTGACCTCCACTTCGTGGCCTGTTTCAGAATGTCCTCCCTGCTGCACCTGGCCTTGTGGAGTAATTCAGTTGAGCCAGAATGGGAAATAAACAGGAAAGTATGAGTCAGGGAGAGTCTAAACACGGTGTCCCTGCCAGGGGCCTCATTCAGCTTTGTGTTCAGGAAAACCCCTGTGTGCCTGGCTTTATCAAATACTCAGACATGGGCTCCTAGGAAGAGCAGGGTATCTTTTAGTATCTGTATATTGTTATTTTAACTTAATCCACAGAATTTTAAGATCTCTTCCAAAGCCCTGTTGATCCTGTCTTTATTTAAAATTTTCGTAGTTTGTTCATCATAGATTTTTGCATTAATTGTGATTTTTAAAAATATTGCATTAAATTATTATTGATCTTGATTACTGACTATTTTGGGGCCCCTTAAATTTTGCACCTGGAGAAAGTGTCTCACTCGCCTCACCCTAGTGTTTGCCCCGCGTGTCACCCCAAGAAGGTCACATACCACTTCTGTGGCCTGTCCCCACACAGCCCGGAAAGAGGCTGAGTAGGGAAAGCCCAGTTCCCAGGCTTTGCCTCTGCACATGTGCAGTGTGTCACTTGAGACCTTCCCCAGCTCAGGCAATGCAGGGGGGAGGCCTGGGCACCCTGAGGGTGGATCCTCAATCCACTCCCACTCCCTGGAGGGGATGAAAAGTCCCCTCACTTTAGGCAGTCTGTGCCTAGAGATAAACCTGCCTGCTTAATTATTTTCCCACTTGACTGATTCCTGCCTTCTATTAGTTTAGCATATCTAGGGGATGGGAGGAGCACAGGGAGGCTGGGTGCTTTCACAGAGTCTGTAAGGAGACATGGAGCAGAGAGAAGGGAGAGCCGCAAGGTGTGGTTTAGAACAGAGAACTTAGGCATTACTGGTGTCTATATAATACTCTCCCTCAGATGCTGTCCTCCATGCAGGATGTAAGCTTCTCATTTAGAGAGAGAGGTGTTCTGGCACTGCAGGCCGGAGGAAACGGCAGCAGAGCACACGAGTCCTGATACTGAGGGCAAACTAGTCATTCCTGAGGTTTACCAAGCACAAAAGTCAAGAAACAAATGTGCTCAGTGGCTCTGATTTATAACATGACCAGGTTCCAATGATCTACACCTCTAAATCTTTACTTCTGCCGAATGCTGGGTGCCCCGACCACTCCACCCATCCGCAGCCCAAATGAAATTCTTCTTGGTAGAATTTATACCCTGTCTCCTTCCCTCTCTCTTTAGTGAAAATGGAGACAATTAGGAGAAAGGAAATCTACAAAATAAAGTACAAACCCCTTTGGGGTAGAATTTGGTTTTAGAAATAATTTCCATGAGAAACTGCCCTGCTGATATTAGGTCTGGGTCTCAATGCTGGGGTCGTTGCCTTTTAATTATCGCTGTCTTACAAATGCTTGTCTGGAATGTGACCAGACCATCAGCGGGGCTGCTGTCTGGCTGCTCCACAGTCAGCCGTGGGGAAAGAGTAGCCACAAAACGTTCCCACCCTTCTGTGTGCAGTAAGGAATTTGAAAATAAAACTCATGTAAAAACAAGAAAGGCAGCGGCACTTCCTTCTCTCTGTAGCCAGATGCCTGTGTTGACCATATTCTGAATGGTTAGCTTGTCTTTTCATCATTTTAATGGGGTCTTTTGGATAAGGTCCACTATTATCAATTTTCCCTTTTATGGATTGTGCATTTGGTGTCATGTAAGAACTCTTCATAAAACTCAAGGTTCTGAATAATAGCTCTTACTGTTTTTCTAAAAGTTTTATGGTTTTGTATTTTACACTTACGTCCATGATCTATTTGGAGTTAATTTTTGTATAAGGTGTGAGACTTAGAAAAAGAGACCTCCCTTAATAACCAGCCCAGGGACCAGAAGTATTGCCATTTCTATAACAAATGTCTCTTAAAATCGCAGAGTCAACAAGCAAGAATGATTTTAAATGGTTTGGGAAAATGTTAGAGTAATTGGGGGAGAACTTTCCCCACTCATGTGAATTGTAGAGCATCTGTGTGGCTGTTCTTTTATTCCAAGGTGGTAACAGTGATAGTGTCCATTCCCGGGGGTATGGGGATAGGGGTTTTTTGAGGAACAAAAGGTTCGTGGTTGCTAGAATCTTCCCTCCTGTGCACAAAGGTGGGTAGGAGGTTGGAGCAAAGGATTGAGGAAACCTCTATCTACCACGTGGAAAGCCAAGAAGGGTTATGAGCAAAGACTGTAAGACTCTTAATAGACCACTTGAGTGTGATGTTTATCCCTTGGACAGTTAAAAAAAGAAATAACTTTCAGACAAGTGAAAAGCAGTGTTGCTTTTATAGAGTAATTGAAACATTTATGAAATTTGTTTTTTCTAAGCACTAATAGTGATTGAAATGTAATATTAAAAGCAAAAATTTACAGAAGAGGGTTTCCTAGCAGGTCAGTAGGCCTGGGGCGCATTCCTGACCTTTTCAGCCTGCTATCAAAGAAAGGTCAGAGTATTTTCTCTAGCATGCAAACTAAGGGGATGGAGGGAGGTGGATATGGTGACTGGATGGCATAGTCCACTCCAGCCTCCTCCTGCTTTGTCTTCCTTTACTGCCAAGGCTGGAAAGCAGACTCATTCTGGAATAGCAAATGCACTGCATTCCAGAAATAGGAACCAAGACATTTGTGGAGACTTTTGGGTTTTCTTCAGCATTATTTGCCAAGATCCAAGGGCATTGTCACTAGCTTAATGACATTGAGAATTGGGATGCCAGGCATCCATTTTTCTAGTACTGAGGGTGCAGATGTGGCCTGACCTTCCAATAGTACCTACCGGCAGCTTCCTGCTCAAGACAGTATGGCTTTGGAGTCACAGCTGTCCAAGGTGGCAGGAAGCTTCCTCTTTGTCAAAAGAGTTCTGTGATGTCCCAGTTCTACAGTGAAATCAGCCCGATGAATCTGCAAGCCATTGAGTAAATCTGTATTTGCGTAAACTAGCTCAGTTCTCTGCTACTGAGCCCTGACTGATACAAGGGATATGATTTACTGTATTTGTAGAAATTATAGCATTGCCTGGTCTGCATGTTTCAGAAAACAGGACAAGTACCGTTAGGTACAGATGGATGACTTCTAGAGACTTGGCCATGAACTGGAGATGTGGTTTTCAGACTGTGTTCCTCAGAACTCTGGAGTTCTGTGGAGTTTTCTCTGTTATAAATATTGCAATTTCATATAATATTTCATATGAAAAATGAGCTATGCTAAAGTGCTAACACACACATGCACAGTAAAAACATTAAATAGACCAGGGGAATGGGAGAAGAAAAGAGAGAGAGAGGAAGAAGAGGAGGAGGAGGAGGAGAAAAGGAAGAAGGAAAGAAGGAGAGGAGAAAAAGAGAGAGGAAGAAAGTTACCAAAAATTTTCTGTACAACAGGAGTTCTTGAGGACTTTAATTTGGCTGTATTAGGTGAGTCAAAAAGATTACCTCTTACCTTTCTAGCACTTACTGTAATGAATGAAAGGTAGTTTTTGTAAACTGAGTCAATCTTTAAGAAAAGAAAAATGGATTCGGGGTTGGGAATTAACAACTGAAAGGGATATTTCAAGAAATCCTCTGGTATAGTGAAACAGTTGTTGTGATACAAGTAATCACCCCCGATTTTCCTTTATAAGCTTGGATTTTCATACGTATGTGATGTTTTCTGAGAGAAGGCGTATTCAAGTTTATCCACATGGCTCTCAGTTCACTAGGAAGAAAGAATGTTCTTATAAAAGATTGTGTAGGCTCCTGATGTGTTTGTGCTTACTTAAAACAAGCAAAGTAAAAAAAAAACACAAATCAAGTTAGTCTGATGTCTTTTGAAATCTCTTACTATTAAATATTAAAATTCCTGGGATGAACCTCTAGAATGGATTCCTCGGACTTTGAAGAAATCGTTTAATTAATAAGGCACCTAAGGCGGTCAATGGCCTTTACCAATATCTCTGGGATTACTTTGGTAGGAAAAGCATCAACAGAGGTAAATAGAAGACTTGTCTGATTTCAAAAGTCGGAGCCCTCCCCGAGTCACCATTATTTTGTAGCATCGTCGTTGGGTAGGTGGGTAACAATGAGGAGTCTCGGAAGAAGGCTTGGGTTCTGCTGTTTATCTTTCTTCCTTTACAGCTGGATATTGCTAAACCTGGATTTCAGGTCACCTTTCCATCAAGTTAATATAAAACATTTCAGTACTGCAGCTGGAGCTATGAGGTTAAATAACTGGTTATGGGATTGTGGGGTTTAATTTCCAAAGCCATTTCAGAAAATCAATCCGCCAATAAGCCATTGTGAAATATTCCTTTCTCTCTCTGCCACAGCCATGATACCCCATCCTAACCCAGACACCTAGATGATGTCTATGCTTTTTTACTGATATAAACAATACTCTTATTCAGTAAAGAACTTTTTTATCAAGTTTCATAAGACAGCATGAAAGGAAGTAAGGCAAGTTTTATCTGTTATTTATACCTCTCTACATCCAAAATAGATTTGATTTGGCTTATTCAAAAACAATAAAAGTATATAAGAGCCGTTAAAATAAGAATTAATAGAAGTAGCAGTTGGGCACAATATGTGTGCCAGAAAAATTAAGATAAGGATAATTGCTGTAATTGCAGCCAAGAGAAAAAAAAAAAAAGAAGAAGATAAAAGGAGAAATGTAATGAGTCAAGTGGATTTCATTATTTAAGAAGGGGTTTATACCAGCTCATTAGGGGAAAAAAAAGTTTTAAAGCATTATAACCCAAGAACTCCTATATCTTAATGTTGACATTGTATTATGTAGTAACAGTTGTATTTAACAGTTGTTTTATGAAAAGGTTTTTCACATAGCTACATCTTTAAGTAAAACCTCAAAATCCAAGGGCATAGCATGAAGCCCTTGTTTTTTGAACTCTGTAAATTTCTGATGGATCTAATCTGATACATAGAAAGAGTTGATATAGTCTTGATAATTGACCTGAACCTCAGATGGTTTGTCCTTGGCTATTATGTGTCTCAGCAGGGTGGGTAACTTCAGATGGATAGGAAATTTTGAGGGGCAGGTCACTGTAGGACGCTTAATGGCAAAAAAGAGTTAGAGAAGGAATCTCTCCCATGGTGACAAAATTCTAATTTTTAATATGTTCTAATAACACCAGCTGTTATTCTGTACTCTCTGCAGGAATAAGATTGGAAATATCTAGATTCAGATGACATACTTTAATATGCTTTGCTATGGTTTGGTTAGAATAAGAGACATGATCAAAATGTGCCTAAACTACTTATGGGAAAAGATTTAGTTTATCATTCTCTTATTTCACTTTGCTAGGAAAACTCTACCTAAAATCTCTTGACTGTGTCTTGCTATTTTTTTGGTAAATGCAAGATTTATTGCACACTTAAAAGTTTTTTGCCAAGTTAATTTATTAATTCTTTAAAAACTGACTTTAAAATATAATTCTTTATGTCCATCTAATTATGTAAGAGTTCCCACACATTTTTTTGCACCAGCTTTAAAGGATAGTCTATGAAATAGTCAAAATATTAAGATGCAAGCCAGCTTTTTGTCATACACTCAAATAGAACTCCATCCTTGGTACTCATCCTAGAAGTGGCTTCCAGAGGGATGCTTGCTGACATCTGGAAACGGAAATTTTTGGCAGCTTCTTCTATTTTAGGAGGAGTGTAAGAACACAGGAAGGCACACCACACATTCTGCATTGCTAGAGCGTAGACGTATGTCTTCTGAGGTAAAGGAGTTAGTGAAGGGTTCAGGTCACTTCCCGTCCAGATTTCTCAGGTTAGCTCTGTGATTTGGGATCACACCTAAGCCACCTTGGGGTCAGGAAACGAGGTCCTGTCTGGACCACCAAGGATTCACTGCATTCAAAAGCTTTTGAGCATGACAGCAGGCGGGCCCTGAGGCACCACCATGATGTTGGTTCCTCAGTTCTTGTCAGTCTGAGCCACTCTTTTAGCCGTCAATATTGGCTGAATTGTGTCGCCCAGACTCACAAGTTGAAGTCTCCACACCCAGTACCTCAGAAAGTGACTGTGTTTAGAGATAAGGCTTTTAAAGAGGTACTTAAGGTTAAATGAGGTCATTCAGGTGGGCCCGAATCCAATATGCCTGGTGTCCTTATGTGAAGAGTTTAGGACACAGATACAGAGGGAAGATCATGTGAGGACACAAGGAGCAGATGGCCATCTACGAGCCACAAAGAAAGGCCTCAGAAGGTACCAACCCTGCTGATACCTTGATCTCAGACTTCTAGACTTCAGAACTGTGAGGAAATAAATTTCGGTTGTTTAAGAAGCCACTCAGTCTGTGGCACTTTGTTACGGCAGCCCTATCAAACTAAAGTTCAGGACACTCTTCTTTCTCCTTCCTTTCTCATTTGAGGGGACAGTCGGGCTTATGGAATTTGTCCCAGACTTAAAAGTGTTTCTTTAAGACAGCAAATTAAGTTCGTCAAGTTTTCTTTTTATTTTAACTTGGTTATATTCTAGCCTCTTCAACCTTCACAAGTGTATCGACTTGGTTTCTGCGCATTGCAAGGGGAAATTTAAAACCCCCTGGTTCAGATTCAACTTCCATTACCGCCTCTCTGTTTGACATCTCCCAAGCCCCATCCTCAAATTTAGCAGATGAAAGTTGTTTGGCATCTAACTGATTTAACTGTATCCCATCAAGAAAAGGTCCTATTTTCTTCATGCTAGGTTTGAGTTCTCAAAAGTTTGGTAATGTCATTAAAAATGATATTGTATCCCACCAAGATTTCACTTTCAGAATTTTTCCAAAGTGTTAATTGGCTTTCAGACATCTCCAGCTAAATGTCTCCCAGTAATATAACACTAAATGTGATAAAAATAAATCTTTCATTTTTCCCCCCCACAAGTTTTACCCACTTCTCTTTCTTCCCCCCCCTCCCCCCCCCATTCATCTATGTATGTATTTAAGAATCTATTCAGTTTCTGGCACTGTTAATAGTGCCTTGGTGAGTTATTTAAAAAATATATGAAATCTGTTTCTGGTGTTTAAGGAATTTTCAGTATAACTAAAGGCACATGGTAACCATGTAAGGACTTTAAAATATATATAAATCAAAGACTACAGAGAAGCTGTGCATACACCCAGCCCTGCTGGCCTCTGGCTGTTCCAACAGTCTCCCCCTCAGGAACTGGGCCCACGCTGTTCTCTCTGCTTGGATTCAAACCCCTATTCCTGCCTGCCCCCCCACCCCCATGTCTGCATAGCCCCGTCCTTAATGCTGACCTCAACTGCTCAAGTGGCACTCATCAGAGAGCCCTCTGCTGAGTGAGATAGCACCCACCCTGCCAGTCTGTATTAAGTTACCCTGCTGCATTCTTTCTCATGACACTTGTCACTTAGGGTGGTTGTTCTCAAACTTTAGCAGAGAACCTGTCAACGTGCAGATTTCCAGCTCTACCTCTTGAGTTTCTGGTTCAGTAGATCTGGGGTGGGACCTGAGAATGTGCATCTCGCACAAGTTCCCAGGTGATGCTGATGCTGCTGGTCTGGGGTTCACAGATTTTAGGGTAGGATTATGCTTTAGGGAAATTTTGAAATGTCATTACAATGTAGTACCACATGAGGGCGTTTTCATCAGCCCCCAGTAGGGGAGGGAAGATAGTCATACTTTGACAGGAAAATGGGAGGCCTTAAATGCCTGCCCTTCATCATGTCCTTGCATGAGAGTATTTAATCCCAGCA
Organism: Rhinolophus sinicus; assembly: GCF_036562045.2. NCBI lineage: Eukaryota > Metazoa > Chordata > Mammalia > Chiroptera > Rhinolophidae > Rhinolophus > Rhinolophus sinicus. Next base: position 96,232,656 of record NC_133752.1, read on the forward strand.
CACGTGTCTAGGAGGGCCCTCGCTACACACGTGGGAATATGCACATTTCCCTCAGTGAGCTGTAGAGCCGTCCTGCTCACCTATGTCTGTCTCTCCTACTCTGTGCTGTTCTTACTTTTGATCCCTGTTTGATCTCTGAACCACTTTAATCTGCCACCTCAATCCCCAGCTTGATACACTTAGAAATGTAGGCAGACTCAACAATGAAAAGGTGGCTGACCTTTTCATGACTTCACACCTCTATGCACACACACATCTCAATTTCCCCAGTTCAGGGATTTCCCCCACCAGTATCCTGCTCTTGTCTGCCTCAGGGAACTCAGGCCCCAGCCATGGTCAGTTAGCACCCAGATGTTGATATTGCTCCTGGTGTTGAAAACACTGAGGCTATGCAGCTGAAGAATTTCCTGGGGAGGAAAGTTCCCTTGGGACAAGATGCTTTGTGCTTTGATTCAGTAATTGGTTTGGAAGCATAGTAAAGTGCATAACTCTAGAATCATGCAAAAATCATGATTCTAGAGTTATGCACTTTACTATGCTTCCATGTGCCTTCATAAGAAGAGCCAAGTAATGTAGGAACGTTTTTAAGGGTAAAAGAGTTCAATTTAACAAATGCATATTAAATACCTACAATGTACGCGGTGCTGTAGCAGGTGAAGAAAGAAAATCATTCTTTTAACAAATACTTACTGAGTTCCTACGAAAGCACTCTTGGGTGCCATCAAAACAAGAGTCACAACTGTCTGATCTTCTGGAGCTTCTATTCTGTTGGTGTGGCAGATGATACACACATAAAATATAGAATAGGTGATATATGTGCAATGGAGAAAAATTAAGTAAGGGGAACGGTACAGAAATGAAGGTAGGCGAGTTGCCATTTTCAAAAGGGTGAAGAGCACACTGTGACATTTGAGGCATACCTGGGGCATGTGAAGACATACGCCACACAGATAGCTGGAAGAGGAGAGTCCCAGGCAGAGGGAACAGCCAGTGCAAAGGCTTGGAGCAAGAGCATGCCTGGAGCCTTCAGGGAACAGCAAGGGGACCACTGTGATGGGAGCTGCCCAGAACAGGAGCAGGAATGAGGCCGGAGGTGCCACGGGACTGAATAACACAGGGCTTTGACTGACAACATCGCAGCGGCAGTGGCAGCATGGCAGAGTGAGGCGCAGTGTCATCACTTCAATTATGAAGATTATATTCTGGTCACTGCGTTTGGCGTAGACTAAAGGGAGACTAAAGGGGCACGGGCAGAAGTCGGGAGGCCAGTTAGCAGTCTTGTGATGGTCTAGGGAGACAAAGGTATTAGCAGCGGAAGTGGTTTGCAATCTGTAAGTGTTTTGAAATTAGAGTAAGAGGGGCCCCTGCCTTCCCAGGAGTTTGTGTTCTAATGGAGGAGGCATATGTGTATATTTGAAAGCATGAATGCAAATGTCACAGTAAATATTATTTATTAGGCACTCTGTCTAGGCCAGATATGCAGCATCTCACATGCTGAAGCAGCAAAGCCAAGACTGGAACCCTGGCAGTCCCATGTGCTTAATGACTGTTCTGTACTGAACAGAGAAAGAAAGCAATTCCAATTTGGATAATTGGAAGGTTTTTAATGAGATGTAGCATTTGAATTGGATTTTGAGGGATGAATAGAAGTTTGACAGTTTGAAAAGGGGCAGATCTTTTACGAGGGCAGACCAGAATAATAGCTACTATAAACTGATCTCTTGAACTCCTCCAGCTGGTCTGGAACCCCAGTGGTGTACTTCTCTCTACAGTAGTTATTCATCCTTGTCCTGTGCCAATCATACGTGTAGCTACAGTGCCCTCTCCCCATCAAAAAAAAAAAAAAAAATGGTACATTGAGTGTAGAAACAGCCAGTGGAGTGATTAGGACCACCTCTTCTGGACTCCATTACTGACCTGCTGTGTGACTTCGGGCAAGTTATTCTGTCTCTAAGCCCCTTTCTTAGTTACCTCTCTCATAGAATAATTGTAAAGAACAATTGAGATCATATAGGTAATGTTTTTAATATGGTGTCTAGTATATAGTACATACTCTATCAATTAACTGATATTCACACTGATCACCTGAGTTATAAATTAAAATGTCAATTACACTGTGCTTTCTAAGATAAAACATTATGGATGTCATTTAGAAATATTTACACCAGAACAGTTAAAATCAAAACATTTCCTGTTTGAGACTTAATAGCTTCTAACTTACTCTATTTGCCTGCAGAGTTACTGCAGATCACCTCAACTTTCCACTAATTCCAAATAAGTGCCCCCGTTCTTGCCCCCCCTTTTTAAAGATTTTATTGGGGAAGGAGAACAGGACTTTATTGGGGAACAGTGTGTACTTCCAGGCCTTTTTTCCAAGTCAAGTTGTTGTCCTTTCAGTCTTAGTTGTGGAGGGCGCAGCTCAGCTCAGCTCCAGGTCCAGTTGCCGTTGCTAGTTACAGGGGGCGCAGCCCACCATTCCTTGTGGGAGTTGAACAGACAACCTTGTGGTTGAGAGGACACGTTCCAACCAACTGAGCCATCTGGGAGCTCAGCGGCAGCTCAGCTCAAGGTGCCGTGTTCAATCTTAGTTGCAGGGAGCAGAGCCCACCATCCCTTGTGGGAGTCAAGAACCGGCAACCTTGTGGTTGAGAGCCCACTGGCCTATGTGGGAATCGAACCAGCAGCCTTCGGCATTAGGAGCATGGAGCTCCAACCACCTGAGCCACCGGGCCGGCCCTCGTCCTTGCCCTTTTACAATATATTTTATTCGCTAAGTTTATAAGCTATTTTATAGTGATCACATTTTAGTCTGGCTGATTTCTGATATTCTTCACTTTCATTAGTCACATGCCTTTAAATTACATTTTAGGCTAGATGGTTTCTGGGAATTCCCGTGTAAGGTAACTAGCCTCATCCATGACATTCCCTCTCAATCTGACTGTTACACATTATCTCTAAATTTTAACCTCCCTCCACATTCCATTGTTTTTCTGGATCAATATCTTTCAAGTCCTCTGTTCATCAGCTCTATGAGTGTGACCCAGGCAGCCCAGCAGGGATAGATCTGGTGTTAAGGTGAATGTGGTTAATGTTTCAGAAAATATAGAAGTTATGCTTCTAGGGAAGAATGATCTTAGGGAGATTTCTAGCACTATGGTAGAGTAAAGGAGCTAGAATGCCAACAGTTGCTTCCTTACTACAAACACATAGAAATGCAGATGAAACGTAATCACAAAATAGTAATACATGGCCACGTTAGAGAGAAAGGAAAGGAAATTTCCAGGTTCCAGAGTAAAGAAGGGTATCAAAATAGAAGTGACAGTGAACATGAATATTTCAGAAGTGGGTATTGGTCCCAGGCCTTTGGGCTAGGACCCTGTTACTTACATGGCAACAGGAAAATGGACAGCAAAATTGCCTAGAGGTTCACATAGCTGGTCATTGAATAAAATTGGATACAGGCAGGGGAATACCTTACTCACAGCTGAGGAAAGCAGCAAAGAAATTTGGATAAAGGGAAAACGACAGGTTCTGCTCTGGCTCCTAAAGTTTCTGCCAGCAGTAATATTTCAGTGAAAAGAAGTCACAAGGCCATGCTCAACTTCAAAGGTGACAAGGAAGTGCAGGCCTAGAGAAGGACTAGAATATTCTAGAGACAACCATACCAGGCCGATACATTTACATAGAAATGATCTGGACCACCAACTCCCCCTGGAGCAGGTTATTCAACTGAAGAAAGAAATAATGAACTAGAATGTAAATCTTAGGAAATCTCACAATCTGAGGAGAGATTTAAAAAGTAAGTAAAACATGAAAGGGCAATTCAGAGACATGATAAAAATGACCAAGACCACTTATGTCCATTGGAATTCCAGAAGACAACACTAGAAATAATTGGGGAAGGACAATAGTGAAAGATAGAATGAATGAAACTTTTTCTAGAATTGAAGACAGACCTGGGCTTTAAGATTGAAACACAGCACAAAATCCCAAGAAAATTTAAAAATAATATCCGCACAGAGTCCCACCTTGGGGAAACTTCAAAGCATCAAATATCAAAAGAAAATCTAAAAGCTTCCAAAGGAAAAAGACAACTTGTCCAGAAAGAAAAGAAAACTTAACAACAGCATACTGATGATAAGCTAAGAAGTAAGAAAACAATAGAATAAAATGTTCAAAATTCTGGGGGAGAAAACTCACTTTCAACTAATATTTCTCTAACCCACACAATTTTTACTTAAGACTAAGGGCAAAAAAAAAAGACGTTTTCAGATAAATAAGATTAAGAATATTTAGCATTCACAGACTCTGGCTGGAAGAACTAGTAGCATATGTATTTCACACAAAAGTCCTCAACAAAATATAGCAAATCAAATTCAACAATGTATGAAATGAAGACTACATCATAACCAAGTGATTTATTCCAAGTATGCAAGGCTGGTTCAATATTTGAAATCCAATCAATGCGATCTACCATATCAACCTGCTCAAGAAGAAAAACCATATGATCATATCAATTGACACGTAAAAAGCATTTGAAAAACATTGAGTACCCATTCAACGATGTAAACCCCCCTTCAAAAACAAAACAAATAAACAAAAGACTTCCCAGCAAACTAGGAATAGAGGGGAACTTTCTCACTTCATAAAGAGCATTCACAGAAAACTTACAGCCAACATTACCCTTAATGGTTCTCTCTAAGATTGGGAACAAGGCAAGAATGTCCAATCTTACCACTCTTATTCACATGATTCTGGAAGTTCTAGCCGGTGCAATGGACAGGAAAAAGAAAATAAAAATCATGCCATTTGAAAAGGAAGAAAGGACATTTTCTCTGTTTCCAGATGACATTATCTGCATAGAAAAATCCCAAGGAAAGTAACAACAACAAAAAACTCTTCATAGAAGTAATAAGTTAGTTAGTTCAGCAAGATCGCAGGATACAAGACCAACACACAAAATCAATTGCATTTCTATATACTAACAGTGAGAAACTGGAAGCCATAATAAAAAAACAAAACAATACCATATTGCTACAAAGAACATGAAATGCTTAGGTATAAATCTAGCAGATCATGTTAGGATCTGTGTGTTGAAAATTACAATATGCTGATGAAAGAGATCAAGGACCTAATAATTGAAGATACATACATAGATTGGAAGACTCAGCAAAGTAAAGATGTCACTTCTCCCCAAATTGATCTATAGGTTTAAAACAATTCCTTTTGAAACCACAGCAAGGTTTTTTATATATATATATATATATATATATAAACATTAGGAAGCTTATTCTAAAATTTATATTAAAAAGCAAAGGAGATAGAGTAGCCAAAATAATTTTCACACTGAAGAATAAAGTGGGAGGAATGAATCTACCTGATTTCAAGACCTGTAGAGCTGTAGTAATCAAGACCGTGCGGCCTAGGCAGAGGGAGAGACACAGAGATCGATGAAACAGAATAGAGATTCTGAAAAGACACCCACACAATTATGCCCAATGGAGTTGTACAAAATTGCCAAAGCAATTCAATGAAAGAGAGGTAATTTTTTTCTTTTTCTTTATTTCTTTTTTTTGCCACCTTTACACACAGCTCTGTAGATTTGCATACACCATCCCTCCCTACACTTCTTGTTCTTAGTCTGGGGAATTCCTACCAATCTTCCCACACCTTTTCCTGACACCCCAGGTAGTGTTAGGCACCCATGGGGGCTGCCATAGCATCTCTGTTACAGCCCTTCACACACACTGTTGTTAACACACACAACAATAATCATCCACTTCTTAAACCAGGGCCAGGGCCCTGTTTCATTCTTGTCTATAGCTCCAGAGATTCACGGTACTTAGCACATGATGGGTGTTTGTTGAATGAATGAGTGACATGAATTTGTCAACTTTGTGACATCTTTCCTTCCTCTTGGTTCCAGCTTTTTCAACAAATGATGCTGGAGTGTCTGTCGCTTGTTGGACAGCCATCGACGAAAAACAGAACTTGACCCTAAGTCTCACACCTTAGAAAAAAAAATTCACTCAAAATAGATCATGGACTTAAATGAATGATAAAAAACTAAAACTTTCAGAAAAACAATAGGATATATTATTCAAGACCTTGAGCTTTGTGAACAGTTCAAAAGCATATCCATAAAAGGAAAAGTTGATAAAATGGACCTCATCCAAGAAAAAAAACCTACGGAGAGGATGAAAAAAACAAGCTACATTCTGGGAGAAAAGTATTTGTAGTCACAAAACCAACAATAGTCGAGTTATCTAGACTAGATAAAGAGTTCGCAAAACTCAGTAGTAAAAAATCAAACAATTGAATGAGAAAACGGACAAAATACAAGAAGAACATTTCACTGAAGTGGATGTACAGATAACAAATAAGCACATAAAAATGTATTCATCATTAACCTTTTAGAAAACGCAGATTTAACCACAATGAGATATCGCTACCCACATGTCAGAGTGGGTCAGATAAAAATATTGATAATCCCAAATGCTGGCAAAGATGCGGAGAAACTGGGTCACTCATACATTGCTGATGAGAATGTAGAACAGTGCGGCCACTTTGGAAAATAGTTTTACAGTTTATTTTAAAACTAAATACAATGGTCTTACCATATGACTCAACAGTTGCACTCTTTGGCATTTGTCTCAGGAAATTGAAAACTTATATTCACCAAGAAACTTGTACATGAATGTTCACAGCTGCTTTGTTTGTAATAGCCAAAAGCTGGAAACTCCCCAAATGTCCTTCAGTGGGGGAATTGTTAAACAAAATGTAGTCCATCCATGCCATGGAATGCCACTGCAATGAAAAGGGACAAACGACTGATACACACAACAACTTAGATGTACCTAAAGGGAATTGTGCAGAGTGAAAACAAAAGCACCAATATCTAAAAATACTATTCCATTTATATAAAACACTAATAAAATAAAGTTGAAGAAATAGAGAACAGATTAGTAGTTGCCAGGGGTTACATGGGGGGTGGGTTTGACTACAAAGGGGTGGCCTGAGGGAGCCTTGTTATGATGGTACAATTACGTATCGTGATTGGGTAGTAGTTACACAGCATTAAATTTCATAGAATTGCGCGCGTGCGCACACGAATGCATGTATAAATCTGTGGGTTGTAGCAATTTCAGTGACCTGCTTGTGTTATTGTGTATAATTATACAAAATGTCAACATTGGTAGAAGTGGGTGAATGGTGCATGGGACCTTCCTGTACATTTCTTTGCAACTCTCTGTGAATCTATAATTCAAAATAAAAAGTTAAAAAATATATTTTACTAAGAAGTATGTGTAATAACCTAGGAGAGAGAAGTGGAGTATGTGAAGTAATGTGAGAAAATTAATTGGTAAGCATGTTTTTCGGAAAATCTAAATAAGCATCAGTCATAATGAATCATTTAAGGGAGTTAAAAGCAAGATAAAATTAAAATATCAAATGGAAAAAAAAATAAGACCAGCGAGGGTGACCAGAGTAAAGGCATTCTAAAATTCTCCCATTGCCCATGTGTTTGAAATATCTTTTTGATAACAGGTAGAATTGCTTCTAAACCAACCACTGTCATTTTAATTTATATGAAAGTCATATACTGAGCATCTGCTCTGTGTCTGGAAATCTGCTGACATCACTAATTCCTATCACAATGCTGAAAGAAGGTGGTTTTATCGCCTTTGCATTGATGAGAAAACAGGGGCCAAATGGGGGTGAATAACACACAAAGGGTCACAGCAGTAAGTGGCGAAGACAGGATTTGAACTGAGGACTCTGATACTTAAGCTTATGTTCTTGTAACAGCACTGTGTCCTCCTAAGCATAATGAATGTTGAGACGAGTTAATTTTCTCAGTGGAATGCCTGTGGCGTTTTGAAGATGAAATATTTTTACCTTTTATGGAATGAAATCCGAATCATCTCCAAACTATGAGCAAAACAGAAAGTTTTCATATCTACCCTTTGCATTTGATTTCATTGCCCAAAGGGCAAAACGTACTGCAAAACAGGCTTTCATAGCTTCCCTTTTCCTTAATTAGCTCTGAACTGATATTGTGAAGCTGTGTGTCGCAGGAGCCCATCATTCAACTAGTTGTGTTACCTGGAAGAATGAAGAGCATCAATCAACATTCAAATTTTGTGTTTACCCAGTAAAGCAATGAGCATAGAAATAAAATTTTTGATCTTATCCTGTGTGGATGAGAAAAGGGAGGTGATATTTTTGAAGATCAAAAATCACAAGACTGAACTACAAAATTGAACTACTGGTTGACTTCTTGTTTGTAAAGCTTGTTTCTATTTCTCCTGCTTTTAAAATGATCTTGAAGCCCAAGTATGTTAAGATACATTCTCTCACACACATATTCACAGAGCACGCAGAACTTACACACACACACACACACACACACACACACACACACACACACACATATTTAATGGGTCCCTAGGAAAGAGGTGTTAGGGCTTAGTTGCTCATTTCTATTGACAGGTTGGAATAAAAGACACCTGAAGATAACATCTCTGATCCATCCAGCTTTCTCTCCTTTTAACCTGGGACAAATGACTAAAACTCTGCATTTTTATAAGATTGAAAATGAGTACTTTTATCTTGCTTGAAACATTATGCCGCCGAAGTTTCTATTTACTGGCTCATAAAAGATTTTATGCCTCATCTGTTGTACTTAGGATGACTATAGCAAATGTTCTAGAAAAGGATTTGAAATGTGTTGCCTCCTGAAGTTAGAGTTATCATCAGGTGTGTTGAATAATCCAAATTTCCTTAATGTGCACAGATTTCTGCACTGGCAGGAAGTATGGAAGTACACCCAAACAGAGCATTAAGAAAAGTGTAGCCGCAAACTCTACAAAAGTGTACAATTGCCCACTCCTTTGTGTGCACAGTTCCGAATGTGTTTACCCAGCTTTCACAATAGTTTCATCTGATGATACAACAAAAGCACCTGTCACTCACTGGCTGAGCTCACAGCCTTCTGTAAAAACAGGAACATTCTGATCCCTCTGTTACCATCTCAGCTCTGTCGTGGAATAACTTGGAGACCTCTTATTCCCAGGCCTCAATTTCCTCATCCATAAAATCCTGACTCATTACCCAGGACATCTGAGGGGAAGACTGGCATTAGAGAAATGGTGATGAAAAGCAGGCTGTCTTCCAGAAAGTCTTAGTGACAATAAAATACGGGACCATTGATTCATTTTGTACCCTTAATAATGAGAAGATAGCTACTCTTTTAACAAGGAAAAACCCAAAGGAAAGTACCAAAAAGAAAAAATTTGCCAACAGTTAGGCAATTGGGCCATAATGGTCTGAATTCTTCATGCCCAGCCCCATTTTTGAGTCAATGTTTTTCTAAAGAGTCATCTTCACTACTATCCTTAACAGTACTCACCAGTAATTATGAATAGTGGCCAGGCGAAAAGTGGCTCCACTGAAATTCGGTTATCTTGTTCCTGACAAAAGATAAAAAAAAGTTGTTTCTGAAATTTTTGTTTGAAACCCTTTGTTTTCAATGTAATGATCACTATAACATTTGTTTCTCAATTTTTTGACTGGTTCAGGTTCACTTGGATCAAAAAAGTTGTTATTTATTTTGCACAATAACCTTGAGAAGTCATATAGCGTATGGTTAAAGCCATAGGCTCTGAAACCTGACTGCCTGGTCGGGATTACATCTCAGCTCCATCATCTATCACTATGTAACACTAGTCAAGTTTCTGAACTGCCCTTTGCCTCAATTTCCCCATCTGTAAGTGGGTATAAAAGTAGGATCTACTTCACAGTGTTGTGAGAATTCAGTTAGTTGATTTATGTTAATTGCTCAGTGAATACCTGAACCGTAGTAAGCACTTCATAAGTTGGAGCATTATTAGTAAGCATTTTGTAAAACCACTGTGGGAAAATAAATCTTGAGTTATCAGCCCACCACCAAAATGTATCTAGAACCTGACCGCTTCTCATCTCCTCCACTTGTGGTTCACCACCCCCTCTGGCTAGGACGATTGCAGTGGCCTCCTAACTGGTTCCCTTGCTTCCCGTTTTGCCACCAACAGTCTCCATAGAGCAGCCTGAATTGTCATTCCAGCCCCTAAGTCACATCACACCAGTCTTCTGTTCCATGCACTGCATGGCCCATCATCTCAATCAAAGTACAAGGCAGAGGTACAAGTCCATCTGCAGTCTGGCCTCATCTCGCTCCTCTACTCCAGCGACTGGCACCTTGATAGTTCCTTTAACAGCTTAGCTTATTGCTGCCCCACATCTTTATACTTTCTGTTCCCTTTTCCTGAAACCTTCTTCTCCTGGACATCTGTGAGAAGGATGGCTTCTGTTTCATTCCATCTTTATTCAAATGTCATCTTACCTGAGCAGGCTTCTGTGGCCACTCTTTCTGAAATACATTTTCCTTTCCTGTTAGGTTTACCCTAGCCTGCTTTATTTCCTTACAGTGGACCTGTAAGGAAATCACTGTATCACCTGACATAGTATATGCTCTTTTGTTTATTGACATCCATGTCTCTCCCCGACTAGCATGAAAGGGCCATGAGAGCAGGTATTTTATTTCATTCCTCGCTGTTTTACACGTTCCCAGTACGGTGGCTACATAGTAGATGCTCAGTAAATATGTGTGGAAGAAATTAATGACCTGTATTTGATTGTATTTTGATTGTATTTGATTGTCAAAGCACTTTTACACGCACTTTTATTGAATTCCACAAAGTAGGACTCACAGGGGGGCAAATGTCTTTTCTTGCACTTACACCTATGAAGAATGGGTCAGGTCCCAAAAAGATTTCTATAGTGATGGAAAGCAGAGCTTATCTTCATTTTGGTGATAGTTTCATGGGTAGATGCATATATCAAAACTTATCAAATGTGTACATTTTAAATGTGTACAATTTATTGTATGTTATTTTTATCCCAATAAAGCTGTTTTGAAGGGAAAAAAAAGGTACCTTTCCTGAAGTCACATAACATTTTTCTGGCAAAGTTTGACTAGTGCCCACGTCGATGGGCTCCTGGCATGTTCTTGCCGATTCTGACATCACCGACCAAGATGATGAATGAGGCTTGGGGATTTAACAGTAACAACCCCCCAATTTACAATAACATTTATGCCCACGTATTCTTCTGTGTTAAAAAGTGGACTTTGATTTTACAGTTGAGAAGTGTTCTCTAGCACTTATGTAAGGTCCCATCCCTAAATTAAGTGAAGACCAAACAGCCTAAAGGAATTGGATAGTATTTGAGAAATTGCGGGTTTATAGAACTTTCAGATGAGCAAATTGAGAGAAATGAATGATTTGGCCAAGGTCTCTAGAACAGCAGCTTTGGCACAGGAATCAGAAACTGGATAACCCTGAATTTTGTTCTTTAGACTAAAAACCACGTTTCTCTTCTTTCCTACCCTTTTTCCAAGGTACCGAAAATATCCAATTCTCAAGTTCTTTGGGCATGTTTTCTTTTTCTCTCTTGTGAATGAGACATTCTTATTGTCTTCTGGCACATATAGAACTCACTCTTGTGCTGTTTTGTTTTCTTTTCTTTTTAACTTACCTTGTAAGAGAGGCACCACTTATTGAAAGCAATATAAATAGAACTGAAGTCAGCAAAATATCAGCAAGATGTACACGTCAGATTAAGTTAAGGCTGAAATTCTACCTATTGTGGTCAGATGGGCCATACTTTAATCAATAATTCTGTTCCTGTCAAAGCAATTGCTCTCAAGTTGACTGGTATTTTTCCATTCAGTCGGACACATTTTAAATTTTTTTCCTGCTGTGTACGGCTGAGTACCAACTTAGGGCTCACTGACACAGAGAAACACAAAGAAAGGTCGGCCTAACTCTCAAGTAGACAGAATAGAACAAATGCACAAGTATTTTGTAATGCAAGGAAAGCATCCTGTTTTTGAGATCCTTAAGATTATTTGTTGTTGTTGTTGTGGACTTGTTTTTTTTGTTGTGAGTCTTTACCTTTTAACTTTAAACTTATTGGTTTATCCCCTTTATTGCAATTACATTCCCAAGATTCTTGGTCATATAATTTTTAATTGTAATTTTAAGTGCATTTCGATACTAACTACAAAAGGATGTGTTTGATGAATTCTTTTATGATAGTAAAAATTACTTCTTGGTTTATGTATTATGAGAAATTGTATGTGTGCATATGTATGTGTGTGTGTCTATACGTACATGCACATATAAAATATATATCATATATACATACACAAATATAATTTTGTTAACTTGGGACACCATTTTCCATTTTACTTCCACTCCTAAGTGACCTGAGGCAGAGAGAAAGTAAACAATGGAAAATTAAAATTCCACTGTGATTTTTTTTTTTTCATTTGCATCACACCTCAACATCTAAACAGACACTAGTATGTTTCCTTGAGCTTAGCTGTGAAGATTAAAAATTTTTAGTTTTTCCTTGGAATTTGGAGACTAGATAGTATCAGTAGGAAGTTGCTAATGAAAATTGGTGCTTTAGCTTCTAGCCAAGCATACCACAAAGATCACAGATGTCACCTCCTACTTGTGCACAGAATATGCCTTATAAAACAAGAGAAGTCATTGCTGAGGGTGGGTTAGTAATATCTGCATAGGAGCGAGCTCTTGCTGGATTGCCAGATATGACTGTGACCAAAAGTTGTTTGTGTCTGCAGAATTCTAAAAGAAAGATCCTGTGCGATTTTTATGTTTGTTTCAATTTTCCATTAAGGTTGTAATAATACCACAAAAATCTTTGGTTTAAAAGAAAAGAAATCTGATTCTTCCAAAAGTATTTCTGTATTACTGACGGCATTTGAGTGGCATCTCATCTGACTTGCTTGTCAGTCTTCAGCAATCATTTGGAACTATTTTGAGACTGGATTACCCAGTGCTTTAGCTTAAGCTCCCAGGTTTGACCAAATCCCCTCAAGTTACTCTTGCATTATGACAAAATGACTTGAAAGAGTTGTCTGCAAGCACTGTCTCCAGCTCCTCTCCTGTGGTTTCTTTTTTTTATTTATTTAAAGATTTTTATTGAGGAAGGGGAGCAGGACTTTATTGGGGAACAGTGCGTACTTCCAGGACTTTTTTCCAGGTCAATTGTTGTCCTTTCAGTCTTACTTGTGGAGGGTGCAGCTCAGCTCCAGGTCCAGTTGCCGTTGCTAGTTGCAGGGGGCACTGCCCACCATCCCTTGTGGGAGTCGAGGAGTTGAACTGGCAACCTTGTGGTTGAGAGCCCACTGGCCCATGTGGAAATCGAACCGGCAGCCTTTGGAGTTAGGAGCATGGAGCTCTAACCGCCTGAGCCACCGGGCCGGCCCCTGTGGTTTCTTTAACCTGTCCATTCAGACCTTCAGTCCCACCATTCCATAGAAACAACTCTGGTCCAGATCACCAGTGACCTCCACATGTTAATCAGCCCTCATTGTACTTGACCTGCCAGCCCTCGACTCACTAGACCACTTCCTGTCCTAAAGACATGTACTTCTCTTGGCTTCTTGGTCACCTTCTCATTTGTTGGTTCCTTCTCATTTTCTCACCCCTAAACATTGGCTTCAGCCCCCAGGCCTCATCTGTGCTTAACTATACCAGCACCCCAGGTGATCTAATCTAGTCCCATGGCGCAAAAGATCACCTAAATGATTGTATTCATTAGCGTGGGCTACCATAACAAAATACCATAGACTTGGTAGCTTAAACAATGGAAATTTAATTCCTCATAATTCTGGAGGCTGGAAGTCCAAGATCAGGATGCCGGCACAGTCAGGTTCTGGTGAGGCCTCTCTTCCTGGCTTGCAGACGGCTGCCTTCTCACTGTGGCCTCACATGGCCTTCCTTGGTGTGTGCTCATGAAGAGAGAAAGAGAGCAGGCTCTCTGGTATCTCTTCTTATAAAGGCACTAATCCCATCCTGAGGATCCCACCCTCATAACCTCATCTAAACCTAACCACTTTCCAGACGCACCACCTCCAAATACCATCACATTGGGAATTAGGGTTTCAGCATATTAATCAGGCGTGGGCACACATTCAGTCCATAATAATCATGATGACCCCTCTGGCTGGGATCTCCTCTCTGAAGTTTAGATTGACATCTCAGATTACCTACTCGATATCTTTAATAGGTCCCAAAAATGAACTTCTAATTCTCCCCAACAAAATCTGCTCTTCCCAATGTCTTCCCCATCTCAGCCAATTGCAACCCCAGTTGCTCATGCCAAAACCATGCCATTCTTCTTGACTCTTGATCTCGTTTCATATCCAATCTGTCAGGAAATCCTATCACTCTACTTTCAAAATATATCCAGAAATCTAACCTTTTCTAGCACTCTGCCCAGAACCAACCACCATAATCTCTCTCCTGGATTATCCTTAGGTTCCTGTGGCCTGCTGATTTTAGACCTTGTCCCCTAGGATCACTTCTTAACAAAGCACTCTGGGTAAATAAATCTCATCTAGTCACACCTCTGCTCATCTCCCTCTGTTGGCTTCCCAGCTCATCGCAAGTATAAGAACCTACACAGTCTGACCACTTGCTGACTTTCTAATCTCATCTCACCCCAGTCACCATCTCACTAATTTTCCTCCAAACACACTAGCCCTTACTGTTCCTGGAACACACCAGGAATGCTCCTGCCTCAAGAAAACTCTCCACTCCCTGCGCCTGGATTGTTCCTCCCTCAGATATCTTCACGCCTTGCTCCCACACTTCTTTCAATGTCTTATCAGCAGGACATCCAACACTGAATAAAATTGCAATCCACCCACGCCCACCCCATGCTGTTTCCCCCCACACCATGCTTTATTTTGCTCCCCAGTATTTGGCACACTCTCACACTCTGTGTCTATGAGTTTATTGTCTATTGTACATCAGCAGAAGCTAAGATCTCTGAGCTTACCATTGTATCCCCAGCTTTTTGAAGACTGTGTGGAACAGGCAGGTACTCAAGTATTTCTAGAATGAATGAAAACCGTCTATAATGGTACCAGTTCTGTATAAAGGAAAGCAGTGCTGCTGCTCTGTAAATCTAAAACAGCCCAGAGTTTCATCAACATTTCTCTTTCTAAAGCTTTCATTTAAGGATCAAAATAACAGTTCAATTGGCTTTGCTTTTAGTTGTTTGAATTTGTATAAGCACACTGTGTAGGTTGAATTACTTGTCCTGTGGAAAAGGGACATAGTCTATTCTCCCTTGTATCACGCTCGTTATAAAGCACAATGTGTAGGAGTTGGATTGCTCATATAGAAGGGAAAGCCTAGAGAAGGCACAGATGCCTGTAAGTGACAGTAATTTCGGTGGGGTCTTTTTTCTCCAGGTTTCTTCCAGTCCAGGGTAGCTGCCAAACTTGTTGAACGTATGCTGAGGGCACCCAAGACAACAACTTGACTTGATTTGTGCCTTAGCTAATAAAGCAGGTAGAGATACTACAGTGGTTATGCCTTCTGTCCCAGTGCTTTTAGTAGGAATGCTAACAATTGTCATTTTGATCTTGAGGAATTTCGAGGAAGTGTCTTACCTATGAAAATCGTGAGAAAGGTAGAAAGGTTATTTGTGGTGAATCTGGATGCAGGAGTTGTCTTCTACAGGTAGTGAGAGAGGAGACCTGGGGTCCTGGGTCTGAGCAGGGCCAATTGTCATTGGGATCCCTCTCCACCCATCACTCCCAAAGCTGCTCTAGCCACCCTCAGACATCTCTTCTTTATTGTGACCGTGTGGCTGAGAATAGAAGTATTCTTGAAAGCCAGCCCTGAAATTTGAAAGGGGAACGGGGAGGAGGCAGAAACTAGGTATGATGTTTCTTAAATGCTGCTTCAGGAAGTACCAGAGGGGAACAGAAGGTAAGGGTCCAATAGAAAGTCTTTCTGGGCCTTTTGAGGGCAGATTGGAAAGTTCAGCTTGTTGAGCCCAGCCCTGGACATGCAAGTCGCGGGAACTAGCACCCCAGAGCCAGCCCTTCCTTAGAGTCCCTGTGCGTTGGGGGCTGGGCAGTTTGGGGGACAGACTGTGGCCCGATCGCGTGTTAGTCTCCTGCTCCTGGAATTCCTCCGGCAGCCACTCTGTTCTTTCCCACTTGCTCTTAAAGCAAAAAATGGCATGCGAGGAGATGCCTTACAAAAATTAAATAAGCCTTACAAGAACGTTGTAAAAGCCCCCTTTTCCACAAGACGAGTGCCACCAAATGACCTAGACCAGAACAGGGGACCAACAGATTGGTCTCACCCACTCTTCTCTTTTCTGTCCTGCTCACTCACCCTTACACATCTGTGATCCTTAGAGAATTGGGGCACTTCTCAATGCCATCTCTCTGATTCTCCTAGACAATAGCTGTCTTGGGGACCCCTTTATTCTTCTGGCCAGGGCTGAAAGAAGAACATTCCTGTTTTCTCCACAGGGGCAGGGTGTGTAGAGGGGCAAACACAGGAGACACGGAGGAGGCTTCCAGAAGCTCCACACCCTCTGGCATGGGCCCGAGGACACAGGAAGAGCGATACTGGAGCAGCAGGGAAGACACAGGGAGTGGGAGTGGGCGGGAAGCCAGGGACAAGTCTCCAAGGGACTCACTGTGCTTCGTGCTCTGTCACTGCCCACTTCAGGCTGGAGTCCGGCCGGATTTGCCTGGGAGTGTCCACTTGGCAGCTGCGACCTGCCATGGCAGAGGGAACTTTTATAACGGCCCCAGGAAAGTCTATGGAAAGCTCCAAAGAATCAGGTAGTGAACAAATAATGGAATAATTAGCACATAATCGTAATAGGAGAATTTTAAAGTTTAAGTAGTACCAAAGGCAGTTCACCAGTATAGGAAATGTAGAGACACTAAAAGCAGCACAGCATGACTCAGCCTTTCCCACTAACATAAAACCAAAAATAAAGTAACCAAATCTCTGGAGAAGTAGCAGACACTCAGGTATCTGCTTCCATTAGGACGACTCAAAATCTAGGCATGAAATCGTTTGTTGATGGAGTGGACATGACACCAGCTTGAATACAGAGGTGAAAAGGGTTCTATTCCTAGCTTTGACGCTGATGTTCGGGAAACAGCCCTCATCTTTCTGTGTCACACACAAGCCTACCTGGGACAAGAGCACAGAGGCTCATCCACTGTCTGTCTAAATGTTTTTAAAGCTATAAATCAAGCTGAAAAACGATTAGATAAAATATGTTCAATCCTCATCCTTTGACAAATACACCTTTAGAAAACGACCTAGAAAGCCAGTTTTGATTCTCGAATTCTTAAAACTTCTCACAGAATTCTGTGCTGGGTCATGAGGTGAAGAATGGCCCGCCCCACCCCCAACCCATAGCAGCCATTCCCCCTCCTTCTTCTACCTCAGCTCCCTTCACGTTGGACACACAAGTGATTGCCCAACCCCCAGGGGCAAGCGTCCGCCACATGCCCCACACACAGCGCGACTTGATCACCCCTCAATACTTGGGGTGCAGGCACTGGTGTTGGGGGCTGGGGCTCTAAAGTATAGTGCCTGGAAGGGGACCCGTTCAGCACACTCATCCTCCATCACACAATTTGACCCTTATTCCGTCAGGATTATACACATGCACTTTCATCAAATCAAACGACAAACATTAAGAGAAGCTGACCATTCTTGTGAGAGCTGGCATTGGATGGATTAGGGTACTTTATGTTTTTGGGTCACATAGGAGATACAGCAAGTCTATTTCTTCAGAGCTTTGAAATGAAGGCCAGTGAGATATGAATTCCTCTAACTGCCTACACCCTCTTTCTCACCACTCTCTGGAAAAAGTTCTGAGCCTCCCCCTCAGACAGCCTAAGAAGAAGTTGAGAAAAAGCAGCCCAGAAGAGGAACAGCTGGTGAGCGCGTGCCTCACCCTCCCAGTTTGCCACATTTCCCTCTATGACCTTCTCTTTTGGGGAACAGAAAAACAAAGAGTAAAATTGGAGTGTTTCTGAAATATCCCTCAGTGGCTGCCTATGGCCAGAGTACAACCCTTCAACTGAGGCATTCCCCTCTCGGGCCCCGTGACTTACGTGGGTACCAGTTGTTTGCAGACTGATGGTCATTTCCCACCAAAATATTTTCCTGAGTGGCTAGAGTGGATGCGTTCCATGAGAGTCGCAGATGGGGCCTAGAATTGCTGGGGACGGGAGCCCCTGCAGAAGGCAAGGTATAGAGGAAGGAGGCCAATTGTGACCCCAGGAATGGTGGCGATAGAGGGCAAGACGTGGGAAGAAGTGTACCAGTGGACAAGGCTCTTTGGGGTTCAAGTATCCCATGTCTACTACTTTTTAAACATGAGCTTGGAAAAGCAGGGCATCTGTCCTATGACATGGAATCACACAGATGTGGGTCTACTGACACTTGTTTACAATGTTTATCATCAAGGATGGCTTTTATTTTTTTGTCATTAGCATGACTTACGGTGTAAAGATTTAGAGAAGCACCACGGTTCCCATGTACCCTGAAAGTTTCCTCTGGAAAGTCTTGGTGATACTGAGGTTTGTTTACCAGAGGAGAAAAGAGGTTCATCCTATGGACACCTGCCTGTGTCTTGCTCCACAAACTTGAGGACCAAAGAGATTGTATCTTTTCAAGCAGAGTAATTTTCATATAGTAATAGAAAATCAAAGAAATTCTGAACAATAAAGTTCATAACACTATGTATTGGTGTGTATTTTAAAGTCTCCATGTCAGTTACATAAAAACTAGCATTTCATACTGAAAACTTTTAAAGATATAATCGTTCATCCATAATAATTACTGGTTATTATTATGTAAATACTAATAATTTAGCAGAGAAGAAAATAAATTTCAGATTAACTCAGATGGTTTCTCACTGATGTCTATAATTTCTGTGCCTAAATCTACTAATTGGTGTGGTTGAAGAAAATGCAGGATATATAATCTCCTAGTGCTGGTGGTTAGAGACTTTTTTGATTTATAGCCAGAAGCTTTCTGATACTTTGAAAACACACATTGGAAACTGTAGAAGTCGCATTTTTCATGCTCCTAAAAGGTCAATTAATTTTTTTTTCTGAAAACATGATAATTGTACTTTTATACTTTTGTTCTTCTATTTAAGAAAATCTTATTATTCTTTTGTTGTCTTTGCGCTTTGCTTTCTATTATAGAATTTCTACACCCATTCTTTTATCAAAAGCCAAGGAAAACTTCCAAATTTCCATAACTACATCCAGGTTTAAGCTCCTGGGTTAGATCTGGGTGCTGTGTGGAAGGGACGTTACTTAGACAGCATTATTTTAGCATTTTTTCTTTAAAAATGATTTGTTCTTTAATTTTTTTGAATGGAAAAAGTACAAAAGGCATAACAATATAATTAAAAGTACTGAAATTAAACAGATATTCGTATCTGTTTAACACCTGAGAAGCAGCGTAGCACAATGGTTAAGATCATTAGCCAGTGAGTCACTCAAATTACTTCTCTTTGCCTCAATGTTCCTCATCTGTAAAATGGGGATAAGTATAGCAATCACCTCATAAAGAAGATTAAATGAGTTAATATTTGGAAAGGGTTTAGATCAGTGCCTGGCACATAGTACATGTCAAATTTGAAAAAGAAAATTATGTTTCTATAATTGCTTCCGGCAGCTTAGATTTTTAAAGAAATCAAATGTTGTAAAACCTCATCTCTTTTCCTTCCCCTGCTTCTTTCCCAGAGCTAGCCATATGCTGAACTTGGAGGGTATGATTGCCATGCAATGTTGGTGTTTCTACTATATTTGTTGTGTTCATAAACAATGTATTACTATCTTGAGTGTTGTAAAACTTTACATAAATAGGATCATACTGCACGCATTCTTTTGTAACTTTCTGTGTTCACTGAACTTCAGTGTTTGAGTTTTATCCATGTTGATCGATGTTTTTCTACTTCATTCATTGTAACTGCTGTTTACTATTCCATTATATGAACAAACCACTGAGAGCAAATCAATGAGAAATGGTGCTGCAGTGAGCATCCTGGAACAACTGCCCACTCATGAGATTTTTATCTATGATGGATAATTTAAAAGAAGTAACCAGGTTATGAGATGGACATCTTCAGCTTTACCAGGTGTCCCAAAGTGATTGTGCAAATTTTATACTCCTACCAGCAATGAATAACAGCTTCCATTTTCCCATGGTCTCACCAATACCTGAGGTTATTAGATTTATTGACTTTTTACCTGTTTGATGGGTATAAAATAGTATGTCATTGCTGCCGTATTAATTTAAATAATTCCTAGTGAGGTTGGGCATTTTAATGTTTATTGACTGCTGGGGTTTCTTCCTCTATGAGTTGCCTATTTATGTCTATTTTTATTTATTCATTATTGCCCATTTTTCTGTTTTCTTTTTGATTTATAAGTGTTCTTTGTTCTGAATACTAATCCTTGGTAGAGCATGCAAGTTGTAAATATCTCCTCACAAACTGTGGTTTTCCTTTACTTTGTTTACGATGTCTTTTGCAGTACAAAATATTCATTTTAATGTAGTGTAATTAAGCAATATTTTTCTCCATGCTTTATGATTTTTGTTTCTTTTAAAAACATATACCTGTCCGAATATGCTAGGAGACAACACCATGTTTTGTTTTGCTTTTTTTTCAAGTTTCATAGTTTAGCAACTCCCATATAGATCTTTAGCCCATCAGGAATTTATTTTACTTATGGTGTAAGGAAAGAATATATGAGTATATAAATAGTTTACTTTTTCCATATGGAAAATGAATTTTCCTGACACTTTTTATTGAGCAGTCATTTCTCTAAGGATTTGTCCCACCACTTCTGTCATATATCAAGCTTTCATAAAACCCGTGTTTTTTTCTAGGCTCTATTTTGTTCCATGGTCCTATTTGTTCTATCCCTTTGCCAAACCCACACAGTTTTAATAGTGCTGGTATTTGGGATCGCAAGTACTCCCTCTTTCTGTTGTTCTTCAAAGTTGCCATATTGTTGTTATAAGTGGTACATTTTTATTAAACGATATTCTCTAATTTTTCTACTATTTGGGGTTACTGTTGATTCTATATATTGATTTTATGTTCTTCAGTCATATTGAATCCTTTTTAGTTCTAATAGTGGGACTGTAGGTTTCCTTGGGTTCTCTGTTATGTCATCAGAGAATAATCACTGTTTTGATTATCCTAATACATACGCCTTTTTTTCTTCTTGTATTAACTGTGGTAACCAGGACTTCAGATGCAATGACAGCAAACATTCCGAGTTGAAGGAGAATGCTTCTAATGTTTTATCATTAAGCATTATGCTTATTGGAGAGTTTTGATGGATTCCTTTCATTAAGTTGAGAAAGTTCTCTTTAGTTAAGTTGTTGGGTTTTTTAAAATTATGAATGTGTTTTGGGTTTTTCATGACATTTTTCTGATACTCTCAAGATTATTGTATATTAGGTTAGTGCAAAAGTAATTGCGGTTTAAAAGGTTAGAAATAATTGCAAAAACCACAATTACTTTTCCACCGATCTAATAGTTTCTATTATTAATAGAATGTATTGGGACTAGATTTTCAAGTGTTAAATCATTCTTGCATTCCTGAGAAACTCTTGTCAATGATGTATTGTTTCATACATTGCTAGATTTGCTTTACACATACTTTATTTAAAGGGTTTGCCTCCTTTTTCTAATTTTCTAGTATTCAGCCTTATAAAATGAGTTCATATTGCAATGGTTAAGTTCACCTTAAGTGTAACAAGCAATCAATTACAGGTGTAGTATACCCATAAATAGTTATAGTGTTTCTCACAGTATTGTCTTATATTCCTGCCTTAATTGTAGAGAACCTTTAAGACTAAATTATTGACTTGATGTTGCTGCAAGTTCTAAAGGGACTTTGCAGTATAGCTTCTTCATAGAAAAGTTTCTAATTATCCTATCCATATAAAAGGGCAGCAGGACACATTGGGATGAACAGGATCACAGCACCAGAAATCAACATTTTTGACATTCACGCCTTCAACACAGCTTGAATTCCAGACGTCATCAACAGATTCTTGAAGGCATTTTTTTTTTCTTTTCTTTTTTTTCTTTTTTTTTTTTTACGGAAATGCCTTGGGATGCTCACTTCAATGGTATTATCATTTCACTTGTTACAACTAAGGTTCAGACTCCTATAAACAAAGTAACTTTCATAATGAATTTTAATTTTCTAACTTTGTGTTCTGATTTTTAAAGAGGTCCCTTAAAACTGTATAAGCTTCAGGCCCCACAAATCCTAGATCCATCACTGCCATCAAGATGATTAGTTTTTAAAAAAAATCTAGTCCCTTTCTGTTTTATAACATACTTTGTCATTTAACAAAATATAGATTTTTTTTTTCTCCTTGCCATAGTCTTTTAGAATTCCTTTTAAAAACAGTGTAGTGTTCCAATGAATAGGTTTATTCATTAGGGGATTAAATGAATCCCCTAATGTTGAATTCCCCCTTTGTCGCCACCCCCCCCCATATTATCCTTATATATGATGCTTTATTGAACATCCTAGTAAGTACATCTTTGTGCAAAATGTATAGAAGTAGAATTACTGGCTCAAGCCATATGTATATTTG
The DNA here is from genome assembly GCF_036562045.2 of Rhinolophus sinicus. NCBI lineage: Eukaryota > Metazoa > Chordata > Mammalia > Chiroptera > Rhinolophidae > Rhinolophus > Rhinolophus sinicus. The sequence goes on from NC_133752.1 coordinate 96,255,212, forward strand.
GGGAATTTTTGACACATATTGACAAATAGTCCTTTGGAGACGTGTTATCAATTTACTTTCCCAACAATGGTATGTGAGAGAAGTCATTTTCCCAACCCTTGTCAGCACCGTATATTTTATTGTAAAAACATTTGCCAGTTTCATAGGTGTAAAAAGCTATCTTATTATTTTAATATTTATGTTTTTCTTATTAATTTGAATACTGTTTTCATCAGAAAGTACTAAAAGAGCTCTTTATATTTTCAAGGCATTCACCTTTTGCCATAGTTGTAATGCAAATATTGATTTGCATAATATTACATTGGATTTGGAGAAACTGAGGAATTTAGGTCATTTGAACTTGTCACCATCGTCTGCCTATAGAAAATGCCATTTAGGGGAAATTGTAGAACGCAAGCATATATCATATTAACTTGGCTACATTACAGGGAGAATTGAATTCATTTCAACAGAAAGATATGTACCTAACACTCTGCTTTGTATTACCGTCTGATGAATACAACTGATCATAATGCAGAGTTAAAAGCCATGCTTGCAATTTCAGTAAAACACAATGTAAGCACATATGTGAGAAAAATTAATTCCTCAAATCTTAATAGAAAAGTGATGGAGGAGTGGTTGGGGAAGATCTCTCAGAGGAGGTAATGTGGGTGCCAAGCAAAGAAATGGTGGGAAGGTCACTGAGCCAGTAACACGTGTGGAGCATGGCTGTGCGTGGTAGGTTCACAGAGCAGCAAGAGGTCCGCTACAACTACGGTGCTCTAGGAATGAGGCATGATGTGGGATAATAAAGGCAGATACAGCAGCTTGAGGTCTGTATTAGTCCGTTCTCACTGCTGTGACAATAACCATAGACTGGGTGTCTTAAACAGCATATTTCTCACAGTTCCAGAGGCTGGGAAATTTAACATCAAGGTGATGGGAGATCTGGTGTCTGGGGTGAGCCCACTTCCTGGGTTTGCAGATGACTGCCTTCTGGTTGTATCCCACATGCCAGGAAGAGAGAGACAGAGACAGAGAGAGCCCTCTGTGTCTCTTCTCATAAGTGCACTAATTCCATCACAGGAGCTCCACTGTGATGACCTAATTACCTCCTAGGGACCCATCTCCAAATACCATCACATTGGAGATTCAGGTTTTAACATTTTGGAGAAACAAAAAATATTCAGTCCAAGCAAGGTCACACTGTGAAAATCCTTGCATGCCATATTAAGATAAAGAATATTTTAGAAGATGTCCCACATTTTGGAACTGATTCTGAGATTCAAAAATTATGAGGCTGTGTAACACAAGTGTGACCTGCCAAGTGCACTTTAACTTTTGCAAAATTGTGACCAAGAATTCTTGGTGAAAAATGCACATTGCCTCTGCAGAGCCATTGAGATGGAAGAACCCTTGAGTGTTGAGGGTCTCAGAGGGGTCCAAGTGTTGTGAGGTTCATTTTAACACTTTTGTTTTCAGAGCTCTGTGCATTCCCCACGCCTCCCAACATGTGTATGGTTTCCAACCATGTGTCAGCGTTTGTTTCAGTTGACTTGAAGACAGGATCTTTTTTCCGAGTTGCCCCCATCATGACTCAACATCTTCAAGCAGATTGTCAGGCTAAAGTGTGAAGACAGCTAAGATCATCCTGAGAGTAAGGTTGGAGGAGATGAATATGGCTAAATACAGAAATTCAGAGCCGTATGCTTCAAGGGAGAGACCCATGGTGCTAACCTAAAAATAAAAGGCTTCTCAAGTGAAAAGCAAACAAGCATTTATTTGAGATAAAAAGGACTAGCTATTCTGGAATCATTAATTCAGGCAGAAGCCCAAATAGTGTTCCAATTAGGAGACAAAAGCAACGGGTATTTATGAGAAAGGGAAGGGAAACGATGACATCAATAGAAGGAAGGCATTTGCATTGGTGCAGATAACAACATAGTGATGTTAATCCTAAACAATGTTTTTAATTTTCAGTCCAGTAGTCCTCAGTCCCATAGTCATAATAACTGCTTTCTCGTTATCTTTGCAAACAGTTCTTTGGGACACAATGTTGCCCTAGGTCCAGTCCAAAGGTTATTTCGCCTTGTTTTTAACATTCCAAGGTTGGAGGTATAAGACATGTGAGGCAGTTCCTCTGGCCTGGTAGCTCTGGCTCCATTTTAAAGTTTATATTATTGTTTACAGTGGGTTCTGTGGATGGATGGAAGGGATCTACAACTTAGTTAAGCCATTTATCAGCTGTAACTGTAGGTAAGTTATGGTGGACCTTCTGAGCTCCCTTTTCCCTATCTGTGAAATGGGGCCATAATACTGACCTGGCAAGAGATGCTGTGCTGATTCAGTGAAATACAGTAAATCCTCACTTAACGTCGTTCATAGGTTCTGCAACTTTAAGTGAAATGACATATAATGAAACCAATTTTACCTAGGCTAATTGATATAAACAAGAGTTAAGTTCCCAGGGTATCTCATCAGTGTTATAAGGAAATGCCATTGTGAGGATCTGCTGTACGTGCATGCTGTTTCTGAAACATAGCAGACATCATACAAATGCATTTCCCTGTCCTCTTCCCTTCTTAATAAAAAGGGAGTTTATGATCCAAAGCCCTACAGACTTCCTCTGTGAATCTGGAGCAGCCAGCACGATCTCAGAGGTAGGGAAGTATGCCAGAATATTCCATCACTGTGCCAATAAAACGCCATCGTATATTAAGAGAATTCCTTCTGAGTTTAAGCATTTCAAAATACCTTTCCTGAATTGAGAAAGCAAACTGAATCAAGTGTAAAGAGACTATTCGCTGTTTGTAAAGGCATGTTTCCCATCTTTTCCGGATTTTCATGATCTGTAACTGGACTTGTGTACCCAGCTGGCAGCTGCACCAGCCAGACCCTGAGGTAACCTTAGTTTAGGCCTGATTTTTTTTTTTTTCCACTCAGAGCCTACAAATTCTATTTCAAGCACACGCACGTACAGAATGCAGATGTGGGAATGAAAACCAGGCTCTTTGGGGAAGTGAGGATCTGATATTTGACTGTAGTGAGCCCATAAGTGGTCCATCGGCGGCGGCCTCGCCTAGGCATGGCTGGGACTCAGACCTCAAGAGTGGTTTTGGCCTTTTAATATGGCATTAGGAATCACATGAGACAGTCGCCACATCTCCTGTTTGGGGCAAAAACATTGCATGATCTGGAATCAGGCTTGAAAGCTTTTTTCTGTACACTGAACAACGTGTAATGGCGTGGGTATTCTGGAAAACTAGCTCTATGAGGAAGCTGAGGATCTGGTGGACGGTGAGGGGAACGTGAGCTGCTTATGCTCAATGCAAAAGGACTACTCCAATCAAGGAAACAGCCCTCCAGAATGTAGTTCTAATGTGTATATAAAGCAGGAACAAGATTATAGGCTGTTTACACCATGTAGCAAAAGCTCTTATAGTTCAGCTAAACCCCAAAAGAATGTTCCTTTTGGATGACGAATAAAATCATTCATTCAACTAATATTTATTGAGAACCTACTAGTATGTAACAGGTCATATCACAGGTGCTAAGATGAACAACAACAAAAACGTTTTAAAAAAAACCCTGACTTCATGAAGCTTACATTTTAGAGGGAGAGACTGACGATAAACAATAACAATAATTAAAATATGAATTGTAGTATATAGTGAAAAATGCTGAGGAACAGAAATGAAGCAAGGATGGGAGTATGAAATATGAGGGAGAATGGGAACTAAAATAATGGATAAGGCAGTCAGGAAAGGCCTTGCTCAGAAACTAACTTTAACAAACACCTGATTGATGGTTTGGATGGATATAAACCTAGATTAAAAGGAGTTTCTCCCAGATTTTGGAGGCTGTTTCTCCATTGTCTTTGGTTTCTGGGTTGCTGTCGAGAAAGCTAATGCCTTTCTGACTCCTGACCCTTCCTTTGTGACTTTTCTCCCCAACCTCTTGGAGCTCATAGGAACCTCTGTTTCCCTTGCCATCTGGAATGTTTCAGTGACATGCCTGAGTGTGTTGGGCATTGCATGAACATTTTCAATCTCCAATAATATCCTTCAGTTTTGGGGAAGAAAACTTTTTTATAATACTTTTTGTAAAATTTCTCTGTTTTTCCTAATCTCTTTTATACCCAAATCTCCATTGTTAGGTATCCGGATGCTCTGAAGTAATTCTGTTTTTCTTACTGGTTTTCACCCTCTTCCCATACCTTAGTCTTTTTACTCCACTTTCTAAGATTTCATCAACTTTGTATTCTTTACTGAATTTTTAATTTCTGCTTTCATGGTTCCCAAAGCTCACTCTTGCTCTCCAAAGATTCCCCTTTTCTTGGGTTGTCTCATGTCTTCTGAGGTTCTGTTGGACGGTTTATTTTGGTCATTTCTTTCACGTTAAAGGCTTTTATGAAATGTCTGTTAACCCTGGGTAGTCTGCTAATGTGTAAGCGAGGCACGGATGTACTAACGGGAAGCTTTTATAGATGGGCCAGGTGGCTTAACAACGGGGTGACCAGACAGAACCTGAACAATCAGTTACCCTCAAAAATCGGTTGGTTTCTTCTCATAGGCCAGTCAGCTTTCCTAGAGGGCTTCCTCCAGTTTCCTGACTGAGATATCAGCCCCTTGCCACCAGGGCTGGGTAAGCAGAATCTAGTGTGTTAGTTCAACATCTTCAGTCTTCTTCTGTGGATACGGGGAGTCGCTTGGCTGAGTGGAATAGAAAGGGAGATGTGGGCAGGTTGCTGTGCCCCTAAAAAAAAAGAAAGAAAGAAAGTTCAGTCAGGCCTCATGTTTTTCACTCACTCTGCATTCCTGCCTTCAAAGGGCCTGGTGCCTCATTTCCTGCGCTTCCCTGGCTCTGTGTGTTTTATGTGGAGTTGTCTCCTGGAAGACGTAGGTGTCAGCTTTCTCTTGTCTGCTATTGTTTCCTCTCTCATTCCTCTAATTCTTTAATTTATGCTTTTTTTATGCTTTTTTTATTCCTCGTTGTCATTTTATTGGAATTTCAGAAGTTAGAGATAAATTTACTACACACACTGCTATATTTAACCGGAAGTCGTATTGTATTCTCTTTTAAGTCTCTCCTGCCAAAGATTACTGTAGTGGTGGTAATCCCTCCTCAGTAGATTCTCACAAGAAACAGGATTCAAATTAAATGTCAGAATCTCCAATACCCTGTTTCAGTTATTTATTTCTGAATAACAAATGACCCTAAACATAGTGACTTAAAACAACGACAATTATTTATTTGCTTATGATTCTGCAGTTTGGGAAGGGCTTGGAGGGGGCAACTCTGTTCCATGTGACATCAGCTGGGGCAGTTCATTTGGGGCTGGGGATAGCACTACCAAGATGGGTTGCACTCATGACTAGCAAATAGTCCTGGTTGTGGAATGGGTGCTTAGTAGGGGGCATCAGTCAGAGCTTCCATTATTCTCCACGTGGCCTCCCCATTTTGTTTGGTTGGACTCCTCAGAAACTTGGTTCTGTGAAGGAGAATCCAAGACCACACTCATCAACAGGACACGCTCTAGTGTGCAAGCACTTACCAAGCTTCCATTTTGTGTCACACCTGCTAGTGTCCCATTGACCCAAGCAAGTCACATGACAAAGCCCAGACTCAATCTGGGAAGAAACGACAGTCCACAGGCACATGAATACTGGGAGGCATGGCTCACTGGGAGCCAGGTACCTGCTGGAACTCTGAAATTCTATGATTCTGTACTTGTGTTTTTATTTGTGTAGCTGACTTATAATTCTTTCTGAGACATTGGGGTGCCAGGCTCTTTTCTTATAGGTAGGTTCATATGATATAAATATTCAATAAATATGTATTAGACCACAGCAGTGATGTAGCATCACCACTTAAAATGTTTCTGAGTGGGTGACAACCAAGATGGCACAGTAGGTAAATGCTGTGTTTACCTACCCTCACAACCACATCAAAATTCCAACTAATCTACAAAAGCAACCATTATTGAGAATCGCCTAAAATCATGCTGAACTGAAGCCTTTCAACTAAGGACTTGCAGAAGAAGCCACCTCCAGACTTATAGGAGGGTCAGAGACCCGGAACGGGCTGATCCCACACTTGTGTGTGACCATTAAAGATCGGGAGGGCTGTTTCAGCTGTGGGGGTCCCTCCCCATCCCCCAAACCAGCAAGAGATACCATCCCCACCCCAGCCCAGGTTTCCAGTGCCGGGGAGAGGAAATCCCTATAATTTTTGGTTGTGAACAACAGCGGAGACTATGACTGAGTGAGACAGTGCGGCTGCACTCACAGGTGCTCCCCTTAAAGCGACTGTGCGTGGACTTACCCACCATTGCAATCACGCACTCTGAGCTCCAGCGCTGAGGCAGCATCTGGAAAAGTGGCAGGGACAAATGGTGGGGAATTGGATTGTCTGACTTGGGACGAGGGCTGGAGAGGAGGCTTTCTCCTGGACAGAGGACCTGGCAGAGGCCATTGTTTCTTTGTTGAGCCCTCCCTTTTCCCTGCATGTGAACATGGGTGGTAGCCATTTCTGAGTCTCCACAGTTAGTTCGCCCCACGCTGGCGATTTGAGACCTGGCCCCGCTCAACTTTTGGGCACACCCAGGCTGCTTGCAGGGCTTTTTCATGCAGACCGCCTACCTTGGCTCAAGCTGCAGACCTTCCTAGACTCTCAAAGGTTCATGGAACCCAGACAGGCAGCATCTGGCTTGAGTGTATCCTGTTCCTCTGGCTGAGCAGCCCTAATCTGGCACTAGTGGCAGCCAGCCTTGGTTCACAGCTTGGCCTCTCAAGGCGCTTCCATGCACAGCACGGGTGGTAGACACCTGCGGATTTCTTTCTGGCTCCTGCTAGGTGGCTCTGGGTGTGGCACGTGCTGTGGCTGAAGTAGACCTAAGCCGGCTCCCTCCAAGGTGGTCCTGGGGCTGGCGCCCCAGAAACCTGCTTCAAAACGAGCTGGAGAATCACCTAGCAGTCTCCAAGTACGACAAACCCAAGGGGCAGATTGGGCAGGCAGCAGAGCCCTGCTGAAGCAGATCCTGCTCTATAGGATCAGCCCCTGCACAACAACTCTTCCACTGTAGTCAAGGCCAGTCCTCACAACCAGTGAGCCCAAGAGTCAGTCCCTACCATTGATGTGCAATTATCAACCAAGGCTCAACTACAAGGGGAGGGCACACACAACCCATACAAGGGACACACCTGGAGTGCGTGGTTCAGGTGACCAGAAAGACTGTGCCACTGAGCCCCACAGCACACGTACTATATAAGGCCACTCTACTAAGACATAGCCTTACCTAATACATAGAAACAAACACAGGAAGGCAGCCAAAATGCAGACACAAAGAAACATGTCCCAAATGAAAGAACAGAACAAAACTCCAGAAAAAGAATTAAGCGAAACAGAGATAAGCAATCTATCAGACACAGAGTTCCAAACAATAGTTATAAGAATGCTCAGTGATCTCATAAAAATGGAGATGGAAACCATAAAAAAGAGCCTGTCAGAAATAAAGGGTTCAATAATGAAAATGAAGAATATATTACAGGGAATCAACAGTGGATTAGAAACAAAGGATCCAACCAGCAATGTAGAAGATAAGATAGCAGAAAACACCCAACCAAAACAGCAAAAAGAAATAAGAACCCAAAAAAATCGAGGAGAATTTACGGGGCCTCCAGGACAACATCAAGCATACTGACATTTACATTATAGGGGTACCAGAAGGAGAAAAAAGAGCAAGGAATTTAAAACCTTTTTGAAGAAATAATGACAGAAAATTTCCCTAACCTGGTGAAGGAAATGGACACATAAGCCCAGGAAGCACAGCAAGTCCCAAACAAGATAAAGCCAGAGAGGCCAACACCAAGACACATCACAATTAAAATGCCAAAGGTTAAAGACAAAGAGAGAATCTTAAAAGCAGCAAGAGAAAAGCAGTTAGTGACCTACAAGGGAGCCCCCATAAGACTGTCAGCTAATTTCTTAACAGAAACTTTGCAGGCCAGAAGGGATTGGCAGGAAATATTCCAAATGATGAAAAGCAACGACATGCAACCAAGATTGGTCTACAAAGCAAGGCTGTCATTTAGAATTGAAGAACAGATAAGGAGCTTTCCAGACAAGAAAAAGCTGAAGGAGTTCATCATCACCAAGCCAGTATTACAAGGATTCTTAGAGGGACTTCTTTAAGATGGGGGGTAGGAGTTTAAGGACCAGTGAAAGGGGGAAGGATTAAGAAGTACAAATTGGCTGTTACACAGTAGTCATGGGGGTGTAGGTTATAGCATAAGGAATATAGTCAACAATACTGTAATAACTAGGTATGGTGCCAGATAAGTACTAGATCTATCAGGGAGATAGATGGGAAAGGGGTTGGGGTCGGGGGAAAAAGGTGAAGGTATTAAGAGATACAAATTGGTAGTTAATACAATATGGGGAATATAATCAATAATATTATAAAGATCATGTAAAGTGCCAGATGGGATCACGTCGGATCACGTCATAGACTGTGTAGATGCCTGACCAATGTGCTATACCCCTGAAGAGCTGAAGTAGAATAATATTGAATGTCAACTATAAATATATAGGTATATATAGTCATGGGATGTGGAGTACAACATAGGGAAGATAGTCAATGGTATTGTAACAGCTGTGTAAGTTGTCAGAGGGGTAGTAGCTTGGGGGTGGGTTATCACTTTATGAGGGGTTTAAATGTCTAACTATTACATTGCTTTGTACACTGGAAAGTAATAAAATGTTTCTGAGTAGATTATAAAAACTTAAATTACATATCTTATACATGGTTATAATGAATGTGTTTTTAGTTAATGAAAGACATGGGGGAAAAATCACCCTATGGAGTCAAATTCCTAAATATACCTTTCAAGGGAATAAAGTATTGGCTTTTGCTTTAGGCTACCAGAGGTTAGCTTCTTGTCTTTTTGGTTTTTTTAAAAAAGTTGAAAATTAGCCTCTTTAACACCTGTCTGGACTCCAAAGGATGAAAGCGGGTACTTGTAAAATAAGCAGAGAGTACATTCCTTGGAAATTCCAAACATACATCTCTCGTCACGTGCTTTCCAAGCTTGTCCTGAACATCCTTGCACGTGGCAGGACAGATGTGGCTTTGCTTCTGCTACATGTCCTATGAGTCTTGGTCTGTGCTTGATTACTGTGTTCATTTTGTGTGCAGGAGTTCTCTATCTCCAGTACGGAGATGAAACCAAGCAGCTCAGGATGCCGAATGAAATCACAAGCGCGGACACTATCCGTGCTCTCTTCGTAAGTGCCTTCCCACAGCAGCTCACCATGAAAATGCTGGAGTCGCCCAGTGTCGCCATTTACATCAAAGATGAAAGCAGAAATATCTATTATGAATTAAATGATGTGAGGTGAGTAGCTAACGCCATGTGTCTGTGTCCACCATGGTGCATTTGGCATTGTTACACTTTGTACTGGGTCCTAACCTCTCCAGGTCCCAGTGAGGAAAGCATTGCTATTATCCTGACCTACCGGCTTATCTCATCCAGGTGTGAATTCATTGTCTGGTTTTCTACAATTCACTTACAAGGTGTGGTTTACGAAGGTGAAGACAAACTTCTCCTACATTGATTTTTGCATGTTACATCTGAAAAGAACATAGGAAATGATTTAGTCCACTGTTCATCTAAGAGTTGTGGAAACTAAGGCCCAGGTGGAGAGACACAATCTATATATCATAAGAGTTGAGGGCACTACGTATGACTGGAACTTGCCTAACTCCTCCTGAAGTATTCTTTCCCTCATAGCCAGAGCCTTTTAGGTCATTCTTTACATGAACAAGGTAGAATAAGAGCCGTGGGCTGTTATTGTCCACAAGAAAAGGGGCTGAGAAGTATTCTCTCTTTCCATTTGATTCTTAAATAGTTGGCCTTTACCAAAGGATCTCACTTTCCAAGTGGGCTTTCTCCAGGGCCCCCAGTAGGATATACTGTAAAGCAAGGCTAAATGGACTCCTGCTATGCAGATGGCATGGAAATAAAAGAGTCGTTATCGACCATAGTGGTATTGTGTATAGAGCAGAAGAGACCCCATCTGATCTGTTCCAACCAAACAGCCTGAGAAATAGGACTTAAATCAATACCAAGAAGCAGTTGCTAGTGTAGCCTCTAAACATTTCAGAACTTAAAAAAATTGTTTAGTGACTAATCCAGCCTTTCCATTTTATGGAACAGGATACTCAGATGCATAAAAGTTAACAGACTTATTCAGGATCACACAGCCAGTTCATTAACCAGCCAAACCCCAAACCTGACTCCACATTCTTGGTCAACAATTTTTTATTCCCTCAGAATGTTCCCTCCTGAACTCATCTGGGCCACAACTTGGATTTCTGACTCCTTGCCCTGTGCAGATAGCAGGCTGGCCTGTTTCTTCATTATGGAATTAGTGGAAACCACTTTTTAAAAATTATGCTGCTAGTGCATAACGTAAACTGATAAATATCTAATAATGATCACAAATGACATATTTCTGCATGTGCCAAGGTGTGTGAGTAATTTAGGGCTTTCAAAGTTTGACACATGCCCTAAGGTGGGTGCTACATCTGTTGCATGACCTTCCTGCTTTTTAAAACCATGTTTAAATATTCATGGGTATCAGAAAATTCGTGTTTGTTTTTTGGAATAAATTATTAATCAGACTGTCACCAAAAAAAAAAAAAAATGTGAGGTTACAAAGCATAAACTTAAACAAGAAGTAATCGCATTGTATTTAAAGAGTATGTTTGCAGTAACATAATCCTATGTGGTGTTTTTACATGGACATGGCATTTTACAAGTCTTCTTGAATTTCTGCCTTTTGCAGTTAGAGGAATTGAGGGATACAGTAAAAATAAATAAGCATGAAAGTAGGCAAAGCCACTTTTGATTATGGAGCTCAAGGCTGATGAGGTTATTATGAATAATTGCACTCCACTGTCTCACAGCCTGTGCAAGAATTTGTATATTATAATGAGTCACAATATTCTATAGCCTAGCCCAAGCCTCAAAGGATTACTATTACTTCCGTTATGCATTATTTGGTAGTGTCCTTAGGTAGTTACAAATAAAGAGATGGGAGGGAGGACAAAGACGAAAAGGTCCCCAAACATCCCACTAAGATGAGCCTCTTTAATGCAGTTTGGGTGATACAGATGAAAGCAGTGCTTCAGAGAAACAATCACTTTTAACATTGATCACTTTTCATTTAATATTTGTGAAACTGATGATCTCATTGACCCTTATTCTGCAGTACTATGTACTGATAGCCTGATTGTTTTTAAAAAATCTCATTTAAAATGTTTAAGTGGGAAGTCATTGATTTGCAAATTCGTCTAGAATTTTACTTTTTTCAGTGTTTTGATTTACATATAAAAATGGGTCTAAAAAATTTAAGTGGAGAATATTTTTATTTGGTGGTGAGTATAATGTATATGTTAGATAATCACATGTACATCCTTTCCAAAGAATTATTCTATTTCTTTTATGCATAAAATGCCTAAATTATATTTTATTTGAATGGTTGAGTAAATTCCCACCATCACCATTAAATAGGACTTCCCTTCTCCCCCAAAAAGAGTATCATGTGGATTTTAACTGAAGACAGTGGCTTTCATCTAAACCCAGAGACAAATTTCATTTCACACCTTTCAGTATTTTTTGAAGAGATAGTGTATTTGTTAAATGTTTGGCTATTTCATCATTGTGTTGGGTTCCCCATATTTTCCTTAGAGAAATGCTACAGAGAGTTCAGGTTGAAATGCTGTGGTAAATGTTGCCATAGTAAATGCAATCTGAGCCTTTACTGTTGGTTCATCTTGGACGAACATGTTTCTAAATTAATCATGAACCCACCTCATGTATTTTAAATACCTTTAGAATCACACACTAAATTTTTTTCATGGTTCAAGTATGGTTTTCAGTTTCTTCACATCGTTACTGTGACTTTTCCCCCAAGCCACAGGGTGAGTTCTTTTAGTGAATCCCCACATTCTTACCTTCTGTGAACTCCCCCCTTTATAGCAGCCTAGACCTTTCTAATAACAAGGACTGCACACTCCCCCCTAAGTCGACTTCTAATGAGCTGCTTGAAATCTGGAGCAATCGTGCAAGCTTGGACTAGTCATTGCTTCAAAGCAATTACTGACGGGTATTTAAAAGAGGGAAGCAAGACTAGTCCAAGAATCCTCCACTTCGTTTAAAAACAAAAACATAGCCCAATAATCCCAGTGATTGCGATCAGCCCACAAAACGTGTGGCTGCACCTGGAGGAAAGGAATGCGTCTTCCTGCACACATTTCCCTGAGCTCACCACACCACACCACACCATACCGGCATTGGAAGGAATCACAGAAGCATAGGGGCTGGGCTGTAAGTGCCTTGGGTGGCCTTCTGCTGATGAAAGCTGAATATGCAGGGAGAAGGACGTCGTAGACATTCATACGCTCTTAAATAATTTTAAGGTAGGCATTGAGCAAGATGTATTCTTTGCTCTGGTATGACTGACTCCCCGTCTCTAAATGCTGGGTTCAGAAGGAGAGACAGATAAGTGGAAGCGTTTACCTGCTGCTACTCCTTCTAAATACCCTGTGCGTCCAGTAATTCAACTTGTATGTAGAGATGTATTTTTAAAAAAACTCACTATGGGAGGGAAAAAAGATACTGTAAAGATACTAGTTTTGATCTTTGTGGTATTTTTTTTTTTCTGGACTGCAAATAAATGTTTTCTCCCTTGCCAAAACAGTTTGAAGGGGGGAAAAGCATTCTTCGTTTGTGTGCATTATGAGATAAGCAGAAAACCAGGTGTTCGGGTAAAGTAAGCAATTAAATATTTAAATATTAACCAAATCTCTTTGAACATATTGTAGATGTTAGAGCTTTATTGTTTCTTAAAGTGTTATCTTTCCTTGCTCAGAATCATGAAAGAAAGTTCATGCCATCCGATATCCATGGGTGGAGAACTACACAGAAAGAATAATACTTGACTGAAAAACAAAACAAAAAAAAAAGGAAGAAAAACTGAAGTCATTTTTCTTCTTTTCCCTATTTATTTTTTGCCTATTCTATGTAAAAGAACTTTTTGTCTGGTTGATTGTGGACAATAGCTGGATTGTCTCCTGCTGTCTTTTCCCGACTTTTCTGGTTAGACAAACAAAATGGCCCAAGTAAGGCTCCTTTCCTCTGCCATAATTATTGATGTTTTTGATTCTAGGAACATTCAGGACAGATCCCTCCTCAAAGTGTACAACAAGGATCCTGCACATGCGTTCAATCACACGCCGAAAACTGTGAATGGAGACATGAGGGTAAGTGTTCCTGTTCTATTTTTTATCTTATTTCAGTGGGTCAAACCATCCTTCCTGCTGCTCCTCATCTAATCACATCCCACCACCAGGTTTCGGGGTTCCCACCGCTCATCTCATCTGATGGCTCATTATTTGTTTCTTGGTAGAGAAATCCGATTTCCTGGTTATTTGGGGCAAAGGGATTGAAATAGGGCCTCACACATCCTCATTCATTTCTAAGTTTGAAGTTTAGTTTTGTCCTTACTCCAAGGGAATCCTGAAAAACCTGTGCATAAAAAAGTCCTTGGTCCATAATACTATTAACTTCTTCAGAGGATCTCTTGATATTTTTTCCTCCAATTACAACAAAGCTAGCATACAAGTAACAATGAAAAAACAAAAGCAAAAATCAAGTATAATTGCATGTAAAATTTATTAAAGTTCTTACACCAGCTATTCCAAGCCCTAATTCTCTAATTAAATTATTCACCTTCTAATTTAGGCCTGGTTATTGTTGCACTGTATTAAATATTATCAAATCTTACCTGAATTATATTGAAGGTGTAGGACAAAAACCTACATGATTTGGGGGCTAAAATTCTCTAGATTTAGATCATTTCAGAAGATTATCCAAACATTCAAAGCACACGGGGATGTTCTGAAGAAAAAAGAGCAGATTAAACTGAGAAGGAACATTTTTAAAATCACATTAATGCAGGTCCACTAGAAAGGGATAGCGCTTCTAACAATAGTGCTACATTCCTCTGCAGGAAAAAATGGGAGAAAACAAAGTAAGATTAGCTTCGCCAGCTGTACCTCCCCCCTCCACACACACACACAAATTTAGAAGGTGCTATACTAGTTTATATTATCCTTTCTGAGGATTAGCACTCGGCTGGATGCTGGAGTTCAACTAGAAAAAGTAAGCGAATAGGTTTTATTGCCAAAGAAACCCAGCCACTCTCTGTCTTGGAGTTGGAATTCCTGAGGTGAAGCCATCTCCACTTCCTGACAGTGTGTATTCGTTTTCCATTGCTGCTGTAACAAATTATTACACACTCAGTGGTTTAAAATGACACAGATTTACTATTTTACCATTCTAGAGGTCAGAAGTCCAATATAGGTGGACTAAAATCAAGGTGTCATCTGCAGGACGTTGACATGTACTTTCCTTTCTGGAAGCTCTGGAGAGAATGTTTTCTCTCTTTTCCAGCTTCTAGAGGCCACCCACATTCCTCAGCTTGCAGCCCTCTTCCTCCATCTTCCAATCCAGCAAAATAGCATCTCTCTGGCCCTGATTCCATCATCACATCTCTAACCCTCCCTCTTCCACTGTTAAGGACACTTATAAATACATTGGGCCTAACCCATACTCCAGAATAGTCTCCCTATTTTAAGGTCAGCTGATTAACTACCTTCATCTCCCTTTCCCACGTGGTCATGGGTTCCAGGATCTCAGAAGTGGATATCATCTACCTCACAGGGTATCAGAGTATAGGACCGAAAGGCCAGGCGTCCGAATAGAAAGGGCTGGAAGGATTTCTGTGTAATTCTGGCCTGGAATATGAGTGATGACATTGTGGGATCAGAGCCTACACTTCTGGAGGAAAAGGCCTCTTACAGATTCAACTGCTGCTTTTTTATGTCCGAAATGATGTGTGATTTGAAGTGAAGGCTATGTTGCTACTTCAGACAGTCTAGGATTTTGAGGTTTATTTTTAGCCAGTTACACTCCAAATGTAAACCAGCCCCATGTGAAGACAGATCGAGTCGTGCTAATCATAAAGCATGGACTGAACGTTACAGAACCCTTTGCCTTTTCTACTTTGTTACTCTCTTTCTCATTGACGCTCTTAAGAGTCTTTGCTCCCTTGGAAATCTTTATGTTTGATATGTCTAGCCTTTGAACTGGAGTTCCATGGTGCTCAGCATTCTGTTTCTCTTACATGGAGTCCACACAGGGGTCCCAGAATCGCCTCTGAAAATCTTGTTTACGGCTGGGGAGGACACCTGTTTTAACTCTTAAGCAGATGTGATACCTACATAAGAGACCAGCAGTGAGCATGGAGAGAATCAAATATTAACCATATGGACAAAGCTTATTAGAATTCAGAACTTTTGCTGTGGGTTTCAGTAAAGTTGTTCTGTTTTTACTTTAGGCAAGACCCTCGCAATCACTGTCTATGTTGCCCACGCCCTACTTTAAGACTGCATTTTTGTGTGTGAGAAAATTAACTATTGTCTCCAGATGAGGAGACAACAAATGTTCACCATCCAACCCGCAGAAAAGCTTTTAGGTGTCCGTGAAGACGACTTAGGAATATGAAATAGAACACAGTTTGAAAACCAAGTAGGTGTGATCGTGCCTGTAGTTTGTAACTTGGCCCCATTACAGGTTCCAGAAGTTAAGAGACATGGAATTCCTTCAGCCTCACCTTTTGGCTCTAAAGGTTGAAATTCTCTCTGCTTCCTGGATGTAGCTGCCTTGCCATTAAAGGCAAGAAAGCTTTGTTGAGCCCTGTCTGGAGCACAGCTGCATAACCCCACTGCTCACAGTGAAGAACAGAAATAAAGAACAGGGCAAGGATGAATTGTAGTAGACTAAACCAAGCTGCACGGGGCATTTAGGGGAGCTTGCATCCTCCCGTATGTTTGCAATGTGCACGTGGCCGTGAAGGAATTTGATGATAACTGTTCAGATGCATCAGTTATGCAGCCCTGTGCCGGATGTCACCAGCCTCCAGAGGCAACCTGGGACAGACCTCCAGCTGCCCATACATTACCCAAACACATGCATATCATGAAAAACATTGGTTGCACCAAGCAGAGACACAACAACAGCAAGGCCAGAACTTTGCAGGGGCCTCTGTAACTTTCCTTAAACAATGCATTTAATATCTTGCCTGTGAAAGGAAGGAAAGTGGAAGACTCTAAGCTAAAACAGTCAGTTCTCCTGAGCGGTGTTACGATGGTAGTATATCACTCAGGGAACATGTTAGACTAAAAAGTATTAACACTGAGGTTGTGGGCACGCACGGAATATATGCTTGGTGGGGAAAGCATGTGTCTAATTTTTTTCATTTAGCATCTAGCTGAGCATTCTTGAGGCTAGTCTATCTAATGAGACTTGTGGTTCTCTGCTGGAGCTGAGCATACCCATCTTCTGATTTTTTTCCGTCGCCTAACTTTTGTTTTGTTACATTAGATAGTTTTGATAATTCAGTTCCCAAGGGACTGAGCTCACCATGCCTTTTGCAAAAATTATATACGTACTCACGAGTTTGTAATTCACAAATGTACAACTCAAAGATGAGCCATTCCATTCCACAGCTCTCAAAGGGTATCACCGGTGACTTCCTAGTCCCCAAACCCAGTGCCTTTTTCAGTTCTCAGGTTTTTCTATCCTCTCACATGCTTTATTCCCATTATTCAGTTCTCTCCTCTTGTATGTCTTTAATTTTCACTTGTATATAGACAGCTTCCAGATTTCGATTTAGAACACACTCCCCAGAATTGTCCCTGCATCTTAAATGACTTCCTAATACCTAAATCAGTCACTGCCGTCCCAGACCTCTCCTATTAGAGCTCTGCATTTGACACCGATGAGCGGTCTGATTCGAAACCTTGATTTCCATTCTCTGCCATTTCCAAATTCCTTGCCGACATTCAGACATACCTCAGCCTCTTTTATTCACTAACTCTTCCTTATGCCCCCTAAATGGTCGTCAGTGTGTTCAGGCAGGCCTCCCCAGTCTGTACATGTGTGTTTTATCATTTGCTTTTTTTGTTATCTGCACCTGGTCACTTGTGATTTTCTATCCTACTTCTGATTGAACCATTATATCAAAATAGATGATCCTATAAACTGTATCTCTAGCTCTGCCATTTCCTAAGAGTTCAAGACACAAGTGTTCAACTTCCAAGTGGTTATCTCCCCATGGATAGTCTTCCAGTGTTTCTAGTGTATCCTGTTGAAGAAAAAAAGTCTTAATTTTTTGTTTTCCTTCCAAGCACTTTTCCTCCATGTTTTTCTATCTTTGTGAGGGATCGAGTGAATGATTGTGATGGTGAGTGTGTATGTGTGCATGCATGTGTGTGTGTGTGTGTGTGTGTGTGTGTGTGTGTGTGTTTTGAGGGGTGGGGAGTAGAGGTTTAAAAAGTTGAGTTTTCAGTGATTCACTAGCTTAACTCCTGTTTCCCAGCACATCCCACCAATCACCAGAGCCAGTCTACTGTGCAAGGCCTGGTACAGATGACCCTCCTGCCATGGCCTGCACCACTATTGTAATAGCTAACTTTTTTGAGCATTTACTAACCACTTTTCTGAGTAATTTCATTTAATCCTCAAGACAAGACCTTGAGGCAGGTATCGGAATAAGCATTCATGTTCAGAGCTCAGGAAACAGTTGCTTAGGTATGTTAAGAAATTTGCCCAAGGCCACGCACTAGAGCGAGGCAGAACTGAGGTTTGAACTGATGCAACTGGGCTCCACGTCTCAAGCTCCTGATAATACTGCTCCAATGCTACAGGTACAACGTTCATTATCTTTCTCTTGGTTAGTTATGCAGCAGCTTTTAAGCAGTCTCCCAACTCTACTTCCCAAGTCATCTCCCTAAGCCCAACTTCCCATTGTGCAAAGACCAGCCCAGGCCAAAGTTGAGAATCATCTCCACCCCAACACCCAAGCAGAGCCGCCTTGCAGTTCTTACTCCAAGTATCTGAAATGCACTCTCCTGCCCCACATATCTGCTTTTCAAAATGTCACCCATCTAACATACTACAGGACAATTGCCCAGTTCTATCTACAAATTGGTGGCATGAAAAAAGGGTAGGAGAGGGCACTATTATGTTTCTCTGTCTCTTCTATGCTATCGCAACAAAATGCCACATGTGCACCATGTTTGAATCTCGGTTAGAACAAACCAATTATAAGAGACATCTTTGAAACTATTTGGGAAATTTAAACATGTGTTAGGAATCAGATGATATTAAGGATAACTGGTAATTCTGTTGGGTATAATGATGGATTGGTGGTTGTGTTTATAAAAATGAGACATACTAAAGTATTTACAGGCTAAATGGCACGATGAATGTGATTTGCCTTAAAATACTCCAGCAAAGCAAACCAAAAAGGTAAAAATAGATGAAACAAAATTGGTAAAATGTTGCAGAATGTCAAAGCTGGATGATGGCAGTTTGTTTTATTATTTTCTCAGCTTTTTTTAAATTATTGAAAATTTCCATAATAAAATGTAAAAAAAGAAAACACTTGCTTTTAGAGGCCATATAAAAGACCACCTACTCCATGAAGCTTTCTCTAATGCTCTGTCAGAATTAATCTTTCCCTTTTAGGGGGCATTTTGCACATTCTCTTGGTGTTATAATCATTTAGATGGATGTTCATCTCATCCACAAGACCGTAAGTTCTCCAAAGACACAAACATTTCCGTATTTGTCTTTGTATCCATCCGAAAGCCAGTTGTGGTGTCTTACCCATGGTGAAAGTAAACACTTACTCAACACAATACTTTGAGTACTGTTAATGATTGTGTTACAAATGCTGTATTAATTTTCTGTCATTAATGAGAACTCACTATAAAAGTATCTCTCTGTTCTCATCACCAGAAATAGTTGTTCTTTTCCTGGTTTATTTTTATCGTGTGGACTCTCTGAATCTTGTAAGTGATCATTTTCCCTCTTTGTGTTGCTACTCTAAGGCTTAGAATTAAATTTGTGGCCCACGCACAGCAAGTGTACAGGCGTTTGACGACATGTATTTTGTGTGTTGGCTTTGTTCCTGGCCTCTTTTTTTAATTTTCTGCTTTCATCTTCTTTTTGTCACACATTTCACTTTGTCTTTTTGGGAGGGCAAAACTGGAATAATTTATGTGAACTCTATTAATTTTTTTGTGGAATCAAGATATTCATTCTATACCATTGTTTTTCTGGGTGTAGGATAATAGACTTTTTTGTGCCAACATAGTACACAATGTGTTAAATTCTTTATGTATTATTTAAATTAGTCAACAACTCTGCACAGTAAGTATGCTGACTCTATTTTACATGTGACACAACTGAGGCCAGTAAATGTTAGACATCGGATTTGAACCCAGTTTTTTCTGACCCTTTGGATTAAGCCTACAGCCTCCCCTTCTTGATATTTCCATTTAAGTTTTGCAAGTTTTGAAATGATGCTTTTAATAAGATTTTACAACACATGAAATATCATTTTTAAATATTTATTTCACTGAATTCTATTATGTGTCTATTTCATGGCATCTTTTATATTTGACTTCATCCATTCTATTCTCTTCTGACTAGGTTAAAAAGATATGTCACTAAATAGGAAGGGAGGAAGGAAGGAAGGAAGGAAGGAAGGAAGGAAGGAAGGAAGGAAGGAAGGAAGGAAAAAAGAAGGATGTGCCTATTTAGTATATATCGGGGGTGCCAAAAAATGTATATACTTGACTTGTATTCATCTTGTCTTATCGGTATGTATTGAGTATTACAATTTTATTTATTTATTTAAACAGGACTTTATTGGGGAACAATGTGTACTTCTAGGACTTTTTTCCAAGTCAAGTTGTTGTCCTTTCAGTCTTAGTTGTGGAGGGCGCAGCTCATATGTAGGTCCAGTTGCCGTTGCTAGTTGCAGGGGGCGCAACACACCATCCCTTGCGGGACCCGAGGAGTTGAACCGGCAACCTTGTGGTTGAGAGCCCACTGGCCCATGTGGGAATCAAACCGATAGCCTTTGGAGTTAGGAGCACGGAGCTCCAATCGCCTGAGCCACCGGGCCAGCCCGAATATTACAATTTTAATGCAGTGTTTTCCTTTCTTAAAATGTGTATGCACTTTTTTTGGCACCCTCTGTATATGTGAAGTGGCCATGCCATAGAGCTCTTTTTCCCACAGGGCAGTGTTCTGGTTGAGAAGGGTAGGGAACTGGGAGTACTGGGGGCAGGGGTGGCAGTGAAATAATCCTATAAGAATGGGAGAGAAGAGAATCCCATAGAAATGGAAGTTTCCGAAAACACTCCTAGCTAATTTTCCTTTCATTCATTCAAGGTCATCCTTGACCCAACCACTGCGGTATTCCCTGCCCTCACATAATGACAGTGGCATTACTAACTAACATTCATGATATACTTACTCTGTGCCAGGTACCATGCTGAGCATTTTGAAAAATGAGAATTTTGCTCATTTGATTTTCAAAACAACTCAGTGTGAGAGGAGTTCTTATTATCCCCCTGTTTCTGATATGGGAGCTAAGGATCAGGTTGGTTAGGGAACTTGCGCAAAGCCACACAGCATGTCAGAAGTGGAGCTGGATTCAGAGCCAGACAGGCCATTCCAGAACTGGCCTTCTTACTCACTCCAGTGGTCACTACTGCCCTTTCCCACTACAGAAGCATCAGTGTCCGTGTGCCATCCTGTTTTGAAGACCGAACTCAAAAGCCACTATCTTTATCTAGCCTCCTCTTCCTTCTCTCTTCTCCAAGCCTCATTCACCACTGTTTCTCCTCTGACTTCCCCACAACTTCACCTCTTCACCCTCCTCTCTTAGTCCACTCACCTTTTCCTGCCTGCCTTGTAGTTATTGCTGTACACATCGTAAGTTCCTTTTAAAATTCTAAGCTGCTTAGGGGCAATTTCCCTTGGACAGTGTCCTGCTCTGAGAAAATTCTCACTAAATGTCTGGATGAAAAGGGAGCCCACTTCAAGCACTCTCCCTGTCACAAATTTTCAGATAATACCTTCTCTTACTACCGTCTTTCCCCCAAAATAAGACCGGGTCTTATGTTAATTTTTGCTCCAAAAGACACTTTAGGACTTATGTCCAGGGGATGCCATCCTGAAAAATCATGCTAGGGCTTATTTTCCAGTTAGGTCTTATTTTCGGAGAAATAAACGGTAAGATCAGTACAATGATTTGTAAATGGAAACATCTGAGGTATACAACACGTTCCGTAGTTTATCCCAGAAGTAGTTCCTGACCAAAATAAGAATGTCTATCTGTCCTAACAAAATTCTCTATCAATATTTTATAGCAGTGACTAGCCCTAAAGATTAATATAAGAATAACGGATTTGTCAGATTAAAATAAGTGATTGTCAGAAATGCACACATATCTGCATCTTACTTTCAGGAGTTAAATTCCCCTATGGTAAAAAGTAAGCTAATCTCCAGATAACCAATTAAATAAGACACATGTTACTTTATTTATAACTCAGTAGGACAAATCTTGCTTTTAGATTGAATTAGTAATCAGTATTTCAAATACCTCCAAACTTACGTAGTAGGAGTGATGATTTTAGAGCAGTTAACCCGACTCCTTTATTGTGAAGTTTCATTGATTCACTCACCCAGCTGTTGTGCCTTGAATCACTTCCCTGGGTCACACTCGTACGCAAGATTCTGAAGATACACAGTTGACCCTTGAACAACACGGGTTTGAACTGTGTGGGTCCACTTATATGTAGGTTTTTTTTTCAATAAATGAGCGCTGTACTGTGAATGCATTTTTTCTTCCTTATGACTCTTAATGACATTTTCTTTAGCTCACTTTGTTGTAAGAACACAGTATATAATACACATAACATACAAAAAAGAATGTGTTAATTGACAATTTATGTTATTAGAAGGCCTCCAGGCTGGCAGTAGTTTATTAGTAGTTAAGTTTTGGGGTAGTGAAAAGCTAAACGGGGATTTTTGACTGCTTGGGGGGTGGGGATTGGGCAGAGTCCCTAACCCTCGCATCGTTGAAGGGTAAACTGTGATAGTGACCGAGTATGGTAACTGCTCTCACAGATCTTACAATCTAGTAGGTCAGAAAGTCCATAATCGATACTGATCCAGACATCTATAATTTTCACATTAGTTCCAGGCTATGTGAAATCCTTGCCTTCATTCTCTGTTATTTGCTTGACTTAACACTATGGAACTCACTTATGCGCGATGTATGTCATTATGTCCCTTTTATGCCATGTCTTTCTGACAGGCAAAAGATGTTTCTATTGGAATTGGTAAGGAGGTACTCTTATTGAAATGATTAGCTAGGCAAACACATTTTGATACAGTGGCGATCCAGAACAAGGTAGATATATTCTTCCTCCTTTGCTGCTTCCAGTTATACTTTATTTTTAAGAAGCAAAAAAGAGTAATATATGCACATCTGATATGCAGCTTCCAAGTGATACAAATCTCATCTTTCCTGCTGTGTGGCTGCTTGGTTTCCTTGCACTTTTATTTTCCTTTTTGTCATTGAGAGGTTATGACAACATGAGCCATATTGTATTTATAAACATCACGTGTTTCCTTGATATGGCTTGCAGTTTCTGCCAGACGGAACACATGGAAGAAACATTTCTCGTTAGCTCAGCATTGGTTTTAGTTATGCCGATTTCCGGGACAGGAAAAATGCCTTCCTACTCAGATTTAACTTTCATAGAGTAGAAACAAAACCTCTGAATGTCCGTGAAATAGTTTTAACAAGGGTGGATACTGCTCCTTTAAACCACATATTTTGACTAAAAGCTTCCTTCTGTAAAAAAAAACAAAAAAAACCGAAGCCTTGCAATTCAGTCACCATAAAGACAGGCAGAACTGGAAGCATGCGAGAGATGGATGGTTTCAAGGTCTCTGCAAGTCTAGAAAGTTTCTTCTAGAAGAGAAAGATTTATGGAAGATGTAAGGTAAGAACTGTGCCTTGTAACCGAATATAATTTTCAGAATTTTTTTGTCATGCTGTGGCACACTGACATTGAATTGAGTCAGGTCTTCTGCATGCAAGTTCGATTCAATGAGGAATTAAAATTCTAGGTTTTTATTTTAACTTCAGGCATACTGCTTAGAAGGATACTTCTTTGTTATTGGCGTTAGCCTGTTCCTAAAAATCCATTTAAATTACATTGGGCTGCCTCCAATCTATAAATCTGGTGATCTAGTTTCTGTTTAACCTTATAATTTAGAAAAGGATTTAAAGTGTCAATATCGTTTGCTAGTACAGATCTCATTGATGTATGTGTTTCGTGACAATTTTCAGTGTTTTCATGAAGATTTTGACTTGCATTTAGTTTCTGAGACAAATGTAGAAAATTTGAAGGTGTGGTACAAATGGGGGTGGGGAAGTTAGTGTGTGCCCTTCAACATTCTAGGGAAAATTATTTGTTGGTTTTTCCTTGTGAAAAACACTTTAAATTTTAAAATAAAAGTAGCTCTTTGATCTTGATTTTGACAGTTTTTAAAAAGAAATAGCCATTTAAGCTTTATGAATAACATTTAAAACTTCTACAGTTTGACACAGCAGATATAATTCCATCTAGTTTAATGATTGCCTGAAAAGAGTCTTTGGCAGAAATTATGTTTACTTGAGATAACTATTCTGTCTTATTCTTGCAATAGTTCAGTCATTTATTTCTTTTTTTTTTAAATTTACATTTATTTCTTTTAAAAGAATTTAATAAGAGCAATGTTCTATTAAATCAATCTGTTTCCTTTTAAAGGTATAATACATATGTGCATGGCTCTGCTTATCCATAACTCTGTGGATAGCTTTATCCTGATTTATAGATGAGCAAATATGCATGAGAAGTTGTTATCCAATGTGGTCTAAATAATATATATCATTTAATTTGGTCATCATAGTAACCCTATGGCATAGGTACTGTCATAACTGACTTAAGTTTTTGTAAAACTGGACCGAGAGAGATTAAGTAACAAGATCACATACTAGTAAGTAGTAAAGCTGGGATCCAAACCCAGGCTGGCTCTACAGTCCTTGTTTGAAAATCCTACACTGCACAGACTTACCAGGAGCTAAGTGCTCCAAGTCTGGAGTCAGGTACAGATCATTTATCTGGAGAGTAATAATAACAAATAAGTAACTTATTTGTCTTCAAGATACATTATTTTGAACAATTTTGGATTTCTTTTTTTAATTTTTTTTGTTTTTTGTTTTTTTGTTTTTTAGCTCTTTAGCTTACAAAACCTAGTAACAGATTGCTTGTTCTTCAGGGACCTGGTTATAATTTACTTGGGATGAAATGAAAACAGTGAACCTCAGATAGGGTGGGGATAGCAAAAAGCACTGTGGATAAATGACTCTTTCCTCCTCACTGCTTTCTTCTTTGCTTCATGTGCTGTGTCACTAATAAAAACCATTTTCATAGGATAGGGCAGGGAGCTTATACGTGAGTTTGATTCGGAAGTGAGAAAGTGTCTTTGAATGGGGATTGCCTACATGTGCCTGCCTGCTGCTCTTTTAGGCTTCTAAAAGGAGGCAGACAGGAAGAATGTTTAAAAAATGAGGGTGGAGGGTCTGGATCCAGGAGAAGTGGCTGGGTCTGTTGCTCCCCTGCTGAAGACTGAGCCATCCACTCGGCCGCAGAAACCTCCTGGTGACTTGTGATGTGAAGTAATGCCAGCAGCATCCACAGAGCATGCAGCTGCTTCAGAATCAAGGCAACTTGCTTCCAACCCTATTTCTGCATAAAATCTGGGGCTGGATAAACAACCAACACAATTGAAAGTCGCCTGGAGCAGGACCTTCCTCCTCCTTCAGCGGGTACTGGCGTGTGCTCCCCAGAGCTCTGTGTCTTGCTGAAGCTGTCAGGAGAGGTTTATGCCACACCCTCTGTCCTTTGATATCCCAGCCATATCCCTTTGCATAGCTCTTATAAATATAGATGTTAACAGAAATTGCCTTTGACTGGGAGCATATGTCCTGGTATTTTCAGATTGATCCCCTGCACCTACCTGTTGTTTTCTTCCTGGGGTTTTGCTTTTGTGTCCTCTGTGGGTCCCCATCAGGGCAGCCCGGAATCTCAGAGCTTGTTTCTTATTACATCAGCACAGGCTCCCTGGGGTCCAAGATCCTACCCTGTACAAAGCGCCAGGTGACCATTCTTTTCTTCATGCCTTTTCTAAAATTTGTCAGGTAAGCAGGTATGACTTTTATATAAATTTTGGGGGAATGCACACATTCATTCATAAAGAGGAAAAAAATGTTTCTAAGATATGTATCACCTGCTGGTAAACCATTGCCTCTCTGCCCTGCTTTTATCCTGTGGGGTCAGTGATCCCTTTGCTTGCGTGTGATTTGCAGGAGTGATACTCTGTCTTCTGAGGAACTAGAGCTGACTACTGTAGACTTGTGACTGAGGAAATACATCTGACCTGCGTCAGTGGCACCCTGAAGAAACAGGCCTGGCTTATTTGGAATGACAGGGTTTTACATGTAGAAAAGTATTACGCACCATCTCTTATAACCCTTCCACTTGTCAGTTGTGGTTAAGACCAGAAAATAAGGAAGTTAAAAAAATAGGGCTGGATCCCAGGCCAACTGGCCCCTCATACCAACCTTTGGTCCATCTCCAGTGCTCCCCTGCTTCTGTTCTCACCCTCTGGGGCTCACAAGGTTTATTTTCTATTTTTTTCATGTCTTTCATTAGATTTATTCATGAGTTTTTAACAAATTTTTTAAAGATTTTTATTAAAATGTAGCTAACATACAATATTATATTAGTTTCAGTTGTATATCAATATTTATATATCTAAAGAAGTGATCACCATGACAAATCCAGCAACAATCTGGAACCACGCCACGCTGTCACAATGTTATTGACTCTATTTCCTATGCTGTACATTACATCCCCATAACTTATTTGTTTTATACCTGGAAATTTGGACCTTATGCCACTTCACCATTTTTCCCCTTTTTTAATTTTTCAACTACAGTTGGCATTCAATATTATTTTGCATTAATTTCAGGTATACAGCATAGTGGTTAGACATTTTATAGTTTAAGTGATCCCCTTGACTAGTCTAATATTCACCTGGCCCTATGCATAGTTATTACCATATTACTGACTGTATTCTTCATGCTTTACTTTACATCCCCATGACTATTTTGTAACTACCAATTTGTATTTCTTAATCCTTTCACCTTTGTCACCCTGCCTCCCAAACCCTTCCCATCTATCCCCCACTAAATGTAGTACCCATCTACACCCTACATAGTTATTACAATATTACTGACTGTATTCCTGTGCTATACCCTACATCCCCATGACTACTATGTAACAACCACTTTGTACTTCTTAATCCCTTCCCCCTTTTTCACCTCCCACCCCACCCCCGCTCCTCCCGTCTGGCAACCATCAAAATGGTCCCTGTATCTATGAGTTTATTTCTGTTCATTTATTTTGTTCTTTAGATTCCACTTATATGTGAAATCATACGACATTTGTCTTTCTCTGTCTGACTTACTTCACTCAGCACAATACATTCTATGTCCATCCATGTTGTTGCAGGTGGCAAAATTTCATTTTTTTATGGCTGAGTAATATTTCGTTATATATATATATATATATATATATATATATATATATATATATATATATATATATAACCTCTCCATTATCCACTCAGGGACACCCAGGTTGCCTTCATATCTTGGCCATGTAAATAATGCTGCAATGAACATATGGAGGCACACATCCCTTAAAGTAACGTTTTGAGTTTCTTCAGATAAATATTCAGAAGTGGGATTACTGGGTACTTCAGTGTCTCTTGTTTTAAAGTCTGTTTGGTCTGGTATAAGTATTGCTGCCCCAGCTTTTCTTTTCTTTTCTTTTTTTTTTGCCAGTTTCATGAAATATCTTTTTCCATCCCTTTACTTTTAGTCTGTGTGTGTCTTTTGATCTGAAGTGAGTCTCTTGTAGGAAGCATATGTAAGGGTCTTGTTTTCTTATCCATTCAGACACCCTATGTCTTTTGATTAGAACATTTATACCATTTACATTTAAAGTAATTGTTGATAGATATGTAGTTCTTGCCATTTTATTATTCATATATTTGATCATTTTCTTTTTCTTCTTCTTAAAGACATCCTTCTAACATTTCTTGTAATACTGGTTTGGTGGTGATGAACTCCTTTAGCTTTTTCTTGTCTGGGAACCTCTTTATCTGACCTTCGATTCTAAACAATAGCTTTGCTGGGTAGAGTGATCTTGGTTATAAGTTCTATCTTTTCATCACTTTAATTATTTCATGCCAATCCCGTCTGGCCTGCAAAGTTTCTGTTGAGAAATCAGCTGATAGTTTTTTGGAAGCTGTCTTGTAGGTCACTAACTGCTTTTCTCTTGCTGCTTTTGAGATTCTTTCTTTGTTTTTAACCTGTAACATTTTAATTATGATGTGTCTTGATGTGGGCCTCTTTGGGTTCATCTTGATTAGGACTCTCTGTTCTTCCTGGGGTTGTATGTCTATTTCCTTTGCCAAGTTAGAGAAGTTTTCAGTCATTACTTCTTTGAAAAGGTTTCAAATTCCTTGCTCTCTCTCTTCTCCTTCTGGTACCCCTATGATGCAAATGTTGGTACACTTGATGTTGTCCCAGAGACCCCTTAAACTCCTCATATTTTTGGATTCTTTTTTCTTTTCGCTGTTCTGATTGGGTGTTTTCAGCTACCTTATCTTCTACATCGCTGGTTGTATCCTCTGCTTCATCTAATCCACTGTTGATTTCCTGTAATGTAGTCTTCATTTCCGTTATTGTATTCTTTATTTCTGACTGGTTCTTTTTCATGTTTTTTATCTCCATTTTTATGTTTCCTATCTCTTTGTTGAAGTTCTCCCTGAGATCACTGCGCATCCTTATAATCAATGTTTTGAACTCTGTGTCTGGTAGATTACTTGTCTCCCTTTTATTTAGTTGTTTTTCTGGAGCTTTGTTCTGTTCTTTCATTTGGGACATGTTTTCTTTTTTTTTTTTTCTCCCTATTTTGGCTGTCTTACTGTGTTTGTTTCTGTGTATTATGTAGGGCTACTATGTCTCCCAGTCCTATTAGAGTGGCTTATGTAGTAGATGTCCTATGGGGCCCAGTGACACAGTCTTCCAGGTCTCCAGAGCCTGGTGCTCCAGGTGTGTCACGTGTGGGTTATGTGTGCCCTCCTGTTGTAGTTGAGCCTTGGTTGCTGTTTGCAAGTCAATGGGAGAAACTGACCTTCAGGTTTATTGGTTGTGAGGACTGGCTGTGACTACAGTGGAGCCTGTGATGCAAGGGCTGATCCTACGGAGCTGGATTCACTTTAGTGGGACTCTGGTGCCTGCCCAGTCTGCCATTTGGGTGTGTTGTCCTTGGAGATGGTCGGGTGATGCTCTGACTTGGTCTGAAGATGGCCACCAGGTGTGTCAGCCCTAGGGCCTCCTGTGAAGGCAGGACCCACTGCAAGCCAAGTTCAACTGCAGCCTGTGCCCTGCTGGGTGCCGCCTGGCATGAGCCACAAAGCAATCCACAGATGGCCACCATCCACTCTGACTTTGGAGGTGCCTGAAGGGGCAAGCCACGAACCACGGCCGGCTGTCACTAGTGCCGGGGTTAGGCTGCTCAGCCAGAGTTCCAGGACATGCCGAAGCCAGATACTGCTTATTTGGGTTTTGTGAAGTCTTGAGAGATTTTTAGGAAATCCTGCAGCATGAGTCAAGGCAGGCCATTTGTATGGAAAAGCCACTGGATGCAAGTTAGATGGGTCTGAAAGTTGGGTGGGATGGGGTCTCCAGGAATCACCTGAGGCAGGGCAAACGAATGGTGTTAGGCAGGTAGATGGAGACTCAGATATGGCGGCTGCCTGTGTCTGCACACCACGGGGGGAGAGGAGGGCGGGGGAGAGGGCTCCATAATGGAATAGTGCTTCCACCAGCTCCTCTGTCTGGGAGAGAGCTGCTTCTCCAGCCCTGGACTGAGGAGCCTGGTATGGGGCAGGGACCCCTTGCTCCTCTGCAGCCAAGATATTCCTCCCAATTTATAACGTCACATACGGTGTGGGACCAGTCCATTCTATGTGTCTGCCCCTCCTATCAGTCCTGAGGTTGTTTCTTCTGTGTGTCTTTAGTTGGAGAGCTCCTGTTCAGCTAGACTGAAGGTGATTCTCCATGATGGTGGTTCTGTAGTTTAGTTGTAATTTTGATGTGGTTGTGAGAGGAGGTGAGCACAGCGTTTACCTACTCCCCCATCTTGACTGGAAATCACAAGATTTGTTTCCTTGATTAATTTAGGCAAACACTGTATATTTGACTTCTTTAGCCATCCATAGTTGTATTTGAGCATAGCCTGGTTTCACTTACTGTCCAGATAGTAGCACAATACCTTTGTGTGGCCAGAGCTCATTAATTAGAAATGCATGGGCATAGACCAAAACTAAATGGATTTTGAACTAACCAGATTTAGATTATCCAATATTTTATTGAAGGAGAGTGGGCCATCAAGTCAACTGAAAAACATCAGCTGGTTCAAATTATGAGATACTTTGAATAAAACAATATTGCCTTAAGTGGGTTTTATATAGTGTTATAGTGCTATTTTCAGAAGTCAGCCTCTTTGCTAAAGCAAATGGCTCCTACAGTAATTCTGTTTGAAACTTTAATGTACCATTACTTGAACTACTTTCAAAGGTGTTTTTCACTTGGAGCCGGTGATTTTAGGTGACACACAGAGAAACAGGTTTTTAAATGTTAATAATTATATAATGTTGTTTTAATGAGTATTGAAAAGCTAAGTAAGGCAAAGAACTTCAGAGTTAATGAATATTATTGCTTTGTCACAAGTAAGAAAAAATTCCGTTTAAAATTGACTTAAAGAAAAACATTAAATGAGTGCATTAGATAGTGCATTTGGTGTGAGGATATGGCCAAAATGGTGACAATATCTTGTTATTGAATAAAGTGTAGAAACTAAGGCTTTAAGACAAAGACCAAATTGGGTGTTTGGGGAGGGGACAGGGTAAAACATCATTAAAGATCATACAGTTGAAATAATGAAACATTTTGATGTCAGAATCAAATAGAATTCTTGCTTAAGAGTTCTTAAGACCTTGTTATTTGGCACAAAAGAAGAGCTGTTGACTCAATAATTTCTGTGTTGATTTATTTATTTATTTAAGGCCTTTTCAGGTAAAAGTTGTGAATATCCAGTGCATCATTTAAGCTAGAGGACCCCTTCTCATTGTCCATGTAGCACTAACTCACTCCATATTCCTGAAATACAGAAAATATGTTTCAGTAAGTTGGCTGATCGACACATGTACTTGATTTCTTTTTATTTTTCTTTTTTCCTGTGAAATCAAAGGTCATGCTTTCCCTTGTTCTGATTTAACTCTTTGAACCTGTTCCTTTTCATTTGCCCTTGATACAGTAGGAAGAGCTGCCAAAGAGAAACCCAAACAACAATAAGAAATCATAACAATGTCAGTGATGAGGTAATTCAGAAATAACAGCGGCCTGATCTACAGGGCTTAAACTCCAATGCATGTTTTTCCTGAAACACTCCCCTAAAGTGTCAGGTGTCACAGTCATGTTCTGATAGCTTCTCCTAGGATGGATGAGTATCTAGTGTCGTTCCTTGCACTCACTTCCAAGGAGGAAGGCAACTGAATAGAACATTCTGTAGATGGTTGACCCATTGCTGCAGGGACTGAGAGAACATTCTAGATACACACAAAATGGATACCATGTTTGCTTGCTTTTAAAAGCAAATCTAAAAATATATATTTCTTAGCAGCTGTGTAACTGCAAACAGAAAAAAAATCTGCTCCACTCCAGAGCAAATTACTCACTAGATATCTCCAGGGTTCAAATCTTAATGCTTCAGAAATTTACTGCAGATTTTACTATATATATTTAGACCAAGGAGCCTATTAGCTTGCGATCTGGGAGAACCTCCACATTCTCATGAAAATGAGAAATGTGCCACTGTTGGCAACCTAAGGCTATAATTATGTTAATCTGACCATTTTAAGACTGAAATATGTTGTTTTAAAATGTGTCTGTATTTTTATTATTCATAACAATGATCTGAAGAAATTTAGTGAAATGCTAATACGTTTCTATTCAGTATCACTTTGTGACTAGAGCATAAAAATGAGTCAGGTGGTATTTTGATCTCTTTAATTTTGGCAGAGAATTTTTATCTACAGAATTGTACTCATATACACAGTACATCTTAATATAAAAACTACCAAAGCATATTTTTTATGTTTTAAAGTAGATACAGTGAATATATGTGCAAGGCTGTCTTGACATATATGTTCAATAACAAAATATTTCTGCATTTTCATTAAATCACCACACTGCTATATTCCCCCCCCAAAAAAAAAGCTAAAAAATGTTTTTGAGCAATACAACAAGATACATCTTTTTCTATCAAGAACTAACCTAAAGTACACACATCAAATTGTTTTTAATACAAATGCGGGACAGGACTAGAATGGACAATATTGTTAAAATTCTGAGAGCATTCAGAAACTTGTCTTTAGCTAAAATAATTGGTTTTGCCTGCTCCTCACCAACCAAAACCTGTATTCTTGCCACAAGCACGTGATGACAGGGGTTCTCTTTTTATTCCTGAAGAGAGGTGATAAGATGGAAAGGGAAGGAGATGTGGGTAATCGCTCATCTCATAATTTTTATAAATAATTGATATTTGAACCTACTTGTCATACCAGTATAAAGTGGATGGAAAGTCTTATCTAGCTTGATATGGGTTCACAATTGCCAATTCATTTGGGAATGAGAATGAGGAAAAGCACCTTATTGAATGTGAGCCTAAGGCATATAATTGGACTTATTTCTCAAGGATGATGCTTTGGACTATGTAGTGTCCAAGAAGAACACACACTGTAGTGTTCTTACGTTGGCTGCATTCAGCATCTACATTCTTTCTTGAGCTCTTTGAGCTCAAAAAGAGAATGTGTCATTCTCTCCACCTTCATGAGAATATATTAAAGTAGGTATTGTCCATTCTATTCGTTTTGCTCTCATAAGTCATTGAGAGAGCCCACCAATGTTAGTTGGCAATTTTAATAGTAACACATGTTGGTCACACTTTTCTCCATGCAAGTTCATATGAGAATAATTGAGCTCCTGTGATGCCCACAGCACTAGGAGGGTATGTACAGAAGGTGTTTCTGAACCTACGTAGCAGCAGAACCAGAGCTTCAGAAAAGCTCAGTGGCAGGACCACAGTCATAGCCAGGAGCCCACAGCCTGTGAGATCGTCAGGAGGAGAACCCACGTCTTTCTATTCATGCTCCAGTGCTGGTTCCAGCACACCCTACTGCCGTCCTTGGACATCATTGTGGGGAGGAGTACTGATGGAAGAGAATGATTAAACCTTTTTGACAAATTGGAAACTACTTTGTAGGCTTCAGCGCATTAAAGGAAAACTCCAGAGTTGATATTCGTTAGAATCAAGCCATTGTCTTGATGCCCTAATTTTAAGAAACGCCTTTTGTCTCTTTATTGACCCATATCTTCCTGTCCTCTCTGGGAGAAATTTTGCCTCAGAGTTGCTTTTCAAAGAGGTGAAGAAAAATAAGAGAAAAGATAATATAAAGAAGAAGAAAAAAGACTGGAGGCTGGGTTGGGCAGTGGGGGAAAATGAGCTACTTTGGGGTCAGCCTGGAGCTTGTTTCTCTTTGAAGTGAGTTGAAAGCACTTGCTGCTGATCATGAATTTCCAAAGGCTCTCCGCAGTTTGCAGAGCATTTTCTTCACATGTGTGTCAGGGGCGATGTTTGTGGGGCGTAACTAGACTGTGTCTGCCCCTTGCTGATGGGCGCATTTTGTCATATGGGGTGTTGACTTCTTTACGTGGAGTCACTGGGCCAGTAGCTATGTTTTGTTTCTCAGGAGCTCAGTTTCAGGAATGCTCGAAGGCCTGGCCGTTTGTCGTTGGGATGCTGGGAAGCAGATCTTGTCTCTGAGGAGGAGGCTTCTGACAGTGTTGGAACCTGTGGGGAAGCAGTGACTGGCTGATGACTGGCTGCACAACCTCAGCTGTCTGTGCAGGGCATGGCGTGGCATCGCAGGGCAAGGGAAGAGAAGCCTGCCAAACCCAGCCCTGGGGCATGCATGACTCCCAAACTGGTTGTCTTTGAGGCTGTTATTTATCCAAATAAGGAGAAGCTGTGGTTATGCTGACCATCTCAGATTTCTGAGCCATGTCCACTGGCTGAATGGCTGGCTGACTGACTTGATATTTGAACTGAAAACACAAAGGTATTCCTTTGAAATGGAGTGCTCTTGTGGGGCTCATGGATATCCTGGAGTTATCGTTTGGAAGGTGGTTTCTCCCCACATTTGTAGATAACAGTAATATGGTCTGGTCTGCTTTTCTCTTGTACCTCTTGGAACATTCAATACAGATGACTTTGTTCAGGTATTTCTGGACCTGGCTTTAGACGGAAATAATACTGATCTTAGTGATCCTTGAACCACTGCCTTCCTTTGAAAAGTGTTCAAAGAAGGCCGGGCCTCTACACTGACCTCTTAACACTAGAGTGCAAGATGATTGTGGCACACCGTAGATCCTGGCCCTGTTCTTTGACGTTGGGTAAGTCACTTGAAGTCCCTGCGCCCCAATTTCTTCATCTATAAAATGGGGATTATCATGTTTCATGGATGAAAATGAGCTGGAAATTAATTGAGGGAATTCTAAAAAGCATTTGGTAAACAGGAAGTTTCTAAAAATATTCGTGTTCTCTCCCCATTTCCATCTTATCCTGGCGGATTTAGTTGAAAATGTTTACGGATAAAGAAATTCTAGGTAATTATGAGTGCCACCCAAACTTGAATAATGTCAGTTTTCTGAAGTAGGAATTAACCAAGCCCACAGTAGAATGGAGATTTTTAAAAAATGGTTTTCAATTATAGTTCGCATCCAATATTATATTAGTTTCAGGTATATAGCATAGTGATTAGACATTTATATAACTTGTGAAGTGATCCCCCTGATAAGTCTGGTACCTACCTGACACCATACTTAGTTATTACAATATTATTGATTATATTCCATATGCTGTACTTTGCATCCCCGTGAGTGTTTGGTAACTGCCAACTTACACTTCTTCATCCCTTCACCTTTTTCACCCAGCACCTCACCCCCACTCCCATCTGACAACCATCAGTTTGTTCTCTGTTTCTTTGAGTCTATTTTTGTTTTGATTTCTAGATTCCACAAATATGTGAAATCATATGGTTTTCCTCTTTCTCTGTCTGACTTATTTCCTTAGCATAATACTCTCTATGTTGTGACATCCATATTGTCACAAATGGTTAGGTTTCACGCTTTTTTGGCTGAGTAACATTCCATTGTATAAATGTACCACCTCATCTTTATCCAGTCAGCTATTGATGACATTGAGGTTGCTCCCTTATCTTGGCTATTGTAAATAATGCTGCAACAAACATAGGGGTGCATATATCTTTTTGAATTAGTGTTTTGGATTTATTTGGATAAATACCCAGGAGTGGAATTGCTTGGTCATAGGTATTTCTATTTTAATTTTTTTAGGGAACTCCATGCTGTTTTCCATAGTGGCTGCACCAATGTGCAATCCCACCAACAGTCCTTTAGGGTTCCCTTTCTTCCACGTCCTCGCCCACACATACTGTTTCTCGATGTGTTGATGATAGCCATAGTAGAATGGAGATTTTAATGCGAGCTGACAACTTCCCTCTAGTCCCTAGAGAAATGGTTCTTAATGAGTGGTCCCCAGACCAGCAGATCAGCCTCACCTGGGGACTTGTTATAAATACAGATCCTCAGGCCCTCCCCAGACCTGCTAAGTCAGACACTCTGGAAGTGGGGCTCATGAATCTGTGTTTAAGCAAGACCTCTAGGTGATTCTGATGTATGCTGAAGTAGAAGAACAAACACCCTAGAGTAACTTGCTGGTTGGCTCAGAGGTCAACCCATTTTCCCAGGGCACTTGGCACTTCCCCACCTCTTGTCTCTGGCCGTGCCTCACTTCCTGTATGGAATACCTAAGAAAGGAAACTCTTTCTTATCTATTGAAATTCTGCTCATAATTTATGGACTCACTTAAATCTCACCTATTCAGAGAAGTGTTCCTCCACTATCCCAGCCAGAAGAATCTTATTCTTCTGTAGATTCCAAGAGTGTTAGTCTGTTGCACTCATTTGATACTGGCCAAAGTTATTCTTGCTTTGTCTTATTTTGAACATTCATTGGTTCCTATTAGGATGTGAGTTCTTCAAAGGCAGGAATTGTGTCCTACACATCCTTTTCCCCTCATCTGCGTTCGTCCTGGGCTTTGCACACATAGTGGCTACTCCGTAAATATTTTGTGGACCCACAGAATTTTATAGTTGGAACAGGCCTTAGAGAACATCTAGATCAGACTTCTTGTTTATAGTTAAAAACTGAATGTGAACACCTGGACCAGAGTACAGGTTCCATGATTCCCTGTTTTGTGTTCACTTCACCATGTTGCACTGACTGTGAAGAGACCCTCAATGAGGGCATTCAGGGCCGCTGGTCTGGCCCAAATTTAGCAGGTACTTTTGTGCTCTCTGCACAGATTCCAACCAAACCCAAGGAAAACAGATGAGTTTTCAAAGTTATATTCTTTCCATTTATAAACCTGGAACCTTTTAGATCCTTTCATAACTAGTAATAACCGAGCAAGTTAATGAGCCTATATAATTATATAACAAATGGCATCTATTCCCAGTCTTGTATGAGAGCATTTTCCCAATTCACTGATTCGGTATACCTGGAATACCCATGGAACTTCTTTTGGCTTTGAAAGTTGCTGTGAAGAGGAGAGAAAGTGGCTCTTCTGAACCCAGGAAGAGTTGACCCAAGGGCTGCTTTGATCTGGATCTCCATCGTTGTTTTTTTCATGTTTATTTTGAGGGAAAATTGATCTTGGTGGATTTATTGAATTATTGTCCTACAATATTATCCTCTGGGGCTCTTCCCTCACAAAACCCTTTCTGTTTTTGACACGTTAGCTAAGATTGTTCAGCCAAGGATCAAAATAATGGCACAACTAAAAAAAATGCTTTCATCAGAAGCCATCCATAAAATTCCCTTTAAAATTGGCTCTGCTGACATAGCTCACCTTGTGCTGTGTGTTTGTTGTATTACTTGGTAATGGAACCAGCACATATCCTACTCTGATCGATATAAACACAGAGCAGAATGCAAGCAGTGGGATGATTCTAGAAGAAGGGCCACTATTATAACCCAGGTCCACAGAGTTGGTTCCAGAAAAGTTGTGAGGAAAGGAGGAGACGTGCAGGGAGGACAGGAAGCCAGCCTGAAAGGGTTAAACCTACCAAGAACACTTGATGTTAAGAAGCTGAGGCTACTTAAAGCGTGAGAAAGGGGTTGATGAGAGGAACCAACGGAAGTCTTGAGATTTGAGTAGATACATTGTGAGAGGACAGTGAAAGACCAAGAATAAAAGATCATTTGTTTTCCGACTTGGCACCTACCATGCATCAGTTTGTTTACCACCATTTTCTCAAACTGTCTCTGAAAAATGTCTATCCTTCAAGCTGTGGTTGTGGAGCATAAGATTCTATATAGATCATCAGTTCGTTGTTTTAAGTTTAGCTACGTGAGGGTATGTTACGTCGTCAAACTAATATATATTTTTAAATTCCTACAT
This sequence comes from Rhinolophus sinicus, assembly GCF_036562045.2. Taxonomy (NCBI): domain Eukaryota; kingdom Metazoa; phylum Chordata; class Mammalia; order Chiroptera; family Rhinolophidae; genus Rhinolophus; species Rhinolophus sinicus. The sequence continues at coordinate 96,291,975 of NC_133752.1, forward strand.
TGTTGTGATTATCCTAAAGCTCTATAATGTTGTACCAACGTTTTTCACTTAAAACATAGTCAACTTGATCGGTTTCCCCATTGAAAGGTAAGAGGGACACAGGGCACAATGACAGAGATGTAATGCCTCTGCCAGTGTTTTAGCATCTGAGAGGTCGCAGGAATGTCACCCAGTGGCCGGATTGGGGCCATAGTGGTAAGGAGTGGTAATCAGATAAGGCCCAGATATTTTATCCCGTAAGTCATCTGGTGTCTGTGACTAATGAAAACATCTATGTGTGTATATACATATATGTGTGGGTATAACACTGTATATGTATATACACACATAGTGATGTAATGATATCTATACAGTGGTAATTAGTGATCCATAAAATATATATAAATATATAAGCATAATATATAATACATGCATTAGTTAAATAGAATGTATAATTAATTATATAACTAAAATAACTGATTTTGACGCAAGAAGATAACAACCTACTAGTAAGTCTAGAGAGTAATTAGGTCCTAAGCCCACTGGTATGTCCGTTATTCTTTCTTTTGCTGTGAAAATCTCAACCTGTGAGCGAAGCAAACAAGGTATTTTTCAGAGTTTGCCATGTTGCACACAGAAGGTCAAAACTCAAACAAACAAATGGCCAGTAACCTTGGAAGACAAGGCCTTGGGAGCATGATTCCTTTTAGAGCAGGTGTAACCTTGGAAGACAAGGCCTTGGGAGCATGATTCCTTTTAGAGCAGGTCCCGGTGTCCTGGAGGACATGGAACTTCACACTTAAACAGCGAAGGAAGCAGTGACACAGTGGCCAGGCTAAAGATGGGCACGCTTGCTACTTCACTACTTAGCAGCCATGAGAAGTTGGCAAAGGTTCTCAACTCCTAACACTTCCATTTTCTACCTATTCAGATGGGGATAGTAACCCCTGACTTGTGTGTTTCTGAGGCTCATGAAATGAAATCACACCTGAAAACTGAGTAAACTGCAAACTGCTGGATGATTTTGTGCATGTGTGTGTGTGTGAGTGAGTGTGTGTGTGTGTGTCCATCTAAATGCCTTTGTAGAATAAGAAGTGTTGTAAAGCAGTAAAGCAATATATTACATATTGCACAATGTATGTTGACAAGATTCAATAGGAGTTTGGAGAACTGTCATAAAAAGAAAAAGTTTTGTAATACAGAATTGTACACCTGAAATCTATGTAATTTTACTAACAATTGTCACCCCAATAAATGTAATAAAATAAAATTAAAAAAAGAAAGAAAAAGTTTAAGGAACTGAAAAGTAATGACAAATCTAGAAACACTAAAGGGAATCTTATATAAGAGAACAGTGTCCGTCTCAGAAATGGGTAGATGTCAGAGATGGAGATAAGTAATGAGAAGGAGTTATTCACACCATCTGTCGCAAGTGGTAGAAAAAAGATATCGTTTTACAAACTGTAACTATTTTAGGGACAAAAGGAGGTTGTCCTTGGCCTGGATAATACAGGAATATCCCAACAGAAGATTGAGTATCGGTGAGAGAAGAACATTTTTCTTTTATCTGTCCTGCAGCTCCACGCTGATTGCAGCTTGAAAGTTAAATGATTTATTTAACTTCTTGACTCTGTTCCAGATTGAGATCTTTAATCACCACTGGGCACAGTACTAAGTCAGCCGGGTCTGGTACTGGTGGGCTCAGCGGAGTTCCCTGTGTCAAACTATTTAATTACCTTAAATATAGGCATAAGCTAACCACTGACTGGACCATCTCTTTCCTGAGAATTAAATAATTTTGGCAACAGCCTGCCTGTCTCATGTCTTGGAGACATTCCATTTATGATCAAATGAAATATTAATAGATTTACTAAGACCTCACAAATGGTTATCTTTCCAATTTTAACAATGTAAACAAGATGAACTTGAAAATTCATCACAATCACTTCCCTTCACAATAACACCTTCATGTTTATAAGCCCATTTCAGATTTTCTTTTAGCACATATAATTTCTTTAAGCCAGTAAAAAAATGAGTAAGAAAGGGGAAATAGGAATAAATTTCTCAAGATTCTTAGCCTTACGAGAGCCTAAGAAATCATTTCCTGTTGAGGCAATGCTGAATATTTACTAGCATGTCCTTTCTCAGTGGTAATGCAAAAGAAATAAATTGCTTCCACTTTGCTAAAGTGCCAGCCAGTGAAAGGAAGAGGGAGAATGAAGAGCAGTGTACTGTACAGTGCTGGGAGAGCAGGTTCACCGAGGCTACAGCATCCCAAGCACGGCCAGGCTGAGAAGGATCCGTGGAAGTAAGGAAACCTGAGCGTGATGTATTAGGGGTTGGGTTGTCGTGAGTTCGCCTGAAACAGCCCTTCTCTGGAGCGCACACACCACTCAGGGGGAGCCTGGTCCTGTGTAGCACCAGGATATTGCTTTAGGAAACCTGCTTATCTGGGTCCTCAGGCAGCACGTAGGATACCGAACGCCTCCTCTCTCTCAGGTGAGCTGCGTGCTTCTTGCTAGAGAGCGTTTAACTCATCCTGATTCACCTCAGGATTGGGCCAGCTTTCAAACTGCTCTGGTAATGACGGAGCCACACGTGCACTCTCCCGACGGTGCCCTGGAGCATTTTGAAAGTGAAAGGAAATTGCTCTGCACCCACCTGACAGGAAGGAAGAGATGGGAGAGGTAAACTAGACCTTCTCTCACCTTGCACTCACCAACTGACATGGTGACAAACAGGGTTAACAGAAGCCACCTGTCTCTAAAATTTAGCTGACCTGGACTAATGTGTTGAGCGTGGCGTGATTCACTTAGCCCAACAGCCGTGAGTGCTGAGCGCTTTTGTTTTCTGGGGAGGGGACCATGACCCAGGCACTTCACATTCGCTCCCTCTTATAGGCAGTCCTGCATGTATAAACAGTGGGTAAATGAGTACAAGAGCCCTGATGGTCAGGATGTCTTACACCGTAAAGCAGGGTCTTCGGGGATGTGGTATAGGTGGAATCGTGGCTTAACCGGACAAGGGAGACCAGCCCCAGCCTCCCCCTTCCTGGAAAGCACACGTTTGATTGAAGAAACAAAACCTGCCAAATGTCTACCAGATGCGTCCAGGGCTGATAGAGTGTCCTTCCCATACTCTGGTAAAAAATAACAAACTCCTGCTGATTAGATTAAAAATCAAAACAAGGGTTTTCACATTCCTTCTTCTCTTTTCCGACCTCTTAGGTGGCATCTGTTACAACCACTTCATCCAAATATTGTTTCTAATGAGACATCTTAGGAGGGTGGCGATGTCATGTGCTCCGTTTTCTCCCTCCTTTAATAACCACAAAGCGTCCTGGTGGCAGTAAACAGTTTTTTGAGGAAGCCTGCAATGCTGACTGAAATTGAACTTGAGAGACGTCATGGAATTCTTTTGGTCAGCAAGAGCAACCTCTAAAAGCCTTGAAATGTTTGAAAAATGTGCAGGCTGCACAGAGTGTGGTCATGGGGTGTGGCCTGAGGCCAGTGAAGCTTCCAGCCCTGCATGTTGAGTGACTTTTCAGTGGATTCCCACTAGCATAGCTTTCCGTTCCACTCAGTCCCCGAGGGGTTCAGAAAGCATGGCAGTGACTAAACAGAGCCTACCTGCAAGCTAAGGAAATGCTTTCTTTCTCGCTCACCTTTTGTTAGCGATGTGTTAATACCTGTTTTCCACTGAGCACTGCACAAGCCACTTCTTGTTGGGAACTTACACTGTTCACCTGGAAGAGAATAGCGGCCTTGACAGGGGTTGCCCACAGGGGTCTCTGAAGAAGCTCCCTGGACCTCTCCTCTTGTCTCATTGAGAGTGGGGCAGAAAGACTCTGGTTTCCTTTCTCGAATCCCCTCTCTGCTTAAGCATTGGCGGGTCCTCTCTGCCATTCCCTCTACTTTCAGGTATGTTTTCCAGAATGATTGCAGTTGCTTACCTGGCACTGCGTAGGTCTGATTAATGGCTGCTACTCCAAGGGGAGCATGGTAAAACCAGGCTGGTTAGTAAATAGACACACAGCCTCCCAACTCATGTTTTCCCTCCGGTGTCATAAACCAGGAGAAGAGGCTCATGTTTCCTTCAGTTACCCATCCACAGACTTCAGAAGTCTGGCAGCAGAGTGGGTGTGGGGTGCTGGTCTATGTAGGTTTTCCTAGCAGTACCCTCCCTTCACACAACACGGATCTGAGAGTTGGTCCTGGGGGTAATGAGCGTGTTGGGTTTTCTGATGGTTTCTCTGCTGGTGGCTGGTTTTAATGATCCTGTTTGCCTTAGTAAATCTATTTTGTAATATTTCCTTCATTGTTAATCCATTTGCCTAGTGCTCTCAGAGTTCGTTCGTTGGTTTGTGTTTTCCGTGTAAGCAATTGTTAAAGGACTGAGTCACCGTGCAGTAGCCTGTGGTTGGATATGGGCTGAGGTTATTCAGTGACTAATTTCCATGGGGAGGAGAAAGTGGCTTATCATAGGGAGGACGACGTTTTATCCATGCCTGCCTGTGGCAGCTTCGCTCAGAAGACCCGGTAGAACAGAATGGTCTTTGCTGGCTGTGAACACTCAAGCTGGGGAACGTTTCACGATCTGTGTCCTTTGTGACTTCTTCTCTGAAGAGAAAACTGTCTAAAATATCCAAATGTGAAACTGAGGATTTAGATGAAGCCAGCAAACAAAGGAATCGCGTAATTGGGAACTGAGCCAATGTTCTTTCTCACGGCGTTAGTTATACAGGTGATTTCCTTAAGAAAAAGTAAGTGGCTTTAATTCTTTGAGGGTAAAAGAGTCTCATAAGAATTCTTTTCATTTTTGTCCTGTTACGTCATTGTGTGGTTTGATTGAGTGGGATGTTTACAAATTCTAGACTTGGAAGGGTGGGGTTTGAAATACAATAAACTGTACATAATATTCCCTTTCTGCAAAGATACATATATTTTAAATACTCCACAACGAGCTATGATTATATGAGACAGTTTCCCAAAATGATTTGAAATATACAATTTTATGCTGGATATATTTCCAGAAGCAATTTAAAGATTTTTGCCCCTATGTTCAAGAAACTCATCCTCCATTCAGGAAAGTTTTCCATGACTAATATTTGATTTAACTTACGGTGTTTGGGGAAAATAAAATATAGATATATGTTAGGATTTCTAACTCACACGTTAGACAATTCATTTAAAACAGCCCCAGATTTTTTTCTGGTCTTGAGGAAGTTCGTGCCAAAGAGCTCAGGCTCTTTGAGCTGTGAGCTGTGGGCAGTGGCAGCTGCCTCAGCTGGGGCCATGGTGCTGAGCTCTGGAAGAACTGTGCTGTTTACAGGAACTGGAACGACTCAGCCCAGAGACAGAGGTGGTTTGGGCAGCAGTGCAAAGAGGGAGAGACCATGCCCAGCAGAGCAGAGGAACGGTAGAGAGCACTTTTGTTCCTACACTGCCAGTGTACGGAGGCGGAGAAAAGGACATTTGCTTTGTCTGGGCCGAGGTGCAGGCAAACATATACCTGAGTGTGCTCTGGGAAGGTGTCAAAACAACCTTTACTTTTGTGTTTCGGTCATCTCTTCCTTGATGTAGAATGAAATTCTTTGAAGCGCACAGAAAGACATTACTGTTGAAATTTTCTGGGGCAAGTGTCAAGGATATAACGTATCCAGATACATTTAACTTACTAAGGGACATGAGATGATAGAAAAGTTTGGTGGCACCAGAGAGATTCGTGGGAAAATAAGGGACTCAGGTACATTAAGGTGAATAGCAACTCTGTGTGTGTGTGTTGCTTATTTATTTTACCTTTAAAGTTTAATATAATTTTGTTCTAAATAGTCTGATTTTTGAGTACTAGTACAGAAAAACCCAGTATGTACTTCATGTCATTTCTTCATTCATTAGCCAAAAAAAGAGTTAAAAAACAAAATTGTGTAGGTGCCTGATTCTAGAAAGATATCTCCACAGAAAAAACACTAACATAAAAGGCTGGGATTTTTTTTTTTTAACTATGAATTATGGAACCTTAATCATCATCCTGGTTCAGTTAGTCAGACAATGAGTATCTCCTGGAGTATATAAAGTCGGCTTTTTATTAGAATAGCAAATGGTCTCCGTGGGAGATCACACTGAAGACTTAAAAAAGATTCTCTCTTCTCATCTCTGCATCCGTACCCTCCACCTCGTCCTAAGAGTGAGTTGTCTTTGGTATTAATAGATCCATACCCTTTTCTGTATGAACCCAAGTTATCTAATTTTAAGGATTCATTCTAGTTGCAGGTTTAAAACATTTTCTCACTACATGACGGGCACTTCATGTCATTCTCTTCTTGGGCTCTATGTAGAGCCAAATGAGTGTTCTTTTTAGAACTCAGTCTTGGAAAGTCAGTCATAGCTTGGCAGACCAACATAAGAACTCTGCCAAAGGCTTCCAACCTCTAGGTCACCTGTACTGATGGAGACATTCAACCTTAGGTTACCTGTTCTGTCATAGCTGAATGCTTGTATTCACCTCCACTGTGGAGAACTCAGGTGGACAGTGATTCTTTCAGTGACCCTGTTGGAGGATGGCAAGATTATTTTGAAGTAGACAATGCAGGGGTGATACACAGCATTACCTTCAAGTTCAGGATGCTGATTATTTCTGTCTGGGATCTATCTATCTTGGCTGAGGTCCCATTCTGGTTGGTTGGTTGGTTGGTTGGTTGGTACCCATGTGATTCTGGCTACTGAATGTTAACTGTTTTGACTAATCACCCACATTCCCCATATGAATACACAGCATATCAGAATTATGATTAATTAATTGTTATATTTCTTTCTGAATTCATGTACACGACATCAAGAAAGTCAAATGAGACTATTTTCCAACAAATATTTTTTTGCGTGTTTCATTTTAAAAATTAGTTAAATAATGTACCTAACCATTTCTTTTCATATCACCAAACATGTTTTTAACACACCTATGCAGGAAAAAGTAAATAAAAAATAAAAATACCTATGCAGGCACCCTGTTGTTTTAAAAGAAATTTACTCAACTTTTCATGAATTAAAATTAGTTTTACATTTTCCTTTCATTAATTTTATCCTTCTAGAAAGTTCTGTACTCCTCAGAATCTTGAGATTTCTTTACTCTCTTGCCAGAAAAGGCAGGGTAGTGTGTGCTGTGTGTTAAATGGGGTCAGGATCCCCCAAATCAAGATGTATTCTGAAGCCAGATAAAGAAGGAAAAGAACAGGGGATAGTGACTAACCCAGTTAGAATTTTTATTCATCCTAAGTGTGCTCTAGACATTTGAGGCCTCATCTTTAATTTTTGGAATTAATAATGACAATAGTACCTACCATTTATTGTGCCCGAATCACCTTGAACACCGTGCTTCACTTTATACAGTGTCATGTTTGGATCAATATGATAAATTCATTTTACATCTATTTGGGTTGATTATTGCATTGTGCGGTCTGATTACGTGGGAAATTTGGCCAGATACACCCTGCAGCATGAGCCATTCTTTTCATTGAGCCCTGCCTTGTGGAAAACAGGGTGGGAGAGGTATTTATAGGAGATCTGTGTTGATCTGCTATAAAACTTCTGTCACATGGCTGCTCCATCCATTCTGGAATGAGAATTGGGTACATTATTACACAGTGATAATATCACGCCTTGGTCTAAGGGCCTGAACACCTGAGTCATGAGGGTGTCAAAAGAGTGAGCAGAGAGAGACAGGGCTGGGCTGGGCCAAGGGGAGCAGATGCACCTGGGGCCCAGCTTTGAGCCTCAGCCTCAGTTTAGGTCCACAAGGGCTGGGAAATGGGGAGAGAGTTCACGGGTTGAAGCAACAGCTTGAGGATATCACAAGTTTGGTTTAGAGGGGAAGAACAGAGGACTTGTTGTGGTGGGAGGGGTGGGAGGGTAGTGGAGATAAAGTTGTAATTATGAGTGAGGATCCTGCATGCTTTGGGGTTCCCAGAAGCAGCCGGGAAGCAGCCAGCCCCCTAAGGGGGCTGAGGAGCCAATTCAGTGGTGCTCACATAAGGTACTCTCAAAGGACTCCTTGTGGTTGCTATAAATTTGCACCTTGCTTGCATTTTTTATTGGTCAATCCACCATAATATGTAAAACTCCTGAGTCAGGGATTCTGCACTTTTAGGGCTTTTCAGAGACACGATAAGGAAGCTGGGCTTTGCTGGTTCTTTCCCTGAATTCTCATCCAGGAGCTGTATGCAAGAATGGACCCTCTCCAGGGTGGGAATTGGCGGCTTATTAGAGCAGTGTCCTAAAATAATGCCTGGTTCTTAGCAACTACTTCGTAAATGTTGTTTACTAAATGAATGAATTTATAAGCTAAGGAATTGGTATGTATTCATGCATTGGGCTCTGTTTCATTTTCAACCTTCTTCTGTTGCCTCTACTTTTTCTTCTCTTCCTCCATCACCCATACTACGGGTCTCTCAGCTGCTCCGGTTGGTTCTTGTCCATTTGAACCCACCTCCTCTCTCCTCATCCCCCACCTACCCCCTAACCATTTAGTCCTCCTTGCCTGTCACATCTCCCCAGAAGTCTGGATGGGAGTGTGGGCTCCTGTAACAGCACAAATAGGATTTGAGAGGTGCCAAACCTGTCTGTCCCTTCCCTCCTAATTCCCCATTTGGAGAATCTCAGTGAGCATCACCCTCCTGGGCTTTGACCAAAACAAAAAGGATCATATACCCATATGCTAAAATAATTTGTGTTTTTTATTCTGCCCCTTGCTAAATAGAGCAGTTTATATGAAAAGTAGTTTCCCCTTTCCCCATTAACATGGTTCCTTTTTTGTTGAGATATAATTGACGTATATCATGATTTTAGTTTCAGATGGATGTAATGATTCTCTATACCATGAAACGAACACCACACTGTCTAGTTAACATCCATCACCATACATCGTTACAATCTTTCTTTCTTGTGATGAGAACTTTAAAAAGCTTCTCTCTTAACAACTTTCAAATATACAGCACAGCATCGTTAACTGTAGTCACCATGCTGTACATTACACCCCCATGACTTAAATTTATTTATTATTATTATAACTGCAAGTCACATCTTTTGACCACCTTCACCCACCACCCACCTCCTGTCTCTGGCAAGCAGTGTCTGTGATTCGTCAGTCATTGATTCTTCAGTCATTGTTTCTTCTAAAGGAGGGCTAATGAAAGACCCTGCGGGAGTCCCCACTCTCCTGAACTGATGGTAATGACACAGCCCAGAAGTCACTGCTGCCTGGACGAAAGGTGCCACACTTAGGACGGCTGACTCCAGCAGGTTCCTTGTCATCACGTGGCAGCCCCAGGGCATGTCGTGTTACGATTGTTTCTCCCCACCATGCCTGGGTTCTTTCCCCTCTTCTCTCCCTTGCCCTCTACACTGTGAGTTTTGCCTCCAGTCGCACTCTTATCTCCTGGATCATTATTTCCTCCCAACCTCTCAGAGCTGGTTTTCTCACAGTTCAAGTATGGAGATGGTGAATAGTTCAGGTATGGAGATGGTGAACTTTGTGTTGGAAAGTGAAACTTTCCCAATGCATCTTCTTTCTCACTGGCCATGTCCCTAGATTGTACCAGCTTGGGAAGATGGGAAAGATGCTTACTGTTTTTTAGGGTTAATACTAGAAAATGTGTCCTGGACAAGTTTTAGAAAACTTAATTTTAGCACTTTTAATGTCTTAGACACTCATTTATTAAGTGTCTCTAAGAAGCTGTGACCTCAAAATTTAAACTACTGTTTCCCCTCAAACCCCACAATGTTGTGTTCCATATCAAGTACATTTGTTTCCTGTGGCTGCTGTAACATATAATCACAAATTTAGTGGCTTAAAACACCACAAATGCAACATCTTACAGTTGTGGAGAGCCAAAGTCCAGGATGGGTTTCACAGGCCAGTATCAAGGTGTTGGCAGCACCATACTTCCTGTAGGAAAGAACCCATTCCCTCGCCTTTTCCAGCTCCTGGACACTGCTGTGTTCCTTGGTTCATGGCCCTCTCCTCCATCTTCAAAGGCAGTGGCATAGCATCTTCCAGTGTCTCTCTCCGGCCCTACTTCTGTCATCATGTCTCCTTCCCTGACTCTGACCTCCTGCCTTTCTCTTGCACATATCACAGGGAGTAGGGTGTGGGCTCTTGAAGAGGCCGTTATTCAGACAGGCCCCCTCCCACTGTCACACTGAGACCTCTGAAAACATGAATATCAGAGTAGATTTTCTAATTCCTTGTTTCATTTTCAGATGCAGAGAGAAATTATTTATGCAAGAGGAGATGGCCCAGGAGCCTCCCGACCTGGATCTACAGCTCATCCACCCCATGTCATTCCAAATTCTCCACCGTCCACTCCTGTGCCCCATTCCATGCCTCCATCCCCATCCAGAATTCCTTATGGGGGCACCCGCCCCATGGTTGTTCCGGGCAACGCCACCATCCCCAGGGACAGACTCTCTAGCCTGCCAGTGTCCAGATCCATCTCACCCAGCCCAAGCGCCATTTTGGAAAGAAGAGACGTAAAGCCAGATGAAGACATGAGTGGCAAGAACATTGCCATGTACCGCAATGAGGGTTTCTATGCTGATCCTTACCTGTATCATGAGGGACGGATGAGCATAGCTTCTTCTCACGGGGGGCACCCACTGGATGTCCCTGATCACATCATCGCATATCACCGCACAGCGATTCGGTCAGCGAGTGCTTACTGCAGCCCTTCTTTGCAAGCAGAAATGCACATGGAGCAGTCACTGTATAGACAGAAGTCAAGGAAATATCCAGATAGCCACTTGCCTACTCTGGGCTCCAAAACGCCCCCCGCCTCTCCTCACCGAGTCAGTGACATGAGAATGGTGGACATGCACCCACACCATAACGCCCATGGGCCCCCTCACACCTTGCAGCCAGACCGGGCCTCGCCTAGCCGCCAGGCCTTCAAAAAGGAGCCGGGCACCTTGGTGTATATTGAAAAGCCACGGACCACTCCAGGATTATCCGGCATTGTGGACCTTGGCCCTCCTTTAGTGGAGAAGCAAATGTTTGCTTACAGCACCGCTACGATACCCAAAGACAGAGAGACCAGGTAAGGTGGTGAGGGTGGCCAAGGGTGGTGTGTTGTTGGGGGCTGCTTTTCAGAGGTCAAACCAAGAGAACAGATGTTGGCTGAGCACCAGCCTCAGCCCGTGTGCCCTGCGATGCTGCAGAGGGCACAGAGTAGGATCAAAGGCCATCCTTGTTCACAGTTTCTAAATCAGTGGGTGTCAAGTGTGGCAGACCCATGGCCAAGCTAAAGGAGGGTAGACACACCACGAGTGGTCAGTGCAGACCTCCCGAATGTCGGTCAAACTGTGTCATCATTCGTGTACATCTGAATAATTCGGAAGAAGATTGTGATTAGCAGAAACCATTCAGACAAATAAATCAAGAGCTCGTCGTAATTGACCTGCCACTGAAAAGGAGTGAGGGGTTCAAGTTTTAACTGTGTGAAATGACAGTTTGTGTTTTTCCTTGTGCGGTGAAATTTTTTCTTATCTGGTTTGGAGAAATGAAAAGAATATGTTACTGGCTGTCATCTAAGGTGATAAAGCAAGAATTTGCATAAAATAGGATGGTTTAGATTTAATACTCATTCCGGAGTAGTACTGAGATCAACAAAAACGTTCTAGTGAATGACACACTCACGCATTTTAATTTCTTTTTTAGAATACATATTTGTATAATTTATCAGTCCAGAAGCTTTCTACTACATCTTAAAAACCCCCCAAAGTTCACATAGTAATAGAAAAGCTAATTTTGATCGAGGGCCTGAGAATTGGTTAAAGGAAGTCAACATAATAATTTTAATCATAAAAATCTGTCAAAGAAATTGAGTCCCAAAGTGGTTAAGCCTTTTACCGGTTGTCCTATGCATTCAAAAAGGGTGCGAAAAGTAAGATCCAGATATTTACTCGTACTTTACAAGAACCAGTGGTCCCTGCTCTTCACTAAAAGTAGTAATATCACTATTACATAACCTTATAAAAAGGAGGCCAAAATTGTGAATGGAATGTGAATTGTCTATCTTACTTTCTCAAACACAAATCAGAAAGTCCTGTCCTTACTAGCAGAATTTTACCGTGAAAGGGCTGTCTCTCCTTATCTATTCAGTCACAGCAGAAAGATTCTAGGAGGTTGGAAAGAGAATGAACACGGAAGTTTGGAGAGCATCAATGCACCAACAAATTCTAATCCTCTCACACAAATTAAAAAAACAAACAAGCAAACCCATCAACGGTGACTGCCTTGATTATGTAGGACTAAGAAAAGGGACACTTCGTGTGACCACAGACGTTCAGCTGAGGAATGTGGAATAAACACTGAGGCTTATTGGAAAAGAGCAATGTCACAACAACAGGGACATCTTCCAAGATATGCCTTAAGGCTCAGAAGCTTGTGCCCTGTGCTTTGAAAACACGGTAACGCGTCCTTGGTGGTGGGCCCGTGAAGGGATGGTCAGGAAATGTGAGTCACTGAGAGGATGGGACCTGGAGTCCTAAGAAGTTAGTACAGGAAACAATAAAAACTATCCAACTCCAGGATATATAATGTTGAGAGCCAGAGTCCATCCTTCCCACCACTCCCACCCACCCCGTGCTGACCCCACCTTGCGGGTAGAAGGGGACTGAGAACTTGATTCTTCTGTGGATCCTCTTAAGCTGTTTCCACCTTGCTGGGCTGTAGGCACTTTCTGGCCAATGATGGTGTCCGACTTCTTCCCCAGCATCTAGTTCAGTGTCGTACATGCAGTCACCACACGTGTATAACTTAATGAACATCACTGAACCCAGGCTTTTACAGCATTTGATTATGGAAGGGAAAAAAAGGAAGGAACCCTCTGCTGATATGTGGAAACTTCTCTGTATTAGATCAAAAGCTTGAAGAACTTTAGCCGTAAGTAGTCTTGGTGTTCCTTCTGGGCCTCAGCTGCCTCTTTAGATTTCTATGTCACCAATGCTCAGAAAGGTTCTGTGGATTTCTGTTTTACATGTTACAGACCCTTTTTAGAAAATCCAAATTATCTTATTTCCAGAATACTAAGTATTAGAAAAAATGACTAAAAAGATCAGTGCTCACCTAAAATACGCTGTCATTATCACTACCATTTTCTGACTTATGATTGTAGTTATGAATATAATTTTACACTTTTGCACGTTTTCATTCCCTAAAATGTGAAAGAGCAGAGGAAGAATTTTGTCTCACATCTCAGCCAGGTGATTCCTCACCTGTTAATCAGCTTATCTTTCCAAAGGGTGGAAATGGAATGCTTGTATATACATGAGCAGGCTAGAATCCCTTCTCCTGTAACCCCTCCCACCCCACCCCACCCCACACACACACAGTTCAACATTTAGAGTCCCTATTTGTGAAACACCTAAACATCCCCATTAACTCAACCCAGGCACATGACAAAAAATGAGTATAGAATGATTCTCTAGTAAAAAGAACTTGAGTCTGGAAATTTTTCCTGTAAGTACTATTATAAGAAGAACACTGATGGTAGCTATGATTTATTGAGAGCCTTTTATAGGCCAAACACTGTGTTAAGTAGTTTCCATACATCCTAGGATGTAATCGTCATGAAGACCCATTGAAGTATGTTCTATAATCATCCCAATTTTACAGGTGTAGAAACTGACCTCAGAGAGGTTAAGTAACTTACCCAAGGTCACAAAGCCAGTAAGTGGCATAGAATGTCCAAGTCCATTAAAGAATTCATGCTTTTTACCACTGTACAATATTCTGCCTGGAGAGTGAGAACTATGATCCCCAACTTCACCCAGCAAAGACATGAATTCAGGTGTGAATTCTGAGCATTTCAACCAGGATTTTTCAAAAATTGTTTCGACACTAAATGCTAAATAACTGTTCCTAAAGGATATTTACAATCATAAACATGATAGAATTTGCATAATTATGCTGCTAAATATATACAAGCATTTAAATATAACTGCCCTCGCTAATACATTAGTGTAATTATGCAGAAATAGGGAAAGCATGAAGAAAACATTCTTGTTAAATGCTATTTTCAAAAAATAAATGTGAGTACTATGTCAAAGAAAAAATTTAAAAACAAGAACACAAAAACAATTACTGAAACACAAAACTATAGTCCATTGTTTCACATATACCATGATGTTGTTTTAGATACATTTAATCTGTGTAAGTATTTTTAAAGAGTCATTCAACCCCTAAAAGTCTAACTTCACGAGTACAGGGTCCTATAAAGTGCCAAACCAATCTCTGTTGCAGTTTCATGATATTAAAAAGCAAATAAATCTGAGAGTGCTTTTTACATAAAATTCTCAAGTGAAATTTTACATCTCAGATATGAAGCTACAAAAACACAGGAGGGAGACTGAGAAATCTGTAGCGATGCTTTCTTCTGGGCATGGCTGGGTTCAGATGCTGTTCAGAAGAGCACTTCTGTGAAAGAGCCCACATAACTGCAGGATGTTTGAAATCAGAGAAAAATCCTTTCCTATCTGTACTCAGGAAATTTCTGATGGTAGCTTTTTTTTTGGTTTGTTTGTTTTTTTGAGAGAACGTGATTTTATAACAGCTCCATTGACTTGAAAATAAGTTAATTTCATCTTGATTCTTATATTTAGTCATATGCCTTGATTTAATGAATACGACATTTTTTTTTTCTTATAAAAGTGCTTCCACAAAGCATCTAGTGATGACAAATTATGTACAAAAGATCTGGGGGAAAGTACTGTATGTAGAAGCACATATATAATGGTAGGGCTCTCCTCCCAAAATGGCCATGGACTTTGGGGTACGGGGGCAGATTACAACTGCTTTGACCTTCAGGATAGCAATTCTCATGTCTGACCTTCTAGAAAGGAAAGAAAATGGCCTTGAATGATGAGATGGCTTTACCCAGATGAGTTCCCTTCAGCTGGGTCTCCAAGAAGAGAGTGGGTCCCTGTGGCTGTGAGGGAGTGCCGAGGGGGACAATATGTGACAGATGACTTAGTACGTGAGGCTCTGTCTTCCCTGGGCTATAAAATTACTTCATTAAATAGCATCATTATGTCTATTCATGGCACATAAAACAGCCCTTAAGAACTGTAAAATTCTAGGGCATTTATGTTTTGCTATTTTCTATTTATAGTTTGGATCATATAATGTGAAATATCTGTTATTGACATAACACTCAAAATTCAAGGATGCTCGTTGCAAAGTGATGATAGCTCTCCTTCCAAATATATAACAGATTCCTCCTAACGGAATCTTTTTCAAAACATGGTACACTTGAATTAAGATCATATTTTACTGTTCTGTACCTTCAGTAGCTAAATTCAACAAACTAGTTAAGAATCCACTGGGGAGCAAATTCTTGCCCTGTCTGGGCATGTATATCTGGAGAAAGGGAAACCACATGAGATCCTGGTGTGATTTCTAAGACACCGCAGCTTTAGAGAAACAAAATCCATTGTCTTGAGCCATTAAAAAGAAGGGGAAAGAAAAATTCTGTGTATAGGAGGAAGCCTGCATGCTACCTGGTAGCTTGTGTCTGTTCTTAATCATTTTACATCGCTTTCTCATTTTATGAGGATTAAATGTTACTGTGTTGGTAGCTTTGAGCAGTGGGATGCATTCTTGGTTTAGCAGTTGATTGAGTGAAAGTCTAAATTCAGGTTTATGTCATTTAAACATTTAGACAGACTTCTGAAGATTTTCTAAGCTATGCTTCATCCTGCTAGAGAGGGGATCCTGAATGACTGAAATAGAATGATTGATTTTTTTTCCCCTTCCCCTGCATGTATAGTCAAAAGTGAGCCACATCGGAGATATCCTAAGTAGTTAGACTTTGCATCTTTCTACAGCAAGGTTTCTTAACGTCTTCACTCTTGATATTTGGGGCTCATTAATTTGTTGGTGGGTCCTCTCCTGTGCATTGTAGGATGATTCGCAGCTTCTCCAGTTTCTACCCACTGGATGCCAGGAGCAAACTACCCTCCCCCCAGCCCACCCCTGTCATGACAGTCAAAAATGTCTCCAGATATTGTCACATGCCCCTGGTTGCGAGCACTGCTCTAAAGGAAATTTGGACTTTTTCTACTTGGTGCAGTGGAGAAATGAAAGAATGCCCCGTACTTAAGGAGTGTAAATTGTGACATTCGTAAAACGTGGATCTTGAAATTTTTTTAAATTCTGTCCTTTACCTTCCGGTAAAGCAACTTTGTTATTGTTATAACTTGCTATTTTTACCTGCAGTTCAATTAAACCATTAACAGCCATTTATTGAGGGGCAGTAATGTGCAGTGTTTATGAAAGTGGACTCCAAAGCCAGGTTGCCTGGGTTCAAATCCCACTTCCAACACTTGGCTAGCAGTTGAGACCTTTGAGAAATTATTGAATCTTGCCCTGCTTCCATTTGGTCATGTGTGATACAGGGGTAATAATAACACCAGCCTTAGATGGAAGAACACATTACAGTTAAGTGCCTTGTGCTGTACCTGCCGTAATAGTAAGTGCTCAAGAATTCCTATTTGGAGCAAAGCACTCTACTAAATGCTACTAAACAGAGAGATTAATACAGAGCTGGCTAGGACAAAGGATTGTGCCTAAAGAAGCAGGGAGACAAATTTTTTAATATAATACCAAGAAGAACATAAAGCAGGGGAGAGGGTCATAGGAGAGTATAAAATTAAGTGTGAACAGAGAATTGAATTGTCTGGGCTTCAAGACCCAAATTAGAATGTTTAGAATATCAAAACTGCTTTTAAATCCATTTCAGGAGAGTAGTCAGGGTTGCACATCTTGGGTCCAGGAGCAGAAAGACAATCCAGGATCAGGGCATCCTTTTAAAAGTACACTTGAGCTATGTGACTGAAGATAAAGACACCTAACCAGGTGGTCGTTGAAATTGTTAGGTTATCTGTTTTGATGCCTAATAGTGCCTGACTGATTCAGCTCTTGTCTCAATTGCTTTTCCATGTAGCTCTAATTATAGATCAATAAATGTTTATTGAGCGCCTCTTACGTGCGTAGCTGTGAGCTGGATGCTTTGCAGGACACACACCTTGATGTGGTCTTCGCACACAAGGCACATAAACTGTGAAGACAGTCATAAAACGTTAAAAGTGTGATATAAATATATAAGTTCGGCCACAGTTAAGTACAGGAAGCTTCTGAGCTACGAGTGCCTACTAAATAGCTGTTTTGCAGGAACAGCTGCAAGAATAGGATTTCATTCGTGGATGATGCTCAGGGATGCTCTTCTCCCCTTGACAGTGGCATCTCCTTGTGAAGCAGGGAGAAGGGAGGAGGGAGGCCATGCCAAGTCACTGAGGGGGAAAGTGGCTCTCCCTGAGTCTGGAGGTTCTTTCAGAAAGAGATCTGTTTCTGACATCTTAAAGTCCAGCTGGAAAGTCGGGACACATTTTCCTTGAAAACAATGAGGAACAATGATAGAACTAATAATACACTGTAGGTTAAAGAGGCTTCTGTGGGCCAGCTGGAAAACCAGCCACCATTTATTCCAATTTCTAAGCAATGAAAGTACAAGTAAACTTTTAATTACAAGCCTGCCATAATTTGGGGACTGCTTGTACATAATTAATTCCAAACAAGGGATACAGACAATAATTGCTATGAATTCAGACAAGGGGGTGATTTCCCGAACTTAAGCTGGTCTAGGAGCCTTCGTGAGCATGTCGAGATGCAATAGAACTTAAGGGATATATAATGCAGCGAAAAGTATCAGTATCACATAAAGATCACTGATCTTTATCCAAAATTTGCTATATTTCTACCATATGGTGCCTGTAAATATGACATCTGGATATGATGTTTTGCCAATCTCAGAAATCAAGTAAGTGCCGATATGTCGAATTATTACTTCAGTCACAGGAATACAAACTTCATGGTTAAGTAATATTTGTTAGTCTTCCTTAAGTTCTGAGTTCAGGCAACAGCTGATAGAAATGATCTATGACCAACTGACAAATTATGAAGATAGCCCTTCTCTGACACAAGGAACATTCTATCAAAAGTACCAGTGGAATGACTGTTACTTTAAACCAATTCTCAGAAGGAAAAGCCATCATCTGTCACTAATTAGATGAAATTTACATGTGCACTTGTATCTCCCTTGAATATTCATGAGGTACTGTCGATCAGATGCCTTAGGTCTGAAACCAGAAGCTAAAGCAAAGGAACCCAACTACTGTGAGATTCAGATAATCCCCTTTCCTTGCCAACTGGAACCTCGGCCTTCAAAGAGAAGAGGAATAAATGCTTCGGTGCAGGTTCAGCCTCCTTGAAAGACATTGACTTAATGCAGACTCAGAGTGGCTGGGACCCAGCCTCACGGCGCAGCAGCTGGATGATCCCGAGCTCTCATGATGTCCAGGCAGCATTTCAGTCTCTCTTGTTGATTAGTTGTCCTTCTGTCTGGTGGAGATCACAGAAATTACACTGGTTTGAATTTTGCACTTTATTTTTCATGAATGAAGTGATTCGAAAATATAGTCAGATCTAAGCATGAATTGGAACTTTCAAGAATTGCAGGTCTTTAAAAGTCTGTATTGCCCACGACACTCTTGTAGGGCCAGCTAGTATTGCCAGGAAATATCTCCTCTCCCTCCCTGTCCGTCTTCAGAGCTGAAGGGATCTTAGAGACCACTCTCCTAATCTGTAACTTTGCAGAAGGAGAAACAGACAGTTAGGAGACTTCCCAAAGGTTCAATGACTGGAGCCACTTTAGTTCAATGATATTTTTACTATCATGCTGTCTTGATATATCTTTGTCTTTGTAATAAAGGCAGCGTATCCTAACTCTTACAGGAAGCACAGGTATCTAAACAGACAAAATAAAAAAACACACAAGCAAAGCCAAGTATAGGAAGTGTTTTCCTTAAGAGTCATTATCTCATTTCTTTTGAGTCCACGCTGAGATTTTGCAGATCAAAAGCAGGTGGGAGTGGGGGCACAACTCCACAACTCCCCTAGGACCACTTTAAGAGACTGTCTCTCCATAGCTTCTGACACCATCTCTCATTGGAAGGTAAATTACAGCCCCATGTTCAGGTCGCCAGAACCTGAACAAACAGCTATTCATACTGGTTTGTACCTGTACAAAAAATGAGCTGTCACTTCCAGCACATAAGTATTAAAAATTAGCCTCAGGAAAGAGAAAGAGAATGCAAAGTAGGTGATTTCAGAAAGTAACATGTAGGCTTGCCCTGCAGAGGAAAGGCTCTCATCACCCCGGAAGTGGAGGGCCTCACCCCAGATGGTGAGTCACTACGTGGGCAGCTCAGAGAGCCTTGGATATGGGGGTCTCTGCAGGTGAACTGGCTGTTTCCTTAGGGGAACCCTGCCTCCCTAAGCCTCAGCATCCTTTGCTGAGAGGGAACTGCAAACACGACCCCTTAAGGGTTCTGTGCAGTTTAAATGAAAATGGGTATAAAATCCTTTTGTGAACTGGAAGTTCTCTATAAATAAGAGCCTTATTGACTTAAAACCATGAAGCCATCGTCCCTTGCAGAAAGGAGCAACAGTGTGCTGGCCATTTGGATCTGAGACACCGTGTCCTCATGCCTGACTTGGAACAGTATTCTGGTCCCTGCCAGAAAGTAGGTTGTGACATAGAGCAAAGGCTACCTGACGCTTTCTCAGGCACATTTGCTGTGCTGGGCAGAACGCTGTCAGATGACGGAAGTCGGTGACTGCACGTTGGGAGGACAGACCTGGGTGTGGGTGAGCTTTGCCCAGCCGCTGGCTCTAACAAGCCTATTTTTTTTTTCCCCTTTTCCTTCAGTCAAGATCACTGAACCAGAGTGGGAAGAAAACTACAGGGCCTAAAGAAGTTCCCTCCAACTAGAAAATTGTGTGATTGTAGAATTCTAAGTCTGGCAGGATTTCAGACGTGGTATTCTCTGGGTGTGGGGCCTGAGAAGAGGTGCTTCTATTTAACAAGGGGTGGGCGCCTCAGAGGCCATTTCCTCTGTGTGTGGAGAGTTCGTTTAGCCTTTGACACTCCCTGTCACGAGCTCCACTCCACTTATACTGGCTTCCTGTGTTTGAACTTGGGACTTTCCTACCTCCGAGACTTTGCATTTGTTCTTCCTCTGCCTTGTGCACTCCTCCAGCAGACGCCTACCTGACTGGCTCCTCGCCAATGTCAGGGCTTCACTTAAGTGCCGTCAGCTCAGTGAGGCTTTCTCCCGGTTGATCCTCATATTTGAAGTTGCAACACCTATACACATACAGACACACAGGGAGATAATTAAGTAAATAACATATGTATATTTATATGTAAGTATATATTTTTATATTTACATATGTATATGTCTCTACTTATTTAATTTGTTGTACCATTACTCTCACCTCCTAAAATGTAAGTTCCATGAGGGTAAGCCCTTTGTTTTATTCACAGCGATAGCTCTGTCACCTACAACTGTGCCTGGCACACGGTCAATGCCAGAAAAATATTTGCTGAATAAATGAAGTTGAAGGGATAAAAGGAAGCCTCCCACATTCATAACATTTTGCAGGTTATACAGTGCCTGCACATATATGTTCTTGCTTGCCCTCATTCCCCACATTTCTGTAGGATGATAGCCCTATGGGACAGGGAAGGCAGCTTGTACCCTAGTTTGATGATTGAGGAAACTGAGACTCAGAGACATGGAGTGATTTATGAGTGGAGATTTGTATTGTTGCAGAAAAACGGCAAGGACCAAGAAACTCAAGCAGCACGCAGAGATCAGGGAGAACAGTTTTATTACACTGGCAGGTTCAGTGGGATCCTTTCCAAAAGACTGAGCTCCTAGCAAGGCTTTGAGCAGGTTTTTATGGGTTGGGGACTTCCTTGAGTCCGGGAAGGGGTAGGTGTCATCTGGTGATTGGCTCAAGATGTGGCTTGCAGGGGGTTATGCGGAAGTGGCCTGAAGCTTAGGCTGGGGACCTCTCTCTCCGCTGGGGCCACCATTTTAGCTCAATTCCACGTGGCAGGGAACCATTTTAAGGTCAGTTTCCCCATCAGTATCTTTCCTTGGATGTCTGTTGGTCAGCTCGAACTCAACATGTCCAAAAATGAACACCTACTGTGCTTCCCCAAAAATAAGACCTACCCGGACAGTCAGCTCTAATGCATCTTTTGGAGCAAAAATTAATATAAGACCCGGTATTATATTACATTATATATTATATTAAGACCCAGTCTTGTAGTATAGTAAAATATTATAGTATAGTAAAATAAGACCAGGTCTTACATTAATTTTTGCTCCAAAAGATGCATTAGAGCTGATTGTCTGGCTAGGTCTTATTTCCAGGGAAACACAGTATCTTTTCATCTCAGGGATGACAACTTCATTCATCCGTTACTTAGGTCAAATACCTTGATGTCATCGTGATTGCTGGCTCTCACAATCCCCGTTTGCAACCAGAGAATGATGTTAGTTTTATATCCAGAGATTTCCTAACTCCAGCCATTGCTCCTGACCTCACTCCGTGACTCTGGTGCAAGCCACCACCACTCTCACCTAATTTGCTGCAATGGCCTCCTGCCTGGGCTCCCCACCCACCTCTGGAATCAGAGCATAAATCAGGGTTAATTTCTGGTCCAGTGTTTTGTTTCCATTAAATTGTATTAGACTAATGCTTCTGCTTTTGCTTTAAGCTCTCCTTACTTAGAACACTCTGTTCTACTCTCTTCTCCTTCCTCTTCTCCTTTTGACTAAATCCTATCATTTTCTTCAGCTTCATTCTCATGTCTTCTCTCAGGAGGAGTAGCTCTTCCCCTGCTCTGTCTCCATCATCCATGAGCATTTGACCACTAAGCACACCCACACCACAGAATCCAGCCACCTATGCCCACTGAGCTGTGTCACCTGAAGCCTGGGGCCGAGAAGAAAGACTCTGGCAGCAGTCACCCCCGGGGCTGTCACAGTGTTCACACTCAGCAGGGACTGGTGAATTGAAATTACGGGTAATCGAACGTCACTAAGACATTTAGGGTAAACAGCATCAGTTACAATATGTGAAGAACTGTTTATTACAGGGAGTACCATCATTCCATAGTATTTCCCTTCATATCACATTATAAACATTCGTTCTCTCAATGCCTTGGTGAATTTATGAAGAAAGTTTAGAAATGGCTTTTTTCCCCAGATCCCCGTAAATGGGGCTCCATTTTTGCCTATTGCTTTGCAGTTGTCATTCAGTGTGTGTATCTTCATGGATCATAAGTGAAATACAGAGCATTCCACATGAATACCTTTGCTTTGGTCATCGTCTCTTTCCTGACTTGGGGGAAACCTGGTTGCCTGACGAGAGGATTCCACACTCTGTCTCCTTGAAGTGCCACCAAGAGGAAGTGACGGGGGAAGAAATAGAGGGAGGGACACAAAGGGGCCATTTCTTCTCATTTATTTCCCTCCTCCATCAGTCAGAAAGCGAAGTCAGCCCGGCATAGGCTCAGCAAGGCTGAGAGAGAGGCCAGACCCGAAAGAATCCAGTCAGGATGGGAGAGAATGTGTGTGGTCCACCCGGGGCTGGGGGAGGAACAGGAAAATTAAAAGGAATTCGCAGAGAGTCTTGATGACGAGATGAATGAAAGAGGTAAGGATGCAAGAGGGAGGTAAGGAGCTGGTTTGTGTTAATAAGAGAATCAAAGACAACCGAAGATTGCTACCTTAAAGAAGATTTTGGAGTTTCGGATCTATGTAATAAAATTATGCCAAGTAAGAATTTAAGGTCAGTGTATGTCTTTGCAGAAGAGTTTGAGGATCTATAATGCCACACTTTTAAAAGGGTATCAGCATGGATATTGAAGCTGTAAATGATGATGGACTGGGGTGTGACAGACAGGAGGCCCCAGGCTGAAGTTATCCAGGGATGTGAGGGAACTTTCTAGATGTTGGCAGGAAACTCATGTGTGTTACGTGCTATTGAGTCAGCGCTGTCTCCTGGCGACCCTATGAATGAGTGATGCCCAGTGTCCTGTCCTCAGCAGCCCTGCTCAGCTCCCGTAGACTCCATGCCTGTGGCTTCCGTTATGGAGCCAGTCCATCTCACGTCTGGTCTTCCTCTTGCCCTGCTGTGTTCTATTGTTCCCAGCATTATTGTCCTGTCCAAAGAACCCTGCCTCCTCATGATGTGCCCGAAGTAGAACAGCTTCGGTTTTGTCATTTTTCCTTCAGTGATGTTTCAGGCTTAATTTGCTCTAGGACCCACTTGTTCATCTTCCTGGTGGTCCACGGCATCCGCAGAGCTCTCCTCCAACACCATATTTCAAACGAATTAATCTTTTTCCTTCAGCCCTCTTCACTGTCCTTTCACATCTGTACATAGTAATTGGGAATATGGGGGTGTGGATAATCTGAGGCCTGGTCTCTAATGGCACTAGGAAACTGACAGATGAGTAATTCAGAAGCAGGGAGCTGTTGAGAGGTTGGATAGACAATGGAGTGGAGCGGCGATAGGGAACAGAGAACATACACAAACTTTTCCGTGAGCAGAAGGGAAGAGGAGGGACAGCAGCCTTCGGGGTCAGGGTTATGAACCATATTTCGTAATGATCCTTTGTGTACCAAGTCCTCATCTAAGGGCTGCAAATGTAAGGAAAAGTGAAAGACATGGTCGTTACCCCTAAGGGGTGTGCAGTGGTAGAGGGGAAATATTAATGCATACAAAGTACTGTAGCCCCATTTCAGTCACCACCAACTCCATCATTATTTCCTCAATAAATCTGGGTATTTCGATGAGAAGTTACATTTGTTGGGAGTTTTTGGAAGAATGTTTTTAGTTACACCGTTCTTTCACCAATAGGTTAAAGTCGGGCAGAAATAGAAAGTTTGGTGCTCAGAGTCCTATTTGAAGCTTTACCACAAATTGAGATAATTTGAATTCCAGTGTTCTCTTGAACTCATCTGAAAACAGTGTCTTTAATTACTTTGTTTTTTTTCCTTCATACCCGAGAGTCAGGGCATAAGCAAACAAGGGCATAGCCTAACTGTAAGACGGTTCACTATTCAGTTCTGGAAAATGCCTTTGGCACTTCCAAGACTAAAGAGTTTTAGTTCACATAGATTTTTTCCCCCTGGGGCAGGGTGGAGGGTGGGAGTGGGAGAGTGACTTTGTGAAAGGAAGATACTGCTTAATGAAGATACTTTATTCACTGCTGTGTCCACAGCCGCTAGAGCCTTGCCTAACAGATTAAATGCTCAAAAATATTTGTTGGTGACCCATTTATCACTTTCTGGTGGGGGGAGAAAGATGACGGAGAATGAGCAGGAACCGAAAAAAATCACAAACTATTAGAACTGGAATTGAGCTGAGGGACCACCTAGTAAGGATGCGCAGAATGCCAGCCCTGGTTACTACGGTTATTACTGACTGTCCCGCACCACTGGGTAAGTGGTGGGGACGGTGAATGCCTCTGACTGGGGCCTAACCAATCCTATCAGCTCTGATGGCTGGTTTCAGTCAGCTCCCCAGCATGTGTTTTGGATATTTAAAAACATAGCCTGAGGGCTCCATTATAGGGGAATTACCAGTCTTATACTTGTTATGGCCTTGACTTGTTTTTTAATAGCCATTAATTTATGCAGATAGACAATGATAAGGATTTAATTCAGGTTTAATGAGGCCTCGGTCAGTACAAAGACAAGTCCCAGAGGCAAAAACTGTTGAAGGTGAAAACTTGAATCAAAAAATTTGTATAAATGGAATTACTGGCTGAAAATATTTCCCCTAAATGCCCTTTTTTTTTTTTCCTTCTCTGAACTCTGAAGACAGAGTGAGCAGACCATGAGCAGTTTTCACAGATGAGCTTGCAGGAAAGGTGGTTGTAGCAGCAGGGATTCATATACTGGGATCAGCATCCTCCCGGGATTGAACTTGAATTTTTATTAATAATATGCGTGGGCTCTGAGAAGATTCATTTAGCCAGGCTGACTTATGGCACTAAGTGACTAGTTAACCATATATACTAATCACATAAATACGGTTCATGGAATGATAGAAAATGGTTTATGAAATCACTTTTAAAACCATCTTTTCAACAGTAATTATATCAGTCCTGTAATACCTTGAACCAAGTGGTATTGGCAAGAATCAGCTAAAGTGTCTTTAATAGTCTAATGATTATCATACAAAATTGCCCCTGTGATAAAATGACAGGGTCGTATACAATTTCTCCTCTTTCACTATATTTCTCTTTCTCTTTCTCATTAAAATGGACTTCATAATATTTCATCATGTGTAAGTTTCCAGTTGCTGTAATTTAGTTAAACCATAAAATTGTTTCCAGATTACCAACCATGAAATGGAAAGACAATCCTTATTTATGAATTTAGAAATCAGATAATCTCCCTCAAATGAATCCTGAAACCGGAAATACTTGGACGATTAAATAGGAGGCAAATCATTTTCTCATAATGTGTCAAAGAGTTAGTTGTATATTCATCAGGTGGTTTGGCCACGATGGTGGAACACGGCATGTGTGGTCAGTGGCTTGATGCTCAGTCACGCACAGGCCCCACTGTTTCCTGGGCAGTGAGAGAGAACTGCCCCCCTCGAACGTCAGGCTCAAGTGTCCTGAACTCGCAAGTCTCTGAGAGATCACGTATCCTTCCTGGTGGCCCCACCGGTGACGTAGCCTAGAGGAGGCCACCCGGGGGAGCATTCATTACCTTCACAGATACAAAAAGGAGAACCCAGGGTGTGGATGCCTGGACTGAATATGGGGCCTTTCCTCCAGAGCATCCAGACTCTCACCGCAGGCCATGGTGCACTGTCAGTATCATCCCTGAGGAGTGAGGAGAGTGGGGTGCTATTTGGGGGGCTGTCTTTCTCTGTATCCTAAAAACATTGTCTGGGGGGAGCGCGGCAAGAAGCCAAGTACCTGCCCAGCCAAGGGAAATGCCAGGGGTGGGTATGCCACCCTATGGACGCCCATGTGCAGACGACCCAACCTGTGCTGTGACATTGTACAACTGTAACCACAGTGATGATTCAGTTGCAGATCAATGTCCTGAATTTGGAATGATCCAGGTGCTTTGTTTTGGTTTTTCATTGCTCTCTTTTGTTAGACCAGCTGTTGAAAGCTGTGGACCAGCGAGGGATCAGAAGGAACACTGATTTAGCCCTAATCAGGATTGTGCCTAAGCCAGTGTTGGATTCCTTCTGCCCTTTCCCTCCTATCAGATTCTCACTTACTCTCTCCAGTTGTAGACTTACCTGTTTCTTACATTTATCGTAGTACTGTCATCTGTGTGTGGTTAGGTTGTCACCATGCCTTCCTATCCTGCACTCTAGCTTCACGCTTAGTGAACCCTAAGCTTCTCCCTAACCAAAGCTGTCTTGACCCTGAAAGAATCACGCTGCTTTTTTTTTTTTTTTAAGAAGTCCTTTGCATTTGCCTAAGCGTGAATAAGAGCAGTAAACTGGTATATCTCGAGGTAGCTCTGAGTACACCTTGACTCTAGGTCATGAGTTTGACTTCGGCAGTACTGAGGGAAGAACGGGGCACTGCACAACTTCCATGCAGCACTGAGCAGGTCCCTGTGGAAGTCATGCATTTCCCAAGCGCCCATTTGTGTGAATGACCAGCCATCAATCCATCGTTTCTGAGATGCCATTGCAACTTGGGTCTGTTAAACTTGGGATTTTCACTGGGTATTTGCTAACTCGCTTTCTTGAGTGGAATTTCTCACCAATT
The DNA here is from genome assembly GCF_036562045.2 of Rhinolophus sinicus. NCBI lineage: Eukaryota > Metazoa > Chordata > Mammalia > Chiroptera > Rhinolophidae > Rhinolophus > Rhinolophus sinicus. The sequence goes on from NC_133752.1 coordinate 96,318,676, forward strand.
TCTCTTTTGGCACATGCATTCTTTTATGGCAGAGAGGCGACCAGGAGCACAGGTGTAAATGAAAATGCTTTGCAGCTCAGAGGTTTAGCATTCACGGCCATGCCTGGAAATATTTGCGAAGTCACTTCATGGAGATGGAGATGTATTTCCACTCCCACTTCTTAAGGTTTCTCCTTCCCACACTATTAGAGCAAAGAGATCATACTATTAATACTTAAACTGTTTTTTTTGTTCTTAGTGGGTTTACAACCATTAACTATCCAGACATGTGACTTACATCTAATAAACTCAGTATTGTGACAGAACCATCCATTTTAAACTTATGAAAATGCATGGAATTCTGAAATCAGAAGCCCAATGTTTCATATGGAACCAAGGGTTATATTCCAAAGGCAAAACACAGGGCCCAAAAGTTGTGTATGGACAAAATTATCCTTGAAAGTCCTCTTGATTTCCATGAAGTTCAAGATACAGAAATCTCATCTCTCAATAAGTCCAACTTAACCAGTTACATTTTTCCAGAGAAAGAACAGGCTACCATGATTTTTTCCCATTGGGTACCAGATAAAGTAGTCGGCACATATGTAAAAGCCACAATGTATGAATATGCTGTTTGAAGCACAGGAATCACCATTGCTCACACTCTGAGAGGTCGGTGGACTGAGACCTGCACTGAACAGCGGGGTCACTTCTCTGTCTCAAGCTCACGCTAAGACACCTGCTCATGGGGTGCTATGGCAGACAAGGTGCCCACACTATTCAAACTGCCCTCCCCTCACTCCCTTTATTGTTTTAAGCTACCAAATAAGCGTTACTGAATTCACAGGCCATGACATACGTGATGCCCTCTGCACCGAGTCAGTAGAGGGAGGCCACTTTGTTGTGATGTTGTTTGTATAATGTGTTGAAAATAATGGTTATAGTTCTGTGAAACTGCCATTGCCTGAGGCATAGAGATGTGAGCCTACTTCAAAAGCCAGGTGAATTGTGATGAAGAATTAGAAAGCCCTGAAAAGAGAGGTAGAGTATCTGTGCACAGTAAATAATTGGAAGGATTTTTCATTCATTTCTTGTTGTTTTTTTAAAAATTGGGGAATATTGGGGAACAGTGTGTTTTTCCAGGACCCGTCAGCTCCAAGTCAAGTTATTGTTTTCAATCTAGTTGTGGGGGGTACAGCTCAACTCCAGGTCAAGTTGTTGTTTTCAATCTAGTTGTGGAGGTCGCAGCTCACTGGCCCATGTGGGAATCGAACTGGCGACCTTTGTGTTACGAGCACTGCGCTCAAACCACTGAACCAACTGGCTGCCCCTCATTCATTTCTTGACGTGACCAGTTTGTTTCCTGTTTGACCCAATAAAAGCCCCAGATTAAAATGCCTATGAGGTTAGATTGAGCACCATTCACCCCCAAGTCAGACATTGATTTCAATCATATTTTTCCATGGTCTTAAGAGACATTCATTTGCATTGCTCTCAAATGATAAACAAGTTTTACTCCACACAGAACAAACATCATCATTTACACCAAAACCAGCCAGCAGCCCCCCTCCCCCAGCTGAGGATTACAGTTTACCGTGTTTCCCCGAAAATAAGACCTAGCCGGACCATCAGCCCTAATGCATCTTTTGGAGCAAAAATTAATATAAGACCCGGTCTTATTTTACTATAATAGAAGACTGGGTAATGATATGATATGATATGATATGATATGATATGATATGATATGATGATATGATATGATATAAATACCGCGTCTTATATTAAATTTTGCTCCAAAAGACGCATTAGAGCTGATTGTCCAGCTAGGTCTTATTTTTGGGGAAACACGGTAGAACTCTATGCCGCCAGGCCACAGCTGGCCATGGACGGCACTGGTGCCAGAGGTAAAATTGAAAAGCAGGGCAGAAAATCTCAAAAATACTACGTGCAAACAGAATTATTTCCAAGGGAGACGCTTTTCAGTTTTCCAGGAAGGCCTCTGCTGAGCTGCGTTAATACTAAACTGTGATCATTGACTCTTCAGTTCAGTGGGGATTTGCAGGTCCTTCACGTTGCCAGAGCCTGGGAGGTGCACTTGGATGGCCTACTAGGTGATACCTTCTCTAGCCGTCAGGTGAGCACTCACCTGAACAAACCTGAAAGTCAATAAAGCTTTAACAAACAATTCTCTTGTTTTACAGAGAGAGGATGCAAGCCATGGAGAAACAGATTGCCAGTTTAACTGGCCTTGTTCAGTCTGCGCTTTTTAAAGGGCCCATTACAAGTTATAGCAAAGATGCATCTAGGTAAAAAGAAGAAAGCAAACCAATTGAAAATAATTCAATCTGTTTCTCTTTAATCATTAAGATAATTCATTCATTCAAATCCGTTTTCTTGTAATCATTTCAAGGCTGAAAATAATCACATCTCTCTGAATCATAGTTTGTTTGTTCGGTTTTTTTTCCTTCTGGTAATTCTTGGTCGAAGGTAACCCTTTGGCCCAAGAAGGTAATGGGCTTCCCAGTGCATGTAGCTTCATGGACCACTGTGCAGTGCTTGCAGCCACCATCCACACGTGTCCACTTCCACAGTCATCTGAAAGTCATGAGTGCCCACCAGCTGCATTCCACCAGCAGTGTCAGATCACATCTGGGAAGCCTTTTCCGTCCCGGCCAATAGTGGTGCTGATGCTGAAATATCCTCATTGCTTGATACCATCACTACCTGCTGCTAATTGCTTAGAATAATGAATGGAAGGGGGGGAAAGGCATTTAGGGAACTATATGGCTGACTCTCTTTTTCTTTTATTCAGTGAGAAAGTGATGAAAACTACAGCCAATAAGAACCACACAGACAGTGCAGGTAAGTGTTGTTTGGAGCTCCAGGTGGCCTGAGGCTACCGTTGATGAGCTCTGGTTGTTTCAGAAATATTTAATCTTCCCCTAGGTCACCTATTTGGTGTGGGGCTTCCCGGATAATGCCCTGCACTGTCACAACTTCCCTGCTCCCTTTAGCCTTTAATCATTTATTTCCTATTCATTCATTTATCCATTGATGTGGATAACATACAACAAATATATATGCACCTGTACTTGACAAGGAGAGTGGGCGTGATTCAGACACAGCTGCCTGCCGAGAATTCCTAATCCTGTAAGGAAATGGATATGGAACAAGTGTGTCGAGTGTTAAGAAAAAGTGCAGGATGAATGTTTAACTGGCAGGTCTAACCTAGACCAAGGGCATTTCCCTGGGGAAGAGACACAAACTGAAAGTCCTGAAAGATAAAGAGGACTTAGGTTAGTGAAGGGGGAGAGGAAGAGCTGCCCCGGATGAGGGAAAAGAATGTGCAAATACCATGGTAAGGAATTTACATAATGTTCTCAGTGCAAAGTGAAGCCCTTGGAAGGTTCTACACTGGGGAGGGACTGCAGCCCGCCTGCAGTGTGGGAGTGAGTGACAAGGGATGAGAGCTGACAGGGAGCCACCAGTGGTCAAGGTGGGGGAAAAAGGTATCCTTGGACCATGGCCTGCTTTTTTTTTTCTAAGACTTTTTATTAAAATATAGCTAACATACAATATTATATTAATTCTGGGTGTACATCATAGTTATTCAACAGTACCCACCTAGCTCTATACAATGCAGGGCCTGCTTTTTAAATGCCAACATTCCCCCAATTATATTCCCAGGGGCGTTGACTAGTGTCCAAGTATATTTAATGTACGTCTTATGCTGCAGGCTCAAGGCAAGCCTCTCTCAAAAATAGAAGGTCTGTCTTCCCCCTGGGTAAGAAATAAAAAAACATTACCAGGGACATGTTCAGCTACTGAATTACACAGGAAGCATGTTCCAAGTTGGATGAAACCTCTAATTTGGGGAAGCCACAGAGTGTTACGCTGCATGGTTGAATGGACAGAATTTGGGACTTCAGTGGAGACCCTTGTTAGTCCTGGTGTCCCACTAGCTACGTACAGGGAATTCAGCTGTAAAGCCAGGAGGGCTGGTCTTCCAGTGCTCCCAGTCCTCATGGGGTTTGTTAGTTTACTTAGAAATCAATCAGTGACCTTGGCGGCAGTCAGAGAATTATTTCACGGAAATTGCTAAACTTGTTTTCAGAGCAAGTGCCGGTTTGTTTTGGAGATACTTATTCATTCATTTATTTTCTGATCTATTATAAACTTAAAAAAAACACCCATTGAACTTGTAGAAAGAGAGAGTGGAATGGAGGTTACCAGGGGCTGGGGGGTGGGGGAATGGGGGAATGTTGGTCAAAAAATACAAACTTCCAGTTAGAAGATGAGTAAGTTGGGGGAATCTAATGTACAGCAATGGTGACTATAGGTTATAATACTGAACTGTATACTTGAAAGTTGCTAAGAAAGTAGGTCTTAAATATTCTCACCTCAAAAAAGGAAATGGTTATTATGTGCTATGATGGATGTGTTAGTTAACACCACCGTGGTAATCATATTGCAATATGTAGGGTGTCAAATGAACCTGTTGTACACCTTAGAGTCACACAGTGGTATGTCTGTTATATCTCAATAAAGTTGCCGGGAACAGAGGGAACCTACTGAGCACCAAAACTTTCCATTCCTGTTATTAAGTCTAGAAATAATTAGCATTGGACATCATTGTTCTAAATAATATGTACATGCTGTTTTCTATTCTTTTATTCCTTTCCATTTCTGGTGACATCATCATCATCATCATGGGAAACATTTAGTGAGTGTTTCCTATGTGCCAGGTACTGTTGTAGGTGCTTTCATGCATGAACTCATTAACTCCTGACATGTCCTCGTGGGACAGGATAATAATCGTTACTCCTATATTCCAGATACGAAGACTAGACGCACTTCCACACATGTGACGCACATCCACATGGTCCACTCACTTGTCCTTTTTTTTTTTTTCATTCTTTTGTATTTAGGTGCCCCAGTCCCTTTAAATATATATATATATATAGGTTTTTTCATTTATGTGTTTTGAAAACTTTTGTAAATGCCTCTTTTGGAGCATGGGGGAAGGAGCAGGTGTAATTTCCTTGCGATGTGTTTCCCCAAGTGGAATCAGTATGTCCAAAGGGACAAACAGTTGAGTATCTCTGGTTACACGCTGCCAGTTTTCTCTTCTGAAAGGCTGAACCAATTTGCAATGCCACCAGCAACAGGCATGTATGTATGTGTGTTTGCTCCCCCGTGTCTCTGCTGAGTTTGGTCTTTCTCATTTTATTTAATGTGTCAGGGCTAGATGTGGTCTATAGGGCTTTCGTTGCCATAGCAGCCCTGTACAGTGCACAATATATATTAATTCTTCCAGAATCCTAGGAAGTAAGCTATAAGACAAGAGGTATTATGCCTGTTCTGTAGACAAGTACATGGACTAATTCAGAAGTCAAAGAGTTCATTTGGCCAACGGTAAATGAAACAGGGAAACCCAGACTTCCTATTACTTTAGGAATATTTGGTTTACTGTGGATATAAGAGAGCAGAAGGAACCTCCCATTTTGAAGGCATAGTACGTGTTTTTTACTGTGTATTATATCATTTAACACACATAACCCTGTAAGGAAGATATTAACTACACAGCTAGTAAGAGTCACAGCCAGTTTGGCCAACCTCATGTTTTTTTTACATCACAATAGGACACATTCAATTCACATCAAATATGCATTTAATAAGATTCATATTAAGGTATACTCAACTGTAGCAAATGACCTGAGTGACTTGGTAGGAGAAAGGGAGGCCATTGCCTGGAAAGGGTGAAGGGCATAAAAAGGAGCAAGGTTCTGAGCACAAAGTACACGGTGACACCCCTTACTCTGTCGGGCATGTTGAGAACAGAATGCAACACGCCCCATGTGGGTGTGGAGAGCAGATCCTATGTCCTGTGAATCTAATCTGAAGGGGAACTCGTTTACCATTCAGGGTCCCCACCCACCAGATCCAGCTCCATTCGTAGATTTTGAGGTTTCTGCCTGTAGATCTCAGCCTGCTGCTGCCACCCCCCAGCCTTCGGCACCTCCTGACACTCCAGGTGAGAAGGGGAGGCTGACAGAGGCTCCTCCTGCCCACTCTGCATAGAGAAATAATTATCACAGCTGACTGCAGCGGGGTGGGGGGTGGGGGGCCTCCTCTGTGCCAGACACCAGCCTAAGCTGTGTACACATGCTTATTCCATTATCTCACACAATAACCCTTATATCCATTTTACAAATGAGGAAACTGACTGGGAGAGAGGTTAAATTACTTAGCCAAGGTCACACAACTAGGAAGTGGATACTGAAAATGATTTCCAGGTTTCTGGTTTAAATAATTGCATGGATAATAGTGCCACTGACTAAAAACAAGCCTATAATCTGTACTCATTTATCTGTGTATTCTTTATTTACTACTTTCTGCTAATTTTCTGTTGGGTTATTGGTGTTTTAGGATTGATTAGTAAATAACTTTTTAAATAGTAAAAAGGTTCGTCTTGCCTTTCCTGTATGTCTTTCATATATGAGAATTTTTGTGGAGTGGAGAAGATTAATTTTCACTTCACCAGGCTTATTAATCTATTTTTCCCCCTGTGGTTTCTGGACTTCCTGTAATAATGAGGAAGACATTCCTAATTCAACGAGTAAAAAAAAATTATTCATATTTTCTTATGTAATTTTTATCTTTATTAATATTTTGATCTATGATTCATGTGTTCATCAAACAAATATTTATTGTACAACTAAGGTGTGTCAGGCATCATACCTTAGTGAACAAAACAGACAAAAATGCCACCATTTATAGAATGATGTTTGATCTACTTAGATATTCTTTTAGTATACTCAATTTGCTATGATACTGTTAATTATTTTAGCATTGGATTAATAGTTGACTATATGCAATTTCCTTTGATGAAAGGAATGAGGTAGGAATCCATCTTTGTTATGTTTTTCTTCATAGGATTTAGCTATTTAGCTCAACTAAGATTTTTTACTATTTGTTTTCCGACATCACCCTATGAAAAACTAAATACTTGTAGATACTTGGGTTATTTCTAGATTCCATTCTGAACATGGATTGGTTGTGTCTGTCCCTGAACCAGTGTTATAATTTTAAAATTACTATAGCTTTATAATAAATTTTGATTTTTGAAGGGATTCATTTCCCTTTGAAAAGAAATAAAAATAAAAACAAGCCTATAGAGACAGAAAGAGGTCTGGGGAATATGAGTAGACATAGTGATCTGACCTAGTTGTAGAAAAGTCCTGTAGTGAGGTGAAGGTATTTGTATGTGGATCTGAAGAGAATTGTGTGCTGGAGACAAAGATAGGGGAGACATTGGCAGGTGGTGGTGGTGGAAGTGACTTACTTAGAAAACATGTCCAGTGAGAGGGGAAGCAGGCCCAGGACAGAACAGGCCAGGATTTAAAACTTTGGCCAAGGAAGAAATTAGAAAAGAGATTAACCAAGTTGGAGCAGCAGAGAGGTAAGAAGACGAGGGACAGGAAAGTTTCAAATTAACTAAAAAGGACTGAAGTGACTGACAAAGCCCAGTGTCACACCAAGGAGATGTCACGTCAGCCCAGCATCAGTTGGGTCAACAACTGACCGTTGGCCACAATATAAAGAGCTATTTCAGTGAATGATGGAGTTAGAAACAAATTTTAGTTATAATAAAAGAAGTTACAGATGAAGAAATTTTTATAAATGAGTATAGATTCCATAAAGAAATTTGGTTGTGAAAGATGTTTTGTAAAACCAGTCATTGGCGTTCAATGCTAACAGATGGCATGTAGACTGAAGCGTGTCCTCCGTGCAGAAGTTTGGTGAGGTGCCCTGGTGCCCTCAGAGTGTGTAAGGAGAGGGAGCTAATCGATTAAGGAGGAATGTGTGCCTTCATGTGGCTGAGGAATTAGCAGAACGGTTCTTATTACAAACGGGAGGTAGGCAGGTCTCTAGCACAGTGTCATTTTTGTTGGAGAAATGCCTATTAGTTGTTTTTGTACAAATGATATTGTATGGTGGCTATGTGTGTGTGTGCATGTGTGTGTGCATACACGTACCACATGCCTGTCTGTATGAGTCATGATAAAGTAACTTGACGAATTCTAAAAGAAAAACTTCCCATTTATTGTGATTCCCTCAGAATACCTGATCTTGAAGATGCTATGTTAATTCTCACATGATGTTGTTTTCGGAAATGTTACTGGATGTCCTTTTACTGAAGACCTTCCCAGTTGGTGAATATTCTTTGGAACAATTGCAGAGATGGCAAATCTTGCTTTTTTGAGGGTGATTTTGATTTGAGGGTGTTGAGCTCCCAAAAGTCGCTCAGAGCCGTAGTGATGATGGGAGTGACCATTTAGGCTCATAAGAAATACAGGGGTACCTTGGTTTTCGACCATAATCCATGAGCTCTTAAACATTCGAAAACAGCCAACAGCTAGGCCACAGGATCTTGCACTCAGAGGAAGCTGTGTGACATATCGACTTCTGAGTCGTGTTCGAAAACCGAAGCATTTACTTCCGGTTTGTGGCATTCATAAACCAAAATGTTCGTCAACAGAGATGTTCAAAAATCGAGGTACTACTGTAATAAAAAGCTCACTGTCCGCTTCGCTAGCGTTCCTTTAGAAATCCTTAAAATGCTTTCTGGTCTGCTCCCTGGACTTCCCCCACCGGACCATGAGAGGCCTGAGAGACCGGTTCTATCCAGGTGAGGACTTGGTGTGCCATCCGTTGGTGTTGCTGAGGCCAAGCATTAAGAGGACTGTTGTGAGGCTCTCCCGCGCTCCCTGGCACACCACCTATAGCCCATGGCAGCAGCCTGTGTGGCTTGCCAGGCTGCGGGTGCTGGGAAAGGAAAGGTTCCCATGGTTGCTGAGTCAAGATGGAAAGACAGGCCACTGTGCTGTAAGCACTCCACAGTATGCAAAGTAACGACAGGGTTCTGTCATGTAAGTCCAGCCCGACGTATTGCAACCTTCCATTTTGTCCTGTACAGGAAAGAGAGCCCCTTCAGGGGGTGGGGGTTGTGGGGAGAGATATATATATATATATATATATATAGAGAGAGAGAGAGAGAGAGAGAGAGGCTTCTTCTCTGGGGGCGTGTTCCATACAATCACATTGTCCCAAAAAGGAAATAGTACTTTCTTTTGATACCTATACCATGCTCATCCTGTAAGAGCTCCTTGGGATCCTTTCTGAGTCATTCTTAAAGCAAACTTGTTCAAATCAGGCCCTTCCCAGATGGACTTAGAAAATATTTTAGGCTTATATAAGTTGAACTCGAGACGCCAAACTTTATGGCAGCTAGAAAACTATTTAGGAAGAGTTTCTTTCTGCTGCCTTTTTGATTCCTCTCCTAACGAATTTTCACATCACATCTGATTTTCTTACTAAAGATGTGGGCAGAGGTCCTGCTTCTTTTGGTCTGGAAACCTGAAAGGATTCAGGAACGTATTCAGTTCTTACTGGTTTCCCCTTGGTGATCGGCCAAATCTCTGCCCAGAATTAAGTGCATTTCTTGGGATACATCTGCCTGCAGGAAATAGTCATGGAAGCATCCTGTGTTAGGTCCCAGAATTTTAAAATTATTTTTCTGCTATAAAATTATAGATATTCACTATGCAGATTTAAAAATACAAAAAGCAGTGTAAAAAGTGTAAAACTCATGGAATACCACCAGCTGGAGATACTGTTAATACTTTGTTTTGGTATATACATCTATTCTCTGTGCAAACCTGTACATTTAAATATAGATAGAGAGAGGCAGACAGACAGACAGACAGAAAGCTAGCTGTGTTACATACTGCACTGATCTGCCTTCCTTTGGCACTAAACTTCTAGAAGATTTTTACAGACCACACGTTATAATACTGCATGAAGTTTCCATAATTTATTTAAACTCAATTCCTTATTTTTGCCATTTAGATGACGACATAGTTTTTTTCTTTTTTAATTCACAATGAAGGAAGTAGGCATTTTTAGAGTTACCCGTCATCTGTATTGGGATGGGACTTAGCTTAGACTCTCCTTTCTGGCATTCTTAGGTTCTTTGCTGCTCTTTTCTCATAGGAGCGCCCCACGTGTCCGGCGGGAAGACTCTGAGCACCCTGGAGTCCTCAGGGCCGACGAGCCAGCCCCTGACTGCCGGCCCCTCGGCCATCCACATGAGCCTGCTGGATATGAGGCGCAGTGTGGCTGAACTCCGGCTCCAGCTCCAGCAGATGCGACAGCTCCAGGTACAGACTGTGTTCCTTGGGGGCGATGTTTTCTGTCTTACTTGCCCAAAGTCAGCTTTCTCCTCGTCCCACATCCCTAGTCCCACAGCACCTGCCAGGGTTCTGTCCACCATCTTTTCCGTGAACTGAACACCTGAATAGTAGAATCAGAAAGGCATGGTTTTCGCTCTCACACATATAGTCTTGGTCTAGAGCTTTCCACTGCGACTGTGGTCCATGTATAACCACTTTTTTAAAGCTATGCACACTTTTACACATGAAAAACAGCACTAAACATCTATTTTCCGGAGGACGGCTAAAAGCAGAGGAGCCCCATGGAACATTCTAACAGCCAGTTAAGACTTCCTGCCTAGTGTTTCAGCTCCTTGCTTTTCCCCAGTGGGCAGGCACAATGGTACGACAGTCAGCTAAGCTTTTTTTGCAAGGAACTATGATGTATTTAGAAATACGAGTTTAAACTAGATTAATTCACAAGGAAAAGAAGCCACCGTGGGTGATTTGTTGAGAAAAAAGCAGCTGAATTTTATCTGGACGGTGTGTTCCATAATGTTTTCCGTACCCTTTTCCATTGTTAAGGAATATATGAACTATATGGGACTCAAAGGAGAGGGAAAATGACGCTTCATTTCACAAACCCTGTTGAGCAAATCCCATATATCTGATGTACTGAGGTTGCTGGGGCGATGCCTCTCTTCATAATATCATATGTCTGTTTCGTGTGTCAACTTCACACTCCTGCCTTAGATGGGAGGTTGATCGTGGAGGATATAGAGCTGGCTTAGACTAAACCCACGCAGCCTCCCTGACTTTGAGAAGCTCATAGTTTAAACATCGGTAAAAGGCAAACCAGCCCAGGAGCCTGGAGCAGCCGCCCAGGTGTGGCAAGCTCAGTAGCCCGTGGGGTCCGACAAGGAGAGGGCTTCAAACCACAGCTTCTCTCTCTCTCTCCAGCTCGCAGACACATGAGCCCTACATTTTTCACCACCTAATTAAGCTAAGAAGATGATTTCCCCTCGCCCTCTCCCTACCAGAGAATAAACAGCAAAGCAGCTGGCCTGAGACCTGCCCAGAAGCCCTGTCACGGCCTGTGAGGGCTGATGGACCAGACCATACGGCTCAGTGCTCAGGTCTCCAAGGCTACTCTGTTTCTCAGGCAACGTCCCAGACACCGTGGGCCTCCCATGCAAATTCATTTAAATCCTCTTCTGAATCATGTCCTCTGTGAATGAAATTCCCCGTCCTCTGCATTCCCTTCTCCTTGCTTTGCAATTTTAAAGACATTTTGCAATGAAATGAAGTGTATGGATTGGGCTGAGGGTCTGTGCCAGGGGGACAAAGTCCAACACCCACAGTGTCTGGGCAGTAACTTAACAAGTGAAGTGGAGGAGGGACAGTGGCAAGGTGGCCCCTCCACATGACAGTCACCACTCCGGTCCAGCCAGCTCTTAACCTAATGGAATCAGAGTCAGCGTTCCTCGATGTTTCAACATTTCAAGAGAATCGGGAAATACAGGTTTTATATGAAATATCTGTATTCTAAAAATGTCGGAAAATAATTAACCAATTATTTAGTAATCTGCAAGGCAAATGACACATGTGCAGGCCAGAGAGGGTCTGTCTTCTCCCGGGTTCTTCAGGGTTTCTGGAGGGCAAGCCCCTTCTCACACTGCTGCTGGCCACGGGGAAAGTGTCGCTTCTCACAAGAAAAAAAATCCCTGAATGTATCATTTTATGGTAGTACTTACTATTGTCAAAAGTGAGCATTTGTTGCTTTGGGGGCAGGGGTGGAACTGTGGCAAACCTGACGCCAAGGTTGTGATAGGCATGGCTGTGGCATCGCCCTGTTGGTGCCTGGCATTGTTTGGTCCTCTGACTGGCTGGGAGGGGTCTCCCACAGCTTGCCACTCCTTCCAACCCTTGAACTGTGCTGTCTCCATCGCAGAAACATAGCTTCTCAAACAAAGAAGCTCTCCAGTCAAGGTCTAGGAGTGCTCTCTTAACCACACGGGTTTCTTTATTGCCCAGAACTGCTCAGCATTTCTGGCTGTGGGGCGTAAAGAACAGAGAGCAGATGTGCTCTTGAGCTCAGAAGTGTGTGCAGTTCTAAAGAGCAGACACATGGGGAAAGATAAGTACTTTGTTTGCTAACCTGTCTGCTGTTGCTTCTACTTCAGTCTTTGTATTCTGTGTCTCTGTCAGCTTTCCTCCCCATCAAGCCTCTGTCTTTTCAGTCAGGGGAGTCTATTTAAGACAAAAACAGTTTAAAATAATTAAGCCCTCTCAGCACCAGTTCTCCTCCAGCATATGTATTGTATATACTCCAAAAGTGAAGTGCAACCCCAAAGTGATTATAAGTCCAATTATGGCCCTATCATTAGAGATATATGAAACTCTGTAGCATAGTCTCAAAAGAACAAAAATTGAATTAGAAATTCAAATGTTCTTTGAACTGTGTTATATAAAATAGTGAAACTGAATGAAATCCTTTGTGCTTGGCAGCCAGCTCCAGTAATTAGATAATTAAATCAGTGGAAAATCCTAGACTGGAGAGCATATCCTATTTGAGCATTTTATTTTCAGAAATGATGGATTATTCTCAGGAAAAAAAATTTGATACGGACACAGTGGGTGCGTAGATTTCAACAGGACAAAAAGAATGTCAATGGAGGCAAATGGAACCTAAGCAGAAGGTCAAGAAAACCGTTAAAACTCTGTTCATGTCATGCCCTGCTTTCCCATTTCACATTATCAATCTAACAGTATGGTCCTTAATCCTGGCTACCCAGTAGAATCACCTGAGGCCTTTAACAAAAATATCGATACCCGAATACCACTGCCAGAGTCTGACTTCATTGGTGTGGACCAGAGGCCAGGCACTGGTGATTCTAGAATGTTCCAGGCACTGGTGATTGTAGAGTATTCCAGAGTAATAACCACTCTCAGGTATTATGAATGCTCAGTTCATTGAGATACCTCTTGGAAATGCTGAGTTCTCAGTCACTGGATGAAGCAAAAACAAATGGAGTATCCACCACCCTGTAAGTGTGAAAGACACACCCATTGACTTTAAAGCCCTGGCTTTAAACAATGCCCTTCATTCCCAGTGATAATCATATGTGTTCTCTACTTAGTTACAAATTGATACAAAAGATATATGGAACTTGATATTGTTATGTTCCCGTTCCCAGGTAACAGTTGGGTCTGCCATTAGCTGGCAGCAATGGTAAAGAGAACAGGTGAAGGTCTTGTGCCTAACAAAGGTTCCCTTCAAAAGATGATTGTCTTTATTTATTACCTTTTCTGGTATGATTTAGAAAAAAAATGGTGAGCTACATCTTTTTCCCCAAAATTCCACAGTGCTTGGATTTTAAGGTAATCCTATATTCACAGAAGTGACGTCAGTTCTGCCACTCACTGTAAGCTGAGGGGAGAGACAAGCTTCTGGAAGAGACAGTACAAGTTCTGGGGGGCCAGGTGAAACTTGGTTAAAGAGAGAAGGATGCATCCTCCCTTCTCTAATTTCCAGTTTTTTTTCTCAGTCCCTATCTCCTTATTCTGCTTCCTGATAAATAAAAAATGGGGTTATTTTGAACTCAGTGTTCCATTTTTAAGACTACTGAGAATTTACTATGTCTTCCTATGAGAGGAGGAAGGTAAAACATCAACATAAAAAAGAAGCATAGCAGTACACAGAGCCCTTGTATTTGAAATGATATTATTCCGTATAGTTATCTTAAGGTGTCTTTTTATAAGATAGTGCCTCACAGAAACATGCCAGTCTCATTTATCTTCTGACATCCACAGTAATGGTGTGGGACTGTGTATCTCTGAGAAAAGCACACGAGGTTGACCCTTGCTGAGCAGACCTATTTTCTCCCACCAGGCATGCATAATAAATGGAACTAGTATGGGAGTTGACAATTAGGCTGCCATACAATATGCTAGTCCCTAATCAAACCTTCACACAGAGGCCAGCTAAGATGGGGAGACTTTTTCCAGATAACATGTAGTTGTGACCTCGTGCCCTTTCCTTTGTTCCCTACAGCCTGGGGAACTTACCTAGGTGGTCAGGAGTCGTTCTGGGATCTGGCTATCATCACGAAACTTCCTAATTTGTGGTATAACCACTGTTCAGTGTCACTGCGAAGCAGGAAAAACAGCTCAGCTATACTATTGATTAGTTCAACTATACTGTTGGAAAGACTGATAGTCTTAGAGTTTCCCTACGAAATCAAAATTGAGGATGTGAGGCATATGTCTATTTTGAGGTGGATAGAATTAGGTTTAAACAGTTTCCTAGTTTCTATATGAAATTAATATGGATAACTCATTTGGTACAATTAAATTTTTAATAGCCAAGAACATTATTTCTGTTGAATTATTTTTATAAAAATATCAAGGTATGACATTTACAATAAACTTATATTTCCAGCAATGAGGGGGTTACTGCAACTATGCTTGCCTTCAAACTGTTCACAACTAGAAAACTGAAAAATAAATAAATGTATGAAACAACTATTTCTAAATATTGGACAGACAGCACAGGATTGTGATCCTTAGGAGAATGGAAACAAAGGATCTGTACCTACAGTTGACTCAGCTTTCTGCCTGGGAACCCTTTTCAGATTATGATGCTGAAAGGCATAACCAGAGCACAGCAACAACCATCTTAGTTGAGGAGATAAGATCAAAAGTTTAGAGAGCTGAAGCAACTAGAATTCGTGGACTAGAGTACCAAATAAAAGAAAGCTCTGTGAAGAAAGAACTATATAAATCTATGGGTCTGTTACTGAATAAGCCAAGTGTGTAGCATGAAAGACCACTAAGCCAGGCCAAAAAAAAAAAAAAAAGGGAGGCTGTAAGATAAAATAATTCCCAGAGCTCACACAGGGCTGGGAGATGTTCATGTTTCGACAAGCTAGAGTAAAGAGCCCTTATTGGCCACGTGAGATATTAGTAGTGATCAGAGAAGAGCCATGCTTCAGTCTTAGGACTAAAATAGCCCCTGAATAAAAAATACCCTAGGTTTACCATAACAAAGAATGCAATCAAACCTCTAAAAAACAAAAATGATCCACAACTAACTGAACCAACTGCCAGAGAAAGCCCAACATCTGTAAAGGAAAACAACAAAATCCAGAACTGTATGTCCAGCATTCAATCACAAATTACTAGACATGTGACAATGCTGAGAAATGTGACCCATAACCTTAAAAAAATAAAAATCCATCGTGGAAATCAACCAGAAATGACAGGGATAATGAGATCAGCAGGACTTTAAAATGGCTATTATAATTATTCCCAAGGATTTAGAGAAAGACATGGACACGAGACAAGAAATGGAAGATATGAAAAATGTTTAAGTGGAACTTTTAAGAACTGAAAAATACAATTTCTGAATAGACTTAATAGATCCATCACTGCCAAAACAAAATATCAGTCAATGTGAAAATAGAAATAGAAACTGTCCAAACTGAAGTATATAGAGAAAAAAGACTGAAGAAAATGAACCAAAACTTAGTGGTTTGTGAAACAATGTTAAGTAGTCAAGGGGAAAGAGAAAAACATTAGAAGAAATTATGGCTGAAATATTTGCAAATCTAAGGAAAGCTGTAAATCCACAGACCAAAAAAGCTCAATAAACCCCAAGAATGATAAGCACTAATGAAACCTCACCGAAGCACATTGTAATCAACTTGCTCAAAACCAGGAGTAAATAGAAAAATCTTAAATTCAGCCAGAGAGGGGAAAAAAGACACACTATGTACAGGGAAACAATAAGAACCAACACTGACTTCTCAGCAGAGACAAAAGTTAAGTCAGAAGAGAATGGATGACGTCTTTAAAGTATTGAAAGGAAAAGCTCTTTCAGAAAATAGAAGACACTTCCCAACTCATTTCATGAAGCTAGGAGCAAAATCAGTCAGATGTTACAAGGAAAAAGAAAAACACAGACCAGTATCTCTCAAGAAAATATGTGTAACAAAATCCTTAACAAAATGGTAGCAATTGAATCCAGCAATATATAAAAAAGATAATACGTTATCTTTGGTTTTATCCCAGGAATGCAAGATTGTTTTATTATGAAAAAAAGATTTTTATTATGAAAAACAAAATAAGTCAATGTTTTTGACCCTATTAACAAAATAAAGGTGAAAAATCATATCATTTCAATAAGTGAAGAAAAACATATGACAAAATTCAACACCGATGATAAAAATACTCAGCACTTGAGGAGAAGGAAATTTCCTTAACCTGATGAGGAATGTCTGAAAAACCTATAGAATCTATAATTAATGGTAAAACACTAAGCACATTCCCTATAATCAAGAACAAGGCCAAGGAAGTTTGCTTTCACTTCTGTTGAACACTGTACTGAAGATCCTAGCATGTGCAATAAGGCTAGGAAAAAAAAGGAAAAGGCATGCATTTTGGAAAGTAAAAACTGTAATTAGCTTTACTCACAAATTACATGATTCTATACATGTAAAATCAAAAATAATATTTTCAAAATGCTGTCAAAAATCAGCAAATTTTAGCAAAATCACTAGAATCAAATCAATAAGTAAAAATGTAAAAATTTTAGTACATACAATGTGCTAAATCATACAATGGATGTATCCATACAATGGAGTACCGCTCAGCATTAAAATGAATGAACTACGAAAACACTCAGCAACATGGCTGGATCTCAAAAACAATATACTTAAGGAAATAAGCTAGACACAAAAGATTATATATTGTATAATTCCTTTTATATGACATTCTAGAACAGGAAGAACTTCATCTATAGGGACAGAAAGCAGATTGGTGGTTTCCTTGGTCTGGGGGTTGGGGAGTTGATTGGAGTCATGGAGGAATTTTCTAGGGTGATTAAAAGTGTTGTCTATCTTTTTAATGGTGGTTACTTTGGTGTATACATTTGTCAAAACTCATTGACCTCTACCCTTAAAATCAGTATACAGGTGGTTCAAGTTACAATTTTTCAGTTTTGCCATGGTGTGAAAGCAGTTCACATTCAGTAGAAACCGTACTTCTAATTTTGAGTTTTGATCTTTTCTGCGCTAGCCGTATTCGGTAGAACACTCTCTTGTGAGGCTGGGCAGCTCCCTGCCAGCCACACCATCACGAGTGTAAACAACTGGTACTCTACAGTAGAAAACTGTGTTAGATGATTTTGCCCAACCGCAGGCTAATTACTGTAAGTATTCAGAGCACATTTATGGTAGGCTGGGCTAAGCTATGCTGTTCAGTAACTTAGGTGTATTAAATGCATTTTCTGCTTATGGTATTTTCAATTTATGCTGGGTGTATGGGAATAAAACCCCATCTGTAAGTCAAGGAGCATCTGTATTTTACTGTTTGTAAACTATACCTTTATAGAGTTTTTCAAGTTAATTGAAAATGTAGGTATCACTGCTAAGCAAAAATAAACATAATGATTTGAAGTGCTGATGACTAATTTATGTGAAGCACTTAGAGAGCTGGTGTTGATCCTGCATCCTGCATTCAGCACCTTTTGGCACACTGCTGGGGTGAAGTCCTGGAGACAATGGCAGGAACGCCAGGAGGTGCATGGGGGTGGGGGCCAGAACAGGACTAGAGGAAAGTGGAAACAGAACCTGTGTCCATGTTTATTCCTTCATGATTAGCTCATTGTAGTCCTGTGCCAACCAATGTGCTACGGAAAATCCCATGGAGTCCCTCTTGCTGCCTCCGGTAAGCCCCTCTTTCTGGGAAGGAGGGTCACACAGCCTGGAACTCTGGGCGTGTCTCTCCCCTACCATCCTCTTTGAGTAGTATAATTTGAATGGGATCTGACCATGTTACCAGTTGAATAATTTGAATATTACGTACAGTTGTGTTCTTCTGACATGTCTGTAGGCTTCTCAGAAACATTTTGAGAGTCATTCACATAGCAAATATGTGTTGGGGACCTACTGTGTGCCAGAAACTGTGCTTGTGCCTGGAAATAAAGCAGATATGTTCCCTGACACGCTCTCTGGCATCCTAGCTAGCAGATGGTGGTGGGAAAATTACTGGGTTGAATTTAAAAGACCTGGGTCTCACCCTGATCCTGCCCGGCAGTTGGCCAGTGGCTGTGAACAAGTCACCTAACCTCGCAGGGCTTCACTTTTCCCATCTTTCAAATTTCAACTTTAAGAATTTTAAATAGTCCAGCAATAATTTCCAGCTTGATAGCCATTGCTACTGTCCACTGCTGACTGGGCTGTAACTTGATTGGAGCTTGTCTGTGAGGTGTTTGCAAGAGGACAAGATGCAGAGAGGGCTGTGCCACACAGCTCATGGCATGGTGACAGCATCTATCCATTCAAGAGCCCTTTTCTTAGATCACGGTGCACATCAGAATCATCTGAGTAGTTTAAAAAATTCTCAGTGCCGAGGCTGGACCCCAGACCAATTAAATAAAAATCTCTCAGGGGCAGACCCAGGCATCAGTCACTTTTAGACACATTAATCTTCTACTTATTTGTCCCTTATATACCTGTTACCATTTATCACTCTGCCCCCAAAGGAAATAGCTCTGTGGGACTTGACATATGGCATTGAATTTGAGTATACCATTTTGCTAGCAAGTAGTGTTGCTATGCGTATTTAACAACCACTGCAGTCAGAGCGAGGCAGGACATTAGAGCTGAACCCAAGGCATATCTGAGCCCACGAGTTACCCCATATGTCTATCATTTAGAAAAGAGTTTTAGATTCTCCATTGTCTGTTATTACCAACATTGCTGCTTAACTCAATTCATGCATTCAACCAATATTTATTAAATGCCTGCTAGTGTGTCCTGGAGACTGTATGGAGAGCAGAAATTAACCAGGTAGAGGGAATAGCACGTGCAAAGTCCCTGTGGCAAAAAGGAGTTTGGCCAGTCAGAACAGAAAGGACGTTCACGTGGCTGGAGCAGAGAGAGTGCCAGCTGCATGCAGTGGGAGGACACTGGCGATATGGGAAAGGCCCATCCCGCCCCATGCAGAGTGGGCAGAGCTGTGCTGCAGAGAGCATGAAAGGAAGGCACCCTCTGGGCATTGTCTCCAAACATGGTGACTTTCAGCAATATACTGACTGTCTGTTTTTAAGACCACAATAAACAGACATTAGCAAAAGCAGTATGAGAGCATGGTCATGAGTCACATAGAGGAGGTAACCCAAGAATAGCACATTTTTATTTGGTTTCCTCCCAGACAGAACTACCGGCCCTACCCTAGGGTTATGCTCCCTGATAACAGTAGCCGGTATGTACTGAGAGCTAGGGTTGTGCCAGGCACTAGTGTAAGCACTTTATTGCCTCATTGACTCTCCATTACCAGCCTCTGAGACGTGAACTATTACTACTACTTTGTAATGGATATAGACACAGACAGGTGATTAATAGCTTGGCTACCTCACACTGCTGCTAAGTGGTACAACTAGAAATGGAACCCAGGCAGGCTCTTCCTGGATGGCCAGCTGATCATGGCGCTGTGCTGATATGGGAACATGAAGGTGACTCTGCTTGTAGCTCCTGTTGAAATGTCTTACCTTTATTCGGAGAAAATGGAAGCCATGATGAGGTTTCAAGCCAGTGGTAACATGGCCACAGGTCATTATCAGCCTGCACAGATAATGGACCATTGACAAAGACATCACTGCTCTTATGAGGTGGTATACAGTGGTTATAGGACAGTTTGCAAAAGCAGAAAACAAAAGGGAACAATAACAGCTAGTTGAAATTTCAGGGGGACTTTAGGTATAATGTAAGAGGCATAATATAATTACTGTTTCTGAGGCTAATTGAATGAATTCACTTGATGTATGTGCTGTCAGAAAATTGTTCTGCCCCTGGGAAACACTTAACACCTTCTTGGAAGCAGGACTCAAGTGTTTGACTAGATTCTTGTGAAACCTGGATGCAAACTCACACATCCTATGCTCTCTGGGATGGGAAACAAGAGTGCTCTGGAAAGTGTACGGAAATTGTGGTCTTATGTATGCAAGCAGCCTATGGATAATCCAGGGAAATGAGTAAACTGCCAAGAGCCTTGGGTTTACCTGAATCATTATCATTACCACCATCAACACCAAGTTCGGTGTTTTATTGATCTGTGATTACATGGTGTTTGGTGAGTGGGCCCATATAAACAAGAGGGACACAGCTTCTCTTTTAACTGATATGCTGAAATAGTCCATAGTCTAATCAACACTTGTTGAGTACCTATTCTGTACCAACAAGTATCTCATTTAATCCTCAGAATAGCCTTGCCAAGGAAGGGAATCCCCATCTTCAGAGATAAGGAAATGGAGACCAAGACAGTCTGGGTAGCATGTGTTGCAGTAGCCAGGGAGAAGGTTGAGGGTTTGATCCAAAATCCACTTGGCTCCAAAGCTGATGCTCTTGGCTGCTCCCTATGAAAACATGTCAGTGAGAGTCTATGCCCATTGTCCATGCTGCATTGACCAGAGTAAAGAAAGAATCATGTCTTTTGCAGACACAGACATGAAAGTCTGCCTGTCAGTTGGCTGCTAAAACTCAGATGTTGGCTGAAGAAGCAATATTATATACAGTCTTTGCTCCGTTCCCTTTTTCACTGTAATGAAGTTTCAGCTGCAGGCTGTTTATACAAACCCACTTGTGAAGACTGCCAGGCACTCAGTCACCATAATGTCAGTCAGGCAGAGCCCGTTGAGGCTGATTTCTTTTGTTCAACAGCTGCAGAACCAGGAGCTTCTGAGGGCAATGATGAAGAAGGCTGAGCTGGAAATCAACGGCAAAGTGATGGATACCATGAAGAGACTGGAGGATCCTGTACAACGACAGCGCACCCTGGTGGAGCAAGAGAGACAAAAATACCTGCGCGAAGAGGAGAAGATCGTCAAGAAGTTATGGTGAGTGCCCATCTCTTGTTGCATGTTTTGCTATTTGACCAGAAAAGGAAACCTGTCCTTGCCAGAGAGGAGGCCTCCCTAGATGGTGTTCACTCCCTCTCTCCTTACTGAGCACGTTCTGTGTGCAAGTTAAGTTCTGCTTCTTTGGGGTATCCATGGACACTGTGTACCCCTCCGTCCAGGCTCAAGAAATTGAGCAATCCTCAGGTGACTGAGGTGGTCCCTTTAAAAGTTGGAGCGTTATGCCTTTTTGTAAGGCTCGGTAACACATAAAATTACAAGGAGCAAATGGCAAAACCCAATGATAAATGGGAAGTCTGCATTTAATCTCAATAAATTAAAACTAATAGCCTAAATAACACAGCACTAAAATTATCTTCCTGTTATTCAACTGTAGTTAAAATCGCAAAAGAAGAATTTAAATGTAAAGTACGTCTGATCCAGAATGAAAGATGCTTCCTTGAGCATTACCAATCTTCTATGAGGTTCTTATTGAAAGCATTTATCAAGTCCCTCTATTGAAATGAGCAGAATTTTATTACTCCCCAGTCACTAGGGCAGGCACATCTTTTATGTTAATGTATGTTTTGTTATGCAACGGAGATTTATCATGGAACTATTTCACCTTTTAGTATAATGAATAGTAATTTTTGTGGGATCTTCGAATGTTAGTATTTCTCTTGTTTCTTGGAAAGCTCAAACCTTCCACACTGGGATTGTAAGAGGGCAGCTGTCAAATTCTTTTCATGACCAGAATCACCAGAAGTCTCCACGATGGAAAGCACCTACACTCTATCTCTTATTCAAAATTTGAGCTGTAGCTTATATTACCTCAGGTGCCAATCCAATGTGTCTGACTAAAGTTAGAATGTCCCTCCCAGTAGCAGTCTAGAGAAAAAAAAAAAGAGTTATTAGTTTCCTAAAAAAATTAAATTTGACCACTGTTCGACATCTTTAAATGTTTTATTTAGTTCTTGCATTTATAGACAGTTAATCACCCACAATGAGTCAATAAAGCTGTTATTTGTCTACTGAATATTCCTCTTCTGAGCTCATTCCTATACTGGGCTGCTCATCTCAGAGTGGTGTAGAAATTAAAGACAACTTTTCTAGTCAAGAAGCAAGACTTATCTATTGGTTATTAGCTAACCAATAAACACAATTCTTAAAGAAGGAAATTTACTTTTTCATAATTTAATTGAAAAATTTATGAAACATTATTAAAAGTCTATATATTTTTAAAGAAGTTTTTGAGAAGACCCTTGAGACCCAGTTTTAGACAATTGGGCAGTTACAAAAATATTTTAACACAAATAAGATGTTCACAGGGCACCTGAGGAGCTTCAGTCTGGCAAAGCAGAATATATGAGTATGTGTATAGCAAAAACAGGTGATTTACGGGTGCCTAGTGAACCTACATGACACAGAGATTGCTTTGGGCTTCAGAGATCAGAGAAACTTAACCTGAAATAAGTTATATTTCATATGTCCCCAGGTTAAGGACAGTACCATGCACATTGTAGGGCCTCAAAACAGGTTTGCTAAACTTAACTGAGATGGCCTTGACGACAGGTGGGATTTCATCTGTGGAGGCTACACAGGGGGGGCATTCCAGGCAGAAGAACCCTGCAACCCAACAAGTCTTGGTACTAGGAAGGCACAGGATAACCTTGGAGAAGTGGGGTAGTCCAGTTTGGGGGGAGAGTTAGGTGCAAGATATCAATCATGTCATATATATTTGGTTTGCACCATTCCCCTTTGCATGTGCCTGCCTATATCTTAGACCATATTTGAGCTCTGCATGGCTGTTTTATGTCTGTGTTTACCGAGATGTAACAGAAAGACCATGTAACAGAAGACCATGTAACAGAAATCTGGATTTCTGGCTTTTAGTGAAAGTTCCTGGGTCCAACCCCAGATTCAGAATTTCTCTGGATGGACTTTAGGACTGTGCTTTTTACAAACCTTCAGGAGAGATTCTGAATCATCTTCACATTTGAGTGGTACTGCTGGCCCAATGAGGAGGTCACTGAAGGTTTCTGGTCAAGGAGGTAAAAAAGTCAGAGCTATATTTCAATTAGGTGCTTCTGGCCACCAGGTCTACTGGTTGAGGAGGAAAGAGATTGGTGCCTAGGAAACCATATTGGGCTCAACTATAACAGTCCAGACAAAAAGTCAGTAAGGCCTGAATACAGCAGTAGAAATAGGAATGGGAAAAGAAATCAAATGCAAAATGGACCAATTGGATGGATCAAGTGGTGAGAAAGAGCAGATTACAAAAGATAGCTGGAAGTTTCAACTCTGGAACATTAGAAAAACGATTCTCTCTCCTTCCCATCTCTCCTTTCTGTCCCCTTCGCCCTCCCATTGTCCTTTTCCTGCCCCTTCACTCCTCCTGTCTCTTTCCTTACACACACACACACACACACACACACACACACACAGAGGAAAATAAGTTCCCTTGGGGATTACATTAGGATAAGTTGCTGGTGAGCCATTCAGCTGGCAGAGAAATAAAATTTGGGTCCAGAACTATAGTTAGAAATTGGATCAAGATAATTTCTCTTGGTGGGCTTCTACATGGAAATAATATTTGGGCTTCTACTAACAGTCAAGTGAAATATATTTCAAGAAATTAATGCTTCTTTTTAACCAAGGTAGAATGAAAAGTGACTTCAACGAAGAGAATGGATTGACCTATAAACCATAACATCTTTGAACATTTGCCATTCTTTTGAGCAGAATTTACATCTCAAAAGTCACATCGATTACTATAATATTAAAATTTTATTTTTGGTATTCATTTTAGCTCCATTGTCTCTTTTACATTTTGAATGATTTATCTAAATGCGTTACCTGTAATAGAAATGTATGAAGAGAAGTAACATTGTTGTGTACAATAACATCAGTACACATTGGTGTATGTTCCATGCTCAACAAAGGGAAACCTGTGACATTTAAGGGTCAACTATGCACGGGATTACGAAATCCAGGAGTCATATTGTACAGAAGAGATTAAAACAGAATTTTAGGCTGACTGACTTTGTGTCAGGTGACAGCTCTTTCAAGTATTAATTACAGCCTGGCCAGCTTGAGGGTTGCTAATGGAACAATGATAATATTTGGGTCTTAGTTCTTCCAGCAAAGCTTAGAAGGACTGGACAGTGTGTCCAGTCTACACATTTGAAGAAAAATTCTGTTTGGTTATGAAATGGGAAAGAATTTTTCCACACAAAGGTACCATGTGTAGAATTCTTATGAGAGATGGCATACACTCTCTCCACCTTAGGGCTGCAGGAGCTGTAGGAAGAGTCCAGTGGGTTCACATAACACCAAGTGCCTTTCCATAGTTTGTGAATGTGGACAATGAGCAGATGGGGCTTTCCATTTTGGTCCGAAGTTGCATCGTTTCATCTGAAGGGGTCATAGGCAGTTTTGGTCCATTTTCCATAACAGAAGGAAAGACGTCAGCAAAACTTTCATCCCACTGCTTGGAGTTGGATGAATTTGTTGTTTGTCCTGTGGTCCTTGTTGAACATATGTGACATCCTGCCTGAATCCCTCCTGCAGCTGCCATGCCATCCATAACTTCATCCGCTTGCCCAGTGGAAAGAGCCTCGGGGCAGCATCTTTTTGCAGATACTCTGCCTTCCTATTCACCTCCTGCTGCCTGCTCCACAGACTCCCAGCTCCAGCAGTGGAATAACTGTTCACTTACTGCCACCTACTGGTTCTTCATCTGTCAATGTTTTCTTCCGCCCCATTTAAAAAGGGTTTTTCTATTGGATTTATAGACAAACTGAAATGATACAAACGTGTTTAGGATGGGGTTATCAATATGCCCAGCAGACAGGATGTTGTTTGTTTGTTTGTGTTTGAAGTGGAAAACCTTTATTTAGTTCTATTGGAACTGGCAGTATACCTAAGTGTGTGTGTGTGTGTGTGTGTGTGTGTGTGTGTGTGTGTGTGTAAATCAGATCTGTGATCCTTTCTTCTCTCTGTAACTTGAAAAGGAAAGTCAATCCTTATGGATGGGACAATCAGTATAAACCAGAGATTTAGTCAGGGGCGAGTTTGCTCCCCACCCATCCCCCAGGGACATTTAATAATGCCTGAAGACATTTTTTTTTTTTTTTTGTCACAATGTGGGGGGAAAGTGCTACTGTCATCTAGTGCATAGAAACCAGGGGTGCTGCTAAACATCCTACAATGCACAGGACAAGCCCCCACTAAAAGAATTAGCTGGTCCAAAACATCAAGTGCTAAGGTTGAGAAGCCAGATCTGGGTTGCTCGTTTTGCTCCACTACAGCATTCTCTCTCTGTCTCTCTGTCTCTCTCTGTCTGTCTCTCTCTCTCTCTCTCTCTCTCTCTCTCTCTCTCTCTCTCCCATCCCCACTCCACCTTCCTTCCCTCCATCTCTCCCTCTCTCATCTGTCATATCACAAAGTACACACACCCCTCCCCTAGTTGGCATCAGCACCACTAAAAATGAAGAGTGGGTCCTTTGTCAGCCAGCCACCGTCTTCCCTCTGGCCAACCTGGGCGTCCTCATGGACATGCCCTGGGGAAAGGTCCTTGCACCTGCCTGACCACTCGGCAGAATATTTTAAGCCAAACCAAGTGACTCCTCTAAGAGGTGCTCCCACCATCCAAGTGGAAGTGGGAGGGGCTGGGACACAGGACCCAGTGGGAGGTCCAGGCGAGCCCTTTGCAGCTGCACCTGTGCTTTCTGAGGACCTGTGTTCACTCCCATCCATGGTCTTCTCGCTCCCCCAGTGAGCTGGAAGACTTTGTGGAAGACTTGAAGAAGGAGTCTGCCTCTGCTGGCCGCGTGGTGACTCTAAAGGATGTGGAAGATGGGGCTTTCCTCCTGCGACAAGTGGGAGAAGCCGTAGCTTCCCTGAAAGGTGAGCTCCCTGAAGGGAAAAGTCTGAAGCGTGTTTCCCAGGGGCATTAAACATCTGCCCAACAGTGAGGGCTTCATGCATTCATTCATTTAATCACACAAGCATGTATTCATCGAACACCTACATGTGTCGGGCACTGTTCTGAGCAGTTGGGATCCATCACTGAACAAAACAGGCAAGTGTCCTTGACTTCTTGGGGCTTATGTTGTAGTGGTACTGTAAGATTTAGGACTAAATGAAACTAACAACAGTTTCCCCTCACTGGGCTCTTAAAATGCACCAGGCACCTGTGCCAAATTCATTAAAGACAACCCGAAGGGACAGTTGACCTTATTCCAAATATAAAGACAGGAAATGTGTCCGAGAGGCGCTCTGCCTTTACCCAAGGTCACTTTGAACCCATCTCTGTCTGACACATTTCCGCCCCTGAAGATGTGTGAACGCGCTGTGGCCGGTGAACCCCATGCGCTCAACCCTATCCTGTGTCGGGTGCGGGATGGGGGCTTGCCCTTCTGGCTTCTTTTCCTACGACTCACCCAACTGCTCTTGGCCTGCAGGAGAATTTCCAACCTTACAAAACAAGATGCGAGCCATCCTGCGCATAGAAGTAGAAGCCGTGCGGTTTCTGAAGGAGGAGCCGCACCGGCTGGACAGCCTCCTGCAGAGAGTGCGGGGCATGACGGATATCCTGACCATGTTGCGGAGGTGACGGGGCTTCCCGTGGGACGCAGAGTAGGGGGCGGTGTGCTGCCACGGTCGGGAGTCTACGTTCTGGACTCGCAGGCTTCCTCCGTGCTGCCGGGACCTTCTCCATCGCTGTGGCATATCACATCTCATTTCCCGTGTCCTGAGGAGGCCGCGGCAGCCCCCCACCTTGACTTCTATGGTGATGTGGCTTGTGGTTCTGATTCTTCAGCACAGACTTGCTGCGTTTGGCACATGCTAGGGCTTAAAATTTACTAGTAAACACAGTGAACGTTTTCTGAAAATCATTTGAAGGTGGTTCTTTTCAATAACGTCTCAAAGTTTAAAGAATGGATCAAAATATATTATTAGCATCCTTTATGTGAGGGCATAGATGACTTCAGTTAGGGGAAAATGAGTGGAAATAAATAAAGCCTTTCTTGAATTACCTACTGGAAGAGTATCTGAGATATTGTTGGTCCCACCTAGAAAAGATAAATGGACACCCGTGGGTGGCACAGCCCAAGCTACCGTTACCTGACCATAAAAAAGGGGTCATAGTGGAGGAAAGACTAAAAGAAATCACTGACTCATCCATGACTTTCACTGAAAAGAAAATTCTTGAACTCCATACTCATGTAAAAAGCGCTGAAATATATGCATGCAGGGTTGTGTTGCCAGAAGTACCTTTATAAATGACATGTCATAGCATATACTCTGTCTTTGGGTGACAATTCGATCTCTTCTCAACACAATCATAACAATAGCTTATACCTTGAGCACTTTCTATGTATCAGGCACTGAACTAAGCTTCTATAAGTATAAGCTCATTGGGTCCTAATCAAAACCCTATAGGGCAGGCATTGTTTTTCCCATTGTATAGAGAGAATCTGAGGTTGGGGGAGGTTCACTGCAGGTCAGAGGAGGGGGTGGGATATGTACTGATAGTTTAACTCCAGAGATCACAGTTGGTTCTGATCTCACAGCCCGGCAGTCAGTAATATTTGGACATTCTGCCTGTTCCAGCCCTGGTGTTGGGTGTTA
Source organism: Rhinolophus sinicus (assembly GCF_036562045.2). Taxonomy (NCBI): domain Eukaryota; kingdom Metazoa; phylum Chordata; class Mammalia; order Chiroptera; family Rhinolophidae; genus Rhinolophus; species Rhinolophus sinicus. The sequence goes on from NC_133752.1 coordinate 96,346,402, forward strand.
AAAATATAATAATAAAGACAAATAGGACCTCTGCCCTTATAAAACTTCTTCTCTCACGTGGGAAATGGACACAATTACCAAAAATAAACTATTTCCCAACAGTGGAAGTCCCTGAGTTTCCAGTTTAATAGAACTAGGAAATTGCAGAGACATTGCCCTTCAGATCTTAGACCAGATTTGAGAGCAGGTCACAAACTGAAGTAACATATAAGACAGTTTCTTGGAACAATTTTAATCACTAACTATAATCATTTGATCAGATTTATGAGAAAAATATACTAAATGTGCATCTGACTTTTAGATGAATTATTAACCATAAGAGCAAGTGAGATTTTTCTAGTAACAGTGACCTCAGGAAAGAGGCTCTTTTGAGATGAAAACACTACAGAGCAGCCGTTTCATCACCTGCATACATTCCAGGATGCCAAAGGAATTTTGATTCAAACAATAGCCTCCTCCTACAGAGATCACTCAGTACTCGAAGAAATTGTATCTGGGTTACATTTCCTCTTAGGTTCACTCATTTTAAATTGCTAGAGTGAACTTTTTCTTGCAGGAGGATAAAAATCTGTTAAAAGAATCCTTCATTAAGCTCTTACCTAATGTGGTAACCCATCCGCAAAGCCTAAAACAAACCACCCTTGTTAAGTGGAAATAGATAGCAAGCTGGCAGATAGCACTGTCCCATTATCCCTTCTCTTCCCTGAAAAACAATTAAAAGAAAATTTGAGAGCCGGCACAGCGTGATAAAGCTCAGTATTTGTCTTATCTCCAGGGAATGCAAGTTCCAAAAAAAAGATAGGATTGTGTGTTTTGAATGTTATAGGACTTTTTGTCCCATACATGCTCAGCGGCAAGAATGAGAGAGAAAGCCAGTTAAGTAACTTGAAAAATAAAAGCTACTTTAGTTACCATCAGGCTGCGTATCACCAGCCTTTATACTACTCATTTTTTATTGGTATCTTTTGTGTGTAACGTGCTGTACTCGGCACTGTGGGACACAATGAAGACAGTAGGAATATGCATGCCCCACCACCACCATCACCACCACCAAGGACATGCATTTGTCCTGACACCGTGGCAGAGAAGATAAAGCAGGTGACATTCACAGTTCAGAGCAATTTAGCGGCCTGGGAAGATGCTGAAATATTTTTGTACGTGTTGAATTAGACGTGCTAGGATAACTAAACACAGCTGCCAACCAGGCACTTAGAAATGTGGACTGAAGTTCAAGAGACAGAGGGGTGTTCCTGCATAACTGGGAGGAAGGGAAGTAGGGAGGGAGAGAGGGATACAGGCAGGGAGGGAGGAAGGGAAGAGAGTTTTAGAATTGGAAGTCGCCTTCCTGAAGGTGATTACTGAAAATGGAAGCGATGGCTATAGTAGAATGAGAGAGAAAGGAGGGAACAGATCTTTGGGGATTGAAGAGATGGGGTAGGTAAAGTAAACAGCGAAAGAAACGGAGAACTGAGTAGCAGAGGAGAGATATAGAATACAATGTTTTTTTCCAAATCAAAAAGCATTTTAGTTAAGAAGGGAAGGAGGGACTAATTGAAAATTATAGGTCAGGTACCATGTTTCACATTGTCTTACATATAACTTTACATTGATCCTCACAACCACCCCTGAGGAAGGTACCGCAAGGCATTACCACCGTTGTCATCATCATCATCATTATAACATTCTATAGAAAAGTATCTGAGACTGAAAAAGGTGACGTTCCTGACATTGTATCAGTAGAACACGGTAGAACTGATATTTAGACACAGGTCTGTCTGACCCCAAAGGCCATGTCTTTTCCACTGCACCATGAATAGAGATAGAAAAATATCGTCAAATGACCCCAGAATGCAGAGGAGGATGAGGACTAACCCAGCTGTTCGATTTGGAGTCATTGGTGACCTTGCAGAAAGCTCAGTCAAGTCCCAGTGGAGAAGCCAGGCCGCACTGGGCTGAGCTACAGGAAGAGCAAGCGGAAGGAATTAGAATATAGACTACCCCTCAAAATGTTTGGCAATGAAAGGAAGAGTATGGAGGGCTTAGGAAGCTTATGGGGTTAGAACTGGGCATGTGTGAGCTCTCCAGGCTGGGACAGGGAGGAGGTACTGTTAGAACTATGTATGTGATCATTTCACACCACCACCACCAGCACCCAAATACGACCGAATTGCATCAGGGAGGGCACAACAGTGCTAGTGGAGAGAAAAACCGAGCATCTCCTGAGGACAGGACTGAGAAAGCAGCTGCCAGAGATAACTAGGAGGTGATTCAAGAGCTTTAGGAAGCTTCTGGAAATGCTCAATCCTGAGCTGCTACTCTGAGTTTTAGAATGTTTTCATTTTGCTGCAGAATCTTGCCTGGTTTTAGGGTGACACAGCATTCCAGTGTACCATGATAATAAAATGAAAGTTACCTGTTTGAATACTTAATGCTACTATGCATGCTCTCTCCTAGACACGTCACCGATGGGCTCTTGAAAGGGGCTGATGCAGCCCAGGCCGCACAGTATGTCGCTATGGAAAAGGCCACAGCCGCAGAAGTCCTGAAGGAGGAGGCATCCCACGCCTCAGGCCAGCCCGTCCAGTGCACAGGAGTCGCGCGAGACGTGAAGTCGGAAGTGGTGCCCCTGACAGTTCACCACGCCCAGAGCTCTCCCGTCGTCATCCAGCCCTCCCAGCTCTCCTCCACCCTCCTGAACCCGGCCCAGCGCCTGCCGGGGGGCACTGGTCCACACCCGGCCAGCCCTCCAGCTATCCCCCAGGAGGTGACCTCAGCTCTGCAGTCCCCACAGACGCCCCTGAATGGTTCCGCCACGCAGAGCTTCTTCATAGAGGAAATCCACAGTGTGAGCACCAAGAACAGGGCGGCGTCGATTGAGGTAGAGTCCTCCCTTCCACTTTTCGTAACCCCATCAAGGACTGTAACACATGGTCCTTTCCCTCAAAGAGTTTACAGTCTGCTTGTAGAGACAATTCATAGATGTGTCAGTTATGTTTTTATCAAAAAAAATGTACGTAAATGAAAGGTAGACTTTAAAAAAAACCACTATGAATGGGTTTCAATGGCCAGTTAAGAGAAAGGTCATCAGATTTCAGAGAAGGATGAAGCACCTGACCTAGAGGAAGCTGAGGAGGTGGAATGCTGGTAACTGTTTAGCAACTGGCTCTCTGGTGGAAAAAGCCCTGATTTGTAATATTTGCCAGTGTCTGTAGGGTAAAGACTCCCAGCATCACTGGTGTTGAGTTACAGCATGACGTCACTGAAGATGCAGTTGGGGAGATGTGAGAATTCAGCTGTCCTGAGACAGTGGGAGCTGGCTCAAGCATACGCTGGTGAATGCAGGCCTGGGGAGGGTTTGCCACTGACCTTGAAAACTAAGAGAATCTGAGGAGGTTGGTGAGGGCATTCTAGAATAAAGAAATGCTAGAGCAAAGGCTGGAACCATGAGGAAGTCTGTTTAACTGGAACAAGAAAGAGGAGATCAGGCTGGCAAAACAGGCCAGGGCCTGATTTGGGAGAGCTTGAAAACCAGCCCAAGATGTGTGAAGTTCATTGTGTAGATATCAGAGGAATGCTGCAGCTTGGACCAGTGATTAAAAAAAAAAAAAAAAAAAAAAGGCATCTTCAGAATATTAATCTGGACACAATATACAGAATTAGCTGAGGTGGTAGGTCTAGAATTAAGGGTGCTGGATGGAAAGTTATTACAGTAGTCTCAGAATGAAAAGCAGAGGCAGTCCAGATGAAAGGAGAAAGCTAGGTCTTAAGGTCACACAGCATAGAGAGAAGACATGCTATGTTTTTAAATATTCTTTTTATTAAGAGCTGGTATCAGCGTTCAAGCAGCACATTTTGCTTCCCTTGCTTTCTCCTTCTTCTTACCTGCAATGTTTCCTCCACTCATGATTGTATCCCCAGCAATCTGTTCCTAACCTTTCCTGCCTCTCTTGCAAGTCAGCAGTAGATAACCCAGGTTTCAAGAGGAGATGACCTCTTAAAACTGCTAAGGCTGCCGTCATGGCAACCGGGCCTCTGACCACTGGGTAGCTGCTCTCTGCTCCACAGTCGGGCTGGGCCCCTGCTCCCAGTCAGCTGATTAAAAATGCTGTCATAGGACGGGGTGGAACTGTGATTGGCAGACTGATCCATCACGTCATCCCTATGGGGTGGGGCAGAGAAGTGAAAACACTTTTCCACCAAGGATGAGTGGGACTGCCACTTTAAACATCCCCATGTTTAAAAGATGTCAGTGGGACAACTCTTTTATTTAACAAATATCTACTGAGAACCTACTGGGCATTTTGGGTTATCATTGTTATGTGTATATTTTAAGTTATGAGTCATTTCTGACACTGCCCTAATCCACAGTAAGGAGGCCTGAGACTTTCTGCCAACAAGCATCACGGAGTCCCATACGTACCAGGCCCTCATAGGCTCTGGGGTAGGCAGTGAACAGGTCTGTGCCCTCTAGAAACTTACCTGCTTATAGGGAAAGACAGAGAACAAGTACAGAGGGTGCCAAAAAAATGTATACACATTTTAAGAAAGGAAAAAAACTGTATTAAAATTGTAATACTCAATATATTACCGATAACAAAAGATGAATACAAGTCACGTTTGACTTCTGCAGTTACAAGAGGTGCTCAAAGTGGTTACCATCAGCTTCCAGACACTTCTGATTACGACGAACTACTGCTTGAGCATAGATAACATCTCTTAAAAATGTGTATACATTTTTTTTGGCACCCCTGGTAATGCCAGGTGATGATAAATGCTAGGAAGAAAAACTAAAGGAGGGTAAGGATGGTGACTCCGGTGGCTGTTATTTATATAGAGTGAATCTGGGGCAAATCCTTCACCTCAGTGGGCCCGTGTTCTCACGTGTAAAAATGTGGATTCAGTGACCTCCTGGATCATTTCCAATTCTTACATTACGGGGTTCCACTAATGCTGGTGTTCATGTCCCCTCTGCCTTCCTGGAATGGCCCATGTGCCATCTCAGAATCACAGGCAAATGTTTTTTTTAATAAAAAAAAGTACAAATATTTAAAAATACATTTTATATATTTCTCCTTGTTGTAGAACTTGATGGAACTTAGCGGTTATCTAAACAACTCCCCCCCATTTTCTAAGTAAGAAAATGTGGCCCAGTGGCCATACAGCAAGTCTTCGATAGAAGAAGAACTAAGACATAGGACTTTTTCCTCCTAGTGAGTGTGCTGGTGTTCATTTCTGTTGGTGTGACCATCTCTATAATGAAAACTCAATTTAGAAAGCAAAAACTTGGTTCTGGGTACTTGCCTTAGAGAACGTGTCCCTGTGTCCCTTTTTATTTACCATGTAGCAGCATGTCGTAAGTGCTCAGTCATCATTTAGTGAATGGACTTGGGTTTCTGAGCGTTTTTTCCTCTGTGAATGACCATCACGCGGATTTCCATGCAGCCCACATAGCTATAGAAGATGTAGGGACAGCACCAGGGTCGGGTTTGTCTGATGTGCAAAGTGTCCCTCAGCGCAGAACCCGGAACGTGACTGTACCAACACTTTAACTGTGTTTCACCTCTTCCCACCGAACAGGAAATCTCTAAACGATGAATTAGCTTTTTCCTCTGCGTCTTAAACTTCCTTTACTTGTTGTTTTCCTTCAGAAAGCAGAAAGAAAATGGGAAGAGAAAAGACAAAATCTGGACCACTATAATGGCAAAGAGTTTGAGAAGCTCCTAGAAGAAGCTCAGGCCAATATCATGAAGTCAATACCAAACCTGGAGATGCCACCCGCCTCGGGCCCACAGCCGAAGGGTGATGCTCCCGTGGACAGGCTAGAACTTTCAGGTAAGGTACTGAGAGCGCTGTGTACCTGGCTGCCGTCGGGTCCGTGTGGGGCCACCCACTTAAGCACATGCTGGCCAGAGAAACCCATCTCTCACTAATTAAAAACCTTATACAATTGAAAAATTGGAAGAACAAATCCCTCAGGTATCCCTAGAGCCTCATTACTACTTTTTAACTATCACCGTAGTAGGGGAACTGTTCTGTGTTACGATATCTGAACGATGCCCAATAAGGAAAAATTGAGATTCACAGCTTCTACGTTTCCTATGAATTTATGACACTTCCCAGCACCAGCTGGGAGACTATGAAGCCTGCATTGAAAGCGAGAGCTTTTCATACGCTACAGAAAGAAAATGCCAGCTCTTAGGAGCTCCCAGAGGGGATATTAGATCACAAGGTGAAATTGTATTCCTAAATCAAAATTATTGAACTGCATATTTAACCAACGAAACTATGGAAGTTAAGCATCCACATGTCAATAAATAACATAAAATAACTGAACAAACTCAGCCTACTCAATCTCGAACCAATTACAGTCCTTGTGCCTTATGCTGATATTAAAATTATGTACAGTGACATCATTTTACTAGCGGCCCAGTGTCTCTGAGAGTCACATTCAATGAGGCCTTGTCCAGCAACTACAGTTAATTTGAAAAGAATTGGCCATCTTGACTTGCATGTCAAGGAACATGAAAGTGGATACAATTTATAACTGGTATAACCACTGTAACACGTTTCGTTCCACAAAGTTGCTCTAAAATTCCACTCCCTGAAACTCTCCCCCTCGGACTGTGCTGAAAGATGTTTTTCCCCTCCTTCCCCTCCTCCCCCCCCCCCCCCAGCTGTGAGAGGGCCTGTCTGGGGCCCCTTGGAGGTCAGGCACCAAGACCTGGGGTGAGAAGGTCCTGGGGGGCAGCTGTGCTCTCACAAAGACCTCTTGCCTCTGAAGTTCCCGTGGATGAAATGATCTACCTCATTATGTTGCTATCGGGCCTAATTCAGCTCTCCCCATGATTAATTTTGTCCTGTAGTCCTTTGATGTTTTAGAATTATAAATTTAGAAATATGAATAAACTTGTTATTGTTCCTTCTCATGACTGTCCAACAGAAAAAAAGTAGCAATACATTTTGTTAACCTCATTTGGGATTTTTAGTCTTTCAGATTTAAAAAATTTGCATAAATTAGTTTTTAAATTACTCCCCAAAGTGTTTTCACTCAGTTAAAATGTTCTTGTTGTTGTTGTTGTTGTTGTTCTTTTTTTCTTTTTAAATACATGGCTTGGTTTCTTGTCAGAAAGTGTTCAGTAATGTATAGGCCACTAGAAATGTGTAAGGGTATCTATCATCCATTATCTGTAAACATTAGTTTCTATTATTTTTATTTATTTGTCATGGATGTTATTGTTTTTATTTTTGTTTATTAATGAGGTAAAAGCCTAAGCTTGGGGTTTTAAAAAATCATTTATATTTCCTTTTATATGAATTGTCTGACTGCTTAGATAATGGGGAAGGATGGATAGCTCCCCCAAAAAATCAACAGCTTCTCGAAAATTTTAGGAGTTGTGGCCTCAGTCAATGTTAAAACAAAAATATTCACAAAGACATATTTAAAAACACCAAGGAAGCCTATGCAAGACTATTGCAGTGGGGGAGAGAAACTGAACTCAGTTCTGAATGCAATGAGGTAGGGAAATTCTTGCCAACGGCAAGCCAAACTTAGCTATCAAGGGTGGGCAGTGTAGAATTTATCAGATATCAAGAATGGAGGATTCTTGCTCAACTGGATTCTTTGCTAAAATTGGGCTCAGCAGATGAAGGTCAAGGCCTACAGTTCAGAGGAGCCTGACTAAAGTTGGTCAAAGTGGGAGTCTGTCATCAGACATGAGAGGAGGGACCAAGCCCCGTCAGCCTGTGCCAGTCCCTAGAGGGACCCAAAGTGGAGGTGACCATCCTGAGGCCAGACTGCTGGCTTGGGAACCAGCCCCATGGCCCAATTCTGCTAGAGCCCTGTAACCCAGTGCCCTCAGGCATGAGACAGAAACCGGTGACTACAAATCATCACTGGCATGGCACCCTGATGATTTACCCAAGTCTTTATCACACCTTTAAATGGAATTCCTCAAGCATCTCCTCTAAACAACTCTGTCTCCGCTGCTCAGAAAAGACAAACATACTCCTGGGAGGTCAGACCATGTCCCTAGAGAGAGTTGGGACAAAGCCCAGCTGGAGGCGCTGACCCTGAATTTCTGGTTCTACCACTTTAGTGAGCTGGTGGGTAGAGTATTTGCAAAGGGCGGAAGAGAAGAAGGTTGATAAGGGCAGGAATAAGCCTGTTTGTTTGAGTTTTGATTAAGGAATGCCTTTTTCTGAGCATTCTTCTAGACAAAGCTGGGCAGATATCTATCTACATCTCTTAACCTGTAGTGTCAATGCTAATTTAAAATTCTCTCATTTCTGCGTTTTCTGTCACTTTTCCTTTTTCAAACCATATAACCATCACCAAAAAATCCACTTTCTCCCTGACTTTGTGCTCTGTTTCCATGTGCCTCCCACTGTCCCTCCGGCCCTTCCTTGGCCAGATTCTACTCTAACATCCCTTCTGCTAAAGCTGTTTTTCAGACTGGGGGGATGAAGGCTTTGGAGGCCAGGCAGAGGGCTCTGGCTTTGCCTTTATGTTCTGCTCATTTATCTCTCCAAGTAATGCTCAGCTTTTTTGTTTAATAATAGCTAATACATAACATTACATAACATAACATATTACATAACATTTACAATGAGCCAGTAATCACTGTTCTAAGTGCTTAATATATATATATTAAGCCATTTATTCCTCAAGAACAGCAGTGGAGAAAATATTGGTATAATACCCATTTAACAGATGAAAAAACCAAGGCAGAGAGTGGTTAATCAACTCATGCAGGGTCTTTCTGGGATTTCAAGCCTATTGGACTTCAGGATCTATACCATTAATTATTATACTATGGAGAGAATAGAGAAATTTTTAAGTCAAATTGCTTGAGTTTATAGAAATACACTGGACTTTCCGGACGTCATCTTGAAAAGAGATTATTATGCAATGGTGCATTGTTTTCCAGAAGACTCTCCAAATTCAGAACAGGACCTGGACAAGCTGGGGGGTAAGTCCCCACCTCCTCCTCCCCCGCCCCCTCGAAGGAGCTACCTGCCAGGATCGGGGCTCACCACAACCAGGTCCGGCGATGTGGTCTACACCAGCAGGAAGGAAAACACCACCGTTAAGGTCTGATGGGTTAAGCCCCAGTAAACTGGTCTCTGGGTTCAGATGATAGCCTTAGACAGGGTCATCTTTATTCTCGTTTAGAACATAAAAAGGAGTGAGGCAAGAATCAAATAAACTAGAGCATTAGGAAGCACCACAGCTGGGAAAACGTCAGCCAGTGTTACTGGACTAGACTCAGCACCATGAGTTTTAGCCTTACTTGACTTCTAGCTGCAACTATATGAAATGCAGTTCACAAGCTACTGCCCCAGCAGGGCATCATGAGATTGAAAATGGGGGTGGGAGTGGGATAGGAGGGGGAAGCAAAAGAAAGACCATCTTACAAAGGTTACTGGGATTAGCCATCCGTTATGGGAGTCTATACAGAAAGATGTTCAAATGGGCTTTAGCTTCCATTTAATTGGCAAGTTTTGTCTTTTTATGTCCAAGGTAAAAATTCAAGTTTCAAAGAGGTAATACGGGAAAGCTTTTCTTAAAGGCACGGAATGTTGAGGAGTTACAATTTTATTATAATTCTTCCATCCATTCACTAAAATCATAGCTTGCATAAACAAAAACCCAAACTGAATGCAAGTGGACAAAATAGCCTCGATTTGAAGAGCTAGAAAGCCAGTGTACTAGGCAGTGAGGGAACATCTGTTCTCTCCCTCTTTTTGTCGGTACCTGGGGGTGTTAAACGAACATCTGTGACTTGACTCTTCCATAGGCAAGCAGTGAAGATGCTGGACCAAGTCCACACGCTAGAGCCACAAAATGTCCATCAGAGGAGCCTGCTTCAGCTTGGACCCCATCCCCACCACCTGTCACTACCTGCTCTGCAAAGGACGAGGAAGAAGAAGAAGAAGGAGATAAAATAATGGCAGAACTCCAGGTGGGTGGATGAGGTGACTGACCGTGTTTCTCTGCCCTTCCCCTTAGGGACTCTCCGGCTGCGTCTCTCACAGATCATTAGCTAGAGAGCTGGCAAAGAACCCCAAGGACCTGGGCCCTGCAAGCAGCATGGCCTCCACTTTTCCAAGATGGCACTGAACTAGGCTCTCAGAGCACCTTAAGGGTGTGTGTGTAAGGAACAACCATTTCACAAAACAACTCAGGAAGTTTATACAAAAATCAGTTGCAAGCTTTTCTAGCTCTGGCTGGTAGGATTTACTTTTCTTTCTTTCAATCTTAATAGTGTCTGCTTCATGTCAAAAAGAATTAAAAGAAGATTAGAAATACCAGCCATCATCTTGTCTCGATAAAGACTGACTAAGTCCCCCTTAGGGATGGGGGTTGGGGGTCCCGTTATTTGGTTTTAATACTTAGAATGGCTGACCTTGAGTCGTGTGGCCTCCTGTACTCCCTACCTTGTTCCCATTCAATATCAATATCGTCTTGGCCAATATTTGGAAAAGCTAAATAATTGTGTTTCCCATTTTCCTTGGCTTATTTGAGAAATGATTATTTTTAGATTTTTATTTTTTAACTAATTGCCACAGTCCACCCATAGATTTAAGGATGGGGTGCAGGGGCTATACCCAAAACTGATCCCACAATTTAAATCATGTGTGTGAATCTGCCCCAGGTGTACATTGTAAGAACTTGGCTGATCGAAGACATATACATGATTCCTAGACCACAGTCTGTTCATAGAGTACTTCATTTGGACCCATGCTTATTAGAGGAATTTTTTTTTTTTTCCTTCAGATGGTCAGACCACAACCTTCTTAGGGCTCAAAAGCATGTTGCCTCTTCATCAGTGTGCCCATGGTTTTGTGCAGGCCCAAGGATCTGCATTCTTCATTTGGAATAGGGAGAACTTTCAAACCATGTCATTCCTACTGCTGCTGTCCTACTCTGCTTTCTGTGGTAATACTTGCCAGAGTGGAGCTGCTTGGATATTATCGGGAACACAGTGCTGCTGGTTCATGGTCATGTGCATGAGCCTTTTGAGCCTCACTTAAACTCACAGCCTGGCCTGGCACATCCCCTCCATAAATCAGGTTATTTACAGGTTTTGTTTTTGTTTTTTAAAGATTTTATTGGGGAAGGGGAACAGGATTTTATTGGGGGAACAGTGTGTACTGCTAGGACTTTTTCTCCAAGTCAAGTTGTTGTCCTTTCAGTCTTAGTTGTGGAGGGTGCAGCTCAGCTACAGGTCCAGTTGCCATTGCTAGTTGCAGGGGGTGCAGCCCACCATCCCCTGTGGGAGTCGAACCAGCAACCTTGTGATTGAGAGGACGCGCTCCAACCAACTGAGCCATCTGGGAGCTCAGCGGCATCTCAGCTCAAGGTGCCGTGTTCAATCTTAGTTGCAGGGGGCGCTGCCCACCATCCCTTGCGGGACTTGAGGAATTGAACTGGCAACCTTGTGGTTGAGAGCCCACTGGCCCATGTGGGAATCGAACCGGCAGCCTTCGGAGTTAGGAGCATGGAGCTCTAACCGCCTGAGCCACCCGGCTGGCCCCTATAGGTTTTTAGAATGGTTGGAGAATTGCATTCATAAGAATCATAGATTTATAAAGTTAGTAACTCATAAAACAGTTGAGAGCGTGGAGTCATCCATCACTCAGTTATCCAATGAGGACCTTCTGGCTAGTAACACTGCATGTCAAAGCTATTTATTACTTGGGGGTTGGTGCTTGTCCTAAAATGTATAGGCACATTCTGAGGTCACTCGTTGGAGCATCTGTCCCCACATTATGGTGTGAATTGATCATGGGCTCTGCCCCCTCACCACCTTTGCCAGCCTGAGTGGATTGTCATGAGCGCTACATAATTTTAGATCTGTGCAAGGTGAATAATTACTAATAAGCAAAGTAATAGAGACTTAGAGTGAATAATCCTGCACTAGCCCTCCGAGAGAAGTAATTTATTTGTTCCAGCCACTTAGAGCCATCACTTGAGAATATTTCCCTCCATTGAAGTCTAAATATCTTTGATGCTGTCTTTGAAAGCTTTACAAAAGCAGTCCTATCTGGCTTCTTGTTGTCTTATTGGTGGTTAGATAATAGTGGTGAATGAAGTGCCCTAACCCTAACTTAACCAAACCCCATTTGCCCTCCTGCTGCAGTAAAGAGCTAAACTGCTGCATCAGAAAGTCAGCCAGTGGCCAGTGGCCAGACTGGTCCCTTTGCCCCCTCAGGCTCTAGAGTCAGAAACCCCAGAGGCAAGACAAGGAGCCGCTGCCGCCGCTGAGTGTGACTGTGGAACACCGTTCCTGTTCCGTGTCACCGGGCATCAGAAGAAAGCACAGGCTCCAAAGCATAGGGTCTGACAGCCCATAGAGATGGCCGGTGGTCTTAGTGAGTGGGGCCTTGGCATCTCCAGGGCCAGCTAGGCCTGGGGGGCTGAGGGACAGTGAGGAGGACCCCGTGTGACAGGAGCAGGGAGCCAGCAGACATGGAAAAAGCAGGCCGGGGCAGGTCCCAGCATCGGCTCCGTTCCCATTTTAGGACCAGTGCTGAAATGTTCACTTGCAAAGGGCATGGGTTATTCTTTCCACCCGCAGAGTTATTTCCAAATGACAATATTTGACATCAAGAAAATAGGAGAGAATGATTTGAGATGGTTCACTTAAATAAGTGGTTTTTAAATCCTGGCTGCACATTAGAATTACACAGGGAGTTGTTTTTAAAAAGTCCTACAGCCCAGAGATTCTGACAGATATTTTCTGGGTGAGCCCTGGGTATTTTTTTTTTTAAACTAGGTAGTATGTTGAAAACCCAATTTCAAGAAACTTGGGTGGTTGGGTTACTATCTGTGCTGTTCTCACCATCATACTGTCACTCCTTTCTGCCCTATGGATACAGCCCGTGTTTCCTCTGAGGACGGGTCTTCCTGACTCAGAGTCGGTGTGGGCTCCTATGCCTACGCTTGTTAGTTTTCAGAGGCAAGTCGGGCTCAGGCAGCTCCGAGGCCACTCACAATTTAAGGAGCCTCCCTTTACTCTGAGTGAGCCTCAGAACACCTCAGAGCACGGGAGTACCTGTTACTATTTCAGACAATGAATTGGTCAGGATTCCTTTTATTTTAACGTTTAAAGGTTTGTAATATCTTGTGCCCTTTCTTCTATTATATCAATTTAAAAATTGGAAAATAATGATAAAAAAAATAATGAAAAAAAGGACGACCTTCTTGTTTTGTTTTAATTCATTTATATATTCAACATTTTTGAAAGGTCAAAACAAGAAGCCCTACCAAGCACAAATCAGGTTCACCCCAGAAAGGAAGAAAGGGCGTTGTTTTCAAGGGCTGTGTCCTTTTACCTGGTGTGGCCTCAAAATCAGAATGCCTCAGCCCCGGGCACTGCCCCCTCACCAGCTTTGCCAGCCTGAGTGAAGCCAAACGGGGAGCAGGTTTTCAAGGCGCTCCTCCCTGGCCCTGGTGTGACCTGCATACGGGACCTGGCTGGGGTCTCCGCCTCTGGAGTGATCCCTGACTGTCCCCTCCCTCCTCCTCGCTACCCTTGAATTCCTGTTAACCTCAGTATTTTAATTCCTTAGGCATTCCAGAAGTGTTCCTTTATGGATGTAAATTCAAACAGTCACGCTGAGCCGTCCCGGGCTGACAGTCACGTTAAAGATACTAGGCCGGGGGCCACAGTCCCACCCAAGGAGAAGAAGGTAACGTGGCAGTTACACATTTGCCACGCGGTCGGACAGCCCTTCTTTCCTTGCTCTGACACTAACACCGCTCCTGCGCTTTTCCTTCTGCACCCTCTCTTTTTTTCTCTTGCCCTTTTTTTACTTTTCTTTTCTTTTTTTTTTTTTTTTTAACTAATGGCGACAGCTTTACATGTACATCAGCGATACCCAGTCAAGGTTTTCAGAGCAGACGCTGTATTCCTGTGCACCGAGGAAAATAGTATGTGCAGAATTTAGGCATTATCTTCACAAACTAAAGAATATACAACTTTCAACATGTTCTAGAATGACTCTTTAAGAAAAAAAAAACTATGCAACCAAGTATGTAGCACTTTTTCTAACTTTTAACATGCCTGCTTTACCAAAAACATAAAAAATAGGTGAAAGCCTTAGATTCCAGGAAGAAAACGCAGGGCAGAGCTGCATACCTGCCACCATGCACAGGTGGTCCCTCATGGGGACATACACATATGTATTCACACGGGTGTTCAGGACGCCAAATAGATTTTCTTCAGTATTATACATTCTCAAAATGTACCTTCCAAGAGAGTAACTTTGGTATAGTTTTAGTGCTGATATTCTTTGTGGCATTTGAATGGCCTCAGAACAGGTGTCCAGTCTCTGAAACAAAGTTCCCTGTCATTATTAAGTACTTCAGAGAAAGGATATGAGCCTGAACGTTCCAACTTCAACATGCTGATATGATTTTTAGATGTAGAGCCATCTTCTCTGAATGAAGCCTCTGTCTAAATTTCAGGATAAAAAGCTTATCATGACCAATTCAAGTCCTAACGTTTTTCAGCAGGAACTTACATTTCAGAATTCAAAGGCTCTAGCTCCCTTACATAAAGTCAAACGTAGTTGCCACAATATAGTCCCATTGCTACTCCACACGCGTCCATCAGTCCAGCTCCGCGGGGGAGCTGTAGAATCACAACACTGAGGTTGTTCTAACACCACCGTTCAAGAGATGCTCTTCTGAGGCTTACAGCTCCCAGCCTGGAGGCCCTGCCAAGGAGGCTGACCTATTCCTCCCTGGCTCACAGCCACCAGAGCCCTTATGTGAAATGCGTCTGCCACATGACTGACATATGAAACCGCTAACCAGGCGACACCGGATCTCTCGGTGCACCAGGCGAGATGACGAGATTATTGTTGATAAATTTTTCTCATGAAGAAAACCTCCTACTAATTTGACGAAGCCATGACATCACATTGGAAATATATTGCTTTTTCAATCTCTGGGATTTCCTTATGTGGCCTGATTAAAACCTGCTCATGGCATATCTGAGTTAAATGACATACTTGGGCCAATGTGACTATTTCTGTCCAAAACATTGGGAACTGGGAACTTCTCAAGGATCACTCTGGAGAGAATCATTGTCTCTTTGTAGAATTTTGCTCATTGACTCAAAAGTTGCATGTGATTTCTTGCCGTGTGATTAGAAATCCATATGCTACCCATCTCATCTCAATCAAGGGTCCATCGGATAGGTAATAAACAGCAGGTCTGTACTGAATACCCAGCCCTGTATGTAATCACAGGTGCTTTTCTGGATAATTACCATATTTTGCCGTGTATAATGAGCTCCCCTGTATAATGTACACCCACATTTTTGGCCCCAAATTTCAGGGGGAAAGTCTTTTGTTTTAATTTTCCAATAATTTTTGTAAAAGTATCAGCTAGGTTGCTAGCTCCCGCCTAAAGATTACGAAGAGCAATGTCGCGCTGCTCACCCTGTGGTGATCGAGTCAGCATCACCTGTCTTATCAAGTCAGTCACTTACTCTGTGGACATACGTCGCTCTTCGTTTCATTTCGTTGAATCGTTGGCTGAAAGCTTTCCTTGCAAGGTCGTCGTAAGTTCAACAAAACCGATTATTGTATTCCAGGATACTATTTTGCGTACAGATATCATTATTGATTTCTAGAGTTATACTTTTCATAAATAAAAGAATTAAAAACATTTATATAGATACAGAAGTAGTACTACCCATGTATAATGCACATCCTTAGTTTTCCCTTACAAATTTGGGCAAAAAAAGTGCACATTCTACACGGCAAAATACAGTATACTCAGTAGATTGGTCTCCTTCATAATATCACTATCAGACTTGTATATGAGTATCGCATACAATATGGGTATTAGACTTTTCCCCACATTTTTGTCATTATTAATCTCTTCTTGGCTCTTCCTTTTCTATAAATCAAATGTTTTCTTAAAATGTTTCCCATATCATCATGAAGCATTAGCCTAGTACTTGACTTTTATGCAATTTTCCTATGGCAGTGTCTCTAATTTTGGTCTATTGTCCATATGCATATTAAGCTTACGTCACCAGTTGTCTTAACAATCCAGACCTTGGGGCCTATACACAGATATTAATGAGGTTTAATTACCTTTCACGAAGTCTTGACTGTCTAAGAAATCATTGTGAGATTACATGACAGTTGTAACCAAGTTACCCTTAATTAAGTTCATGCACTTGCTTTGATACATTCATTCCTTTTTCTAGCCCAGTGATAAAAATGGCAGGTCATGTGATACCTAAACCTGACATCTTTATCTTAGCAATTTTCCATCGGGGTATTCCTGCTACTAGGCCTGTTTTAAAATAAATATCTCACACAGTGGCATTTAAAATATTTAACAATGGGTATGGCATGGCCCTGACCAGTCAGAAGAGATGCCAGGTCTACCCCACCCCCACCCCCGGCAAATGGGGCCAGCAGAACGACGGCTGTACAGGCGTCTTCTTTTGCCTGTACATGTGTAAAATCCAGTTCCTTCTCTGATTCAGGGGTAAATTCTCACTCAAGTCCTAGCATGCTGGCTCCATACTGGGAGTTGAAACCTCAGGCTCAAATGGCATTTACTTTTCTTCTTAAAACCTTTTACTTGGTGTGTTAGTTGTTTAATAATCTATATTTAAAATCCCACAAAAGCTCTTATGTTGTTCGTCTACAGCAGCTGAATCATTACACTTGTTTGGGGGCCTCCCGGGGGTGAGGGGAAGTTAAACAGGTGGTGCTTGGTGGCTAATGCACCTCGTATCTCATGTGATCTTTCCATGTGATTAATAATGACTGTGTTATTTGTGTGTTATTTCTTGAATGTACATCAACATTCTTTCCGTTTTTAACTGGGGCGGTAGGATTGCTCTGGATGGACTGTAGCGGGGCTTAGGTTATTGTGTTTTATTATGTTGTCATCACTTTAACCAAACCGCCTTCTTGGGATTGTGTCCCATCCTGCTAGAATCACCTCTTCCTCTTGGGCTTCTGCAGCAAGAAGAAATGACAGCAGAGCCTTGGAAATGACAAGGCATGTCTAGTGTCCAGTGTTGTGGCAGGGCCCCCGGCGAATAATACAGCCATGTGGGAAAGGTCGTACCTCCTGGTGGAGCCTTCTCCATTCCTGGTCCCCACCGCTGGGCTCTTACATTCTGAATCTCTGTGAGAGCCTTAGAAATGTATCTTTGCTTTGCATCAGAGGCCATACAGAATAAAATCTGAATCATGATATCACAGTCACCATTCTAGCCTCAAATATCTGTTTCATAAATGTTTAGATGATATTTTGCAGCATCATCACACTGAGTTTGGATTTGATCGTCATGGTTATTACTGTGTACCCTGAAAATAAGACCGGGTCTTATATTAATTTTTGCTCCAAAAGACGCATTAGGGCTTATGTTCAGGGGATGTCCTCCTGAAAAATCATGCTGGGGTTTATTTTCTGGTTAGGTCTTATTTTCAGGGAAACACGGTATTAGATTGAAGGCTACTTTGACAGTTTCTTTAGCAAGTTCAAGTACAAACTGCAAGTATATTTCAATCGTTCATTTGACCAGGGAAAAAGAATGTTGGGTTTTTTGTTTTGTTTTGTTTTGTTTTGTCATCTCAAAGTACCATACCCAACCAATGCAGATGTCCTCATAGGATACTTTCCATAAAAAAAACAAAAACAGATAGGATTGAAATAACTGGAAGGGACATGAAAAATCTCTTGGTCTCATTCTTCAGTTTATAAGCAAACAAACGAGGCCCGGAGAAGTGAAATGACCTGCCTAAAGTCGCACAGTTAGGTGGCAGGTCTGGGTTAGAGTCAGAATCTTCTGCCTGCTGAAATATTGTGCTTTCTACAATGCCACACCATTCTTCTGGTTTTAGGTTCTGCTAAGCCCACTGTAGGGTGTTGCAAAGAGGACATGGTCGTATAGAATCGGTCCCTTTATTAACGGCTACCCCACCCCCCAAAATTTGAAATTCTTGAATATTTTGTTAATTAAGACTTTCATCTTGTGCAAACACAGGGCATTTTTGGAAGTTGGCGAACAAAGCAGCCCCAGGTAAACAGCTGTAGGCTTTGGACTGGTGTGTAACAAATGTGCTTGGCCTGCATGTTGTGGAAGTGTAATTAAAGGAACAATTTAGGTATAGTCCACTTTGGGGGGATGTGGTTTTGTGGAGTAACATGTCCTACACTATTCTACCAGAACTTGGAATTTTTCCATGAAGATGTACGGAAATCTGATGTTGAATATGAAAATGGCCCCCAAATGGAATCCCAAAAGGTGAGTTCACCAGATCTGTGTCCCAACTGATAGCATGCAGATTAATTACCTTCCTTTGTAGATCTGTTTCTGATTAACATGTGTGATTTCCCTTCTCCACTCTCCCTCTCAGGTTACCGCAGGGGCTCTAACACCTAGTGACCACCCTAAGTGGGAAAGAGGAATGGAGAATAGTATTTCTGATGCATCAAGAGCATCAGAATATAAAACTGACATCTTAATGAAGGAAAATTCCGTATCCAATAAGAGTTTACTTAGAGACAATAGATACTATTCCCAGAAAAATGTGTCTAAGGCCAGTTCCAGTTTCTCTGGCATTAGTTCATCGGAAGATGAAATAAGTAAAGGGCCTAAAAGCTCAGGATTGCAGTACCCTGTATCTGACACTGAGAATCAGAAAATGAATTATGGAAAGACAAAAGAGACGAGTCAACAAGGACGAGAAAATACAGATAAGTGTCACCTTCCCTCTCCCACTAGATCAACTGAATTGAGTATTTGTGATGTGAAAATTCAGGATCAAGAGTTTCCAGTGACAGACGTGGGCCAAGTTGTGCTAAGACCCAAGGGGCCTCGGCATGCTCATGAGGACAGAGAATCAACCCCAAGTTCTCCCACGGAAGAAAATGCACCCACAGACAACATTGCCTTCATGATTACCAGAACCGCCGTCCAGGTGCTCTCCAGTGGCGAGGTCCGCGATATAGTGAGCAAAAAGGGAGAAGATGTACAGACGGTGAATATTGATGCCAGAAAAGAGATGACTTCCCAGCAAGAGGGAACTGAAAATGAAGAGCCAGTCGTGTGCCTCGACAAGAAACCAGTCATTATTATTTTTGACGAACCCATGGACATCCGATCTGCATATAAGAGACTTTCAACCATTTTTGAGGAATGCGACGAGGAATTGGAGAGAATGATGACCGAGGAAAAGATAGAGGAGGAGGAAGAGGAGGAAAATGGAGATGCTGTCGTCAAGAATAACACTTCCCAAAAGTTTCTTAAGGTTGCCTCAGGCAGCCCCAGATCAGGACTGCAGGCTGAACGTCAGTTACAGCCACACTTTTTCTCCACAGAGAACAAAGTACCAGGAGGACAGGAAATGAATAAAACCGAGCTGACCAAGTGCAGCCAAGCACATTCGCCGAGTCCAGAAAGCAAGTGTGATGTGACAGATGACCAATATGAAAACCCCAAGAAAAAGTTTAAGTTCAGATTCCCTAAAAAGCAACTCGCTGCCCTCACTCAAGCCATTCGTACAGGAACCAAAACAGGGAAGAAGACTTTGCAGGTGGTGGTCTACGAAGAGGAGGAAGAGGATGGCACTTTGAAGCAGCACAAAGAAGCCACGCGATTCGAAATTACTAGGTCTTCTCAACCTGAAGACACCCCCCAAAATATGCTCAAGAGACAAGAGCAGTCCAGTCCAGAGAACACATCTCCCAGTTCAAGAACTGATGAAATTAGAAAAAATACCTACAGAACATTGGACAGTCTGGAGCAGACCATAAAACAGCTTGAAAATACGATCAGTGAAATGAGTCCAAAAGCCCTAGTTGATACCTCATGTTCTTCCAACAGAGATTGTGTTGCAAGCTCATCCCACATACCCCGGGAGGCCTCTCCCCGATCCTTGCTAGTTTTGGAAGAAGCTCCCACTGTCCTAGAATCCCCCTCGTCAATACCTTCAGCTGCACGTAAGGTATCTTGGTCTGATGGAAAAGAAAAGACCCAGCTGCTTTCTTAAATCTGCCATAATCACCATTAGCAAAAGGTGTCTTGTGATTTACTTGCTTCCTTTCAGGTGGCTTGTTTTTTTTTTGTCTGTTCGTCATGGTACCTTTCTCTCACACTTTCTCCCTCCCCTTCAAAACAACAACTAGGTGTCTAACAGCTAATTGATTCTGTTTTTACCTCTGTTGCTGATTGGTGTTGGGTAACCGCAAGGATGCTGGGTCATCTATTTGCCATTGAAATGATTGCTCTGATCGTCACATTAAAATCCGTTTGATCAGTAGTGGAGCAGTTTTTCCTGTTTGATTCTTGGAATTAACCCCAGCGGTGTCTTCTGATGTCCCTCTTCTAGATCTGTCCTGCATGTAGGTCTGTGGCTTCTCACGTTGAGCTTCTCTGTACTAGATGGGGCAGCCTCAGTGATAACCCACTCACCGGCTGCTCCTTCTCTTCCCCTCCCTCTGTTCCTTCCCACAGGGCTCCAGTGGGACCCCACAGACAAGCAGGATGCCAGTCCCCATGAGCTCCAAGAACAGACCCGGAAGCCTGGACAAACCTGGCAAGCAGACCAAACTGCAGGACCCCCGCCAATATCGTCAGGTAGTTTTACCTTAAACCCAATTTTGGATGGACGCTCTTGTGGTTAAGAAGCAAGTCACTGACTTAGTTAATACCAAATATTGTGTTTTCTTTGTAAGCTATGGTTTACGTAGACGTCCTGGATCTGGGGGCATGAAGAAAGTCTAAAAACCTTTGTTGAACTTTCCACCACGCTTTTGCATGCTTGCAATAAAACATCTTTTTCTTTGTGACTCCAAAGTTTAACTGTTAACACAAACTGCCAGAGCAGTTGGCTTTTCTTTGGTGAATGTAGTGGTTCAGCAGAGCACCTTGGGAAACCAAGCCAGACAGACCTGTTGTCGAACTGTCCTGAAAGTCACCCCTACTAACGTATATGTTGATTGCATTGCATTAGAGGCACATTAACTCCCCAACACGATGCCCAACCCCCACCCCAATAATAATAACCCACCCAGACGCATGGCTGACCCAGCACCCAGAAGTGGTCTTCCTTTTTTCCTGTTCTGCACATCCTCTGCTCTGTACTTTGGGGGTTTCCGCCAGGTCCAGTACAGCACAACAAGACTTAGCTCAGGCCTTGAACTCGTTTGGTTTGGTTTGGTTTGGTGTCTTTTATTTAATGTTTCTCAGAAGGGCTGTGTTGCCAGACCCTATGGAATGATCGTGTTACCAGCTTCCTGACAAACTCTCCCGCCATCTTTATTTGCAGGCTAATGGAAGTGCTAAGAAAGCTGGTGGGGACTGTAAGCCTACTTTCCCCTCCTTACCTGCTTCTAAGATTCCAGCCCTTTCTCCCAGCTCTGGGAAAAGCAGTTCTGTGCCCTCTTCTAGTGGTGACAGCTCTAACTTCCCCAACCCAACTGCTTCTAAACCATCGGTTCCTTCTAACCCTCTCAGCCCCCAAACAGGACGATCTGCTCCCTCTGCCTCCCTGATTCCCTCTGTCTCTAATGGCTCCTTAAAGTTTCAGAGCCCCACTCATCCAGGGAAAGGTCACCATCTTTCCTTCTCACTGCAGACTCCAAACGGCCGAGCAGCCCCTCCTTCCTGCTCCTCCTCCCCACCCTCCCCTGCCTCCCCCACTTCACTGAGTCAAGGTGCCAAGAGCATCAGGACCATCCACACTCCTAGCCTCACCAGCTACAAGGCGCAGAATGGAAGTTCAAGCAAAGCCGCCCCTTCCACAGCCAAGGAAACCTCTTAAAAACCAAATCTTATTAGGTTCAAGTTGGAGTTACATTTAAAAATTCAAAAAAAAAAAAATGTTAACAGTCTTCGACAACTGTTTTCACGAGAGAATGTAACATATTGCTGTATTGTTTGAGGCTTAATGCTAAGTATGTGCTAAATACTGGATTAATAGATTTCAGTAAAGCTTGTTTGTTTGTTTTTTACTTTGTTGCTGTTGTAATTACATAGTGTTAACTGTCTATATCCAATCCCTGTTAAATGAAGTAAGCATGTGTTACCGAAAGAGAGAGTATGAGGAGAGAGAAGGGTGTGTGTGAGAGGAAAAAAAAAAATGTATTCAGCATGTAAAACATGTATGATTCCAGAATTTTAGTATGTTTTGTATAAAAATATTTTTCATTACGGAGACTAGAAGTGAACAGAGAAATACACAAGTGTGACTATACAAATTGTAAAACAGATACTATAATATTTCCTTTTATTTTAGTGTTATTTAGCTTTATTACAGATTTCTATTTTTGTCAAAATTTCATGGTTTCTTTCGAGATCTTTTTTGCCAGAACATTTTGATACTATAGCATTGTACATTTGAAAGTAGTGTGCTAGACAACAAGCCAATGAACTTCAAGCCAACACAGGCATATGTAGAAGGCAAGTTATCAAACCAATTGCACTGCCATGAAAATTATGTATAATAATTTGCCAGGCCAAGCAAGCTAGTGTTCTTTTTCTTTTTTTCTTTTTTTCTTTTCTTTCTTTCTTTTTTTTTTTTTTTTTTTTTTAACATATTGGGATTCTCTAGTAGTTTTCTTTGCAGTATCTAACCCCTGTCTTTGTTTTCTGAGACCTGGTAACCCACATTATTACATTGTGGATTTTAAAATGTACACTTCTGTACGGTTCTGTAAACTGATAAACTTTTGTAAATATATAAATAGACATAAAAATACTGTATGTGACAGCACACAGAGTAGTTTTCCCACACCAAAGTTAATTTTTATGCATGCTTTAAAAACATATATTGGGATGGGCAGAAATGGGACTATCCATATCTTTTTAAAAAGCAACAAGTTTGCACAGCTAGAGTGTTTTTGTAAATAAATGTATTTGTATAACACAGTCATGTAATATACAGAACTATAAGCAGAGACTTTGCAAAACTAAATAAAGGGCTGCATGCTTATTATTTTTTGTACCTTGTCACTATAGCTACTTCCTAGTCAAAGGACAAAACATAACTGGTGTGGGCTTTGAGGGCATTATAAATAACATGTAACCAGCCACAAACTGGTTTTCTGAAAGCTCTATTTCTCTGAAAACTCTGGGGTGACTCAATGAGTTCTTGATTAATTCAATGCAAGCATTGTGCCTTCCATTGTAAACTGCTGACTCTCTGTGGCTTATCAAGGTTTGGCTAACAGAAAGCAAACCTGGGTACAGGGTTTCCACCCTCATTTGCCAGAGAGGGCTCTACCTACTTTCTCTTTCCTGTTTAAATTTCCAGTAGAAGTAAAGCAGAAATAAAATGTCTTTATCACTAGGAATTTTTTTTTTTTTTTCGAGTTCTCAATTTAAAAACAAAATACTATTGGTCTAGCTAACATTATACTCCGGTTTCCTTTAAAACAATAAGAATAAAAGTTTGTGAAAAATAATACCAAGGTTATGAATTTACTTCAAGAACAATCTCAGGAATCCATTAATCCTTATTTTTTGCCTCCACAATATTTAACTTGGTGGTTTGTTTTAAAATACAAATATTCTTATTACTTTAGCACCTGGTTATTAGTGTTTGCACTCTTCAGGCTAATTGAGCTGGCATGCTTTCACCAGAAATATTTTATCATATCTCCACTCATTATAGTAATCACGTTTCACGTAGTGCTCAGAAAAGCCGTTATCTTACATCTTTAGGTATAAAAGGCTCCAGCGTTTCAGTCATGTCTCACTATCGACTCAATAACTCCATACATATAATGAGCTAATTCATACCAGTTTGTTGGCTCCTGTGTATGGACAGGCTGAGACTTCTGGGTAAGCAGCTAACCAACAGATTGTGGCTCACGTTTTCACTTTAACTTCAGACTTCCCAGCGCTCTGGCAGGACATACAGGTGATGGTCAATTTCAGCCAGTGTAATCAAGGAAAGAACATGTTCACCAGGTAAGGGAAAACTCAATATAGCCCCTGCCCAAGACCCAGCAAAGTACAGTTTGCCTCCTTAGGAAATAGGAGGGGAGACCATCCTAATTGGAGGAACTGAACCAGGTGTGCACACCTGCCTATGACAACACTTAACAAAAAGCCACCTCATGTCCCTTAACATCTAAGGTGGGTGATGTTAGATAGTATGGGCTGCTGGATTTTCAGACTTCATTAAGGACTCTTAACAGATTCTCACTACATTATCTTTTAAGGTCACCATTAAACTTATCATTGCATCTCAGAATATTCTCAGAAGTAAGCCAGGGGGCTTCTCAGATTTATTCAACAGTCCGTAATTGGTGCTACCTGCTGGTTATGCAGCCTTGAGCATGTCTTGGTTTTCTCATCAGTTAGTGAAGACCAATAATAGAACCTTCCTCATATGACTGATGGAGGGTTAAATGAGATGTATAGAACATCCCTAAGACAGAGCCTAAGACATATATCGAGCACTCCATAAAGGTGGGTTAGGATTGTTGCCGTCATTCTCACTGCTGTGGTGATGATCCTTAAGAGGCTTCCAGTCTAGTGGGAAGGGGGTGGCACAAACACAGGTGGGCAGGGGAGTCAGACAAGGGCGGTCGTTTCATGGAGGTGATGGTGGTGGCCCTTGCAGGTGTAATACAGAACTTTTCATAGTGTTAACAGCATTGAAGCGGCTGCTTTTCTTTTAATGCTGCTTGGGACTGGAATTCTTTCCAAAGTAAAACTTTTACACAGACTTGGAACAAAGCCAGAGCCCTAAAACCACGGCTATAGAAGGGTGGTCCTTTTGTGAGGTTGCTGTTTTCAGGCATGGGAGAAGTTGTACCCAAATCACCCCAACCCAGACCCGTCTGGTGGTGAGAGGGGTAGCCAGTGCCCATCTCTGAGCCAGTGCCAGGGGCAAGACCCATGAGGAAAAGTATCTACATTCACTGGGTACTAAGAGCAGGTTTGCCCACTCTCCCCATCCCGCAGCCAGATTCATGGCAAACCCAGGCCACTTCCTGACTTTCTGTCCTATAATTGAAACTAGTTTCCTCTCCTCTCTGTGGTTCTGTAAACACAAAGGCATTTGACAGCAACCAGGAGTTTTTTGGAGGGAGCAGAGAAATGAAGACTGCTTCTACCGAATATTCAAAAGGTAATTTTGCAAAAGTAACTAGGTGACCTTCTCCAGGCCACCGTGCACAGTCTGATCTACACTCCTGAGGAGATAAGATCCAAAAAATAAAGAAGTGATCACAAGAGCACTTTTGAGGAGAGAATCCCAGGCCCTGCCAGAGCTCTTGGCCATCCAATTCCAGAGCCACCTCAGAGGCAAAGGCTCACCCTGGTAACCTGGAGGCAAGGGCACTACCGGCTTCTACTCCCACCACATCCTGCAATGGCTCCCTCCTCCACGAATGCCTCCATTGCTAACACACTGCATATTTTTCAGTCCCCACCTTTGGCTTTCTTTAAAGGCTTTACCTACTAAGATTCCATATTAAACAAATGAGATTGAGTCCCCTTTCTATTGACAAAGGGCAGTAGGGACCAATCTTGCACCTTGACCAGTCAACACACCTCTGCAGGGGGTAGGAACACAGATAATCCAAAACGTTGGTGAGGGCAGTCCTGCCATTCTTTCTGGCGAAGGCAGTAGTATACAGATCAGACCAAAAATTATAGACATATTAGAGATCTAAGTGTCTCTGGTCCTGCTCCCCGCACAAGAACGCAGGATATGGTGGGGCCAAAAAGGAACACCCACAGAGCCACAGATAGAGGGGCACTATATTCTCACTGGCAGCTGGGTTGGAGATAAAGGAAACAGGAGACACACAATCTGCCATCCGCTTCTCTGCCAACCAACCTACCTGCCGGTGTAGCCACAGCAGTTATATCAGTGGCTAATGGGTAACCGGTAATTGCTAATGGCCAACTAGTTATAGCTGATGGCCATCTAATAACCGAGTCAGCACCGTTCCACATGAGGCCAAGAGCGTGGAAACCGCTCTCCTGGCTCTGTCCCCACACTAAGTTTCTTTAGATTTACAAGCAAGGCAAAGGTTCGTCTCTGACCTGCCTGTGTCCTTTTTGGGTGTCTTTCCCCCTTTCTGAGTTTGTGTTCTCTGCACTATGGGCACCAGTGTGTGAGTCTGCGGCCTCAACGCCTCTTTCTTCCACATCCCTGGTCTCCTCTCAGCCAGGAAAGTGTCTTGCAGGCATGGTCCCTCCTCTTTCTGAAGCACAGGGCCTTCTCCACCGCCTGTACCTTGAAAAGTCCTTTTTGTCCTGACATCAGCTCCTGTAAACCAAGCCAAGAGGGAGTATTTTACTCGCAAGAAAGAGTTCACTCACCTGGAAATGGAATCAGGGAAGGGAACTTTCAGGAATAAATAGATCATTGTATGGTGATTACAATCAACATTCTTCATTTCCCCAAATGAACAGAGTCACACACCTTACATAACCTGGACAAAGAATGTCCTTTCACTGAGTGACCCCAGAGAGGTCATGACCTCCTGCCCTTCTGCCTTGTCTAAAATTCCTCAAAGGAGGAGCTCCTGAGGCAAAGCAGGCATCCTGTCCTGTGGGCTCTGGCTGCTACCTGCCCGTAGTCTTAGCTCAGACCACCTGCCCGTGGCTCCTTCTGCCCATCGGACAAGCCGAAGCCACAAGTTGCTCCTCCTGCCTGGAATATTCTCTCCAAAAAGCCTGGACCAGGACCTTTGCTGTGAGCACCATCTCCATAGCACTTAGGGGAGTCTGAAGTATATGGTGGGATGAGGTGGCCAATAAAAAATAAATACAGGAATTAATGTCTGTACATACACCCAGAGGGACCCATAGCAGGATCTGCTAAAAACCATGGACAGTGCTCTTCTGTGCAGACACAGGCTGTTGGAGGGGGGATGTGGGGCTCATACTGTTCCTAATATTCATGTCGTCCAGAGCTAAAAAAATTGACTCCCTTAATTAGGACTGCAGCATTTTAGGAACAACCATTCACTTGCTGCCACCTGGTGGTCATTTCTGAAACTTCCCCTAGGGGACTATTGCAAACCCAGCGCCTTGCTAAATCTTTCAACTTCCTTATCTCCGTTTTGCTACAGCTGTAAAAATGTACAACCCACCAGCTGCATGCAGCCGTGGCCCTGGATGAATGTGTGAGGCAAGTGGCATTTGTCCTCAGGTCAGGGCTTCCTTTTCAGAATTATCCCCCATCATTCCTATTTGGGGGGGAAGTGATGACAAACTAAGGCACTAGAAAATTAATGTTTACCTCCAAGCACTTTAGAGCCATAAGAAGAGAGCAACGTTTGATCAGCGGGTTGAGCATCCAGTGATGGAATTCCAAGTATCAGGGCAGAACTGTATGGACTGAATGCTGGTGTCCCTTCCCATGTTAACACCCTTCCCCCAATGCGATGGTATTTGGAAGTGGGGCCTTTGGGAGGTAATGAAGATAAGCTGAGGCTGTGACATTGAGGCCCTCACGCTAAGAGGAGACAGACACCTGAGAATGTGGTGCTTGCAAACTTGGAAGAGAGTGCTTAGCAGAACCTGATCTCAGACTTATAGCCCTGTAATGCAGGGTCTCAGCTCCCACTCCCCACATAAGAACGCAGGACATGGTGAGGCCAAAAAGGAACAACAACGGAGCCATAGGTAGGGGAGTCATACCACTATATTCTCGATGGCAGCTGGTCGAGACACAAAAGCAAACATCTGCCAGTACCCCAACAAGGGATCTCCCTGCACCCCAGTCTCGCAGGCTGCCAGCAAGACACAGGAAGTAAGATCAACACAATCTGCAATCCACAATCTGCTTGCTCACCGCATTTGCTAGCCGCAATTTGTGCTTGCTAACGTAGCCACGGCAGTTATATTAGTGGCTAATGGCTAACTGGGTACAGCTGATGGCCATCTGGCCCTCTGATCACAGCTAATGGCCATCTACTACCGGAGCCAGCACCTTTCCATGTGAGGTCGAGAGCCTGGAAACTGCTGTCTGGGACTCCATCCCTAGAAGCCCCCAGAACTGTGAGAAATAAATATCTGTTGTTCAAGCCCCCAGTGTGTGGTATTTATTATGTCAGCCCGAGCTGATAAGAACTGAGGTGGAATCCCTTGGGAACTAAATCCCTATGGGTATGAATTCAAGTCCCTTTGAGGCAGCCCTCTCTCTGGTCACCATGAATTTCCCATTGTTCCATGTCTACTTGGCATTTCTGGAGAGCGTATTGCCATCCACAGCAGGGATGAAGGAGCTAGAAGCTGTAAACATGTAGGTAGACAGGAAGCCACGAGGGGCCCTGACTCAGCCAAGCTCACCAAAGCAACGGTTCAAGTGCCAAGCCACACGACCCCTGCTCTACACCTGTGCACTTCACTCAACGAGGAATTTATATGTATCCTGGTTACATTTTCACCTGTTAGTCAACAGATCATTCCAGGTGCATTGAATTAAAATCCAAACCCTTTAATAGGGCCTGCAGGGCTCAGCCATGTGGCTCCTTCCAACACCTCCCACGTGGCCTTCTCATACTCTGCAGAAACTTTTTGCCTGTGAGTGAACGCAAAGACATTACCTGTGTGCATCAATAACTCTCAGCTTGTGGGTAACCCTGAAATGTCCCCCAACGTCATATTAGAATGTGGGAGAGGTATATGGAATTTTCATCTGCAACAAAGGGCCGTGTGTTCCAAAAAAGGTGGAGAGATTCTGCTCTGGCATCTTTCTGAAGTGCTGCTGTCAGTACTTCCATGTCCAGACTCGGCCGTCGGCACTGCGTGAGTCATGGCACAATTCAGAATCTGAACTGTTCTCTGTTCTTCTCCATGGACTTCCCCGCCAGAGCTGATCCATCTCCTGGCGACTATTAGCTTGATCGCAGTGGTTCGCAACCAGAAGTGCTTCTGCCCCCAACATATATTTAGTAATATCTGGAGACATTTTTGGCTCTCACAACTGGGAGGAGTGGGGGTGCTACTGACACAGTGGGTAGGGTGCTGTTAAACACCCTGCATTGCACAGGGCAGCCCCTACAACAAGGAATGACCCAGCCCAGGTGTCAGCAGTGCCCAGAGGCCCTGAGGTTGTATCACATTTCCTATGCAAAAGCCATTCCCTGTGACACAGAGTGGCCTCCAGGGCGAAGGAAGCCAAAGGTGCTTGTCATGCGGGAGATCCTGCTCACTGCACCATTTGTCGTGCAGGGAGGCCCTGCGGGGTCTCTGCTCCCGCTCCCCACATAACGCAGGATATGGTGAGGCCAAAAAGGAACACCCACAGAGCCATAGGTAGGGGAGTCATACCACTATATTCTCTCTGGCGGCACTATCCGCAAACCGCCATCCACACTTGCCAGCCCAGCCGCCATCTTCTTGCTAGCCCCCATTCTTCTCCTTTCTCCTGCTAGCGTAGCCACAGCAGTTATATTAGTGGCCAATGGCTCACTGGTTACAGCTGACGGCCAACTAGCCACAGCTGATGGCCATCCCATCACAGTTGATGGCCATTTACTACCTGAGCCAGCACCTGTCTATGTGAGGCCGAGAGCCTGGAAACTACTTTCTGGGGCTCTGCCCCTACAGTGCTCCACACACTGAGAACCTCCTCGTGCTCTCGCTCCTCTGCTCCCTCTTTATGCCACCACAAACTTTTGCCCTTTTCAAACTTTTGCCCTTTCATGTTTAACATAAGTTTCCCTGTTACAAATAAGGATTTGAAGGGAGAGAGGAGGCCATGTAAATTCCCTCAGGTATCTATCGCAGGGTAAAAGTCCTGTCCTCTCAAAGCCACTCAGAATGGGAACAGTGATGAGGACCTGTGGTCTCAAGCGTGACCACCCATAAGCATCAGCTGTGGAGCTCGGAAAAACTCACAGTCTGGGGAGGGGGCGGGCCATTTGTGTGCTGGAAAAGCTCACCAGGTCTCAGCCATGTAGGAACAGCTGAGATAACAAGCACAGCTCTACCTCAAAGGTTCACCATGTGGTACTGCACCTTCTCCCTGGCTCTCAGCAGCTACGTGGGGACAAAGAGAGAGTCAACCGGAACCTCTGTGGCTCCCTCACCAACCCAGGGCATTACGTGACTTGCTCTTCTGAGTCTACGGTTGGGGGCTGGGAGCGCAGCTAGGAGGGGAGCCAGAGGGAGGGGAGGGAGGAACGAAGCAGACATGCTGGGAGAAGCGGATAAGTCTAGTTAGAGAAGCCCTGGAGTCCCCGGAAAAGAGGGGCTATGCGTGGGCCTGAGTCCCAGGTGCTGCCTCCATTCCAGGCGGCTTTCCAGTCCCGGGGCCAGTTCTGAGGCACCACCGCCTTTTTTTTTCTGGAGGTGGTCAAAGGGTTCTTGCTTGTGAGTAGAACATGCTGCATCCCGACATGCTCTAAGGGCCCTCCCATAGGGAGTCCTGCCAGATGGGTCCACGATGAAAAATCACATGTGTAAGCTCCTGGGCATGATTTCCAGAGGCCCTGTTCCCTGAAAAGTGAGGGTGTCATCCCTTCCCACGATGACTTGCGATCTTCAGATCTTTCAGCCCTCGAAAAATAAAGTACCCCCAAAATGTGGTCAGAAACCCAAAATAAAAAAAACTGTACTCTGGGCACAGGGGCAATTAGGAAAACCTCACAGAGAGGCTGTCATCTGGGGCTTGATGGCTCATTTGAACCTGCCTGTCATTTGAACCTTGAGGTGCAAGCAGGAAGTAATGAGGCAAAGAGGTTGTCATGCAGGGAGCCATGCGGGGTCTCAGCTCCCGCTCCCCACATAGGAACACAGGACCTGGTGAGGCTAAAAGGGAACACCCACGGAGCCATAGATAGGGGAGTCACACCACTACATTCTCACTGGCGACTGGGTTGGAGACACAGGAAGCAGGAGCCACACTGTCCGCAACCCGCCATGCTAACTGCAGTCCGTGCTTGCCAGCCCAGCCACCATCTTCTTGCTAGCCCCCATTTTCCTTGCTAGCCCCCCATTTTTCTGCTAGCATAGCCACGGCAGTTATATTAGTGGCCAATGGCTCACTGGTTACAGCTGACGGCCAACTAGCCACAGCTGATGGCCATCCAATCATAGTTGATGGCCATTTACTACCCGTGCCAGCACCTTTCCACGTGAGGTCGAGAGCCTGGAAACTGCCCTCCTGGCTCTGTCCCCACAGAGGTGGATAAAGCATCAAGTGCAGATGATGCCACGTGTGTGGCTGCAAGGTACCTAGCAGCCCCCAGCTTGGGAGCTAACCTGGAGAGGACTGTGTGGGAGCACAGAGAGCGGCCTGTGGGCTGCAAGGGGAGATGGGCTCCTGAACCCTGGGCTCAGGGGTTTTGTCTAAAGGGTTTGGACCACTTTAACCAGCCCCTAGTTATTCTGGCCATCGGCCCTCGAGGAGGCCACAGCCACCTTAAAACACTGTGGGGACAGAGCCAGGAGTGCAGTTTCCAGGCTCTCGGCCTCACATGGAAAGGTGCTGGCTCAGGTAGTAAATGGCCATCAACTGTGATTGGATGGCCATCAGCTGTAACCAGTGAGCCATTGGGTACTAATATAATTGCCATGGCTTCGCTAGCAGAAAATGGGGGCTAGCAAGATGGTGGCTGGGCTGGCAAGCACGGATTGCAGTTAGCACGGTGGGTTGTGGACAGTGTGGCTCCTGCTTCCTGTGTCTCCAACCCAGCCGCCAGCGAGAATGTAGTGATATGACTCCCCTATCTATGGCTCCGTGGGTGTTCCTTTTTGGCCTCACCATATCCTGCGTTCTTATGTAGGGAGCGGGAGCAGAGACCCTGCAGGCCACCCCGTACGACACATGACGCAGTGAGCAGGGTCTCCCGCACGACAGTCACCTTGAGGATTTGAAAGTGTGAGTTGCCTGAAGTCCCACCACATCTACTCTGTGCCTCATTATGAGGCAATTGTATGAGGTCCCAGCAAACTCAATCCTTTTCCTCAAAGAACTCAAAATCCAGCAGAAAGGAGGGACAGCAGAAAGGTGGTATTGGTAGGGGTGCTGGGGCAGGTGGGAGCCCAGCACAGGATGGCGTGGCCCTCACCCACCCACAGGGGAAGAGGACAAGTGACGTTTGAGAAGGGCTCAAAATGAGAAGGGCTTTGCACACTATGCAGCAAAGATAGTAATTTTCTTTGTAGGCAAAAGGAAAGTATTTATGGATTTTAAGCAGAAAAGTAACACGATTTGCGTATTGAATACCATTTTAGAAGGGGGTAGGGAATGGGGAAAGGGAGGTAGAGGCTCAGAGTTGAGAGGGCTCATGAGCAGGAGCTGCAGCTTTGCAGAAGCTGAAGGACAGATCGCAGAGGCTGGCAACTCACTCCATCTGGTGCCTAACTGCATGTGTGGGACTGTGTTTCCACCTGGCCCAGAGTCTCACTTCTCCTGCCCGTTCATTCCCACTCTGCCTTCTGCAAAATTAAAATACCCTGCTTGCCTACGGATGACTTTCAGAAGAAGAAAATCTCTGAGTTCCATAGACATGAGCTGGCACATATGCAGCCAAGCACATTGGCCTCATTCTGTTGCCATAGCAATACCAGATGCTTCTGGCAAGATGGTGGCACTGTGAAAAACTGATATTAAAAAAACAAAACTTGGCTTTTAACTGGAGACCAAATTTTTAAAAATTAGCTCAATTATTGTCTCTAGTTCAGTCACGCCAAAGCCAGAGGGAGGACGGACCTCCCGGAGAATGTCTTGACGCTCCCAGCTTTCTCAAGGAACCGCTACTGTGAGTTCGGCCACACTATCTACCACCTCTGGGCTCTAACTGCCCCCTGTCAGTCAGGGCCAGAACTGTCTGTCCTTATTTGCTTCCAAAGAGAATGCCACCTCATTCTGGCCCCCCATGTGGTGGTGACAACCAGGTTGCTGTGGCAAGAAGAGCTCAGTTTCCATAGATCAAGAGGGGACGGCATGCAGCCCAGGTGACAAGCTGCATTCACAGGAAGTCAGCCCCAGGCCAACCTTGGGCTCAGGCTGCCCTCCCTCACTCGGACACTGCCACTGAAGCATCAGGGAGTGGAAGTGGCTTTCTGTCGTGCTATTTTCCTGCCACAAATTAGGAAAGACCAGGCGTTGCTTTGAGTCAGTGACCCAATCAGCTTATTTCTCCCCAAAGCTTTCCTCATATCCATCCAGTGGGAACCAGGTCAGGAAAGTGGCGCCTGAGCGGAGATAGTCATTATTCCAGGGATAAGGGGTGGGGGGGTATTGGCTGAGGGGGACAGACACACAGGGTGATGTGATGAGGGTGAGTATTGTTCTGAATTCAGGAAGAGCAGCAGCAACGTCAGTGATGGCTACCAGAAGCTGAGATGCACCAGACTCAAGAGAGTTTGAGTCAAGAAAGAAGCAAGGCGACATCTGCAGAGCCAGAGTGTCATCAATGAGAAAGCTTCGAGGAAACAGAGAGACTGTCCTAGAATGTGGCGACTGAACAAGAGCAATGGGCTCACTTCCAATCTTTGCAGAGCTGGTATATTCCGTTTTGATTTTAAGAAAAGAAATTGTGTGCACCAAGCTATCGTTTGGATTTCAAATAGGAATTGAGCTTGGCAGTATTGTTCAGTTTGAAAATTGCAAATATGTATTTTATCTCCCTAGGAAATGATTTTTGTTAACAGGAAATAAAATAAATCAATTATTTTTCTGAAGGGAGTTTTATTTCTCAGAGCCCTTATGCCAAATTTACTTTCCTATGAAAAACTGAGACTGCTTATGAAAATGGTCCAGAGTTGGTAATTAAAATCATGTTGAAATTACATATGTAAGAGAAATTAAAAGTGTCTAAACAATCAAAAGTTGTGTTCTGTGGTTCCTCTATATTTTCTTCTTGATACACTTCACCCAGTAAATTCTCACTTTAGAAAATCCTCATATATAGATAAAAACCTCTGATATATCACAATCAAAAATCCTCATATGACTAGATTTTATTACGATACATAACATTGACCTGATGTTTTCTTTTAGTTTTGTGCTCTTTTTATAAAAGGGTATAAATCTCTATAAATTTTATAAGTCCTAAAATTCTGTTACTAAAACAAAAACTGGAACCACTGGAGTCAGTCTGATGGTCTGACCTGGTGGGAAACCATCTGTCATTCTTGGCTCCATAAGCGTGGATGGATGACTGAGTCTCTCTGCCTCAGTTTCCTCATCTGCAAGAAAGGGATATAATACTTCTGTCTCATCTAGAACTAGGTTCAGCTGCATGTGGCAGAAAACCCAAAATAATAATGGCTTAAACCAGAGAGAAGTCTACCCCTCTCCCCTGTCCAGGCCCCGACGGGAGGGCCCACAGCTGGTGTGGCAATCTACCGTGTCACGTACACAGGCTCCACTGTGCAAGGCTCCCATTCCCGGGTCACCTCATGGCTCAGGAGGGCTTCTGGAGCTCCAGGCTCCATCAGGAAAAAGAGGAAAACACATAGAAATCCATGCCCCTCCCTTTGAGGACACTTGCTGGAAATCGCATAAACCACTTCTAGACAGTGGGCAAGAACTTAGTCACATGGCCCCCCTCGCTGGGAGATGTGCACTCTGTATGAGGAGACACTGGGAAATAAGCAGGACTCTGTGCCACAATCCATCTCACTGGGCAACTGGGAGAATTCAGTGTGTGGATTCATGGCAAACACTAAGAACAGGGCCTGCCCGGCACATCGTCTCTGCCCACTCACGTGAGCTGTTATCACCATACAGGGAGTGGTGGGGAGAGGCAGTTTGGCACTGAGGAAACGTACTTCTCAAAAGCACTTCCTCTTCAACTGTCCTTTCCTATTTTTTCTTATCCCTGATAAGATACTGGGATTGGGGCTGGGGAGAGGGGCCAAAGGTTTGTACCTTCTTCATTCAAGAACATCTAATTCACTGTAGGACTTAGCGTGGTCCCTTGAGGCTTAAAGCAGAGACTGCAGTAGCCACGTGCAGTGGGCCCAGGCAGGTGCGGGACGCAGGCCGTGGGGCCCGGGTGAGACAGAAGCACACGCCGTCCCATGAAGGGTGGCCGTGATCCTACCCCTGCTCTGCAGGAATGTGGGACTTGTGGGACGAGTGATGCCAGACCTTCGTTTTAAAAAAAAAATCTGGGTTTTTATGTGACATCTCTTTCTGCTCACCTTGAACACTCATCTTATGGCCACAGGCAAGTTGTCTAAGAGCCCCTGAGAGGAACATAATTAGGTAAGGGACAGGCTGCAAAACGCAACAAAGAGCCTCCGCTGGAGGACGTGCTCCTGAAATATTACAAGGCAAGGTTACGTAGGGAGGGACACAGAGGGCAGAGCTGACCAAGGGTGGCTGGCGTGGTCCTGCTTCTGCAGCCCCTTGTCAGCAGGATAAGGAGCCCAAGGAAGTTTGAATGCTTTGGCTACAACTTTACGATTCAAGAGTTTAGTTTGGGCGGCCGGTTGGCTCAGCTGGTTAAAGCACAGTGCTCATAACACCAAGGTCTCTGGTTTGATTCCCACATGGCCAGTGAGCTGCGCCCTCCACAACTGACTAAAAACAACGACTTGACTTGGAACTGAGCTGCGCTCCCCACAACTAGATTGAAAAACAACGACTTGACATCCTGGAAAAACACACTGTTCCCCAATATCCCCCAATAATAATTAAAAAACAAAAAGAATGCAAAACAAAAACATTTCCAAGCAAACATAAATCAAGTGACTTCATTAGCCAACCCACACTAAAAGACATAATTAGAGTTCTTCAGGAAGCAGGAAAAAGACCCCAGATAAAAGAATGAAGAGCAGTAGAAATACTGTTTCCCCGAAAATAAGACCTAGCCAAACCATCAGCAATTTGACTTGGAGCTGATGGGTCCTAGAAAAACACATTGTTCCCCAATATTCCCCAATAAAAACTTTTAAAAAATTAAAAAAGAATCTTTTAGAAGTAAAAAATTGGAATGTTAAAAAAAAATCAACACAGGCTAAGGGAAATTTCAATAGGTTTCTTCAAGTCAGTCACTTTGGCCAAAATGAATAGAGATAATGAACAAGTTAAAAATTTTAAGCTCTCTGTCTGCTTAAAAAATGAAACGAGGGAGACTGATTTGTGTGTGTGTGTAAACAACATAGTCTGAAAAATGTAAATGCTTGTTGCCCAGGTTAACAGGTTTTGATTTCTTGGTGTCTGAGATTAACCACAGAAGAGTAAAATATTATAAAGTCACCTGGCTTCACAGGGGCCCTAACTGGTTTTAATTATTGAGAGATTTTTATTCTATAATTCTTAAGATAAGGGCTCCTCTAAGAAAACTCTCCCGAGGCTCCTGTGTGACTTTATGAGCTACCAAGAATCAAATATTGACTTTCAAAGCCAGAGACTAAGTGGGCAACATAATGCCTGATTCCTCCTCCCCTAACTCTTCGAAAAGCAACCTCTGTGCAGTCTCAAAAAGAAAAAGAAAAAGATCATTTTGGTATATTGAACTATGTACACCATGACAACTGTTTACGTTTTTGGCACAAAGATAATACAGATGAAATTACAAATCTATTATTCTGATTTGTGTGAAGAAAAACTGTAACATATGAAAAAACATTATAAGCAAGAGTCAGTAGAATACCGATGAAAGAATTAGACCTGATAAAATTGAAGCTATGGTAATTATAGGATCCAAAATATAATGACAGCAAACAAACGTAACAATACCTATGAGATACGGATTATTATCTCCTTCATTCTACATATGAGGAAACTGAGACACAGTTTGTAAATGGCAGAGCCTAAATTTGGCATCAGGCAGTTTGGTTCTAGAATTCATACCCAAATAAATGTTTAATACCTTATAGAAATAAAAGAAGGCACAAAAAGTGACGTAAACAAAAGAGAGCTCAAAACACTCACTGCACAGATGAGCCCACAGACTAGCCACAGCTGAAAGTAAAATTATGGGCTAGAAAGTAGCCCCCAAACAACTGACCCAGATGCAGCACAGAGGGAAAGGGAGACATAAAATATGAACAGAAGATGAGGAACATGGAGGGTAGAGTGAGTTTATTCAACACAAATTTAATAGGAGCCCCTGATGGAGATAATAGAGCAAAAGCAGAGAGTGAACATTGAGAAGTGACTGAAAAATGTTACAGAACTGATAAAAAATACCAAGTCTCAGTTTTAGAAAACCAAAGAAATTCTAAGCAGGATAATAAAAAGAAATCCATGCCTAGACACATTGTAGCAAAGCTTCAAAACACCAAAGACAGAAAGACTACCCTCAGTTCGTCCCAGAGTGAAGATAACAGGTGACCTTCACAGACCTAGGCAGACTCCCGGCTCACAGCAGCACCGGAAGCCCAGAGAGGATGGATCAGTCCTCTCCAAGATGTTGAGGGAAAACGTTGCTGTCAACCTCTAACTGTGGATCCAGTAAAACAATCTTTCCAGAGTGAAGGGAAAATAATTACATTTAAAGATAAATAAATGCTAGGAATGTTTTTCTCCAACTGACTCACTAAAGGAATTCAGGTAGCATGATTCCAGAAGGTCAGCCCGGAGTGCAAGAAGGAATAGTGATATGAAAATAGTCAGTGAGTGAGCAAGTCTAACATTGACATTGTATAAAACAACAATAAAAATGTCCACTTTATGGAGTAAAATAAGAATTCTGGAAAATTATGGTAGATAAGTTGGGAGAGGACAACTCGAATTAAAGTATGCTTACATCTTTTATGTCTTCAGAGGAAGGTACTGAAGCTATTGATTAAATTTATTTCATATGCATATCAAAGTTTCTGGGGTACATACTAAAAGGATATAAACTAGAGGAAAAATCAAAAGAGAAAAATATCCATCACTCCAAATTAAGGTAAGGATGAAAAGGAAAAATAAAACAAGAAAAAGGCAACTCAAAAGATGACAGAACAGCAATCAATAAGCATTGTCAATGTAAAAAGACTAATCGTGAAAGTTAAATGACACAGTTGTCAGACTAATGTAAAAACAAGAAAAAGGAAAGGAAATGCAGCTATATACTGTTTATAAGAACAACCTTAATATAGAGAGATGTAGAAGGTTAAAGATAAAAAAAACAGAAAAACATAGCAAGCAAATACAAACCAAAACAAAACTCATGTAGCTATATTAACATAAGACAAAAATACAAAGTAGGCTTTAAATAAAAGATGGAAAGAATCACAGAATATGATAAAAGTTTAAGCATTGTGTAATCATAAGTGTCCTTATAAGGGAGAAGTAGGAGCTACAGAAATTCTAAACTTGTAAGACAGATTCAAAAATTCTCCAAAAGCAAAACAAAAACGATAGAACAAGAAAGTGACAAATCCATCATCCCACTGAAAACCATCCTTAGTAACTGATCGACTCCCCCAAATCAGGAGGGTGTAGATTTGAAAATCTCAGTGGACAGAGAGTGGTGTGTACCTTGCAGCTGCAGAGTACTTACTTATCTTTTCCAAACACACATAGACATTCATCAAAGAACTAGGATCACAGAAACACATACATACTCTACCACAATGCAATTAAGTTTAGGAAAATTTACAAAAACCTAGAAAAAAACCTGTATCTTTGGGAAATTTAAAACATACTTCTAAACAACCCATGTGTCAAAAAGAAAGTATAATGGAAATTTAAAAATACTTAGCAATAAAACTTGTTTGATATAGCTGTACCATTTAGGGAGAAATGTACACCCTTCAATGAAGACTGAAAATGAGTTAAGCTCTGTAGCCTAAGCATTCAACCTGAGAAATTTAAAAAAATACAATAATCCCCCAATTGAAAGAAAAAAAACTAAAGATATTGTGTTGAATTACAAAATTCATGTGGCATCCTATAGGACCTAGAACAGCCTGGATAAGAATCAGGAAGGGAAATTTTTCTATCAAGCTTTATAAAGCATCAATCAGTCGGGGCCAACAGACTACGTGGGCCAACGAACTACAATAGTGAGCTCCACAGACCCCCACACAAATGGGAGTGTGAGATACAGGCGAGCGGGCCTTGCATATCAGTAGGGACACAGGGCACCAGTCAATACGTGGGATTGGGGCCACGGGATTGAAAAATATAGGTCTTCACCTCACAGCATGCACAAAACTTAAGGCCACATGGATCGCGATCCTTTACTTTTAAAAATGTACAGTTTTGGACCAAAAATTATACAACGACCCCATGTATAACCATATAATGTTTCCTCAATCTAGGCTTTCAGTGAGATCCTTTATTCAACATGTTCTTGCCACTGTTCGTTATTTGGAATACATCGGTGGTAAACCAAACAAAACCTCGGCTCTTGTAGGGTTTACAGTCTTGTAGATAATTAACATACGAGGTGTGACAATTAAGTTCACAAACTTGTTGCAACAATGCTGCTAACCTTTTTTGATTATCAGAGGGATTATTCATTACGAATTTGTACTAACTGGATAGTTAACCAAGTGTACTATTTGGAGGTGCTAAAAAGTCTGAGTGAAAAAGACGAAAACAACCTAAACTTTTCACCAACAATTCATGGCTCTTGCATCACGACAATGCACCAGCTCACACAGCACTGTCTGTGAGGGAGTTCTTAGTCAGTAAACAAATAACTGCATTGGAACACCCTCCCTATTCAG
The DNA here is from genome assembly GCF_036562045.2 of Rhinolophus sinicus. Lineage (NCBI taxonomy): Eukaryota > Metazoa > Chordata > Mammalia > Chiroptera > Rhinolophidae > Rhinolophus > Rhinolophus sinicus. Next base: position 96,385,995 of record NC_133752.1, read on the forward strand.
CTGATCTGGCCCCCAGTAACTTCTTTCTTTACCCGAAGATAAAGGAAATATTGAAAGGAAGACATTTTGATAACATTCAGGACATCAAGCGCAATACGACAGTTCTGATGGCCATTCCAGAAAAAGAGTTCCAAAATTGCTTTGAAGTGTGGACTAGGCGCTGGCATCGGTACATAGCTTCCCAAGGGGAGTACTTCGATGGTGACCATTGTGATATTCAGCAATGAGGTATGTAGCACTTTTTCTAAGATGAGTTTGTGAACTTAATTATCTGACCTCGTGTATGGCACTTACTAGATATCATGTACTTCTAAGCAGTAACATTAATCCATTTAATCCTTGATACATGCTAGTTATTACTTGTAAGTAGCAGAGCTATGATTTGGTGATTTCAGTCTGTCGGCCCTCAGAACCCCTGCTACTACTCTATCACCCCTTCATCCCTAATGTCTTGGTGAAGAGTGTGCTTTGCAATGTTTTTCCTTAAATGAATAAGTGTAATGATGCTAAGACATCCATTGTGTGTAATGAATTAACTTCCTTCCTATGAATCTATAATGGACGCGCACATCGAACCTTGGAAGAATTGAGTATAGCTACTCAAATCACTGTTCTGTGTTGTGCAATTCAGATGGGGAATCCTGGTGGAGAAAGGCTGCTAAGATGACCTTTAAGGGGCCAGAGTGCTGAAGAAAAGTACTACTCAGTTGAAACCCTATTCTCATGCTGCCCATTGTTATTATAATACCTGTTGCTGTAGCAGTAATAGCTGTCAGAAATTAAGCTTCTTAAGCATGGAGAACGTAAGACCTAGTCAAGTTCTTGGTCCCTGCCTCCTTATGCGTGGTGCATTTAAGGTTAATGTATACTAGAAACAAGCATGTCATTAGAATATAGTATTTTAAATACCTCTGGTCGCCCACAGCTGTGGTAGGTTCAATGGCCTCTGAAGATCCAGTCCTAATCCCTAAACCCTAGAACCTGGGAATGTCAACTCAGTTCATTTCTGAACAGCTAAAATTGGTTAGAATTCTCTTCCTTATATGGAGATAAAGTCCACCTCCCTTGTAACTTTTGTCCACTCTTTCATGTTAAGCAATTCGAATGCTTAAAGTGGAAAAGATAAGATTTGGGATACATGATAAATATTTTCAAATATTTGTTGGGTAGTTCTGTAGAAAAAGTAGGTTGGTTTCACTAACCATTGATTTCAATATATAAATTTAAAAATTCATCATGAAACTATGAACATCATTATAAGATTACCCAAATCTCTGTATTTACATAGTGCACTCAAGAACTGAGGCATCGTGGGCGTCCAGATGGTTCAGTTGGTTACAGCGCGAGCTCTCAACAAGGTTGCTGGTTCAACTCCCGCATGGGATGGTGGGCTGCGCCCGCTGCAACTAAAGATTGAAAATGGCAACTGGGCTTGGAGCTGAGCTGCACTCTCCACAACTAGATTGAAGGACAACGACTTGGAGCTGATGGGCCCTGGAGAAACACAGTATTCCCCAATATTCCCCAATAAAAAATAAAATAACTGAGGCATTGTAATTTTACCTACTGGGAAAATTCATCCACACGCCCCCAAATCTTATGCTAACTAATCTATGTGAAATGCAGCACATAGCATAGCACATATGCACCCTGGTTTTTGGTTTAATTCTGCTGGATTTTCATAACCATCATCTCTATTCTGTTCTTAAAAAGGTTTCAGGGCATCTTGTTTTCTGTCTTTAAGAAAGCATCTTTAGAAACCTCACAATGTGACAATTAATGTATCTCTATCTCCATCTCCCAGTATTTTCCGATTGGAAGGTTTGAGCTCGTCTTAGAAAGTCTACATCCTCTCCTCGGCTGGACAGAACTAAGCTTTCCCGTTTCCGTATGTCCTTTTACTTTTCTAAGTTACTGTTTTAGCTCTCATTCTAGCTTTCATAGCAGGGATGCTGGGAGGCCCATGCAGTGGTTCTCCCCCTGGGTGCAGCCCCACTCCCTGCTTCCGTTCTGAGCGACAGCTAGACACCCTGTAGTACAAGCAGCTCCCATTGTTCTTTCTGGCAGGACACAGACTGCCAAGGCATCCCTGCTGAGCCTATCGTTTCTTCACCTTGCAATAAAGTGGCAAGTAGGGACATTTTGCTTGTTGTCTTACTCAAGAATTCCTGGATCTGCAGTTTTGTAGCCAAAACCTCAGCAGTAACTACCAGGGAGGAGGGGGAAGCTGTCATCCTACCACACACATCACTCACAAAACAAATCCCAGATTCATAAACACCTAAAAGTGAAAACCACATGTTAAAGCTATTAGAAAACAAATACAGCATATACCTGTGGATATGGAAGTATTTAAGTGGGACTCAAAATGCACATATAAAAGCTGGTAGCTGATTAAATTTAAAAAAACAACAACACACCCTTAATACCTATACGATGAAATACCTTAAACAAAGTTTAAAGACCACCCACTGGAGGAAGGTATTTGAAATCCACACAACAGGCAAAAGATTAGTAGGGATCTCTGAGAGAGTCAATAGAAAACAAAATTCTTGACTAATAATGTAAGAAATGCAAAACAGTGAGGTGCCATCTCATACTCATCAGTTTTGTTGTAAAAAAAAAAAAATTTTAAACCCCCAAAATATCTAGTGTTCAAGAGGATACGAAGAAATGAAAAAATTCATGCCCTGCTGATGGAGTCCAAATGGGTACAACTTCGGGAATTAATTTGACAAAACCTAGTCAGGTGGAAAATGTGTGTGTAAGGAAGTATATGCAAAGAAACCACTCCCATAACCATGACCATCCCCAAGAAAATGGGAAAAAGAGAAAAATGAGAAAATAAAATAAACATGAGAAATAAAAGTGAGAAAATATTGCTACATGTAGCAATACAGATCTCAAAGAGAAACATATGAAGTGAAAAAAGCAAGTTCGATAGATACTATACCAGGATATATGTAAATAAAAAATATAACACTGTAATAATTATGGCTATACATATAATGAAAGTATAATGTGGACTGGAAGGATATACTCGTGATGTCTATGGGGAGAGAGGGAAAGGAATGGGAGTAAAAAGGGTAACAAAGTGGAGTAGAAACTTAACCAGAAATATTTATTTTGTTAAATAAGATCTGATGTAAATATAACAAAATGCTAATGTTTGCTAACCTTGGGTGATGTAAACAGTGTCATATTATTCTTCTGTTTTCAATTTTTACTACTTTTTTTAAAAGAAAGAAATGTTGCCAGTTAGAGGGTTCTAACAGAAGAACTGGAAGGGTGAGCTGAAACTACTTTAGGATCATCTGTTCTAACGCACTTGTTTTTACAGATGGGGAAACTGAGGCCCAGAGAAGTAAAGTCGCTTGTGCCAAGTCCCACAACGGGTTAGTGGCCAGATCATGGCTATAACCTGGTCCTTTGAACACCTAGCGCAGCATTCCAAGCAGATATGAAGTGAGGCTTAAATAATATGACCTTATGAAAAAATCAAGAAGTAGTGACTTTAAACATCTCATGTAATATTTTCATCTGCCACCTTTCTCAGGCAAAGAACCTGCATCTCAGCAAGCACTTCACAAGTGTCACAACCCAACACAAATGCTGGTTCCTTCTTTCAGTAAAGAAGCAGTATAAACTACTTTTAAAATGTGACCAAATAAACCTTAAAATATTTTAATTGACAAGTAGGAACAAAACTGAGACACACTGCTGTGGGATAGGCTATTACATTTTTACTAAAGTGAGACCAGAAAAACAGACTCAAGGCAGTTTGAATGACTGTAAATTGCTGAATTATGCCCGTGACAACAGATTACTTAAGCAGTGCTTTGTGGCTATCTGGGTGCTTTTAGAAAACCCATTGCTCCTACAATTTATTAGAAAACGAGTTGTTTTAATATTTACATATATCAGTACATATTCCTCTTTTGTTAGAATAAACATTTTCCTGGAATCTCCAGTGCCAAGTGTCAAAATTCCCCGTCTTAGACATTTTTAAATCTGTCTGACATTCTTATAGGTGAAAAAGCCTATTTATAATGATCTGAATTTAGGGGACATTTCCAACATAAATGGAATAGCTCATAGCAAACGATCACTCCTACAGAGAATAATTAGAAAAGCTGGATAAAATACATACAATCAACCAATCAAGAAACAAACTGGAGAGCTGTTAAGGCAGCTAAGACAAGGAGCCAAAATTAAAGTCATGCATCAGGAGAGGGGGTCTACTAAGAAGCAGGCTTTTATCAGTTCTGGGCTGGGGAGTGGGAAGTAAATAAATAAACAAGTGCAGGGGTGCAGGATGCCAACCAAGTTGGCTGAGACTTGAGGAAACAAATCCCTGAAAACTCTAGTAAGAAAACACTATAGAGTGTGTGGTTTTCCCTTTGAGGTATCTGCCAAATTCTTACATCACTCAGGGCAGGAGGCTAAGCTGAAAGCTAGTTGAAATACAGATTGGTGCTTCTGGTAGTCCCCAAGGACTGAGGAGACAGGCAATGAAGTTCAGGACACGCCAAGGAGGCCTTAAAAAATACTGTAGACTGTCAGTTCAGATCTCTGGCAAGTCATACCTTAGGAGAGGGGCGGAACCAGAGACAGACCTAGCCTTACAAAGACTGCAGTTCTGACTCAACCATCTTTGACTTTGCCTGCAAATACAGAGTGACCCAGACAGACGTCTTCACAGTAGCAGTAATACTTGCAGCTAACTTTTCAATAGTAACATAGAAACCAGAAGAAAAGTCATATTTTTAATGAAGGAAAATCCTAGCTTTCTATAGGAAGTAAACATATTCTTCAAAAAAAGAATGCAGGGGTGGCCAGATGGCTCAGTTGGTTAGAACGTGAGCTCTTAACAACAAGGTTGCTGGTTCGATTGCCACACGAGCCAGTGAACTGCACCCTGCAAAACTAGATTGAAAACAACAGCTTGAGCTTGGAGCTGAGCCACCGATGGGCAACCGGTTGACTCAGTGGTCAGAGTGCGGTGCTCATAACACCAAGGTCGCCGGTTCAAGTCCCACATGGGCCAGTGAGAGACAACAGCTTGAGCTTGGAGCTGAGCTGCCGGTGGGAGGCTGGTTGTTCAGTGGTTAGAGCGCGGTGCTCATAACACCAAGGTTGCTGGTTCGAGTCCCACATGGGCCAGTGAGCTGTGCCCTCCACAACTAGACTGAAAACAACTACTTGACTTGGAGCTGAGCTGTGCTCCCCACAACTAGATTGAAAAACAATGACTTGACATCCTGGAAAAACACACTGTTCCCCAATATCCCCCAATAATAATTAAAAAAAAAAAAAAAGAACGCAAAACATTTCCAAGCAAACATAAACCAAGTGAATTCATTAGCCAACCCACACTAAAAGACATAATTAGAGTTCTTCAGGAAGCAGGAAAAAGACCCCAGATAAAAGAATGAAGAGCAGTAGAAATACCGTGTTTCCTTGAAAATAAGACCTAGCCAAACCATCAGCTCTATTGAATCTTTTGGAGCAAAAATTAACGTAAGACCTGGTATTGTATTGTATTGTATTATATTATATTATATTATATTATATTATATTATATTATATTATACCTGGTCTTATATTATATAAGTCCCAGTCATATTTTAATATAACATTTTATTTTTTTAAAAGTTTAATCTTTGCTCCAAAAGATGCATTAGAGCTGATGGTCTGGCTAGGTCTTATTTTCGGAAAATATGGTAGTAACTGTTGGTAAATGCAGATGAATATTCAACTGTATAGAACAAAAACAATGCCTTACAAGGTGTATATATAAACAACAATAAACATGTGGAAAGTAGTAAGTGTTCAAATTTAAATTAGAGTCTATTAAGTGAAGGACATCACTAAAAGAATAAAATAAATTAATAGCATGCTCATAGGAAGGGGAAGTGATATAATGAAAATAATTGATTAATCCAAGAGGTAAGAAACAAGAGGAAAAGGTACATCAATCTTGTGGGACAAATGAAAAAACAAACATTAAGAGATGGCAGAGGTGAATCCAAATATATCAGTAATACATTAAAGGTAACTGGATTACATATTCCAATTAGAAGACAACAATTACCAGACTACATTTTTAAAAACTATATGCTGCTACAAGAGATAAAACCTGAAAAATAGAAACACAAAAGCTTGAAAGTAGAAGGGTGAAAAGGATTTATTATGCTAACACTTACCAAAAGTAACTAACACAGCCACACTAATATCATATAAACAAACTTAGCTAGTGATAACGAAAAGCATTCCATAATGATAAAAGTGCCAATCCACCAAGAAGGTAAAACAATTCTAAGTTTATGTCCACCTAACAAACTAACTTCAAAATATATAAGAAAAATTGACAGAAATAACAGATCTATAAATCTACAATCATAACACAAGACTTGATGCCCGCTCAGGAACCAGTAAGAGCCAAGTAAGAAACCAGTAAGAACATAGATCTGAAAAACATGATTAGGAAACCTGACCTAATCAATATAATAAAGCACCTAATAATGACAAAATACAGGTTCTCTTATGCTGGTTTATGATGAACATCTCAATTAATTTTAAACAACTGAAATCTATCAAGGTATGTTTAATGATCACGTGGAATTATGCTAGAAATCAATTTTTTAACAAGATAACGAGAAAGCGTCCAAATGTTTGGAAATTAAGCAACGTACACCTAAATAACTCATAGGTTAAAGAAAAAAATCACAGTGGAAATTAGAAAACAAGAAAGGCTGAAAATCAATGATCTAAGCAAATAGAAATGATCAAAGGAAATAGAAAATAATAAATATAAGAGCAGAAATGAATAAAATCTTGAGCCTTGAGTCTAACTTCATTTTTATATATAAGTATTTTTGATACTTTCAGTAATACACTGAGTTTTCCAGGAACACATCTACCATGTAAACTAAGAAAAGAATGTACTTTATTTTGTACAGAACTTTACCATGAATCATACATCATTTAAAAAAATCACATCACCAACAGCAAAACAATTTATGGTACATGAGGTAATTGCATTGTTAGTGACTATATATTGGTGCAAACATCTACTTCACATATTGAAATATTTATTCTATCATAATTTTCCTTTTATTTCTTTTCTATTATAAGAGAATTATATTCTATATTATATATTGAATATACAGTAAGTTACATATGTAGATATATTATACAGATATATTATCTATGAATTTCATTTCAAAATAGGAAGAAATTACAAAGTATTTTTTATAGAAAGAGAATATGGGATCTGACAGGGTTGACAACCAGTGGATTTGATGATTTTTAAGGCCCTCCGAGTCTTTAACATTCTGAGATTTTAAGTACCCATTGTTTTAAACAATAGCTTTTGACATATTTTGTAAGTAGGCACTATGTTTGGAACAGTACCTTATTTAAATCTAATAACCCCTACAAATAGTTACTATTGTCAGTGTTTATGAGGGAATAAATTCAGAGAAGTTAAATAATTTGTCTAAGTTTACATATCTAGAATGCATCGAGTTGGTTTGACTTCCAAATTCATGTTCTTTTCATTCAGCCATCTCCAAGAAAAGGTATAAACATACACTGCACGTTAGCCTTGCCCCTAACTCTTGGTTTCAGTTATTGTAGCCAACTGAGGTCTGAAAATATTAAATACAAAATTCCAAAAATAAACAATGCATAAGTTTTACATTGCTCACCATTTTGAGTATCGGGATGAAATCTTGTGCCATTCTCTGTTCCTCCCAGGGTGTGAATCATGCTTTTGTCCAGTGTCCCCCCCCATAGCCGCTCCCGCCCGTTGGTCACTCAGTAGCCCTTTCGGTTATCAGATCGACTACATCAGTATCACAGTGCTGGTGGTCAAGTCGCCCTTATTTTACTTAATACTGGCCCCAAAGCACAAGAGCAGTGATGCTGGCGATTCAGGTATGCCACAGAGAAGCCGTAAAGTGCTTCCTTTAAGGAAACAGTAAACATTCTCGACCTAATAAGGAACGAAAAAACTCATATGCTGATATTGCTAAGATCTGTTAAGAACGAATCTTCCATCCGTGAAATTGTGAAGAAGGAAAAATAAATTCACGCTAATTTTGCTGTTGCACCTCAAACTGCAAAAGTTACGGCCACACTGTGATTACGTGCTTAGTTGAGATGGAAAAGGCATTACATTTGTGGGTGGAAGACGTGCACAGAAAAGGTGTTCCAACTGATGGCAACGTGTTCAGCCAGAAGGCACTGAGCCTATACGAAGACGTCAGCAAGGGACCCCCTGAAACAGACACACCAAGCCGTTTACTGCATGTAAGAGATGGTTACAGATGCAGGAATAGGTTTGGATTGAGATATAAAAATTACTGGAGATGCTGCGTCTGCCGATGAAGACGCTGCTGCCAATTTTCCGACAGAGTTGAGGAAGTTGATTAGGGTTTGTTCTCCACTGCAGGTCTTGGAACGTTTCCTCCTCGGAAAAGGGGAGACTACTGTATCACTTTAGCTAGAAAAATTAAATATTATCTGTGCACAGGAGTGTGGGTAGGCCAATGCAAACATGTACAAGAGATCCCTGCCAGCCAAAGCAAAAGAGAGGAGATAGAATATATAGAATTGGTAAGTTTTGAAAGTCAGGACCAATTAAGGCACTTATAAATGGATGACATTTAAAAATATATTAGAATAAGTTTGAAGCCATGCAAATTTCACCAAAACAATTTTTATTTCCAGTGTTTAATTGGGTATGCACACAGGCATGACATGGGTTTGGTTTCATTAAGTCCTCATGCAGAATTATATTCTTCTTGATAAAGAAGCCAGTTCCATCCAGGTCACTAGCTATACACCTATGTTACAACATTTATATCAAATCTGGTATCTGAAGAAAAGATACACATGTAATAGGTTCATTTATTTAAGTTACGTATTTTACAGAAAGATTAAAAATTCAAGTCACACAAAACTCAAAAACTGTATTAAAAGTTTGAATATAAAACTCAGAGATCCACCTGGAATGACTAAAGAATGGAAGTTCCATATCCACCTGTGTTAAAACTGGTAAATGTAATGAAATTTGTTACCAATAAAACACATTCATTTATTCAATGCAAGTTATCTAATTTTAACAATATGGCACCCTAAAAACCAAATGGATTTTTATGATGAGGCACTTTTGTTAGTGATGAAACCAAAAGAACACATTTGCTGCACACTAATGCCAGCTATTTTCTTCAGTAATCTTGGGTATACTCTATGTAGTAAGTTGCAACAAATACCTTACTCATTTGTATACAACTATCCAATATATTTTTAAATATATATATATATGTATATATATATGTATATACATATATACACACACACACACATATATATACATATATATATATATATATATGTATGTATATATATGTTCTTCTGGCTGTAGTAATGCACTGTAAAGCTATTTCACAGTGCAAAATGATGAAACCAGCCCAAATGAAGGCTGCACAATAACAATTCTGGTACAAGAAAATATTTACAGAGTTACTGGAACGTGTAACAGTAGCCTTTTATTTGCTATAGTGGACATACCTCCAGTTTAAAGACAGGGATGAAGCTGTGCTTTACTGCCTGGGGACTCAGACAGTTTATGAGGTTGCAGAACTCGCATTTTGGCTCATGTTCTGGAAGCTTTCTCCATTTATTTGGTCAGGTGACTGTGGTGGTATGGAAAGAAGAGGCCTGTTAGCTGAAGCCAAGGTACTGGGAGAACTGCCGGCATCCGACAGAAAAGACCCAGGTGTGTCAATCGTGGAAATTTCTAATGTGCTAGTACTCTTCGGTTGGGTATCTCCCGTTTCTCCTCGAAGGTCAGATGTACTGGTGCGGATGCGTTCCCTTGCAAGCCAGTCTGAGATTGACAGGTCCTGGGCTGAGCATTTTGGCTTTAACCGGTTCACAGCTGAAAGTTCGGATTCTCTCTCCCCACTCTGCTCGTGTGCTTTCCAAAAATTCAAAACACTGATTTCAGTAGCATCTCTATGCCCTCCGAGTGTATGCCGACGTTTGATGTTTTTCCTTTTAGCAGTCTCAGCATTCGTTTTTTGATTTCCTACTCCAAACATGTCATCTGCCGGAGCCCTGGGTCTCAGTTTCAACCTATCTGCTATTTTCATTTTCCAAGTGGGTTCCTGTTTTTCTGCTTCACTTCTGGTTGGTGTTAGTAAACTCCCTGTTGATTTTCCTTTTTTCATAACATCAAACACTTTAGTTATTGAAGGTGTTTCTTTCTCATTCTTGGCATCTCCTAGACTTCCACTGTCTGACTTGAATCTGGCAGATTTTTTCCTGGATAGTGTATCACATTCAATCAGTTTATGTGAACTGAAGAGCTGTCTTCGGCTATCTAAACTGGGAGTTAAACTTCCCTCAGTGCAACTTACTTCACTCCCTTCTGAATTTCTCCGGCTCGTCTTAGTAACTTCTTGCAGTTTTCCACGGAAAAGCCTCTCTGAAGTCAAAGCAGTGGGAAAAACAGGAAAATCACTCTCACTGTCTGTTTCCACAGGCCGTCCCTCACTGATCAGTTCACTTCTCTCATCATCAGCTTCGTCTCCCTTACTTTCTGCAACGGACTGCACCTCAGGGCTGAGTCGGCTGGAGTCGAGGCTGGTCACGTATGTAGCAGACGATGTGGTTGAATAATCTGAGGTGATGGTGCTGACAGTGGCCAAAAACTCACCATGTTTCGTTTCCGGGCTAGTGCTTTTCTTAGTGGAAAACCTTGCCAGAGAAGCCTGTGAAGAAGTGCTGAGCAAAGTGCCGGAGTCCGACCCTGTCTCCTCCAAATGGGAGAATTTCTGTGTCACCAGGGACCGGGGGCTCTCTCTCAGGATGGAGAAGCGGCCGCTCAGAGTTGGTGACTTGTTATGTTTTGAACTGTGTGGGGGTGAAGGCTCTTCAGATGGCATTTTCTCCTTTCGTAGCAATGTCTTTTCATCTTTTGCTGTACTGCTGTCTTTCTTAGCATTGTTCTCTTTGGAAATGATGACCCTTTGTTTTCGGCTCAATGTCTCACTCTCTGTTTTGGATTCTTCTTTAGTATCACTGTGACATTGTTCTGCATTTTCTTTCTTAAAAAACACAGTGTCCAATTCGTCTTCTGAGCTGCTAGGTTGTGCTTTTTCTTTTGGCTTCTTCCTCTTGCGACTAGCGGCTGCAAAGATGGAGGATACAAGCAGTTCCCTGCTATACTGATCTTTTCCAGATCCCCAAGAACCCTGAGAAGCAATCAGAAATGAGACTTTGAATGTAAGAACATTATTGAGTTTGTTTTCTGAAAAGGTTTTCCCCCAAATGTTTCTTTCTTTTTTTTTTTTTTAATTTTATTAGTTTCAGGAGCACAAGACAAAGCAAAACTTAGATGTTTATCATTTATATCCCTCACACCCCCAAATATTTCTTACTGAATTACCTTTACTAAAGCTCTAGAAGCACCAACAGAATGTAATTCTTTTTTTATATCTCCTTTTAAGATAAATTTTGATCTATCTATACATAAAGATAATTTAAGATAAATTTTACTTTTCGTTTAGTCCCATTTCTTGCCTGGTGGTATGTATTGCCAAGGCATACAGGTGTTATGTATCAGCCAAGTCACAGCTCATATACATCTATCCTTGAAAGAAATATTTTGTGCTTCTTGCCATCTAGCTCTCCTATTCTTGTTAACTTCCCCGTATTTGCTGACTTTCCCTGTTTCTGTAATGCTCAGACATTCTTCAGGTTCTTTCATATGGAACACAGGTTAATATTCCGACATAGTTGGATACTAAATACTATTTATTTGGATAGTTGGATACTAAATACATAGTTGGATTTATTTAGTTGGATACTAAATACATAGTTGGTACTAAAATCTTAGGACTGACTTCAATTTTCTAATTATAGACACCATATGATACAGCTACTATGCCCAATCAGCTCATTAAGGTCTGCCATTACTTCAGCCAGGCTGGACTTCAGGGACTTGCCTTAGGTAAATCAGGTTGGTAATGTCTTCTGTTATCTCAAGGGAACAACACAATCAGAAAACTCGAATAACATAAGGTCAATTACAGATCTTTCGTCCTTACCATAGGATCACTGTGCATTGCTATTGGGAAAGCTGTGGTGCAGGCTACCGGCTTTGTTGGCTATGCACAATAGGCTTTTTTTTAAAAAAACATTTTTTTTTTATTAGTTTCAGGTGCACAAAACCATGTAATAGTTAGACATTTATCATTTATATCCCTCACACAGTGACAACCCCTCGCCATCCACTATCCCTCTGACATGGCACACAGCCATTACATTTCCACTGTCTCTATTCCTAATGCTGTACTCCACTTCTTATAACTATATATATATATGTGTGTATATATATATATATATATATATATATATATAAAATTGTAGTTGACATTCATTATTGTTCAGCTTCAGCTTCACGACAACTAGTCAATGAATTTGTTCCTAATGCCTATATGCTAAGTAAATGCCAGTGGCAGGGATCAGTAAACACTTGTGAGTTTACCACACACCATTTAAGAAAAGTAGGCAGGCAGGAAGTATGCTGAGTAATAGAAGCAGAGAGTGTACTTTTCCATTGTCATAAAAATCTTAGATAAGCGCAAACTACTATGCTGAAGTCTTGAAAAATAAAGCAAAAATTTAGGCTGTCCTATTAAAAAGAATTCACCAAAATGAAAGCATAGATTAATAGAATTTTGTTTTTTATAAGTAATAAAGATTTTCATAATTATGGATGTAATGGTTAGTCACATTTAAACACATTCTGTATGGGTAAATGATTGTGACAGGGCTCTGAATTTGAGAGACCTGACGCTTCCTCTAGTGTTCTTTTCTCTAGGTTGCTGTGTTCGACACTGAGCAAGTGATTCACTTTTAAATATCTCAATTTCATTAAATGTGATGAAATTATATTATCATTAAGACACCTTAGGGTTCTTTTTAAAATTCTATGATTCTGTGATCATATAAGTGTTGGGGCAAATGACTGACTAATTATTTTACAATTGAGAAATTGTTACAAAGAGTTATACCATTTGGATATCCATTATATTACAGGCATGGGATAAACACCACCATAATTAAGATGAAGAGATGGCCATAACCAACAACAGGTTAAGAAATATGCATCTAATAAGAGGGAAGGAGGGAACTTCAAACAGGTCAGAAATCGAAATCTAAAATCTTATCTTCTGGAAAAAAAAAAAAGATGGAAAACTGTTCTACAGAAATCTAACGAGACATGAAAACTAAATGCAAGGAGTGATCCTTGACTGCATCCTGTATAGAAAATAAAAACAAACAAAGAACATTATTGGGAAAATTGGGGAAATTTGTATAAAAATTGTACATTAGAAATAATAATGTATTATACTCGCATTCGCTACATATGCTAATTATACTGTGATTCTGTGATTCTACAGAATGCCCTTGTTCTTAGGAGACATGTACTAAAGCATTTAGAGATAAAGTGTTACCATGTCTAAATGTAACTGTCAAATGACTCAGAAAAAAAATCTGTATCAAGATTTACCAACTGAGGAATCTAGGGTAAAAGGTTTGGGTGCTATTATTCCAGTAATATTTTTGTAGGTTTAAAATTATCCAAAACAAAAAGGGCAAATAAAAAAAAGGTAAAAATCACAGTATAACTGATAGTGAATGATATGGTATGAGGACATAATATGATTAAAATATTTTGTAACATTTCTTCAAGAATTATAACTTAATCATATATCGTTCCATTATGACATTTAAACACGACATGTAAAATTCATGTCTCATTTCCAAATAGAACACGTTTTAAGAAATGTATTAACGATTCTAGTTGCTACTGTCTCAACAGAACAAAGTTGGGACAAATTGAATTAATAAAAAACTTTCTAAGAACTGTAAGAACTTCCTAAAAACTATTCAACAAATTGTGTAATTTGATGGTGTTGTCAGTAGAACACAAATTATGCTAAAAATTGATTATAAAAACAAAACTAGTATTTTGCTGAAATAATATGTATTTTCTATAAAAATATATATAATAATAACAAGTCTGTTACTACTGAAATATTTCTAGAAATAATGATGTGATGTTTGGGATTTGCCTCAAAATAGTCCCAGAAGGAAAGTGGGTGGAGAGCAGATGAAACAAGCTTGGCCATGTGTTAATTGTAGAGAATGGATAGTGGAGACCTGGGGGCTCATTATACTCTTCTCTCTATTTTTGTATATATTAGAAATTTTTCACATTAAAGAATGAGGAAAGGAAGCCTACTTTGCATTATGCTAAATCATGCTGAGAGAAACCCAACATTCCAATTCACAATCCAGTATTCTTCTATCATATTCTATTTTAAGAATTAATTTTTCCCTTTAGAAGACTTTGGTCTTCCTTTAGTTCAGCCCAGTTGGACTTCAGGGACTTGCCTTAGGTAAATCAGGTTGGTAATGTCTTCGGTTATCTCAAGGGAACAAAATCAGAACATGCAAATAAGTTAAGGTCAATGAAAGATCATTGTATATTGATGTAAAAGAATTCATGTGCATACTAATGATAATAATTAGCCCAAAAGCAATATCCTCCCTAAAATATTTCAGAATTGTATGAAACAATTTACCTTAGATTTCGTTGAGTCACTAGTAGCTGAATCTGTGAAAAGTTAAATAAAACATGATCAGTAATTAGTCAATCTTTACCTCTTTCAACAAACATTGCAAAACTTATGGAAAAGACAGGCACAGAACAAAATGGGAAAGCAAAACTCAAACAAAACAATAGAACACAGTGGATAGTCAGAGCTCACAAAGATGCAAGCTGCACCACAGAAAGCCACCGCCATGAAAGGATGCTGTGAATTGTAGGCAGAATCAGCTCAATGATAGGAATGGCAAAGGAGCCCTGTACTAAACAAAACAGAAATACTAGTGTTTATTCAATTTTCTAAATATTAAATCTAGCAATAAAGAAGCTTGAAGACCCTTTTAAGAATTGTGCTATGTACCACATCCTGTATCTGAAACTGATACACAATGTAGGACTTTTAAGACTATTGGCTGCCCTAGCTACAAATTGAGACACCCAGTGTATTGATGTTGATTTTTGTCAGACTGTCAAACTTAAATTTCATAAGCATATACTGTATGTATATGGATGCGTTAGGATAACCCTGTTTTCAGGTCACCTTGGTTTTACATTAAATAATGATGATCTTTGTGTTTTAGACCCCAGTTTCATATCTGTGCAGTCAGGGATCCTTTTGACTAGTTTGGTTAAACTGCCGCCAGTTTTGTAATTCTCTATTAACAAATGCTATTATGGAAATGGAGAAATGGAGACCATCATTTTACTGTCTGGCAAAAACTCAGATTATACAATTACAAAGAGGGTAGGAAGGGGCTAGCACTATTCCAGATAATCCCAATTTTGAAATTTTCTCTTTCAACTTGAGGGAAATTGATTTTCAAAATGAATGAGCTGAGCCCCGTGCCACGCCCCTTTTTAACACATGGCTAAATGCTTTATGACTTTAAGAACTGGTAGACCGTACCATGCTATTTCTCCTCACGGTCTGCTTCAGAAATAACAAGAAACAGCAGAAAAACTTTTAAGAAAGTAGTATTGATCTGTTTACAATAATCGTACGAGAAAATTTACACCACAGATCAACAACGTTTGCATTTACAAGAATCGGGGGCTCCTGCAGACCAGGCAGCTACAGTGTGGGCAACAATCCTCCTTCTTCCTACAGTTCCAGCTGTCCATCAGGGACACCACAGAATCCACTAGCGACATTACCGTGTGATAGACTCCTCCCACTTCGCCTGTTCAACATCAGTATAGATTTGCCTGTGTCAGTTAGTGCTGAAAAAACCCTTTAGGACTAGAACAAGAACTAGAGACAAAGGGAGAACATTGTGTAAAACAACATGCTAGATCAGTGCAAAAGTTTGGCAGGAGAAAATTTTCATTCAAAGAGCCTATAAGAACTAAAACTTAACCGAACATTAGGGTGGCAAGAGGAAACAGAAGAAAACGTCAGAGATTGACTTTTACTGTGACATCTATAGTGACAAATAATATACTGTATTTATGAAAACGGTGCCCATTAGCAGTTCAACATAGTTTTAACTTGCTGCTTTTAAACAGAACATCTAGCTCAAGAAGAACTACGTATACAGTCTAGAACATACTTTCTGCCATCACAGCAACCACATATTCAGTAGCATATATCTGTTTTACCTTGTGATGACTATTACATGGAAACTGTGAATTTAAAAAAAAAAGAAAAAGAAAAAGAACAAAACAGTGGTTCGCATGCTCATTTCCCTCATATTTCCATTCTGACAAGCATTACAACTCCATGCACTGTCCAGGGCATTATAGTCACTGGAAGATAGTAAGATCAATCAGAAAAGGAAAATTACGTTTTTTATTAGTAGAAAGGAAAAAAAGAAGAAAAGGAACAAAATCATAGTGAACTTTTACTTATGATTGATTTGCTTTTTCCTGTTATTACCAAGTTAGCTCTTAGCCTATAGACTGGTACTGCCCAGGCAAGAGTTACCTGATACATCTCCCGGGGACGCGCCTGTCCTTCCAATGTTGGTGAGTAAATGATCTATGTTTGGCACTGGCTGGGAGTCCACTGTGTGTTCCTCCTGCACTGTTGTCTATGGTTAACAAACAAAGATCTCTTCATCATCTCTTCAAAGATATCTTCTTTAAAATTCAAACAACACTTAATAAAAGACACATTACTGAGTGGAACACATGGGCTTAATTTTTTACCTTGTTTACATGTAATTAACTACAAAACGACCATCAAACTTGTATTTTCATTAGATCAGAAACCGAGGCGCTATAGACCTGCTCCCAGGGTGCAAAGCAGATAAGAGCATACAAAGCAGGAAGGTGATATTGTTGTAGCATCAGGATCTCACGTCCCAAATGAAAATAACAGAGTACAATTGCTGACGGACAATACTTACAAGAGGTTCTTCAGCACCTTCTTCTGTGAAAAACCAGTCATGCTAAAATTTAAAATAAAAAAGGTGAAAGGAGAAATTAAATAACCTCTTAAACATATCAATATTTTGGAACAGAGCATTTTCTTAGAAAACAAATGATAACCGTATTCTGTCCTACCAAATATCAGTCGCTGAAGAAAAAGTTTTCTTGACAAGGCAAAGCCTGGACTTACATGCTGGATAAGTGTCTCTACGATCTTGTACTGATCTGGCATGTGCGTGACCATGTGAGTCATATTATCTTCAGATGTTCTTACAAGAGTTGGGCCAAACACTATTGCTAGGTTTCTTGGTTCCATCTGAAACAAAGGATGATATGGGAAAATATCAGAATTTTTCTTAAGAAGGTAGGCTTAAATGTTCATTGCATGTTTAACATTTTATTTCTGAAAGGTTCTTTTGATGAACCTTGTTCAAAGAATAATGTTTGACTGATGTGTGAGAACAAAATAATGCTTCCCGGTTAGGATTTCCATAAACTAATCTACACATAATTTCTTTTTCCTGCTTTAATGACAACGTACAATGCTAAATTGGCATTCATTTTTTCCAAGAAGTCTTTGATTGATACATAAAAATTTCCAACTTTGCTCCAGTAGTATATGAAAATCCCTAATATGGAAAAACCTAATGTCTGGAAATATACCTTTTGACCAAATTATTACTTCAACTGAAACATCTGAAGCTCTTCGCTTATCCTGTGCCAAGCTGAATGCTTCAGTGTTATATGCTTATATTCATTCCCATGTTATCTGTATTCCTTGTTCAATAATACAATTATCAAAGGTGTGGATCTTTTGTTTTCCTTTTATATATCTTATAGTGTCTAGTGTAATATTTTGAACTTAAGATTTGATTAAAATGTTAAATAACTTTAACCAAACATGAAAATATACCAGGAGGTTAAAAATGACCACAGGACTCAAAAGGCCATACTAGGGGCAGCCGCATGGCTCAGTTAGTTAGAGCATGAGCTCTTAACAACAGGGTTGCCAGTTCTATTCCCACATGGGCCAGTGAGCTGCGTCCTCCACAACTAGATTGAAGACAACAAGTTTTAATTAGATTGAAGCCGCTGAGCTGCCAGAGCGGTAGCCAGATGGCTCAGTTGGTTAGACAGCGAGCTCTGAACAACAGGGTTGCCGGTTCAATTCCCACATGGGATGGTGGGCTGTGTGCCCCCTGCAACTAAGATTGAAAACAGTGACTGGACTTGGAGTTGAGCTGCGCCCTCCACAACTAGATTGAAGGACAATGACTTGGAGATGATGGGCCCTGGAAAAACATGCTGTTCCTCAACATTCCCCAACATTAAAAAAAAGAAAAATACTATTCAGGGACCCACACTACTGTGCTATTCTGTGAGAGGCGTGCACGCGCACACACACCTTTCGGATATTGCACAAAGTGGAAAACCCAGAGATCTCCAATTCTGAAGCAATTGTTACGCAACCTATATGTTGGCTACCATAACACATACATTAGGCTACGCTGATCGCAGAGAAATAAGGAGAAATCTGAATGAAGTCAGTATTTTCATAGAAAGTTCACTCAGTGGAAAAAAACATGACTGCAGGAAGGGTTTACTTAAACTGGGAACAAAAGACATGTTTCTCATTTTGCCTCTAGAAGGTGTAGTCATCTCATTCTCTGTTCTGTTAAAAGTAGTTGAAAAAATAGAAGTCCAGCATCTCAAAGGTCTTATGTAAAATTTTAAAGAGATTCTTGTCTCTGATTTCATTTTAGTTTTTAAACTAATGATAACATGATTATTTTATATGTAGTAATATTTATTATGTGAGTATACAGTTTAACTGGCGCCTCTATAAAACCAGTAACATAAGAGTCCACAATTTATTTATTAATTAATTACTTAAAACAAATTCTGTATTCTTTAAAGGATGTTCCACGAAGTGTAGTCAAATAAGTCAGGGAATGAAATGCCTCTGCTCCTTCCTAGTCAAGACTCATAGTGTTAAGTAATATATTAAAGATTCTGAAAAATTCTGCAGTCAAGAAATCTGTTAAATCTTGTTAAATTCAGTGCTTTCTAAACTAATTAGATCATCAAACACTATTTTCCCAGTAACTCCTACTAACATCCAGCAAAACTTGTGAATATTTTGGGAAATGATGAAATAATTAGAAAATATTTCAGCTTTAATTATATTAAGAACTTTTTGGCTCCTACTGCATGAACTGAAAACAGTACATTCAACTGATATACGTTTTTCTCTCTTTCTCTCTCATCACTATTGAGGAAACTGAGCACCTAAAGGAAATTATAACACAGTTTATAATCTTTGTAATCTTCTCAATTGCCAGGTAGCGGGTTGACACTGTTCTCATAATCCAGCCTTACTACAACTGTGAGCAACAGTCTTCCAGAACACGCACAGCCACTAAACTGACCTGAATGAATGCATTTTTCTCTACCTCCAGCAAATATCACCCTTGGAAAAAGAAATGACAGCGGTATTCCTGAGCTTGAGGTATTGTTTGTTTTCTTCTCCAGAAACCAAAATGACTCTAAGTATTTTTAAGAAGTAATGTCTGAGAGTCAGTAAATCATTTCTTGCAACCTCTAATGACATAATGGATTTCGGCGACAATCACTGATGACTGACGAAAATCATGAAAAGTTAAGATTACAACGTGTGGACCTTCTTTGGATACTGCTTTAAACAAACTATTAAGACAAGGTCCACACATTATTCAGGAAAAACTGAACATGATCTGAGCATTAGAAAATATTAAGGAATACAAATTTTTGGTGTGTTTGATAAAAGTAATGTGATGGTGTTAAAACAAACAAACAAACAAAAAAAGGTCTATCTGCTCAATAGAAAACAAGAAATTGTTACTTTTCACTGTATACTGTTTGGTACACTTTCACGTTGTACTGTGCAAATGTGTATTCAAAATGTTGATATACAGTTGAAAAATAAAAGAAGTTAAATTTCTGGCCTTTTCATTTTTCCTGCTGGATACATATAAAAGGAAATGTCTTTTTAAAACGGTGACAATTGATATTTTGGGATCCTTTGCTTTGTAAAACTGATCTTTAGAGGGACTGATCAGCCAACATGATGTCTGCTAGAGCTTTTGTTGAATTTTGACCCTATTTTTGACTACTTGGCATGAAGCAATGAAACATATCCTTTCAACTAAATCCACTGGAAGTACATCTCTTTGGTATTCACTTCACATACCTTATTTTTTTCGGAATTTTCTGCCACTGTCTTCAGATGAGCCGAAAGAAACTTCAGTGTTTCATAATGATGTTCAGGCAAATCATGAATCTGAAACATATTATTTTCATGATGGATTTAGATGCTGAATCTTAGGTGTATTTCCAACAATATAAAATAATACCTACTAGTCTTTTTAACGTTTTCAGACGATCTAAAGGATCTTCTTTACGATTGGCTTCAATAAAGTCGGCATATTTATCTGACAACAGTAAGAACAATAAAACAAATTCAGCTTAAATTGCTTAGATGAGTTGGAATCTAGTTTTCTTTTAAGGTTCAATTTCAAACCACAATAAAAAAATAAAATGTAGGTAAGACCACAAATAGCCTTTGACATGTAAGTCTCTAAAATTCCTATAGTTTTTAATGATTCTCCAAGCCTTATCACCAAATAAAATTCCCTAAAATGTGAGTTCTCTGAGGGCACCAAACTACATTTATACACTGTCCATTTTTCTCCTCCCCACCCCCAACATATAGTATGGTGTTATATGAGTCAAATATTTGGCTTGACTGAAAAACTATTTTTCTACTTATTGTACCTTATTAGGTCTGAAGACTTCTGACTGAGAACAATAATAATATATTTTTAACTTGACTGCAAAAGTGAATTAACTGGATAACATACATTTTACTGAGCCTAAACAATTTTTTATAAACTCTATATTTCATTAATATTTACCAGGAGGAAAAAATCCAAATGACAAAAAATAGCACTTAATTATGCCTTACATATAAATAAGAACTAAACAAAATCTCCTGTTTCCTTTGACAAAAATATTTTCTCCTGGTTCAATTTCATATTCTATGGTTTTTCCAACAATGTAATTTTAAACTGTTCCATCTGGTATCTTTTGTGGGAGTTAACTCACCATTTGTGAAGAGAGGTTCAGGCAGTTTTCTGAAGAAGGATTTTAGTAAACTGCTTATCACATTCAAATCTCGCCATTTCTAGGTGTGCAAAATAGAAATACAGTAGTTTCGTAGTCAATACAGCCAAGAAAAAACACACACAGATCAGTTATCCAAATAGAAAGAAACAACTTACATCGTCTTGTATGTCAATGTCAGCCATTCCCTTGTTGAGCTCCTCTTGCATACTTGAGATGGCAGCATTATTTCCAGGAACTCTATAAATACCTGTATACTCAAGACCTCTTTCTTCAACTAATTTGCAACATATGTCAACTATTAATGGAATATACTGCAAAACAAGAAATAAACATTTTATTTAATACAGCACTGATGTTTATACTTAGTAGATGTACACCGTAGCTAAAAGGCCCTTTTCTCCAAAAGGAAATATATAAATTGCTGTTATTTGATATAGAGAAAATAAAGAATATAGACAGTGCAGAACTGAGAACTGATAAAACCAGCAAGAGATATATGAGACAGTGGGAAGAGAAAAATAGGTTGAGACAGAAAGGGAAGGGTCCACAGGGAGATAACAGTCAGTCTGAAGAGGAAACAAGAGCAAGTAAGGAGAATGGGGGAACAGTTCAGTTAAATAAAGGGGAATAAAGTCAAAAAAAAAGAAGGGGGCAAAAATAACATCAATCAACTCATGATAGGAATCCTAACATGGGTGTTGTACACACACACACACACACACACACACACACACACACAAGCACATTTATTATATTTTCTTAATCAGGTCCTCGTTCTCATTCTCATTTAAAATGCTAAAAGCAAAAAACACACATGATTTGACCATAAATTCTTACTGACCATTTCAGATATATACGTAATGGCTGAATATTTATTCTATTTCAGAGTCAGCAGATTAGAAAAAAAGTATTATAGATGAAATTACTCAACACATCCTTACAGGTCAGAAATGCTTAGGGAAACTAAGGTCAAGAGGAAAACGCTCAATAAATCGACAGATATTCTCTGCTACCTGAAAAGCTGCGTAAGCAGGTCCTATTATAACTACAACTGAATTAACATCTAGGAAATCCGGCCGGCTGGTATCTCCTACCCGATTCGTATGAGCTGGCGGGCAATCATCCAGTCTGACCCCGAATGTCCCTGTAGCAGTAGGTTTTTTCTCAAATGTCTTCCTCATAATACTTGGAATGCCTTTTCTCCATGTGCCTTTGTCTTTTGGGGGACTGGTATCATCTTTTGATTGTTATTCAAAATGAAATGATATAAGAAAGAAAATGGAAACAAGAGAGTTTAAATCATGACTTTAAAAATCCTTTATCAAACATTTTTATAAATCAGTGCTATACTATAAATAATATATCCTATTATTTATCAAAAATATTATATTACTTTCTCTTCCCAATATAACGCTCCTTTTAACCTTCCATATAATTTAGTGAGTATCAATTATGCTTCTTTACCCTTTTAAAATCTGTACCATGATTTTCTTTAAAACAGTCAAGAAAATAGAATCAATGCGACAACTTCACAGAGAGACTTGTGAAAAAAAGGAAACAATTTATCTCCAAATGACAGTACCTGTATCCTCTGCATTAATCCAATTTATAGTGTCTTTAGTGTAGGTGTATGAGCTGTACTTTCCTTCACTTTGTGTCTCGGACCCCACCTTAAAAGAGAAGGCCCCATTGGCCTAGACCAGGCCCACAGTGGTCTTTGAGCTAGCTCACACTGGGCTGAAGTCAGCAAAAATGGTACAGAAAAATGTGAAAATACCTTTCAAATCCCAATTTTAAGTCATCTTATTTGTTCAATTTATCTGAGAACACCACATCAGTACCTTTACTGAGAAGTCTCCTTTCTGACTCTTCCTTCGGAGAGTGTGGACTTTGCGTCTTTGGCTCGGATTTAGCACCAAGCAAAGTCTGCCGGATGCTGAGACTCTGGCGAGGTGTTTTTGGCAACTGTTCTGCTTTGCTGCTGAAAAAAATGAGTGTTTCTTAACAATTTGTATTTTACATCCAAATTAACTTATAGACATGATGGGATTCTCACCTCATCAGACTGTTGTACTCTTTTATTCTTCGACTAATTAGATCCCTGTTAGTAACTCCAGTGTCCTAGAGAATAAATAGAAGGTTAAATCAGAAAGTCAATTCTAAGCAAAAAGAGGTATCCCTCCTTGTTTTGAGGCTCTCTATTGTCCTGTTTTGCTTACTCAATACAGACACTATACTCTCAGTGGAGTTGTTTTAAACCTCTGTTCAACATGACCACCCACCATCACTACGTGACAAATGTTCTAAGTGCCTCCCTCACTGCTGAGAGTTTTCTATTTATTTTCTGTACCCCTACATCTAGAATAGTACCAGGGAGCAGCAAGTGTTCAAACTTATTGATCTGTCATTTTTAATCAATGACTGGGAAGTAGAGAGCCAGTTTTTTCTCTCACTAATACCAGAAAGAATGATCATTTCCAAATAATACAGTTGGATAAAAGGTGAAAAAAATACTGCCAGAATTTGTTAATAATTAACTTGTAGAAATAGTGAGTTAAGGGTCAATTAGTTTCAGAATTGACAGGTTATTAGAAGAGAAAAAGCTCGAAATTGTTGGTTTTTCTTAACCTCAACAGGTTAACTTTTATAATATGCGATATGGTAAACTCAGTGTTCACCATGGACTGATGATTTTTTTCTGTTGATTCCAATTGTACGTTAACATGTGTCTTCAACATTTTTTTTCCACTTGTCTCATTATGATTATAATGAGCATTACAATTTACAAAAAATACAGGCTTTGCAGTCACAATCTTGAACTCAAATAAACTCTTCCCACTCACCAGCAGAGAAATCATATGGTTAAGATCTAGAATAAGATTGCCTGGTTTAAATTCTAGTCCTGACGCTTATCAGCTATGTGGCCTTAGGGAAATTACTTAACCTCTCTTAGTCACATAGTTTCCTCGTTTGTGAAATGGGGATGATGATAATAATAGGACACATTCATATGGTTGCCAAGATTAATTCATGTAAAATGCTTAAAAGCATGTCTTCCATACGTTACAGGCTCAGTGAATTATTACTTTCTTATCTATAAAACAAGGCAAAAAATACCTGTGTCTTTACATGAGATGAAAATGGCTGACATTAAGTAAATGTTTATTATCTACCAGGCAGTATGCTGCATTCTTTATATGTACTATCTCATTCAGTCCTTAAAACAGTCCTGTGTTTCATGGATGAAATCATCTGAAGGAATTTTAACAAGGACACTACAGCTGAACAGAATGCCTAGCACATAGCAGGTGCTTCTTAAATAGGACCTCCCCAGAACTGTTACTTAAAGCTGCAATCTACATTCAAGTTCTGATTCTCCCTGTTTCTTTGTGAAAATTCAGGTCTGATGCTCTCTTTATAATGGTAGTTGTAGAACAAAGGTGGCATTGGTAAGATCTGGTGTTAATTTTTAACCACAAACAGGGTAGGGTGTAAACTACCAAAGGAAAAAAACAGACATTTTTCCTATGACATAAGTTTTCATAATTTGAATTGGATACAGTAAACTAAATTGGAGAAGATAATTAGCACAACCTTACAGCTAACATAGGTGTTCCTGCATACTGCAGGAAAACTAAGAAAAAAGAAAGTTGCGCTTTTTTTGTCCTAACAATGGGCACAAAAAGTGAAAACAATGTGTAAAAAAATCTGTTAATAACATGAGAAAAGGTACTCTTGAGTAAAAGCTAGACTTAATTATTGCTGAATTCGTGCTCTAAAATTTATAGTTACATATACTTTAAAAAATCACCTTTACTTCTGAAATTCCTCCTGTAAAAATGTCTTGATGGTTGTGAATCAGAAAATCTCTAAGTCCCTAAACATTACTCCCTATTAAAAACAGGCTTATGATTTCTCATAATGCAAGTTTTCTTAGAAACCACTTACTGTATTACAATAGGTTGTATTAAATTCTTACCTGCATAAATCCATTAACAAAAATGATCGTATCAGTATCTCTTTGCATTTACATAGTAATTTGTTTTGATCAGCATTTCACTATAACTTAAGCCACACAACAGTCCTCTTTTAGTGATAAGGAGTCAGACCTGGAATTATTTAGTCATAAAGGCAATGACCTGGACTAGGAACCTAGTTCTCCTGACTTGTGATTCATTGCTTCCGAAAAGGTATGCAGAGTACATCAAGAATCTATTTTTCTAGTCCAGTAATGGTGATTTTCCAATAAATAAAAATAATATAAAATGGGTACAGTTGAGCTTTCCTTTCAATCAACTATTTTTAAGTGAAAATAGCATATTATAATTTTTTCAAAATGTGTTAAATCCTTTCAGTCTTCTGAAAGAAAAGAAATAAGAAAACTGCTGTGAACCTGTCCAATTATCAACATCATTCTGAACACACACCTCCTCATTGAGGGTGCTACTCTCCTGGATGGTCTTGATCCATGCTAACATATCGTCTCTGTCTTCTGCCTGAAAGAGGCATTCACAGTCTGATGTGGTAAGTCGGAACACATTTTTCCTCTTTGTCTCACTGTACGAGATGTCTATTAAGCAAGCATTAACACTGATGGGTTGTTCTTCTTCAGATGGAGTCAGCTGTTCTCTTTTATCTTTGTACAAGTAAAGAGAATGGCCCCGAAGTACAACATACATCTGCTTCCATGGCCGAATGCTTCCACCAACTCGCTAGAAAACAAGAAACAGTTCAGGAATACTTAATATTTGGCTAAGTCTTAGTGACAGAGTAAACACATTAATTAAGCAACACTGCTAACATGCATAAATGTGTACGAAATGTAGCAGGTGTCTGATTTACATCACTGTATACTTGTTAGGAGCGGAAACGAGGTTAGGCAATGTATTCATACCAAAATCAAGGATAGTGAAATCTTTAATTTGGTTGGGAAAATAAAATAAACAAAGTAATTAAGATAAAACAAGTATAGCAAAATGTATTTTAACAATTGGTAAAGGAATAGAAGAACAGAAAAAAGTCAGCCAGAAAAATCTTTTGAGTGAAAGTCAGGCTCAAAACAAATCATAGATCATGCAAATGACAAACACGGCATAAGGAAATCCCAAAACAATCTGTACAAGTAATGAATTAAGTTAACAAAACTGATTGACTTTACATAGTCAAGCAACAATCGCCACATCCAAGATGAGCTCCTTAAAAAATTTAAACTCTTTGACTGTATTAAATTTTTCTTCTAAGTAAGCCACCTAAACTGTTGTAGGAAATTTTATGGCAAAGTTTTCATTGTATTGGACTCCTTTAATGAAGCATATATTGATATTGTGACATTCATTTATATAAATCAATATTTATAAAGTGAAACAAAGAAATTATAAAAGCAACTTGAAAAAATAAACTGGAAAAAGTTAAATAAAAATTTAATTATTAATATGGAGAAGTGCCACTCCTTAAAAGATTACTCTGTGTTAATCTATGGCTAATAAACTACTTAATAATAAAAGCAGTTTCTTCTTAAATACTTCCATTTCTCATTTACATTATCAAAATATAAGCCAATATATTCCATATGTAGTTGATGCACACAATGAAAAAAGTATAAAATTTAATCAGTGATTAGAATTTTTTAAAAAATAACTTTTCATTCACGTATAAAAAGGTATTTATCAGTGAGGATTTCCACTCTTTATTCTGGATCTTTTGCCATTTTATGTATATAGACTTTATGCTTTATTTTTCAGGGCCTGCATTTCATTCGCTCACAGTAGCGCAGAAAACATACTACCTTGCCCTTATCAGTGACAAGTGGTCGGAAATGGAGCCACCCCTCCTTGGCAGCATCACTGAAAACCTCTGAGGAAGAATCTTTTCTGGATCCAGAGTCTTCTGATGACTTTTGGCTGTCTGTGATCTACAGAAAAGGCCAAGAAAACACAGTAAAATGTCAGCTTTTCCTTTATAAATATTTGCATGTTGAAATTGTTTTGCTGAAAACAGTTTTTTATTTAATATTCCAATGAGGGGCTTTTTAAAAAAAATCCTAATTTTATAAATTACATTAGAAAAATTTCTGGTCTTGTTAAAAAATATGTGAACTGACCAACACCATTTTTTTTAAAAGTCATCTGAAGGAATTTGTAATCATTAAAAAAACAATAAAAATAGTATAATTTTCCTGCTCTCAAGAGATCGCATTTTAATGCAAAAAGACAAAGAATATAAAAAATAAAAAACAAGGAAATGATAAGATTGTGATCAGTGTCATTTCAAGAATGAAAACAGTGAGATGCAATAATGAATGACTGAGCGGTAGCTATAAATTGGTGGTGTTGAGGCAAGATATCTCTCAGGAAGTAACATTTAAGTTTAAAACTGGAGGATAATTTTTAAAAAGAGCTAACCATGAAAGGCCAGGGGAAGAAAAGTTCCGGGAGCACATATAGCTAATGAATGTATATTCATCATCTGCATTTTAAATGTTAACTATTCAATTTGAGTAAGAGAAACAGCTAATTACAGATTGTTTAGGTCATGTAGGAAGTATAAAGGAAGACATTCAATGATGACTCAGGGAGTGACATTATCTAATTCCCCAGGTCAAAGGTCACTCTGCTTGCTACATGGAAAATGGATTTTAAAGGGACAACCATGGAAAGAGGTGTTACTGAAGGGATCCAGGTGAAGATGGATAACAGCTTGGACTTAGGTAGTATAAGTGAATTCAGGGAGGAATGTAAAGATTCAGGAGGTAGAGGTGACAGGATTTAATATGGGGGAGGGTGATAAAGAAGAAACAAGGCTAATTCCTAGATTTATGGCTTGAACAACTGGGTGAATAGAAATGGACTTAGTGAGACAGGGAAAAAACTGAGGGATAAACAAGTGTGGAGGTGATTGAGGTCTTTTTGGCATGTAAACCTTGTATTGTTTACTAAAAATCCATATAGGCAGTAGTCTACTGAACTGAGGTTTGGAGAAGAGGTCAAGGCTAGCAATATAAACTTCAGGAGGCCTCTGTGTAAGCATCAAAGAAATCAAGCTAGAGAGAAAACAGAGGTCAGACCAGCTCTAGACATTCCATCATTTTAAATGTTAGACAGAGAAACCAGTAGAAGAAAAGGTTTCAGGAAAGGAGTAGGAAATTGTGTTGGATACTACTGGAAGGTCAAATAAGTTAAAAATCTAAGTAACCATTAGTTTGGGAACCTGGATATCACTGGTAACCTTGGCAGGAGCAGGGTCACTCTGATATGTGTGGGTTAAGAAAGAGGTGATGTGAGCAAGTGGAAACTGTGGACCTTTTTTGTTCAGGGAGTTTTCCTGTGAAAAGTGGAAATTAAGAGTAAAAATAGGGGAAATATGGATTCAGAGAAGGTTTTTAGAACATGCTTATACAGTAGAATGTTCTTATGTATGATGGTGAATGAGTGAGCCACTAGAAAGAGTGATTTTGCAGAAGCGAGGGGTCTTGAGAAAGTGAGAAATAACTGAACCCAAAGAAGAAATGTGGGTGTTGGTTTTCAGTAAGATAATGTTCCAAGTACAAAGATATTTAAGACAAGAGTAAAGAAGGCAAAAAGTGTGGGTATAAATGAAGGTACCTAATATTTTTGGAGAAGGTAAAATAAGGAAATTCCTGGCTAACAGTTTTTTTATTTTTCCAATGAGGTATGAGAGAAGGGTAGATGGGAAAGGATAGGATAGGCTGTAGGAGGGAGGGCAATTATTATAAATAATAATTTTGAGGATAGAAAACCAAACATACAATAAAATATAGAAAGATTACTGACCGAGCAGTTCCATTTTTGGCCATAAACTGACAAAGTGAGAAAAACCAGCATAATATGTGTACAGTACTATATACTTGATAAATATATTTAGAAATTAGGAAAGAACACTTTATATATAACATTTTCGAAAATGTACTTGAAACTTACAGAATAAAAGATTATGACATTTATAAAATGTCTCTAATGGATAAAAGAAATAATTCTCTATGAAGAGCTAAAGGAAACCAAAGTAAATAGAAACATTTATCATTTGCTGATATTTTAAAAATATTGAATACCAACCTTGATTCCCTTCAGGCTAGATATGTGTTGAAAGGACCTGTTGAAAAAGAAGTACAGAAATATTTTCAGTGGTGCATAAAATACCTCAAAAGACTGAATATTACAACTAACCTTTCATTAATGAGCTGACATTTCATCATTACATGTTAAATGCTAACTGTTCAATGCAAGTGAGAAAAACAGCTAATTTTATAAGTATTTTCTTTAACTTTTGATCCAATGATAGAAGCTTTCTTAGCTGATCTGGTACATTAAAACGGTTTCTGCATAATGTGTGAGATTTTTCTTATCCATTTTTTTTTTTTTTTTTTAAGATCTAGGAAAAGCTATTCAACTCAGGCTAAACATTAGGCTTTCTATTATTAGGTAACCATAGTTGCAATGAAGGATTTCCACAGTGTTAATAATGATTGATAAGTAGGTGCCATCAACACTCAGATGCAGACAGAACAGCATGTCTACACTCATTCAGCTTGCAGACACTTGGAATGGTAAACGCAGCAGAAGAGTCGAGGCTACTCATGGCCGACCACTCTGCCCCTCCAACCACTTTCTGAGTAGTTACAATAAGAACAACAGTTGGCACTAAAAAGGCTTAGGGCTTCACAAGTCAGGTTCACATTAGTTATTTAAAATCATTTAACTTTAGAGAACAAAGTTGTTTTTTGTTGTTGTTTTTTTAATACCCAATTCATTTAAGGAACCTGAGATTTTAATACGTGACTGAAGATGACACTGTCCTTTCCTTTCAGAAACGACCGCAAACAACAACGAAACCAGAAACAAACATATGAACTAAATCTCCAACAATATCAGGAGACATCTATAACTCTGAACTACAATATATGAAGAAAGGTGGTTAAATGCAGTGAAGTAAAAAATGGATACCGGAAGAGAGGACACCACTGGTGGTATCTCTACCAAAACTGCAGTGCACTGTTCTCTGAGAGATCAAACCGACCTTTCCTGGTTTGGAACAATGGCAAATAAGGTGCTTTTGCTAGTGACAGGAGCCTCATTTATCACCATGTATAGGGGAGGTGAGAACGAAGGAGAAAACATACAGTCCTGCCATCTTTGCAGTAAGCACTGTATAGGGTGAAGTACACTCTGAAATATGGCAACTACTTATATCTTTGAGGGAGAAGTAAATGTTAAAAGAGCTCACAAATTCATCCCTGCCTGCCTCATTAGAAAAATTCCTACTAGCCTGGGCCTCTGCCCAGGCCACACCTCACACAAATTTCCCTCGAACAGCTAGTCTAGGACGAACTAATTGTATTGGAAAACAGGTAACCATCATATGGAAGCCTCAGAGAATCTATACAAGAATACCCTAATAAAAAAGACACTGTTCTTTGACGTATGGTTCAATATCATAAAGATGTCCACATTCTCTAAATTAAACATTATGTCAATGAAAATATCCATAGGAATTTAAGAACTAGAAAATTGATTTTAAAGTTCAAATAGTAAAATAAACAAAAATAGCCAGAATTTGGAACAAAGTAATGAGGTAGACTATCCCAAACATATAATAATAAAAACATTATAAAACCACCATAATTAACAGAATCTGGTATACATGAATAAACAGATAAATAAATGGAACAGAATCTAAAAACAAAACTAAATACATATAATAATTTAGTATATAATAAAGATAAAATATCAGTTGAAAAGTATAATATTCAACAGATGCCTTTGTGACAACTGAGAGACACCAGAAAACATAAAGTTGGTTCTTTAGAATAAAATAAATTCTAGATGAAGCAAAACTGTAAATATACAAAAGAAAAAGAAAAAGAAAAAAGAAAAGGAATAACATACAAACTTGAGAAGTAAACATGGGAGAATTTTGTTATAATTCTGGAGGAAAGACTTTTTCAAACTCAAAATCCAAAGACCATTTAAAAAATTCCTACATTTGACTGCACAAAATAATGTTTACAATTTTTGCATGGTTAAAAAAAATTAAGAAAACCAAATGAAAAATATGGGACTGGCAAAAGACTTGCAACATTTATTTCAGAAAAGAGCTAGTTTCCTTTATATAAAGAACCCCCAGAAGTCAATAAGAAAAACAAGTAGGAAAATGGGCAAGAATATGAAAAAGCAGTTCACAGAAAAAGAAATATAAATATCTCTTAAATATATATGAAGTGATGTTCAATTAGTAAGAAAATTTTCAAATAAAACTACAATAAGATGCCATTAGATTTACAAAGTAATCAAAAGGTGAATCACATGCCGTGTCGGTGAGGGAGCAGTAGAGACTTCTGAATACTATTGGGGGATATGATTTGGTATAATCTTTGTGGAGAGCAACTGACAATGGATATTAAAATAAAACATACACATACTCCTTGATGTAACAATCCTTTCTCCAACCATATTCACTCACTTACATGCCAAATGAACTATGTACAACTATTGTCACTGAAATATTGTTTGTGGTAGCATAAGATTTGACCAATCTAAATGTCTATTAATACAGTATAGAACACTAGTTAAATATATTATGGTGCAACTATTCAATGGAAAATTAAATAACCATGAAAAAGAATGAGACAAGAATATATGCATGTAATGATCCCCCAGATCAGAGTGTACAGCATCTATCATTAGTTTATAAAAATAATTAGAACACATACACATAAGCATATGTAAACTGTGTATGTGGTTATACACTTAGAATAACTCTGGAAATAAACAACAGAAAACAGTAACATAGTTGTCTAAAAGTATAATAGAACTGGGTGGCTGGAGTCCTAGAATGGAAGTGATTATTTCATTCATATATACATAAATATAGATATAGATATATAGATACAGATGGTGCCAAAAAAATGTATACACATTTTAAGAAAGGAAAAAATTTTATTATTGTAATACTCAATATATACCAATAACAAGTCACGACTGACTTCTGCAATTACAAGAGATGCTCAAAGTGATTACCATCAGTGTTCAGATGTTATTACAGGGAACTACTGCTTGAGCATATATATCATCTCTTAAAATGTGTATACATTTTGTTGTCACCGCCGGTATATGTATGTGTGTGTGTATATATACATATATACATATATAGATATACATATATATACACACACACATATATTTGTATTATGTTTGTGCATTACTCATTTTTAAGCATTACTTTAAAAATTCAATTAATATATTATCAAGTAACAATTTTGATTTTATTTGCATTTCTAATGTCACAAAGTTATAAAATATAAAAGATGTCATTAAACTCATTATATTCAAAGTCATACCGAACACCCACCAATAAATATTTAAAATAATACACTTGAGACATACAATTTTGCATCTTCTCTGTAATCATCCAGGCCCTCATCGTACGATTTTGATCTTTCTGTCTTTGAGTTGGGCTGGCCATCCAGGCTGGGGGGTCCAACCGATTCTGGAATTAAAATCCCACATTTAAACATTTGCGAGTAGTTTCCAGATTCTTTTAATGGTGAAAGATCACAGTATTCTAAATGGAAAATGGAGAATGAGAGATGATTTACACAACCACTCACTGAAACGTACCCTGGTCGTGGGAGAGCTGACGCCGAATTAAAGGAGCTGAAGTTGTGAGGCTGGGAGGGACGGTTGCTATGGAGGGTACTTGAGAGGTAGAGGCTGAGATGACAGCAGAAGCTGGGATATGCGAAATATCATGATCAATGCTAGGGCTGGTTGGTTCATCTATTAGATAAAATAAAAATATTGAAATGTTGAATGACCTAATTATTATTAATAATAACAACAGCAGAACAAATAGTCATCATTATTAAAAGAACCAGAAAAAGATTTTAACACTTAACCACTATAGTACTAATACATGACATATTCAGCCTGTTAAAAATCTACTTACACAGTTATTACACTAGTAATTCCAAGTAAGTCTAAGAATATGGTATAAGAAACGAGATGAGTTGCTTCTTTCGCTTCTTCCACCAATACCTTCACTGATAATCAACATAGCAAAGTTTATCGGTATTCAGAATCTAAACCTACAAAAGCAGAACAATCATAGATCATCCTAAAATAATTATTTTCCAAATTTTAAATGTATTGCACATCATCATTTTAGGCAGCTAAGCAAGGTGACTGGTTGAGGCTCAACATTCAAAGTATCAATTCTTAAAACCTCACCTTTCCCTCACCCCCACACTCAAGTGTATCTTCAATTTTTGTAGAAAAATAAGAAAGTACAGTTTATAGCTGCCAGAAGAAGTTACACATTATCAAGGCCACTGCTGTGGATGGAATGTTTGTGTCCCCCCTGCAATCTCATATGTTAAAACCTAATCCCTAATGTGATGGTGTTTGTGATGGAAAAGGTGAGATCTTTGGGACATAATTAGGCTCCACCCCCACGAATGGGATTAGCACCCTTAAAGAGAGCCCAGAAAGCTCCCTTGCTCCCTCCACCAGGTGAAGACACAAAGTCTATGAACCAGGAAGCAGGTCCTCCCCAGATACTGAGACCGCTGGGGCCTTGATCTTAGACTTCCGAATGCCCAGAACTGTGAGAAATAAGTTTCTATTGTTTAAGTCACCCAGTCTGTGGTATTTTTGTTACGTAGTCTGATATCAGAGTTCTCACTCTATAAGTATAAATTATATTTGTTTTCTAAATTGGTGAACAATAGCTCTGTTCAAAATTCTTACTCTTGTAAAAAATCAGTGGTTTAAATTCTAATATTTTAGGCCAAGAGAATGTAATTTAATAGGACACCAGAACCATAAACCTTAATATTAAATGGCCCGAGCCTTAGAAAGTCATAATGAAACCCTTTAAAGAATATGATATAATGATGAAACAGGGTTTTGCTTCCTTGCTTTAAAAGGTCAAATATTTTAATTCTGACCAAATTCTAAGAATGCTCTATCATCTTAATGATCAGCATTTTAATCAAGAAAACTAATAATGGTACAAAACTGTAACATTTCCATTTTATGGCTAAAATCAGTAAATTCTGACTATCTTAATGTTTTTACAATATTCTTTAAAAGCAGCTCTGTACAATTTAACAATAGAAAACATTTTGAAAATTTCTGTATGAGTCAGTTTTACTAAGTCCATGACAATTTAATATCAGATGTCAATAAGAATGCAATCCTCTTTTTCCAAAAGTAAGGAGGTGGCTGATGTTTTTAAAATAATTAAGGATAAAAATTGAATTTTACTACAGATTGTAGTATTACTACTTAAATTACCACAATCAACAAAGTTTTTTTTCAAATGATACGTATGTATAAAGTAAGTTGGTCTATGGAAACTGTTAGTCCACAATTCTGATACGGATTCGTGAATATTGATATGCATGGAAAGATATTGTGTTTTTTAGGGATTCTCTCACTTACGTAGTATTGTAATTGTTTAAAGAGATTTCTGTAGTGAAAACATTCACTGGAGTGGTCAGATGAGATCTATCGCATAAATCCATATAGGTGAAAAATGCAGAAAGGCATTTTGAAAAACCGAGATGATGCTCCTGTGTAACAATGTTTCTCAAAGCAGAGCAACCATCCTTCTAAGGATATGTGGTTATCACATGTGTTGAAGAATGTCCACAAGAGGCTGTGAGAAAATCTTTCCAGAGAATCAATTTTATGCTTTGCAAAGTAATGTAAAACATTTTTATATTTATTTACATAAAATCAAATATCATAGAATGAAATGCAAATGGTACATGGATTAAGCATTAAACAAAACTTCAAAAACAATTATTTTTATGACTCTGGACTTCCTGAAGGTATGCATTCAATCTCTTTTGACTCACTATGAGGTATGATCACAAAATATGGTGAATGTTTACATAAGAAAATTATTACAGTAAAAGATACATTGCCATTAATCCCCCTCAAAATACTCCCCTTGTTTCGAACACTCTTATCCCATTGTTCTTGCCACTTTCTGAAGCAGTTCTGGAAGTCCTCTTTTGTGTCGTTAGTTGTGCTGTTGTGGCTGCCTCGATGTCCTGAATCATTTCGATTTTGGGGAAGAGCCAGAAGTTGCATGGTGCCAGATCTGGTGAATAAGGTGAATGAGGACACACCAAATAATGCTTTTATTTGACAGAAACTGTCATATATCAGAAGCGATGTGTGACACGGAGCATTGTCATGATGGAGGATGATTTATGGTACACTTTAAAACACACCTTCTCTCAACCATAGCTCACACCCGACTGACTGCACTGAACAAGTTGAAACTTGTCTCACACTGTTACTAAGGTTTGACACGCCGCTTCTGATGTTGAAGATCCCTGCCTTTCCATTGGATGGCACTTGGCAGCAGCATTCACTGTATTTTGTGATCACAATGGAAAGGCTCCGTGTCACACATCGCTTTGAGTATGGCAATTTCTGTCAAAATAAGAACATTATGGTGTATCCTCATCCACGTTATTCACCAGTGCGTGCGACTTCTGGCTTTCTCAAAGTCAAAATGACCATGAAAGGTAAACGTTTTGAATTGATTCAGGACATCGAAGCAGCAATGACAGCACAATTAAATACACTCACAAAAGAGGACTTCCAGAACTGCCTCCACAAGTGGCAAGAACGATGGGATAAGTGTGTGATAAGCAAGGGCAAGTATTTTGAGGGGGGTTAATGGCAATATGTCTCTTACTGTGATAATTTTTTTTTAAATTAAACATTAACCATATTTTTTTAATCACACCTCATCATATATTTAATGAAATGCTGAAAATTCTTTTATTGATTGGTTATTTATATACTTAACAACAGTCACTAGAGCAGACTAATAAATATTTTTTAGACTCCAAGGTTACAGCAAAGGATTTTTAGTTAATCAAAGAGCTAAAAAAGCTTTTCACACTAAAAAGGCAAATAGTATATATTATGCAAAAGCATACTTTTCATATTATGCTCTAAAAATTAATACTAAAACTAATTTTTTTCCCTGCCTTTATTTTAAACAGCGTTCAATTTTATAAAAGCCATGAAAATGCTGTGAAAACCTAGGAGGCACTGCTGTTGTTCAACCTCAGAGCCTAGAAATTTTTAAGAATGCTTATATCCATGGACAACATTCACATATAGAAACACAGCGAAATAAATCCTATGTTCCTATTTCAGTTTTTTTATTCCACCCTATTCCACTGGTGCTGTAAAACTGCCATATCACAGTAATCATATGCTATATATTAAGATTCTAGGAGGCACATGGGAAATCAATGGACTATATAAACATTTCTATGCTGGGTGACTTTTAAAAATCATGGCTCATAAAACAGAAGATATTCACTAGGGACTATGAAGGAAACTAATCAGTACTTAACGTAGAATCTGATCAGAACTAATCAGTGAGCATTTTAATTTTTAATGAAGAAAATGATTTATTTTAATCATTTTTCTAACTCTGTGTGTATATAGAACTATACAGATTTTTATTTTATATTTAAGACAAAGCACTCTTTAATAACATAATTGACTTTTTTTACTTATTCCTGTATTTATTAGTAAGTAGGAAGAAATATTAATAGATATAACTAGCACATTTTTTATTGCTCCAATATAATGAGTATATTATTCTTTAAAAAAAAATTTTTTTTAATGATGTTATTTTTTTAAGGAGGTTGCAGCTCACGGTGTCCCATATGGGAATCGAACCAGCAACCTTGGTGTTATTAGCACCATGTTCTAACCAGCTGAGCTAACTGGCCACCCCTATTATTCTTATTAAGTAGGAAGAAAATATGATGCCATTATTCTGGTAAGATGTCACAGGCCTATGAAATATAGCCATAGGCTATTGGGCTTTTCATGTTTTAAAAAAAATCACAAAGTAATCATTAGTCCTCAGTTACTTTCTATGAAATATTTCGACGATGTATAAAGTTCTACCTACAGTAAAGTTCTATTATTTTCTGAGCTTGGCTTTAAGGGAATAGATATGAATATAAGTATAATTTAGGCTGAGATTCCCCACAATGTGTACAACTTGAATATATAATATTTATAAAAAATGTAAATTATGTAGAACTTTTTTTAAAGCTGATTCTGATGGTATCACCTGACAGTCCAATAACTCAACAGCTTTAAAAAGTTTCTTTAGAAAAGAAAAACTCCTACCAAATATTACTCAAAGAGAAGCACATTATATTGTAAAATAATGGAGAACTTTTCATGAACATGTGGGTCAACAGAGTAAGCATATGGGCCTTGGCCTCAAAGCAAGGTCCCTACATCACACACCACCAGAGGGTACTCTTCACAATGCATGCTATATAAATGGTGCCCTCTGGAGTTTTGCTCTGTGATGTAGCTGAATCAGGGAAACCCAGAGTTCGTGCCTCTACTGCTTCTTAACTGTGTGACTTTAGTGAAGTTATTTACCGTGTTTCCCCGAAAATAAGACCTAGTCGG
Source organism: Rhinolophus sinicus (assembly GCF_036562045.2). Classification (NCBI taxonomy): domain Eukaryota; kingdom Metazoa; phylum Chordata; class Mammalia; order Chiroptera; family Rhinolophidae; genus Rhinolophus; species Rhinolophus sinicus. Next base: position 96,423,711 of record NC_133752.1, read on the forward strand.
ACAATCAGCTCTAATGTGTCTTTTGGAGCAAAAATTAATATAAGACCAGGTATTATATTTATTTTATTTTATTATATTAGACCCGATCTTACATTATAGTAAAATAAGACCAGGTCTTATATTAATTTTTGCTCCAAAAGACGCATTAGAGCTGATTGTCCGGCTAGGTCTTATTTTCGGGGAAACACGGTAACCTTACATTTCTCATTTATTAAAAGAAGATAACACTAAGGACATATGTGATAATCCTGTTAGCAGATTACATTTTAGAGCTGCATAGTAATTATGATGAGAACTTCTTTTTCCATTCATTTGCTATACATTTAATCATATCTCAAAATTATCATTAACCTATTGTTTCAACACATATTTCTGGAGTGCCTTCTATATTAAGAACACAGAAGTGAACAAAAGATCTAAAATCCTGGCCATCTTGTAGCTTATGTTTCAGTTCTGCAGAGAAACGTGTAACAAACAAAAACCACAAAACATGTCAAGTGGAAACAAGCGATATGAAGATAAAGTAGCTTAAGGGGATAGACAATGTCAGGTTCTGTGTAAGTGTGGGGAGTAACTATTTTAGATAGGCAGAGAACCATGCTGTGAGAGAGTCTTGTGAATATCTGCGGCATGTGTTCCAGGGCCAGGAACTGGCAGTGCCAGGGCACCGGGCTGCACATGCTTGCCACGTCCCAGGACTGCAAGGCTGGTGTGGCTGGAGCGGGGAAGGCAGGAGATGGGGGTCACGGAGGTGGAGTGGTGTTGGAAGGCAGACCACAGAGGGCCTTGCAGGCCACCATAGGACTTGGGATTCTATTCTGGGTAAACCAGAAAGTAAACAGAGGCTTCTGGGCAGAGGAGTGACAGGATCTGATGGACATTTTAAAATATCACACTGGCTGCTTTGTGGAGAATATACCTGGGGTGTGTGGGAACAGACTGAAGATTCGGTACACCTGATAGATGTTCTAGATCGGCAAACACCCTTGGAACGTAGGTAATTTTTCCAAATCCATGCCAGGAGTTATTCTAAGACAAAGTAATTTGACAATGAAGAGGTCCTTTCTTTCAGCCCAAGTTAAATTTACAAAGAAATAAGCTTTAGAAAGTAAAAAGCACTGTTTAAATGAAAGGTTGATTGCTAATTATCAAAATTGTTCCGCCTGGCTTTTGATTCAGTTAAATCATCAACTAGGTACAATTTGGTTTGCTGAATCTTTTGGCCCCAGATGGTGGGAATTTGTTTCATTGAAATAAAAATAAAAAGTAGATACTGAATACATAAAGTCTTAAATGGAAAAAAAGGAAAAGGAGGTTAAAAGCTTATGGCTCTGGTTTTAGCACAACTTAGGAAATTCAGAACAAATGGTTTAAAACCACAGAGTAAAATTTCTGTGCCTGTTGAACTAGAAATAATACTTGGCAGAAAAGATGTATTAGATATTTGACATATTAGCCAATGACTGTACACGAGCTCACCTATGAATGGGATGGATGCCAGGGAGTCCCCGGGTGGACTGGTACTGGAGGCCTTCCTTTCCTCAATCCTTTTTATATGGACCTCTCGGCGCGCGTCGTTAGGCAGCCAGCAAGTCGTGTCTGACCCCGTCTCGTGGTCATTTACTGCCAAGATGTAAGACTGGTGCCTTAAAGGCTGTGGTGTCTGGCGACCAGACGGAGGTTTTTCTCTTAGGATGACAGTTTCTTTATTATCTAAAGCATCTGATGACTGAATTTCAGCCTCTTGTAAATTTAATTCTTGATTCCTTTGAGTGACAGGTAATTCTACGTCTGAAATGCCAGAGTTCTCACTCATCGGAGGCACAGGCTTAGCAGAAGCTCCCGGCAAAGAGGGGGTTTTCCCAGTCTCCACTTGGTGATCGGGGGTACTTTCAGTTCTTAACCATGTCTGCTGATTCAACAGACTGTTTTGATGCAAGTGATTTACTGGTCTTTGGTCTTTGATAGAAACAAATGAGTTCTGGCTAAATGGTGGTTTTGTGAGATGCGTAGAAGGCGCTTTCAGAGAATTACTTCTGACTTTCACAAGAGGTGACCTGTCTTGTGGAATACCTTGAGGCGGTGACATTCCACAAGTAGTTTGAAAATTTCTGTTTGGCGGCAGTGTTTTTAGGTCTGGTGGAATTTTTTTAAAGTGAGACACAGATCCCAGTCCTCTGCCACTCATTCGCCTAGTGTCAGAATTAACAACACTCGGAGCCACAGTAAAATTTGAACCTCGAAAAGATTTATGGATTTCTTGCTGCCTAGGTCTTTCATAAATACCTCGTCTATCGTCCTGTTCAGTAAATCCACTCCACTTGTAGGTCTGTTTTCGTTCTCCATTTGAATCCGGTATTTGACTTTCAGAAGTGACGTTTTCTAAGGTTTCACCCTGTCCCTCGATATAATCCCATGAGCGAGTTCTATGATTGCTAAAACTAACGGGCGGGGCTGTGAGTGCTCCTTGCGATGCACTGCGTGGACAATACTTCATTAGCACAGAGTCCTCCAGCCTCTCTTGGGACACGCTGCGCTGTCGGATCTGAACAGACTGGGGCACGCGGTCATGCGAGGTGCTGCGGCGTCGTACCTGCAAAGTCGTGCGGTTTGGTACCACCTGGTTATAATCTGTTGTGCTCTGTGATGCTGCTCTTAAACTATCTAATCTTTCCTGAATCGTCCGACAACCCATGTGCAATCGTCTGTTATCAATATACTCCTTGTAAGTTTTATAGTTTTTCCAGTCTATGTGCTGATGGGAATTTGGAGAATAATGATTAATAGACACGGGAGGAGAATCCACAGCTTGAGATCTGCTGCTTGAGATTCCTTCCGCATGTCCACTGTAATTGCCAGGTTTGAGTATAATCCTGGAAGGGTCCAACGATCTGGAGCCTGTAGGCTGATGAAGTAGATGGGCAGTGGGAACAGATGACGATGGTGACGTGGTTCTTGACACTGTTTTTAAAGAGGGCTGCTCATTTACACCATACCTCACTTCTTCCGTTCTGTGTGAAGGAATGGTATGGTTGTTTCTATTAGTTAACAAATCTACAACCTTCTCAGAAGGCACAATGACAGTCTTCACACTCTCATTGCAAACACACACTGCTGTGTTTGACTTTGCAACATCTGTTGGTGATGGAGGCACTTGTATTTCCATTCTGTAGGCCCTGCCAGGTTGGGTCAGCACTGGTGCACTGGTTTGCTGTTTGCTCGATGATGAGTCTGGAGGAGACACTTCAAGGGGCTGTGCCATGGCTGAAGGGGTAGACGGCAGCCAGGGATAGCAAATTGGTGGAGGTTCAGGGATGTTGCGGGCATTGCCACTGTAGGCTTCATTGCCTTTCAGGTAGGCATCCTGAGAGTATGCCTACGTGGAAATGAGAGAATAGTGTCATTACAAATTCATGAAAAGAACAACAATGCCCAATCCACTGTGTTATTTTACTGTGCCCTGCCTTACTCCTGACTGACATTCACTAACGCATGCATGCAAACAGCATAAGGGTGATCAACACATTTAGAAAAGGGGCTAGTCTCTCAGAAATCAAATAAACTGAAAGTGCAAAAAACAGAAATCACAATTGCCCTTTTTCACAAAGGATCTGAAACACACCAAAATTTCCCCCCAACAAATTAGATGTAGCCAGGTTGCTTCTAAAATTTTCTTCATTCAAGTTTTACAATTTTTCAGCAGTCGACAGGTTAAATGGCTGCTGATAAATCTCAGCAAAAGAAGATTCTGATCTTTTGCCAAAATGAAGGTGAAAATATTTAAAATCTTAACGAAACATGTTTTTAAGCACTACTGCTATCAAAAGTTAGATATCTTGTCAATTAATGATTACTGAATCCCCCAAAATAATCTATCTTGATAAATTAGGTCTTTCGACAGCCAAGCTAAGTATTTAGATATTTAAATTCAGAGAGGAATAGGCATGTTTAAGAAAGTAAGCACATATATTAAAGGCATAAAAATCTGAAAAAGGTAATTTATCTTTCTGTATATCATTTATATTTTTAAGCTAATGCAAAATTATATTGTACAAATTTATTTGGTCTCTTTTACTCATAATAAGGAGACATTTCTCTGTTACTAACAGGCATGCAGCTCAAATTATTTTTTATCAACTATTTGTGCAATTATCTAGCAGTATTTTTAAAAACTTAAGAAAAACTGAAATTAAACACAGAGTCTACAAAACAGAGCTAATGGATACAACTCAGGGCTATGTTTAGCATCTGAGACAGGTGTGGTATCATATTACATATCCTCCCCTAATCCAAACAAGCTTAATTCAAGACTATCATCATATCCTGTCTTTGCATTAGACAGCTTGCAAGCTCAAGCACAGCCACAAACATAACATCACAGCAAAGTGTTAGGGAAAGAGAGAGGGTGAGATGCTTAAAAAACATACAGATGCAGAAAATATGTTTTAACATCAGTTATGTACAGGATACAAAAAAACATAAAATTAAAAAATAAAGAAAACCATATATCACAAACACATTCTGCAAATTAGTAAGATTAACACTATGGAGAGATTTCTCTAAGCAAACTCACAGTTTTAATCGACTGGCTTATTACAAATCTTTAACAAACATGACTTAAAAAGCAAGGAAATGGCTTCTGTGCATCTCTTACCAGAGCTGTGACATCCTTTGTAAATTGTAGCTAGCAGAAAATAGGAAAACATAGTAGAAGCTGCTTACTGATATAAAGACAGAATCATGTTGTCATATTGATGCTGGAAACAGCAGGCTAAAAATACATCTATACTGATTTCTCTGGAAGGTACCAAGAGAGGTAAAGGGCAGTGAAGCATAAAGAATAACTTCAGTATCCTTCGGAGGATCTTTTTCTCAGGCTTTTATCTAGTTCTTATTTGATTTGTCTACCACTCTTGAAAGCAAAATACATCTGGTGACATGCATTCCTAACAGATATTTTCTTCGATATGCACTGCTGTCTGAGATCGTGCTACAAAGCTTCCCTTCCACAAGAGCAACATTGATGTCTCTCATTTCCCCTGAGCTTCTTCCCTCTCTGCTTCCAGATGACGAAACGAACGCTCTATTATGCATTTAAAATAGTACAACCTCCTCCTTCCTCTGTAAATCAGAGCATAACCACAACCTGTCAGCTGACTGCAGCTGCCTTTACACTATGATTTGGGGGAAAAAGAATGACTTTAAATAGGTTTCACTAAAAAAATTAAGATATTTCAACATTGTTACCTTTTGTCCTGTTTTATTAATATATGAAAATAACTACTGGACAAAAATATTTCTTCCAGAGTAATTCTTTTTATAATGAATATTATCAAACATAGATTGCAGTGAAAAATTAAAGCCAAGTAGACAAAAGAAAACATGCAAGCCCCAATATTTTAAATGCATGAATACAGTCAATCAAAATATATATTTTGGGTATGTGAATTGACATGAAAACCTATCTTTTTACTGCTGATTATATTCACACCAATCCTTTTCCATGACATGAAAACCGTGTCTGGATGAGCAAACTCTCTGACACAGTATTTTCCACACCGTGTTTGTGCAATTTTTTTAGGTATCACCTGAAATGGGGTGGAGGGGAGTGTGCTCTGTGGTCAATGATGCAGGGAAAGGTTCGTTGGGAAGTTTTTGACTTCTCAAGACCTTTACTACACTAATGTACATTGTAAAACTAAAAAGGGAAATTACAAATTTATTTGGCTATGGGACCCATTTTTTCCAGGGGTTTTAACATGATTAGAATTTCTGTTAGGAAAAGCTGTTCTAGAACTAATAATTTAAAGATACCTCCTTTATTCAAATTTGGGGAAGAACATTATCTTTCAATAATAGAACTATTCAACTATTAAATAGTTGAAAAACTACTTCACATACTTCAGACATCTCTAAGATTCCTATATAGCAACGCTAAACACTAAATAGTCTATGCTCATGGGTCCTCACTTCTAGGTCAAGTTATGGCAAGGGGTCCTTAAGTACATCCACGTGCACCATACATTAACAGGGGACTGAACAGATTTCTTACATATACAGAACTATTGTCTAATGTACGCAGATATAGTTGCAATGAATAAAATGTGAGTTCATTCAAGAGCATTACTGAATTTCCTCACATATTCTCTCTTTTCATGAACACTAAAAAAGCGTGTTCATCCATCTATCTATCTGTCTGTCTATCTATCTATCTATCTATCTATCTATCTATCTATCTATCTATCTATCTATCTAAAAGTTCCCCATTCTCATCAAGTTTGGGAACCAATACCATTCAATTACTAGCTGTGGGGGAAATCAACAGTGCCCTAAGGCCACTGTAGCTTATTGTGTGTTCCAGGTAGATCATGGACATACCTGGGAATAATTCTGAAACCTCTATGGGTATTCTGAGAGGTATGGCACAGACACAAATTGGCTTCAGAAAAAATGTAGGGAAGTAAATTACAATAGACAGTATGCATTTTAAGGAATTGTCTCTTCCCATGATGCCTGTACGTGTTCCATTAGAAAACAACCAACCTACTAAGGAATGCTTTAGAATCCTTCAAGGAGGAGAGTATCCATCAGGGCTTGGGCAAACACTGGGTGGATCATCTAGAACAGGGGTGTCCAAACTGCGGCCCGCGGGCCAACTGTAGCCCATGATCCATTTTTTATTGGCCCGCAGCAAATTCCAAAAATATATTTAGTTTACTTAAATAAACCAGATGAGGCAATACGTACTTCACCTCGAGTGAGTGGCCCGACTGTTTGTGTATTTTACCGCATATGGCCCTTGGTGAAAAACGTTGAATAAAGTTTGGACATCCCTGATCTAGAATGAATCACAATATTCAACACTTTGAATGTGAACATGGAACCCCTTCATGAGTTTTTATATTCTGGGAACAGAACTGAAAACTCTGTAATTTGCTCATTGCTCAGTGACTGTGGCATGCTTGCCCTGGAGTGCTTGGTCATAAAGTACCCAGTCTTACTAAGGCATCGTGGTCTGACATACCAGTGTTTTAATAAATAAAAATTTATTATTTAATATTTATTATTTAATATTAACAATCTGGATCTTGAATGTATGTACCATGGCTAACAGTAACTAAATAATCCTAAAATAATCTTTCATTTCAGTTTTAGCTGAGTTGTGTCAAAATCACTATTACATGCCTATGATACTTATACTGTCTAGTAAATGGTAAAAACAAACAACAACAAAAAAACAAAAAAAAAACCCCGCAGAATACATAAGCTGGTAAGGTTAAAATTCCTGCCTACCATGTCATCTTAGCAGGCTGACTTGTTAATTGAATGCTATTACCTATGATATAAGCGAAAATGCTATTACCTATGATATAAGATATAACTACATGTCTGTCTATACAGTAAAATATATGCCAACCATGCCACAGTGGGGCATGGAAAAAAGGGATGGTGTGGATATTTTATAACTTTCCAAATTATTCAAAACTTTTCTAACAAACATGTACTATTCTTATCATTATTTAAAAACAGATTTTTAAAAAGAACAAACTGGCCAAATATGAAAAAATATCCTCAGAATTCCTGCTCCTGTTTTCCTTACATTCTAGGTGGGACCACCCTGATCCACATTTAACAAATGGATATATAATTTTCAGTAGAATATTCTACTGATTATGAAACACATTAAGTGATTATTTTGAAAGTATTTCTAATACACCTAAAAGAAAAACTTTTGTTAAACTACATTTTTCAATTTATATCTCATCGCCATGGAGTGACGTATTACTAGAGCGCTGGACTCAGAGATGTGTTAGAATAACAGCTCTGAACTAATCAGCAGAGTGGCTGTGCTAAGCCATGCTACCGGTAACTCCTCAATGGAGCTACCCATGGCAATAGATGACTGGTTTAGTTTAGAGGACAGGTTTTAGACTTTGGCCTGCCTGGGCTCAAATCCTAGTGCCATCGCTTTCTTCCCTGTTCAACTAGAAAAGGTGTTTGCCTTGCTATGTTTAACCCAGACCAGCACGAAGTAGGCTCAGAATGCCGTGGGCAAACAATTGACACATCCAAAAATCTCCACAGCTATCAGAACTGACAACTTAAAATTTAATTTTGAGTCCATGAGGCATCCACTGAAAACAACGCCCAGACTGAGTTCTATCATCAATCCATTCAAGGATGCAGTTTCAAGCATCGCTTGTTTAGGTGATTTGATGGGCGGTGGCTACTTCATTTATATACAGACTTCTGAGAGTAACAAAACAAAACCATTTTGTTGTTTTGAAAATGAAACAGGAAATGCTTTTTATTTTGTAATACCTTACAAATATGAACCTAAGATATCACAGTCTAAAATATCATCATAAAATACTGTCAAAGTGACTAAAATGAATGTAATACCACTCATATTGGTAGTTAGAAAATATATGTCGATTTAAAACATGAGGCTGCCAAGTACAGAAGTACTTTGACCAGCACTAATGAATTATTATTAATTTTACTTCATGGTTTTCAACATTCTATGACTGTTATTTATAAATTACGAAATTTATTATTATATACCCGTCTTTATATGAGTCAAGTTTTAAACCAAATTAGATTTTCTATGCCACTCCTCAAAGATGAGCAGAGGCACCTCCAGAATAATTTGGTCCATACATCACTTCAGGAACAAAATTCCATGGACGCCCAATCCTGCTGGAGCCCAGACAAACTTATGCAGCTCTGATAGGTTTTCCCTTGGGGAAGTAACTGTTACAGCGGCTATAAAAATGTTCACGTTTATTTTTTCTTTACAGTGAACATTCAGCCTCACAGGGACATATACATCTTCAGAAGGATATATTTTGGGTAACAGATTTAAGACCAACACAGTATTTCTGAAGGCCCCTTACAGAACATTTTAGTCCTAGACTCTATTAGAGAGAAGTATTTCTACATACAGTTCTTTAAATGCCAGGGTCTCTTTGTGTTTTATAACAGCTTTAAAAAACAACAACAAATGACACTTGTAGATATTCCAGCTAAAAACAATTATACAGAAAAGAAGTTAACACATCCTAACATCCTTTAGAGAACAATGCAAAGTGTGCATTAATTATACATATTCCTTTCATTTCCTAATGAATCATAGTACATCGAAATGTGAATGAAGGCCCAGTTTAAAAGGACGTTTTATTTTATCATTATGGGTATGAGCTTTTAATTTCCTATAATTAAAATAATTCAAATAACATGTTTAAAATGAATTTTCAGTTACAATATACTAGAACCTTTTACTGATGATGACCCTGGAAGATCTGTGTGCATGAGTCCCTTTACAGAACCAATTTTCCCATGTTTGCAACACTTTGTATTTTACCTTTATTTTAAATGTATTTGTCTGAAATACAATATAACAAGACAGACTAATTAACCTAGTTTCCACTGATCACATCATTAGAAAATTATTTCTTCCACTGCTGCTGCCCTTCATCAACTACACAGCAGGTTACAATGGGAATTCTGTGCTCACTTCCTTCCCTAGGCATTTAGTACAATGCCAGCCATTCTGTGAAATGAGTACTGTTCAAAACAGCATCCAACCAGTGCCTTCACTTTGACAAGCAAAGCGTCTACTGAAGATGAGAGAGAAGTTCTGTTTTGGAAGTGCAGTATGTCTTTGAGTCATCAGATTGCAAGGAGGGTTCAAGGTCAGGCTTTCCCTACCACCTGTGCATCGTCTCCTAGTCCTTTGTACAAGTGGAGACTACAGGAAACCTCTATTTCTCATCTGGTGACTTCCATAGCCTTTGATGGCTACGAGGTCTGATAATTAAGTTCACGAACTTGTTGCAACGATGTTGCTAAACTTTTTTGATATCAGAGGGATTATTCATTATGAATTTGCACCAACTGGACAGTTAGCCAAGTTTATATTTGGAAATGCTGAAAAGGCTGCGTGAAAAAGACGATCTGAAAAAGGACAACCAAGATGGTGCAGTAGGTAAACGCTGTGTTTACCTTCTCTCACAACCACACCAAATTACAATTAATCTACAAAACAACCATTATTGAGAATCGCCTAAAATCAAGCTGAACTGAAGCCTTTCAACTAAGGACATGCAGAAGAAGCCACCTCCAGACTGGTAGGAAGGGCAGAGATGCGGAATGGGCTGGACCCACAATAGCATGTGACCATTAAAGATCAGGAGGCCTATTTCGGCTGTGGGGTCCGCCCTCATCCCCTAGAGATCCCAGCCCAACCCCAGCCCAGGGTTCCAGTGCTGGGGAGAGAAGTCCCTATAATTTCTGGTTGTGAAAACCAGCGGAGACTATGACAGAGTGAGACAGTGCGGCTGGACTCACAGGTGCTCCTCTTAAAGGGACTGCACGTGGACTTACCCACCAGTGGAATCACTCACTCTGAGCTCCAGTGCTGGGGCAGCAGCTGGAGAGGTGGCAGGGACAAATGATGGGGAGTTGGGTTGTCTGGCTTGGGACCAGGGCTGGAGAGGCGGCTTTCTACTGAACAGGGGAACTGGTGGAGGCCATTGTTTCATTGTTGAGCCCTCCCACTTCCCAAAGCGTGAACACAGGTGAGTCTCTGCCATTCATTCACCATGCCCTGGCAATTTGAGACCCAGTCCTGCCCAATTTTCAGGCACACCCAGGCCGCTTCCAGTGACTTTATTGTGCAGACAGCCTGCCTTGGCTCAAGCTGCAGACTTTCCTAGGGTCTCTCAAAAGTTCGCGGAACCCAAACAAGCGTATCTGGCTTGAGCATGTTCTGTACCTCTGGCTGAGCAGCCCTAAGCCAGCACTAGTGGCAGCTGGCCTTGGTTCGGGGCTTGGCTTCTCAAGGTGCATCCAAGCATAGCATGGTGGCAGCCATCTGCAGATTTCTTTGTGGCTCCTGCCGAGTGGCTCCAGGTGGGGCACAGGCTGTGTCTGAACTAGACCTACAGCAGATCCCCTCCAACTATAGCCACCTTCGAAACGAGCTAGAGCACACCTAGCTGCTTCCAAGTACAACACACCCAAGGAGCAGATTGGTCAGGCACCAGAGTCCTGCTGAAGCAGATCCTGCTCCACAGGGTCAGCCCCTGAACCACAACTCTTCCACTGCAGTCAAGGCCAGTCCTCACAACCAGTGAGACCAAGGGTCAGTCCCTCCCATTGATGTGCAATTATCAACCAGGTCTCAACTACAAGAGGAAGGCACACACAACCCACACAAAGGACACACCTGGAGAGCGTGGTTCAGGTGACCAGAAAGACTGTGCCACTGAGCCCCACAGCACACCTACTACATAAGGCCACTCTACTAAAACTGGGAGACATACTAGCCCTACCTAATACATAGAAACAAACACCGGGAGGCAGGCAAAATAGGGAGACAAAGAAACACGTCCCAAATGAAAGAACAGAACAAAGCTCTAGAAAAATTACTAAGTGAAAAAGATATAAGCAATCTATTAGACGAAGAGTTCCAAACACTGGTTATAAGAATGCTCAGTGATCTCAGGGAGAACTTCAACAGAGAGCTCGAAGCATATAATTGGAGAGGGAAACCATGAAAAAGAAACATTCAGAAATAAAGGGCACAATAACGGAAATGAAGTATTACAGGGAATCAACAGTAGACTAGATGAAGCAGAGAGTCCAACCAGCAATGTAGAAAATAAGGTAGCAGAAAACACCCAACCAGAACAACAAAAAGAAAAAAGAATCCAAAAAATTGAGGAGATTAAGGGGTCTCCAGGACAGTATCAAGTGTACCAACATTCGCATTATAGGGGTACCAGAAGAAGAGAGAAAGCAAGGAATTGAAAACCTTTTTGAAGAAATAATGACAGAAAACTTCCCTAACCTGGTGAAGGAGATAGACATACACGCCCAGGAAGTGCAGCAAATCCCAAACAAGATAAAGCCAGAGAGGCCCACACAAAGACACATCATAATTAACATGCCAAAGGTTAAAGACAGAGAAATCTTAAAAGCAGAAAGAGAAAAGCAGTTAGTTACCTACAAGGGAGCCCCCATAAGACTGGCAGCTGATTTCTCAACAGAAACTTTGCAGGTAAGAAGGGACTGGCAGGAAATATTCCTAGTGATGAAAAGCAATGACATACAACCAAGATTACTCTACCCAGCAAAGCTATCATTTAGAACTGAAGGACAGATAAGGAGCTTCCCAGACAAGAAAAAGATGAAGGAGCTCATCACCGCCATACCAGTATTATAAGGAATCTTAGAGGGACTTCTTTAATATGGGAGGGAGGTTAAGGATGGGTGAAAGGGGAAGTGATTAAGAAGGACAAATTGGTTGTTACACTGTTGTCATGGGTATGTAGGGTATAGCATAAGGCACATAGTCAATAATATTGTAATAACTAGGTATGGTGCCAGGTAGTTACTAGATCTATCAGGGTGATAGATGGGAATGGGGTTGGGGTCAGGGTGAAAAGGTGAAGGTATTAAGAAGTACAAAGTGGTAGCTAATACAGTATGGGAAATATAATCAACAATGTTGTAAAGATCATGTAAAGTGCCAGATGGGCACTGGACTTATCAGGAGGATCGCTTCATAGACAGCGTCCAATGCACTAGACACCTGAAGCTAAAGTAGAATAATACTGAATGTCAACTATAACTAAATATATAGGTATATATAGTCACAGGATGTGGAGTACAACATAGGGAAGATAGTCAATGGTATTGTAACAGCTATGTAAGTTGTCAGAGGGGTAGTAGTTTGGAGGGTGGGTTATCACTTTATGAGGGGTTTAAATGTCTAACTATTATGTTGCTTTGTACACCTGAAACTAATAAAAAATAAGTTTAAAAACAAAAAGTTGGAGGACCTGAATTTTTTACTAACCATGGCTCTTTCAGCACGGCAATGCACCAGCTCACACGGCACTGTCTGTGAGGGAGTTTTTAGCCAGTAAACAAATAACTGTATTAGAACACCCTCCCTACTCACCTGATCTGGCCCCCAGTGACTTCTTTCTTTACCCGAAGAGAAAGGAAATATTGAAAGGAAGACATTTTGATGACATTCAGGACATGAAGGGCAATACAACCACAGCTTTGAAGGTCATTCCAGAAAAAGAGTTCCAAAATTGCTTTCAAGGGTAGATTAGGCACTGGCATTGGTGCATAGCTTTCCAAGGGGAGTACTTCGAAGGTGACCATAGTGATATTCAGCAATGAGGTATGTTTTCTATGATAAGTTCGCAAACTTAATTGTCTGACCTCATATGTGTGCTACTCTCTCACTCTGCTGCATTACCAGGGTGGGAACTCTACCACTGGCTCTATGTGCCCAGGACAATTACATGCATAATTGTGTCTTCCTTGCTGAGCAGCCCCAACCCCAACAGAACTCCCAAATAAAATCAACACTCCTTGAAAACACAAGGCTGAGTTCCATGGATTTCAGTTAATCATATTTTACATGTCAGTGAATAAGTTGGATCATTAAGATCAGCTTTAGTGACTTTTTTTTTCAATGTAGCAGAAGATTATTTGGAACATTGTTGAACTAAGTTCAAATTAATGCCTTACAAATGAAAAACATTACCATTTCCATTCCCACCACAAAGATTCCATAAGTTCCCTATTTTTCTTGAATAAGAAAAAACCAACTATCCACTAAAAGGAATAAAATTTTAAAAAATAAAATAAAAAACTTCAGTGGCCACTGCCATTTCCTAGATGTAACTTTTAGCTTTTAGTGTGTAACTTAAACAGTTAAGCTCATGCTGTTTTATTCTACTAAACTGCATAGTTAATTGAGGAAAATTATTAGTTTCTTAAATGAAATTTATGTATTTTATCATCTTTTTACTTTTAGCAATCTTTAAGCTTAATAAAGGAGGTAAGTATTCCATTCAATTTATTTTCTTTCTAAAAATGAGAAAAATATTTTAGACTAAATGCTAAAGTTTTCAACAATATAGTTTCATTTCTTCTCTAAGACCCTAATATATTTTTCCCTTATGTTGTCGACTCCATTCATTGTGAATATTACTAACAGAATGAACTGATACTGTTAACAAAATTGCTTGGTAAGTTAATTTACAAACAGTTATACCTATTGAAAAATTAAGAAATGATTTTCATAAAATTTCTCATATTTAGATTCTAATTCCTGGGGATACGTGTTTGCACCCTGAAGTTTGGCTTTTGGTCAAATGACTACCTAGAAAGTAACACTGGGGCAAACTCTAGGGATTTCATTCCAAATGACAATAAAAGTTCACTATGGAATCAATAAAACATTCTCATGTAACTTAATTGCAAAAAATTGACAATGGTCTGGTGTTTTTGTGTGTGTGTTTTTTTAAACGTGGGGAATTCTAGACTCTGCTAAGTGAACCAGAGGGCTGGGTTTTTTTGTTTTTTTTTTGGGGGGGGGGACTTCTAAAAATTCAATCCACCTCCATCTTTAAAGGATTTTTATTAACACTCATGATTAATAAACAACTCATATTTGAATAAATAAAACTTACCACTTGGAGAATGTCTTCATCTTTTGGCATAACACTAAGTTCCAATGTTGTATCACTGAAATCAAACATAGATACACTATTTTAGGGGAGGTGGAAGTGTATAAGAAAGACATAAAGGAAAAACAGTTAATGCAGAAGTATTTAAGTTGCTTAAGAGTTTAATTTTTATTTTTTTAAGTCTTTACTTTTCAAATCCAAAGCATTAAAATGAAAACAAGGCATATGGCGCAATGTGTGTATATATATACATGTATATGTATATATGTATATAAAATATATATATATATTTCAAGAAAGGAACTGTATTAAAATTGTAGTACTCAATATATACATACCAATAACAAAAGATGAATACAAGTCATGTTTGACTTCTGCAATTACAAGAGGTGCTCAAAGGGTCCAGACACTTCTGATTACAGTGAACTACTCCTTGAGCAAAGTTGACCAAAGTGTTCACTTGTATGCATTTTTTTGGCACCCCCGGCGTGCGTGTGTGTGTACACACATATGCTAACTAAGTAGGAAAGAGGGCACCCTGCCATATGTTTGAGTTATTCATAATCAGTCAAGTCTTCTTTATAATTTAGAAACATAAGTTAATTTAGAAACAAAGTATATTACTTATATTAAATAGTTCTGGAACATAACTCAGTATAAAATTAGTTATTATTTTACTTGAACAAATTACAAATTTTTACCACATACTCTCACTATTTATCAAGTTAAAAGTACATTAACATAAAAATAACCAAAGAACTCCTAAATTTAACATTTTGAGCAATATTAAACTTCCTAATTTTGAAATATGCCCTCTTGGCCTCATAGGTGAAGGAAATCAGAGTTCACCATCGCAACTATTAACATGACTCCTTCTTATTTTAAAAAACTATACAACATTTCAACTACTCTTATTTGCTTTCTTCTCTATGATTTAATTTTAGAGCCTTTACAGAAACAGTTCAAAGTCTCATTTTATTTTGGTACTGTAAATTTCCTGTTTGAAATGACAGAGAAGTTTCTCTAGGTTAAAAATATTCAAAGGGGTAAGTTTTACTGATTCCTGTGATCCGGAATTACATTTCGATAAGGCAAGGATAGTGGGGCTGTCCCATCAAGTGTTTCAATATCTAACCTAACAATATCAGATAGACTTTCCCCCCAATACAATCAAGAGATTAAGAATCAATCAAACAACAACAACAAAAAGAAAAAAAAAACTACTAATTTACTGGTGTCTCTTTTTGATTGATTTGAACCCTTATTTTGGGGCCTATAAATGCAGAAAGAATAAAAAACCAATAAGAACCACAGGTTTACATAAGTTTAACTAGTAAAATATGTAAGTACGTGTATTTCAATATTTAGAGTTGGTAGAAAATACATACTGATGATTAGAAAAATTCTGCAAGGATACATTTTTATACATTAATACACTGCAGAATCTCAATGGCTTTATGCTGCATTATCCATTTGCAGACGAAAGGAAACACAATTTTTTAAAAGAAAATAACATCATGAAAAAAACAGTATTTCTCTATTCTTTAAACTGCTTTACTGGTTGAAAAATTAAGATTGTCAAAGTGTTCATTATTCTGAAAGACAAACTGCACCAGTAACAAAAATATTAATATAGATTTTAGGAAAACCAGAAGAAAAAAAAGCTATGGTTACTTGCAAAATAATATTTTTAAAGAAGAGATGTTAACAAATATACTAAAAACATCCTTACATTACAGGGTAGAAAAACATATTGGTAGATTTACGATGATCTAAATTATTTTAAGAAAAAGAAAATCCGGGAGGATCCCCTCATTGCCTCTGCAGAGGCTTAAAATATTTCACCAGTCCCTAAGTCCTGGCTTAGTATCACTGTAAGGAACACCTAGAATCCAACAGAGAGGCCAGATTTAAGATTTGCTTTCTCTAAGAATGTCATTAAATATTAAAACAGTAAGAATCCTCTGAGATCAGTAATCATGATCACATCATCTAAGTAAAAATTACAATGTATGAGGGCATTAGTGTAAATAACAGATTATAGCATAAGCTGCTTTAGACATAGAGGAGCTTGATAAAAATCTTCAGGAAATAAAAAACTTCAATTACAGATATATGGCTACGGCTAATATAGATATAGATAATCTAAAAGGTACTATATTTGAATTTGGAAAGAACCTTCTACAATAGTGATGATCTGGAAATCGGACCGCAGATTCATGCCTACTCTTGACAGAAATTCAACATGGTAACCTCTTTGTCTTTTAATTTATTTGTAATTTTTATAAATTTTCTAGGAGTGTGGTAGAGAGGAAGAGAGTAGGACTAAATTATCTTTGAGGTCCCATAGACAGTCACTCTATAAATACTTATTTACTGTTACAACTCAAAATTCCATCATTCTGTACAACGTAGGCAGACAAATGGATTAAAAGAGAATTTCTTGCTGGCTTGGTTAAAACAAATGAATAAATTTGACCCAAGAATATTATTCAATAAGCTTTTAAAAGATAACTTAGTAAGAGGTTTTAAAATCAATTATGTATGCATTTGTTTATATATTTATCATAAGCAAATTAACATTTGATTGTCCCTTCAAATAAAAGTGGGAAACTTACAAAAAAATCTAAAATGTGTGCCTCTGAGATGCTAAAGGATTTTAATCACAAATCTGATAAATGTGCCAAAGCAAAGCCACCAACCAAGCAAAGCCACCAACTCAGGAGTGTCTTCTTGGCAACTTTCAAATGTGTTATCCACTTTAAGACAAAGTTCCACATCCCACATCACATCAATTCCCTACAGGAATACAATTTTGTATTACATCTACTTGCCCCAATGACTTACAAAACCCATCTTTGGCCAAAATTAATCATATTTCAAGAATCTTACCTGTTCTGAATTAAAGCAATTACTTGAGAATAGGTCTTTCCAATAACACTTTCTCCATTGACTTTTATAATTCGGTCACCTTCAAAGAGGAGTAAAAAAAAACCACGAAAATCACATGAAGAATTCCTATAGAAAGTCACTTCTGAATGAATACTTTTGAAATAATGTCTTGAGTAAGGTACTTATTTTTAATGTACCCTTGCTCGTTATTTTTCAGTTTCTTTTATAAAAATGAATCTAGGAGGGAGATTAGAAGGTGATAGGCGATACATTACAGGAAATGCAATTCTATATGTACATTGACATACACATTATACACATTAATAATGATATAGAAATTGGGGTTACTTTAAGTATGATGAAAAAGATAATTAAGGTACATAATAAATTAATAGTACATCCTAATAAAACTTAGCAATGACACTAACTACTGATATTTGATAACATCTGTAGCTGAAAAGAAAACATATTTGTAGCTAAAAAAGACAACATTTTATTCAAAAGGAAATAAAAGATAGTTTTTCACTAATTCCCATTTTTAATTATTCCATGTTTAAAAACAAGAGAAAAGAGTAAGTATTTTAGAGTGTGCACTAATCTAAACAAAATTGCTACTTATTTTTATTAAAATCACAAAATAGTTTAGAACACTGATCAGACTATATCCACTGACATCTGCTGATGAGGCTGAGCTTGCACTGCATTGGGACTTAAGCTACTCTTTGTGATGCAAATTAATTCACTTCTGGAAGATCAGGCACTCTCAGAAATTGGAGATCCAAGAAGATTACTTCAATTATGTCAATAAATATCTTCAGCATTTTGTTATTTTGTTATCTTTTGTCAAAATAAAATGTATGCAAAATATTCTTTAAAAGAGCCTCCAAGAATCCATCCATTATCTTAGTGGTAACCAAAAGTGCCCACAATTTATAGTAAATATTAAATGATTTCTGTTCAAACCCATCCATTTGGATATCAAGAAACATGTAACCGGTCCGGCCCGGTGGCTCAGGCGGTTGGAGCTCCATGCTCCTAACTCCGAAGGCTGCCGGTTCAATTCCCACATGGGCCAGTGGGCTCTCAACCACAAGATTGCCAGTTCAACTCCTCGAGTCCCGCAAGGGATGGTGGGCTGTGCCCCCTGCAACTAGCAACGGCAACTAGACCTGGAGCTGAGCTGTGCCCTCCACAACTAAGACTGAAAGAATAACAACTTGAAGCCGAACAGCACCCTCCACAACTAAGATTGAAAGGACAACAACTTGACTTGGAAAAAAGGCCTGAAAGTACACACTGTTCCCCAATAAAGTCCTGTTCCCCTTCCCCAATAAAATCTTTTAAAAAGAAAAAAAGAAACATGTAACCAATTAAGTCTCAAAAACAGTAATAATAGATGTGAAGAAAAAAGAATAAACATACACAAGGATAGATGAGGAAAAAAATAAGAAGAATGAAGTAAGGAAGGAATTAAAAGGTATTATTTAGAGAAGAATATCTGCACCTGTGCATAATCCAGCTTCGAAAGCAGGTCCTCCTTCTTTAACCTGCTTGACAAATATGGTATCCATTGGTTCCAAGCGGTTTCTTTGTTTTCCTGTGGGAGAAAAAAAACCAAGGCATGATTTCACTTCTCTATATTTTATTAAAATACCAAGATGTAAAATGATATTTAATTGAGACCAGTTAAGCAAAGATTTTTAATGCAAGGTTAAATTCATGTCTTGAATTTGGATGCTAAAATCACAATTTAGGGGTTTTCATTAATTCAAACATTTATTTTGCTTCTTCTATAATATAACAACCACAACCATCAGAACAGTTTCCATTTACTGGGTACATTCGGTATGTAAATTACTACACTAAGTACTATACATTGCTGAGAGCAATTTCCATAGCAAGTAAGTATCACGACCACCATTGCATAAAAAGAGGAAACTGGGGCTCAGAGAGATGAATTAAATCCTCCACGGTCAAATAGCTAGATTACACAGATGGTCCTCACTCTAGTGCTTTTTAACCTGCTTTGCTAAGCTTTGAGTTATAACGTTGACTAAGACACAGTCCTTCCCCTTCAGGGATTTTGGCAGGAGAGACATACAAAGAATGGCACCATAGTATAAAAAACACTCATACACAAATACAACACACAGTCCTGGCGACAAAGAGCACATGATGACCTCTGTAAATCAAATATTTCACATATTGTTGTCCATAGATCATGTGCTGTAATATCTAAGGTGCTTAAATAAACACCAGTATATTGGAGTCCGATCAGAAATCTGCTTTGTCAACAAGTTTCCCTATAGACGCTAACATTTGAGAGCAACTAACTGTTTCGGTAAAATAGAAAGATTCGCAGATGAAATGATTAAGCTACTGTGGGGGTACAAAAAGGTAGAGAGTGGTTCCCAAAGTGTGATTCCCGGACCAGCATTAGTATCACCAGGGAACATGTTAGAAATGCAAATCTGTGGACCCCACCCCAGCTCTACTGAAACTCTGAGGTGTGACTGTGATATGCACATTGCAGTTTGAGAACTGCAGCTCAGAACCTTAAAGAAGATTGTAACTGAGAAAAGAAGGGCTATACATTTATGGAGTAATATAATAATATTTGGTAAATAGCAATGCTGGGCAGAAAATGATCGCGTGTCAAATATAAAGAATTCATAATTATCGCCATATAAAACTGCATCTTTTTCATGGTGTATCACTAAGGTGGCGAAAAAGAAGTTTCCTAGTAAAGGAATATCTGTCAGCAGCTCCCCTACATGTTTGGCTGTTTACTCTAAAAGAAGTCTTCCTGATGAGTGAATGGCTAACTCAACCACTAAAAAAGCACCAGGATATAGGGGAAATGGCTTGTGTTTTAGAAGCCAGAGACAGGGATTCAAATTCTTGCTTTACACTTGTTAGTCCAGTTGCAATTAAGTAAACTATAAAGAAGTTACTACTTTTCTCCTATAATAACAATAATTATTCTATATTTTCACATCACTGAAGGGTTTCTACAAAGACTAAATGAGATAACGTGAAAGTACTCAGCATAGCATGAAACTTGAGTAATTCTCAGTAAATGTGTAGTTCCCCTCCTCCTCGCAAATGTTTAAATGAGGATGTGTCATATTTTTGTTTTCAAGAATTAAAATTTGGAAAGGTCATAAAAAAACTTGTAAAATACCTCTGATTCAATTTTAAATACTATAACTCTATATTAAATATATATTAGATATTTTCCCACAGCAACTTGATACAGCCTTCTCTCTACATTTAAATGAGATGTAAATCTTATGACTCCTTTTGTCACTTTTGATTAGCTATGACAGCTATGACAGATAGCCACACTGCTTTCCCCATGAGATTTAGGAGAAAAAAGAAAAAAATTTGTTAAATCCCTACTACATAGAAGAATGTCCTAATTCTTAAGAGACATTTACTAAAGTACTTAGGGACTAATTATAATAATATTTGCAACTTCATTTTCAAATGGTTTGGAAAAGAAAAAAAGATGCCCTCACACTCATACACACACATGGATAAAAAAAACCCCATAACAACATGTTAATTGTTGAATAAGACACAGCATACAGATGTTTCCTGTACTTTGAAAATTATAATAAAGGTGGGGGAACTTTTCTACATATGCCAGGCTTTATTTTTCTTCATAGAAGTTATTACTCACTACCTAAAATTGCATATTCATTTGCTTACATGTTTTGTGCACGTCTCTCCCACTAAAACGAAGAGCAGGGATTTTTGTCATGTTCCCTGAAATCCATAGCACCTAGAACAATGTCTGGCACAGAGCAGACACTCAGTAAGTAATTATTCAATGAATGAACAATTTATTACCTAATTTAATTCTCACAACAAGCCTTCAAGATGGGCATTATGATCCTAATATTACCACTGTACTGAGGAAGAAACACAGACTAATTTGTGGGAGGCAGAGTAGGGATTTGAACCCAGGTCTAAATCCATGCTGCTTCAGAAGGAACTAACTACTTATTCATTTGTCACGCCTTACTAAATACAAGCAGACAGTACACTTACTTTGAAAGCATACAACTACTTAATTCCAATCAAGTTAGTAATCAGTCTAGGTCTTTCTATGGCCAACTCAACATTTACAAACAGTTGGCATTCGGAAAACCATTTATTTTCCCTCAGTTTAGAGACTTGAAGGTTTAATAAGTTTTGTTGTATCAAGTCATGGCTTTCATGGAAAGATTTATATGATAAAAGAAGAGAAACATTTTTCTTATTAATGTCTTCTAATCTACTGTGTCCCAAAGGTAATTATACCACACTTATATTTAAAATACAAAATATAAATGGCCATTAATGAATTCTACAAAACAATAAAAAGTTGGTTGAGTAGCAATGTAGTGACTTTTGAAAATTCTGATAGTAAATTTCACTTATACAGAATAGATGCATCCAAAATAACTGGGTTTTAATTTCTATAAGGGAAATACTAATTTTGCAATGACTGCCTTTGCAAAAACATGACACTTCCCGAATGACAAATCTCTCAATACGCCACGCCTGAAAGCATGAGCAGACTAAAGGAAATATGGAATAGGCTAAAATAGAGGCCTGTCCTATAGCAAGCCCTGTAACATCTGCCAGGAGTTGTACTTTTCATTCTTGTTGTTTCTGGGCTTTCCTTTCTGGACTATCCAAAATTCTGACTTTGCTATTACTACCTCGATATTATCCAATATCTAAAAACAGAAATTTTTAAAAATGGGAAAATTTCCCATAGATATCCCTTAACCACAGGCAGGTTCACTAAGAAATGTATTTCTCTTCAATTTCCATATTCCTTGACTCTAAGTCTTGAGTTACACACTTGGCTCATTCATTTTAAGTGTCTTCTTTTAAATATCTGCTACCTGCAATTCTGCTGGAACTAGAAATCAGTGGTATCAAATTGAAAATGTGTGTTATTCAGTCTCTTGTGTCTTCAGTTTTTGCAAGTCAGTTTCTAGATATGCAAAACTTAAAGCCCTATCCTGAATCCTGGCAATTTACCAGGGAAAATGCTGACCTGTATGATCATTTGGCAGAGCCAGATGGCTTCCCTGGCATTTCTTAGCAAAAGCCTCTTTCAATTATACATCTGCATTTTATAATTTTAATAATATTTTTGAGAATACATAGGACATATTTCAAAGAACTGTTAAACACCTTCATTCACTGACCTTACCAAAAGAAAAGGAAAATGTTTCTTTTTAGCACACACATGTAATTAAATCTTTCTACACTTGAGAAAGGGAAATAAAAATACAATGATCTTACATGGACAAGAATGGCTAACTTGAACAAGTACAGAAAAGGTTCCATTTTACTCTACTTAATATACAATTAGTAAAGACTTAAAGAAGAAAGATAAAGAGTATGTATGAATTTATTTGAAGCTGAATATTACATTACATTCTGACATGAAGTCAGAAAGCATGTACATGCTTTAACATTATGGTAAACATAATCAGTTGGGAGAAAAAATGACGAGTAAAACAAAATAATAATACATAGGTAGTAACTGCCATCCAAATAGTGGATGAACATCCAAATGGACATGATTTTTATTCTCCATATCCAGTGTAATTCAAGTAGTTAAGAGATTGGGTCCTCTGACCACATTACATGATTTAAAATTCCAGCTCTACCATTTATTTTCCAAGTAGGATTTCCAGATTTTGCCATGTTTTGGTACATATTTATACTAAAAATTATTAGTTGTCTATGAGAAATTCAAATATAATCAGGCCTCCTGTATTTTATCTAGCAACCCTATCTCCAAGTGATTTTAGACAAATGATTTATTTATTCCTACCTAGCAAGGTTATTGGGACGATTAAAAGAGATAATCCATTAAAATGCTTACATAATACATAATAAAAATAGGAATTTAATAAATGCTACTTATTACTATGCCAGTCTGATGATAAACCTTCCGAAGTTTTACATACATATCAGGGAAGACCAAGGTCAGAGTGCTTGTCACACTGCAAATGGCTGATAAATATTGTTTGAAAGACTATATAAACTTAACTGTCATCTAATGGGGAAGTCGAGGAATCTGGACCAAAGAAAAAAAGAACTCTAAAGAAAAGAAGGTAGAAAAGTAAGAGAGACTGTACTAAAAAATTTCCAGTAACTGACAGGAACCACACACCTATCTTCAAAGAAACAGGGATCTAAAACCAGAGGGTTATATCTCTAAGCCTGAGGGTTTTATCAATTAGAAGGATGATTTAAATTTCTGATGACCCTCTTTGGAGAATGCTAAAGTCAAAATCACTTGCAACATTTAAATTATTTCAAAATTTAAAATATTAAGTACATAAAGCATACAGATGAAAGCAAATAGGTTACTTGAAGAAGTAACAGAATTTGAGCTATGCCAATTACAAAAAGAGCCCTGTGCTGAAGATCCACAGAAACATAAATAAGCCTAGGTCAGGAAATCCTATGGTTCTGGGGACAAAAGAAATGTATTTCTTAACAGACTGAAAAAATATATACTTTATACAAAGAAACTCTATCCCATATTTTTACCAAAGCAAAGCAATAGAAAATAATGACTATCACTGAGATTAAGCTTTTTTCCCCTTCTCTCTCAAGAGTTCTCAAACATGTTATTAAACTATTTTTTAATGGAACCAAATAATTCTACTCTCATTTTTATTTATTTATTTTCTCTTTTTTCATTAGTTCTACTCTTATAATGAGTTATTTTTTAAAGTATTTTTTGTAAATATATATATATATATATATATATATATATATATTTTTTTTTTTTTTTTTTTTTTTTTCCACACAAGAGAAGTCCAATGAAATTAAAGTAAGCTTCAATGTAAAAGTTATAAAAGCTTTGGAAAAAGTAAATTCTCCACAGAGGAAGAAAGCTGAAGAAGCACATCACACAATAGAATATTAAAGCTCCAGGCATTAATTGTTTTTTAAAAATCATTTAAATCGCTTATTGAAATTAGTATCTATTTTCAGACCAAAAATAATTGAAACCATAATGCAGACTGAAACAGATATCAAAGTTAAGTCTGAATGACGAAAAATTATCTTTACTTCTCTTCAATGATTAATAGATTGCCACGGGAAAATGAATTTATTGAGCAAAAGTTAGCAATTATGGATCCACTAAGGTACAAAATAAGCAGAAGGAGTAATACACACCAAATTCAGGCTTATGTTTACCTCTGGGGGAATAGAATAGGGAAAAAATGGTATAAAAGGACCTTAATTATACTTACAATCATTTACGTCATGGGGGGTGTGGGGGGGAAGATGCTGAAATGTTTAGAGGACAAAGAGAGATGGCAAATATTTGAAAGGTACATTTTCCCCTATATTTTATGTTTGCCTGAAATATTTCATAACTAGTTTTTATTGATGAAAACAGGCTTCTAATTTTTAGTTTGCGGGTTGAGTTTGCTGATGACACACAAAATTTTCTTAGGAGCCTAATGGAGACACATTGCCTAACATCAAAAATCCATGTATGATACATGCATCCCACATAGTAAATAATTAAGCAGAGTTCAATTTAAGAAGACAAATATGACAGATTATTAGGTACTTTTTTTCCTTTGGCAAGGGCAGAAGCACTAAGTTAAAAATACACATATATGTGCCAGCTTATTAAATCTAGGTTTCCCCCAAATTTCTATTTAAGATGCTTTCACTTGTAGAGTGATGGCCAGTACTTTAAAATTATATCTCCCAAGTCTCCAGTCTTCAGGTACAATAATTATCACACGCTTCAGACCCCAAATTCCAATAATCTCTGGACACTGTCATTAGAATGTCAGCTGTCAGGTCTCAATCACATTATGTCTGATTTTCAAGTAGTATCAAATGGAACAAAATAAAATAGGAAAATCTGGTAAATAAAAAAAGCAGACCATGTTCTAACTTAATCATGAAAAACTTTCTTTTACCCCATACCCATCTATTTTTTTCTTTTTTTACTTTTTATTGTGGAAAACGTCCTGCATGCACAAAAGCAGAAAAAAATAGCAAAATAAACCCTCATGAATGCAATTTAAATAATCATGAAAAATTTGTCACCTTGTTTAATTTACACTATTCTTTTTTGCCTACAAAAAAATTTTTTAAAGTTATTTTCTTTTTCTTTAATTTAAGTGTGTTTTCCCAGGACCCATCTGCTCCAAGGTCAAGTAGTTGTTTCAACCTAGTTGTGGAGGGCGCAGCTCACAGTGAACTATGTGGGGATCGATCGGCAACCTTGTTGTTAAGAGCCCCGTGCTCTAACCAACTGAGCTAACCGGCCGCCCCCCCTAAAAAAAATTTTTTTAAAAGCAAATCCCAGATAGCATGTCTATTTATTTATAAGTACTTTAAATACTTCAGTATGCATTATTAAAAAGTAATTACTTTTTCTGAAAGGAAAGATAACAAAATCCTTCCATGGTTCTCCAGAGTATGTAGTATTCAGCACAAGGTAGATAACATAAACTGACAACAAACCCAATCTTTCTAAATGCTGACTTAATGCTTAATGTTATTAAGAAAAAACAGTATGTCATGACATAGAGATGATAGCACCAATAGCTATGAAATACATTTAGAAAGGTTTCACGTGCAAAATCACATTAGAACACTAAATTAAGTTCCCAGTGGAATGCTAAGCCTATTCAATGAGTTCATATATGCGAGAGAACATAACCTGCATGAAAATCTCCAGTAGAACAGTGCCTGGCATACAGTGAATTCTCAATAAATACTTACTGCTGACTGGTTCAAATTACAGCCCTGGAAAATCCCAACAGTAAAATTGCCCCAAATCAACTTGGAGATTTGTTTCCGGAACAAAGCCATTGTTCTGCAACTGATCTGTACAATATCCCTTAAACAGCAAAAAGGAAATGCTGGGACTTAATCGTAATTTGGGGGCAATACCACTAGGTGTCAGACGTGAATCAAATTGTCTGGCAAGATCAACTACCTCTGCAAGAAAGACTCTGGAAGGGTGTTATTCATTTAGCAAATATTTACTAAGTTCTGACCACGTGCCAGGTGCCGATTATCCTAAAATGAACAAAACAGTCCCGGGGTCCTCCTTCAGGCGTACTTGCAGTTTTTCTCTCTCTAAAGTTCCAGAAATTTCACAAACTATGTATCATGCCTAGAATCATAGCCCTGTTATTCCTGTTGTGCTAGATTTTCATTTCTCTGCAAACCCATAAAAATCTGTTACAGTGCTCTAAGCACCATCTCTGACTTCACCACCCCTCCATCCCTTAACCCACTCACCTTGCTCCTAGACTCTACCAAGACCTTCCATTCCCTTTGGCCTTCTCTATTCTCCAAGACTATCCATCTCCTTCCAGAAAAATCACTTTCTTTCTTACTAAGGTTACCCATGGATCAATATTTCAACAAAATTCACCAACAACCTCAACTTCCTTTCCCCCTTGACCTTTCAAAGCATTCAGATCGCCAATCTGCAACTGTGGAGAATTCTAACCATATGCCGCCTGCTCTTGTTGTTGGGCTGCTATTTCTGCTGAATAAAACTGCAAAACCCATTGATATAGTTTCCCAGACACTCCTCACTGAAGTCTCTTGCTTGTATTTCAATTCCCATTCCCTCAAGGTTGCTGTTTCAAACATCTAACAACCTCTTTGAACTTGCTATGCCATTCAAACTTCCTCACACTATTTGGATAAACTTGTCTCTTCGGTATTCATACTTCACTCTATCTCAATTGCTGTAGCCTCAGGTTTTAAAAAAAACTTGGCCCGTCCTTACTTTCTGTAGTCCTATCTCAGGTGAGAATTTAGTTACCATCTGTCTTCGGGACCTTGCTCTCCTAACTGATCTCTTGTCATGTGTAAAGCCTCAGTCAATCTCTATTCTTCTCTCCAGATCCCAAAGACATACATGTTCCCACAACTTAAAGAGCAAAACTTCTCCCTATCCTTCTACATGGCTATCATCTCTCTTTCTCTGTCCCTTCATTTTCATACTTCTCCCACGAATAGCCTGTACTCACTTATCCTCATTTCTTCCATTTTAATTCAGGGTTTCTCAGACACCAACAAAACGGCCCACTCACCCCACTCTATCCTCACTGAGGTTCACTGCTTTATGTTTCATCCCACTAATATTTGATTTCCTCATCCCTTCTGTCCACTCTAACGAAACTTTTTTCTCAGTAACTTTACCAATTTGCTACTTGTCAGGTCCGGTCCAACAGTATCTTTTCCGCCCCCATCCTAATGAATTCCCTATGGCAAATGACAAGTTATCCACTTCCCCTTAAAATTATCACCTCGAAATTAGCAAGTCCCCAACTCCTCCTGGGTGTCCTCCTACTTTCCAAAACTTATTCTCAGATTTCCTTTCTGATTCTCCTTCCTCGAACCATCTCTTAGATGTCATGTTCCCTAGAGTCCTATATTTATCCTATACATTTTCATGCTTTCTGTATATGGTTTCATGTATGCCTAGAACTTCATTATAACATACATAAATAATGATGACTTCCAGACCTATTTTCAATCCCCACCTCTCCCTAGGAGCTCCACATTTAAATTTTTCCACTAAGTACTAAATATTCTACAGGCATCGGAAATGCAACTTATCCCAAACTAAACTCATTTCCCCAGAGGAAGGGGGTGGATATGTTTCCTCTCCAGTACCCCTCAATTAATGGCACGTACAGCTACCCACTCATTCATGCCAGAAAAGCTAAGCATAATCCTCCACAAGCCATCCTTAACTGGTGACATATGATCCATCCCCGAGTCCCACCTCCAAATCTGGGCAAATATAACTTTGAAACATTGCTGAAATCTGTTCTGGAATGCTGCTTTTCCTTCTTCCTGATAAAGTCCTATCCAATGTCAATAGCAGGCCCCTTCCCTGGTGGTTAAGACGATTCCCTCTGTGCTATGACCCTGCGATACCTGGACACACCGCTATCTTTGCACATCTGTAATTATTTTGCACTTTCATCTTCCACCACAGTGGGAGCTTGTTGAAGCCAGAGCCTGTATCATAGATATTTATTAAAGCACACATGCCAGGAACTGTTCTGGGTTTTAATTTTAAAAGTAATAAACAAAATAAAGTTCCTGCTCTACATTCCAACTGAGGCAGGAAAGTGTTCAACAGAAAGAAGGGGTATAAAAGATGGTGATAAGTGCTACGGAGAATAATAAGCAGAGTGAGAAGGGAGGCAGAATGAAAGGCAGGGCTGTAACACTATTTTGATGAAATGGTCAGGGAAGTCCTCTCTAACAGGTGACATCTGAACAACTATCTAAAGGAAATGAGGTTACAGGCCATATTCCTCCCTTCCCAGCAATCAGTTTAGTGAATGGCTCATGGTAGTGACTCAACAAATATTTGCTAAGTGAATGAATAAACAACAGGGAATATACTTCTAGACTTAGTGTATTTTGCATTTGTATGCAAACATTTCTATTCTGGTTTTACACCAAAAACAAAAAGTTAAACTTCAAAACAAGGGACCATAACTATTGCAATTAACTTTTCACTACCTGGAACTATGAATCACACATTTTGAATGTAGACAAGTTAGACAGCAATGGGGGGGGGGGGGGGGTCATCCAGCTAGGAGGTTTCTGTGTCAAGGTCTTAAGTTATTGAGCAGCTAAGAAAAGGTAACTAGTCTCTCTTACTTCCCTGTATCCCAACTGCTATATCCTGACCATTTTATCAAAATAGTATTACAACATAAAAAAAAAAAATCACCTAATTACAGGGTCACCTAATTACAGGGTCACCTCTGGAACAACATTTCTTATAGAGCAGTTATTTCCAGAAGACGGTCGAACATTAATATTCCAACCACATACTTTCCTTGACTTTTTCACCTTTACAGCCCTATCTGTTTAGTATCTCCACTTAGCTCTCTGAAATCTTTGATTTCATATATCTTAAAGGTTTTAGAACGCTTAAAGAGGTTTTTTAAAATCACACCTATTTTCCTAACAAAGTAATTTCATGCAATGTGTCTTTTAAAGTCTTAAATCTAACTATAGAAACTTCATTTCTGACAATGCCAACTTTAATCCAACCAAATTCCTTTCACTTTAGATTATTGTAAATATGGTTTCCTGGGACTTTTTACGTGAAGGAAATGTTTTTGTTTCCCCTCTCATCTAACTTGACCACCTTACCAGTTTATTTTACAAAACGGATGCTCAAATTCCTACTGAAGTCCAGAATCACCGTTTTTGTTGTTGCTGTTCCAGATCACACACTTAGCAGCTCTATGAAATAAGACTTCTAAATTTATTTAAAAAGTGTCACTGACACCTTGTGTTAGAAGGTGCTGATGGGAGAAAAATGAAAGAAAAGGAGGAAGGCAGTAGGGAATAGATTGCCCTCGACGCAGAGGTTCAGATACTAACACGCTAACTTTTGCAGCTTTGGGAACAGTCATTTTGGAATAGTGCCAAGTTAAGGAGGCGGTACCTCCCTTTATTCAGTACATTTACTCAACAAATATTTGAGCTCCTACTGTGTACCAAGTACTTACTAGGCACTGGAAATTCAATAATAAAAGACAGTTTCCATCCTTAATGAGCTCTGTTCTTAAAGTACCACATAAATACATATTTTTCATAAACATAATAAACAGTGGGTATGTAGGAAAATTTCACTTTGCACATTCTAATGACCAGTTTTGGATAAGAGGTATAATCACTCCCTTATTTCTGTTTCCCATATCAGATTCGTGTTGCTGCCACCAACTCCCAGAAATGGGTATTTTAGGAAGCAAAAAGTCTCTACTTGTTTACGTAGCACGAACAATCACTCAGATTAACTGTCTCTAAAATATGAGTAGGGATTTTCCAGTAGAGAATTAGGGAAAAGGTTTATCTGCATCTTTCATTCATTGTGAAACATCAAACAATCTACTCCATCTTATATAAAGTATCCTTTCAAACATGTGAAAACAACTATCACTTTCCCCCCAAGCATCTCTTTTTCAAGCAGAAGTTTCAAGTTCTTTCAATCTTTTCCAAAAATACATATCATAATTTCAAAATTTACATAATATTCTTGCCATCACTGTCCTTTATATCTGAGGCTCCTCAGTGTTTTAACCATGTCCTACTTAATCAGAAGACCCTGGAGCTCATCTTTCCCATGTTTTCACACCTGTCTAATGGAAAAGAACAACATAAGTATATTGAAGTTAACGTGCTACTAGCAACGTACAGAATCACTTATCATCTCTGTGTGCATATATGTGTGAGTATGTGTATATGTATGTGTGTATGTATATAAGCTTATACATTCTTACATTCTTACATTACACTGCCCATAATAGCAAACTACAAATAACTTGGCGATTTTTTTTTAACTTGGTGATTTTACTATAATTACATTGATAGATTATTTAAAGGTATTTTATTTTATTTATTTATTTTTAATTAAAGTTTACTGGGTTGACAGATTATTTAAAGGTATTTTAATAAGACAAATACATGAGCAGCAAATCATCCAATAAACTATCAACGTACTGGGAAATTGAGCCAGTATAAAGGAATGCTTAATTTATATTTGAAACATAGTGCATACACATATACACCTAGCTACTAGAAAATTACACCCCAAAATACTGTTAAGATCAATAATATAACATATGTCCAGGCTAGTGAACATGAGCTTCCATTTTAAGGGCTTCTCACCGAGCAGGTAGAAGAAAAAAGCCCAGTCCTGTCCAGTCAGGAATCTGTTAGGAGACTCTTCCCACACTTAAGAATAAGGTAACTAGAAATACTGCTCCCAGCAATCCAGACACTATATTGGTACTATGCAAAATGTGTGTGTGGGGTGGGGACTCAATCTCTGAGACATGGCTAGAAGCCACACTTTACATAAGATATGTAGTCCAAATCAAGAGACAGCCTGGCCTCTGGATAAAAGCAAATACCAATCCATCTGAAGAACAGCTTTTTCATCTTAGATCTCAAAGAATTTCCAGTAATAATTTTTGAAGGGCAACAAACACAAAATTGTCAAACATACACAGCAAAAAACCTACTCTGAGCTCACACAGAAAGCACAGAAAAGAGAAACAAACCCACAAAGACTCCTGATAATGAAATTACCAGACAGATTATAAAACAAGTCTGATTACCATGTTTGAAGAAATTTGAAAAATAAGCCCAAAATTGTAAAGTGGGAGTTATAGGAAGTGATCGAGCATGTAGAACCCTAAAGAACTTCTAATAATCAAAATTTTAAAGAACAGTAAAGAAGAAAACTATTGGAATATATTGAAGAAATGATCCAGAATGCAGCTAAATATACAGAGAATTTAGGAGCCATGAGGGATAGTTAAAAAAAAAAAAATCTAAACTATGTTAAATGAGACTCCAGAAGAATTAAAGAGAGCACTGAGATACAGAAGGTCACATAACACCGTGTTTCCCCAAAAATAAGACCTAGCCATACCATCAGCTCTGAGGTGTCTTTTGGAGCAAAAATTAACATAAGACCGGGGCTTATATTATATTATATTATATAAGAACCGGTCTTATATTAAAATAATTTTTGCTCCAAAAGACGCCTTAGAGCTGATGGTCCGGCTAGGTCTTATTTCCGGGGAAACACGGTATATGAGGAGACGCTGGATGAAAATTTTCTAGAACTGGTGACAGACATCCATCTACAGACACAAGAAGCTCAATGAATTCCAAACAAGAAAAATAAAAATAAATGCTCACCTATACTCATCATATGAAATGGCCAAACACCAAAGATATAAAGAAAATCTTAACAGATATTTTCCAAGCTTGCCTTCAAAGAACCAATAAATCAAAATATGACTTCTTACTAACAAGAAACCAAAAGAGAGTGAAATGTTATCTTCAATCTGCTGGAAGAAAATATCAACCTAGAATTCCTGTAGTAGCAACAATATCTTTCAAAAATGAAGGCAAATCAAAGACCTTTCAGGAAAAAAACAAAATGGAAAGAACTGCAACACAACATAAAGGTGACCTGTAGACAGGAGGGAGAAGACAAGTAGAGTTAACATGTTCTGAGATCCTTACATTGTTTCAGAGGTGAATAAAATATTAATTAACATTAGACTTTAATAAACTTGTATATTATAATTTCTAGAAAAATCATTAAAGGAATGGCAATATCTTATTTAATCTCAAAAAGAGAAAAAAGAACTATAGGAAATTCAAAATAAACAGAAATTTCGAAATAAATTAGGAGCACAAACAATAAATATATAATTAATATTAAATTTAAATAGACAAAAATTTCCAAATCCAGCTATGGGATTACAGAAAATATATGCAAATCATGTATCTGACAGTGGCCTAGTATCCAGAATATTTAAAGAACACTTACAACTAAAAACAAAAAGACAAACAATCCAATTAAAAAAATGGGCAAGGGACTTAAATAGACGTGTCTGCAAAGAAAATACACAAATGACCAACAGCACATGAAAAGATACTCAACATCATTAGTTAGTAAGGAAATGGAAAGCAAAATCATGATGAGATACCACTTCATATTCCCTAGGTTGGCTATAATACAGAAATGAAAAATAACAGGCATTGGTGAGAATGTGGAGAAACTGGAACCATCAAACATTGCTGGTGGGAATGTAAAATTGTGCAGTTGCTGTAGAAAACAGTTTGGCAACTCCTTAAAATGCTAAACATATAATTAGCATATAACACAGCAATTCCACTCTTAGATATATACCCCAAAGACTTGAAAACAGGGACTTGTATACACATGTTCATAGCAGCACTAATTACAATAGCCAAAAAGTGGAAAAGCCCAAATGTCCATCAATGGATGAACGGATAAGCACTGTGGTATATACATGTAATGGAATATTTTTCAGCCATAAAAAGAAATAAAAGTACTGATACATGGCACCCAGAAACAAACCTCAAAAACATTACACTAATTGGAAGAAACCATACAAAAAAGGTTACTATTGTATGAGTCCGTTTATATGAAACATTCAGAACAGGCAAGTCCAGAGAGACCAAAAACAGATTGGTGGTCTCCAAGGACTAAGGGGAGGGGAGGACAGCAAATGACTGCTTAATGATACTGGTTTCCTTTGGGGGTAAAGAAAATGTTTTGGAACCAGACAGATGGCAGCTGCACAACATTTCACACATGTCCTTTAATTCTGTACTAAATACTACTGAACTCTTCACTTTAAAACGGTGAATTTTATGTGAAGATTTCACCACTAAAAGAAACGTTTCTGAGATGGACCCATGATGCTATGTGTATTACATTTCAGGGCTACACCACAATTTACTTATCTATTCATATGCTGATGAATACTTAGGTCGAATCTAGTGTTTACTTATTATGAATAAAGCAGCTAGGAACATGCCTATACAAATATTTTTCCAGTAAATGTTTCGTTTACCTTTGGTAAATACCTAGGAGTGCCCTTATCATTTCATAAAAATAACTGAAAGATAATACCAAAACAAGTTATATCAGTCATAAGGTGCATAGGCATCAAAAGTATAACTGAATAAGGGCTGCTGAGTGGCTCAGTTGTTTAGAGCATGAGCTCCGAACAGCAGGGTTGCCGGTTGGATTCTCACATGGGCCAGTGAGCTACTAGATTGAAGACAATGAGCTGCAGCTGAGCTTCCGGAGGGGCAACCGGATGGCTCAGTTGGTTAGAGTGCGAGCTCTCAACTACAAGGTTGCCTGTTCAATTCCCGCATGGGATGGTGGGCTGTGCCCCCTGCAACTAAAGATTGAAAACGGCGACTGGACTTGGAGCTGAGCTGCGCCCTCCACAACTAGACTGAAGGATAACAACTTGGAGCTGATGGGCCC
Source organism: Rhinolophus sinicus (assembly GCF_036562045.2). Classification (NCBI taxonomy): domain Eukaryota; kingdom Metazoa; phylum Chordata; class Mammalia; order Chiroptera; family Rhinolophidae; genus Rhinolophus; species Rhinolophus sinicus. The sequence goes on from NC_133752.1 coordinate 96,457,986, forward strand.
TGGAGAAACACACTGTTTCCCAATATTCTCCAATTAAAAAATAAAATAAAATAAAATAAAATATATATATATATATATATATATATATATATATATATAACTGAATCAAAGATGGAAATCAACTGCAAATATTAAAACAATGATGCTTCATCCTTAAGCTCAACAGACTTAAGCCAATAGGACATGTTCAATTACAAAGATAAAGAAGAAAATGAAAGAACAAGTATGAAATGCTAATACTATGTTAGCCAAAATTGTATCTGAAAGTTGAACTGGGGAATCTTTTAATACTCCTTCCTTTCAAGGGAACAGAACCCTATTTCTTACTCATTTTCAAGAATGAATTATGTGAGAGGAAAGAACTTTCTGAGAAGCCATGGTAGAAACTGAGAGGAAACTCTGGAACCGACTTGCCTGAGTTTGTTGTCCAACACTGCCACTTGCTAGTTATGTAAATGCTTCATGCCTCAGTTTCCTCATCTAAAAAATGGAAGTGATAATAATGGCCACCCCCGGAAAGTTGTTGCTGTGAGGAAAGTTGTTGTTCATGAGTTATTCCATGAAACACCTTAGAACAAACACTGCCCGGCACACCACAAGCTAGCTGCCACTGCCACCCCCACGACCGTCATTACCATCGTCGTTGTCGTTATCATCATCCCTACTTCTTAAAATATCTTCAAACAATTTCAGACACCTGTGGTTATCCTACTGAACAGTACTAAAAGCTAATAAGAATATGTAACTAATTAGAATATTTACCTAACTACCAGGGAAACTCAAATAGCTTAAACTGTCAATACAGTTAAAAACAGATCCTAAGGGGTTCAGTTAATTCAAAGACATCAGAAGAGATCCATGGAACTCAGTTAGTAACGCTACACTTTAGAAATAATGAAACATGCTTCTGACACCTTATTACCACATCATATACTTTAGACCTGCCAATAATAAGAATATCTTCCTACAACAAATTTTTGGGTCCTTATTTTAGTGTTATACTAACTTGAGGAAATAGGTTTTCAATCTATTAATGAAAATTAACTGCATAAAGTACATCCAATTTTCTCAGCTTTACAGAATTTAACTTTTCTTTATAATGAAGAGTATTTGAGCTCTAAACATAGTGGTTACTGTACACCTGCTATAAAATGATGAAATGGGCCAATTAGATTTCTCTCTCAGGAATTTGAAAGCATTATAATGAGAGAAAGGGAAAAAAGAAACCATAAGGGTTATACCTTGTACAGGTCATCTCTTGAGAAAAATCATGTATAATCAAAATTAACTGTGAAAGTCACTTAAATCATCCTATGAATACCAGAGTCTGAGTCTCTGGAAGATCAAAAGCCAAGATTTTTTTGCTGTTGTTACTCTTTGCATTTAGTAGCTTTCTAGGTCTCAATTCTAATGTCTGTGGCTCTGAAGGTATCTTTATAGCTCTTGACTTTGAATTTGGAGATGCCCTGTTGGTTTTTAGAATTAACACGTCTTTCCTGAGGTGGCCTGAGGTTTCTATTTCTTGCCACTAAAAAATTCTTGGTTATTAGAAAACTCTGGGGCAACCAGTTCGGGACCCCCTCTCGTTCCAAGAGCTACGACTCTTTACTCTTTACTTTTAATAAACTATCCTTTTTTACAAAAAAGAAAAAAAGAAAGAAAACTCTAAAGTAGGCTACAGCACTGTTAAATCAGCACTGTCAAATTTTGCAATCGCAAAATACAAATTTTTACTACTGAGAAAATTTATACAATTCTCAGTTACTTTTTTGTCTACTATTAACATGCTTGAATATAAATTTTAAAGCCAAAGTATAAATTCAACAGTTATTTAAGCACCTAATAAAATGACATAACATTTTAGAACCCTGGAAATGTCCCTACAACTAAACTGAGAGAGAAGTTTACTCATGGAAGAAGAAAAAATGGTAATTAAAAACTTTATTCTTATTTTGATTATTTATGAATTATTTTCTCCAGATATTTAAGGGACAACAGGATGTCAACCATATACCAATTATCCATAAGCAACTATTACCACCAAAAACTATTTTTCTACCTGAATGGACTTCTTGTAAGTGTTACTTACATCACAGTACAGAACACTAACCAACAATAAAGAAAAATAAATTTTAGTATATGTGCTGCCGAAGCGAGCACAAGAAAAGTAAATTTTAAAATGTAAAAGAGTATACACATATAGGATACAAGAAACAGAATAGATGGAAAAGTTGGGTAAGAAGAATAATCAGAAAATTAAATGGCAAAGAGATTCCACTCTATTGCCAAAAGGAAAGAATACCAAAACAAAACCTTTCAACTGTTTCACAGAATTGTTGGCATTATAACAGGATCTCTTAGGAGTTTGAATAAAATTCTGGCAATTATTTTCTCCCCAGCGGCTCTAGGCTTTGACTCGGATCATTACACTGGAGGCTGGAATTCTATTTCATTAAGACAAAATTCACATAAAAGGATTTTGCAATCTCAATACATTTGAAAATAAGTTTTACAAGGAAGCAAGACTATAAATAAAAATCATAACACTTAGCTGAATTAAAATAATATATGTAGTCTGCCTCTAAATAGGTTGCATTCTAAAAACTGACCTATAAAGAATTGTTCAGCAGTCAGATGTTTCTTCACACAGAATATGCTCTGGTGGCTGATCAGTTTACTTGGAATGGTATTACGAGCACTGTACTTAAGCTAACCAGTCCTCTGTGGACTAGCCTGTGACCCCCACTACCAGCTGGGCGACAAGAGGAAAACCTGGTCCTGGAAGCAAAGGCAGGCAGAGTGCTAGTAAGTCCTGAAACTCCTTGGCCTGTCCCAGTCCGCTGCTAGCCGGGTATTCAGAATTGAGGCACAAGTGATGGTTGCGCCTGTAAGATGTTCAGGGTCTCTAAACTTGGGATAGCCCTGACTTTCATGTGACTTCTCTGTCCTTAGGTATTCACAAATATGGATCAAGTTTCCTTGTTTTTAACTTTCTTAAGGCAGAGAAATGTTAGAGTTAATTCCATAACATTCTAAATATGTCCTATATTTATCTACTAATTCTTGACCTTACATAAGTCAAACTATTTTTAAAAAGATATAATTAGAACGCTCCAATCAAAAGATAGGGTGGCTGAATGGATAAGAAAACAAAACCCTTACATATGCTGCCTACAAGGGACTCACTTCAGATAGAAAGGCACACAGAGACTGAAACTAAAGGAATTGGAAAAAGATATTTCATGAAAATGGAAAGGAACAAACAAACAAAAAATGGAGGTAGCAATACTTATACCTGACAAAACAGACTTTAAAAAAAAGGCTATAACAAACAAGAAGGATCCAGTAACCCCACTTCTGGGTATTTATCTGAAGAAACCCAAAATGCTACTTCAAGGGAACGTGTGCATCCATATGTTCATTGCAGCACTGTTTACAATGGCTAAGATGTGGAGGCAGCCTGGGTGTCTGTCAATGAACAAATGGATACAGGAGGTGGTTCATATACACAGTGGAATATTGCTCATCCATGGAAGGGAATGAGTTCTTGCCGTCTGTGGCGGCATGGATGGACCTGGAAGGTACTGTGCTGAGTGGACTATGTCAGACAGAGAAACACAGATACAATGTGATTTCACTTATCTGTGGAATCTAAAAAGCAAAATAAACAAAACAGAAGTATACTCATAGATACAGAGAACATTTTGATAGTTGCCAGATGAGAGTGGGGCTGGGCGTGAGTGAGAAAGGGGAAGGAATTAAGAAATACAAATTGGTTGTTACAAAGTAGTCATGGGGATGTAGGGTATATAACATAAGGAATATAGTCAATAATACTGTATGTATGGTGTTGGATGGGTACTAGATTTATTGGGGTGATAGATGGGAGGGGTTGGGGAGCAGGGTGAAAAAGGTGAAGGAATTAAGAAGTACAAATTAGTAGTTTCAAAATAATCATGGGAATGTAAAGTAAAGCACAGGGAATATAGTCAGTAATATGGTAATAACTATGTATAGTGCCGGGAGAGTACTAGACTAGCCAGGGGGATCACTTCTTAAATTATATAAATGTCTAACCATATGCTGTACACCTAAAATTAATATAAAATAATATTGTCAAAATAAAGTATAAAAAAAGACATAACTATTTTTAGAACAAATTAAAGAAATGAGGGAGACTTAAAAATAAGTCAACAAAAGTTAAGATGGCAGAGTTAAAAAAAGATGGACTTGAGAGTTAGACACCTGATTTCAAGACACACACCTCTGTCACTCAGCTGTGTGATCTTGGGCAATATTTTACATCTTTTTCACCTCTTCTACAAAAGGGGGATATTTCCTCACATCGCACAGCATCTCAGTGAGGATAACAAAGAATAATAGCATATATTATGATGCTGGTATAGATTAAGTCCTCAATCATATGATAATTTCTACCACTCTCTAATAAAATAAAAAACCAAGCAATTCTCCTCCCAAGTATATTATAAAACAATGTTTTAGGTACTTTCATGCCTTTCATATTCTTCTCAAGAAGAAAACGTATGGTAGTTCTGGGCTTTATAAATGTCTTACTTTGATGAACCTTGCTGCACAGCTTGAATTTGTATTTTTCTTATTTTAAAGGCTTAATTTTGATGTATCTATTTTAATTCTTTTATTATTCTTTAAAATTTCTGTTAACCTAGCTTATAATTATTGTCTCCCTCAGTCTACTAGGTTCCTAATGTTAACTTTTTATTACATTTCAATTATTTACATACTTTGTTGATTTTTTCTTTTAGCTATTTTTCCTTCTAGTGGTTATTATATTGACTCTATATTTTCTTAAAATGTAACCTTTCCCTTACTTATGATTATTCCTTCATTAACAACATGAATGCCGGTAGAACAGCCAGATTAATTTAACCTGAAACTATAGCAGTAACTCCATTCAGATAGAAATTCAGTTGTAAGAGAAAATAATCGTAAGAGATCACTGGATACGTGATTTTGAATATCCATTCTTCTAAACAGTCTGAATACTGTCACTGTATCAAGCCAGACTCTCAGGAGCTGTTCAGGTGGACCACACTGTATTAGGGTCTATCACTGTAACCAAGGGTTTCTCAACAGCGGCACCATTCACATTTTGGGTTGAATAACTCTTGGTTGTGGGGTGCTGTCCTGTGCACTGTAGGATGTCCAGCAGCATCTCTGGCCTCTACCTGCTAATGCCAGTAGCACAGTACCCTGCCCCCAACTGTGACAACCAAATATGTCTACAGATGTTGCCAAGTGTCTCCTGGGGAGCAAAACTGTCCCCAGTTGAGAAGCTCTTTATACTGAATTGAACCATGGGGTTTTGAGATCAGTTTATATTAAGAGATTTGTTAAATAACAGCCATACAAAGAATGGTATTAAGGATATTATCTATTGTATTACTCTTTACTCTTTGTTTTCCATTATGAGGGCAATTGGAGAAATTTGTTTCCGACTTTAGTGTAAACAGGATGTTGTTTTTTTATGAATAGTGTGAATCCTTAACTAATCATATTTTCATTATTTTTTTTGGCCACTGGAAAAGCTCAAAAGCAAATTTACAGCCTATCTTTGATAACAGTGTAGAATCTACAGCACCCATTTATGTGTACTAAATCTCCCGAATGTCAGTTTAATTCATTTTTTTTTACCATGAACTTTTGAACCTTATTTTTCATCTTACTGTGATACATGTAATTCTGCATGTGGAGACAATCTTTTTTTTTTTAATGAGATTAGGTACAAAATAATAAATAAAACAGGTTTTAAACTGTAATATTCCCCGGTAGATCACAGGCTTCAGTCTCATTTTATCACGCCTCTCCAAATCCCCCTGGGTTAAACCTGGATCTTCTAGCTTTCCCTTACAAATGTTTTGAGTCTATTCTCTCCAGTCAAAGTATATAACTAAATCCATTCACTCAGTGAGCTATCTCAGATATGTAATCATCTGTGTAAAGTTTTCTATGTCCTTCTACATTTATTAGAAGTCTATCTCTACCTGTGGAGACCACAACACAACGGGCGTGAAATTCATCAACACATCACTCTGTAGGAAGACAGGGAGAGACAGGAGCCACATCCTCTTTTCTCTGCTGAAGCTGGTTTTGAAGCTTTCCTTTTCCCCACTAATGCCTATTTATAATCCATGCCAAGTAACATTTGGAATTCATCCTTAACTCTGGTGCATGACAGATGGTGACGCAGGAGTGCCCCATCTTGCACCACAGTGACAACTATGAAGGGTTCTACCTGGTCCTATATTGTCAGATTACTTTTGATAGTGCTGAAAGGGAACCTGTCCTCTCATTTTAACCCTTAAGACGTCATTCCAAGACCTCAAATGAGATATGGGTATTACAGAGGTTCATAAGCAGGTGAACGGATAAACAATCGGTGGTATCTCATACAAGGGAGAACTACTAAGCGTAAAAGACAGTACTGTTAGTGTTAGTTCCTATACATACAAAATGGTGAATCTCAAAACATTACACCAAGGGAAAGGCACACAAGAGGACATATTCCATTCCTAAGAAATTCTAGAAGAGGCCTAGCTAATCTATCGTTTGTGATCCCCTTGGACCAGGGAAGTGCTGACAGGAAAAAGGCACCAGGGAACTTTATGGAATGACAGAGGTTCTTTTTGATGTCATATCTTGATTGGAATGGTGGTTTCACGATTTATGCATTATCAAAATAATATATACTTAAAATAGGTGCAAATGTATTCTTGCTAAAAATGTATAACTTCAAACTAATGATGAGAAAACATCAGGCAGACCCAAATTGAAGGACATTCTATACAATAACTGACCAGTACTCTTCAAAAGTATCAAGGGCACGAAACATAGGAAAGAAGAAGCATTGTCACAGACTAGGGGAGACTAAGGGGACATGAAAACTGAACACAATGAGAAATCCTGGAACAGGAAAAGAACGCTAGTAGAAAAACTGGTAAAATCCAAATAAAGTCTGTAGTTTAGGTAATAGTATCATACCAAAGCTAATTTCTTAGTGTTAATTATACCATGGTTATGTAAGCTTTCAACATTAGGGGAAGTTGAATGAAGGATATGCAAAAACTCTCTGTACTGTTTTGGTAACTTTTTTAAAAGTCTAAAATTATCTAAAAACAAAAGTTTTTAAAATGGGTGCATTTTATTGTGTATAAATTTTAACTCATTAAAATTCATATAAAATTAAAACAAAAGAAAATGGGAGTTATTAACAACTAACCCTATCTCCAGCATGATTGTCCTTTTAAGCAAATTAAATGTAATGTTTAAATCCAACAGTAAGACTAACTACAAGAACCAAAACTCTCTACTTTTCAATATTTGAGTCAATAAATTGAGTAGATAAAACATACAGCATTTCTTACCTAAAAGAACCACTAAATTTAAAAGACTACTAATTGAATAAAAATCTCAGAATTACTTTCCTCAAAATCATATATCCCCCCCATAAACACTAATATATAATTAACAATAAAATCACATCTTCAAATTATGATACAATGAATTCATAAAATTTTGAAATCTACAGTAAAAATATTTAATTTCAATGACTCTCACATCTAAGAACTGTTATATACAAGGTCAGACAATTAAGTTCACGAACTTGTTGCAGTCTGTTGCTAACCTGTTTTGATATCAGAGGGATTATTCATTATGAACTTGTACTAACTGGACAAACAGTTAACCAAGTTTACTATTTGCAAGTGCTGAAATGCTGCATGAAAAAGTTAAACGAAAACGACCTGACCTTTTCGCCAACAATTCATGGCTCTTGCATCACTACAATGCACCAGCTCACATGGTACTGTCTGTGAGGGAGTTTTGAGCCAGTAAACAAATAACTGTATTGGAACACCCTCCCTACTCACCTGATCTGGCCCCAATGACTTCTTTCTTTACCCAAAGACAAAGGAAATATTAGGAGGAAGACATTTTGATGACATTCAAGACATCAAGGGTAATATGACAACAGCTCTGATGGCCATTCCATAAAAAGAGTTCCAAAATTGCTTTGAAGGGTGGACTAGGTGCTGGCATCGGTGCATAGCTTCCCAAGGGGAGTACTTCGAAGGTGACCACAGTGATATTCAACAATGAGGTATGTAGCACTTTTTCTAGGATGAGTTCACGAACTTAATTGTCAGGCCTTGTATTTGGGTTCTAAAAGCTATACCACCTCATTTAATATTAAAGAACAGAAAGACATCAATAGAAAAATAATTCAGAGAAAAATTAAAACTTTTAGAGCATACCTCCTTTGTTGCCATTTTCTTCATCCTACAAAATAAAAAGAATGTATATCCATATATGAATACATATTTATAAACCATAGTGAAATCACAGCAAGACTCAGTCCAATTCAAATTGCCCTCCCCAGAACGTGCCAACTACAATCTCATTAACAGTGTCTCTTGCCAGGGGCTGAAACCTTCATAAACAGAGATGGGAAGTCTGTGAGCGAAGCCAATTTCAAGGGAGGACATCGGGAGTTCAGTTTTCAACACTGAGTGTGAGATGTCTGAGAGAGACGCCCAACTGGAGGCTATCAAAGTAGGCATCTGGAGAGCTGAACCTAGAACTTGGGAGAGAGGGCCAGGCCAGTCATCACTTACTGTACTCTAACAAAATGTGCCTTTAGGGGTTTCTACAGGACCCAGAACTGTCTTTATATAAATTGACTAGCTCCAAATTGCTACCTATTTAACGTCTGTATTCCATGTTGAGGTTTATCTATTTGGTTGCTTTTCACTGTTATCAGGCTGTCCTGCTCCCATGCTATCCACGTTTGGCTGGGAAATTAGAAAAGCGACTTTGAAAAACTTGTCTAAAAATATATTTATTCAAATTATTTGTTGAGCCCCTATCATACAAAAGCTACAATGTACTATAGAAAGAAAAAAAGACATTTAATGAAGAAGAGCTGATAATTTATTATATTAACTTTTGACCTTTATTTTGGCTGTCTCATATATATAGTTTTTGTGGGTTTTTTTTTCTGGTTATAAGCTCAGTTCTGATACTGGTAAGGTTGCCAGCTAAGTGATATAATAAATACCTTGTTGTATTACTTTCACATTTTCTAAAAGCTATACAATATTATTATTTTTTTAAATCCTTCAAAGTGAATGGACAGAATTTCATAATTAAAAAGGAAAAGATTTCAATATACATTTGCCATGTAAAACTCACAAGACTGAGACCTATGTGCAAGAACATCTGTGTTAAATAACAGCATTAACAGCTAAAGTTTACTGAGCAATTACTGTATGCTAATTCCCATAATAAGTGTTTTACATGTATTACGTCATTTAATCAACACAACAACCTGTGAGAAAGGAGTCTGTTAGGTGACTTATCCAAGGTCACAGAGCTAACAAGGGGCAGAGGTGGAACTCAAACCTAGGTTATTTTGACTCTTAATGACTACGCTGTTAACAAAATTATATGGTGGTACTAACATTTCTAGAAATATTTTCCAATAATAAAAATATTGCATTTTTAATGTGTGTGTGGTAAAATTACCTTATGAAAATTGTACTATCTATATGTTCATCACGCCCCAAAGCCCTTGTTCAAAACAAAACAAAAAGACAAATATACATTCAGTCTTAATATGTAATTAAAGGGACTCTTAAATTATCAAATGTTTTCACATGTACCTCATACACAAGTAATACTATTTTAGACATTTTAAGATAAAGTAGATTCTTAGGGAATCCAGTTCAGCAGTTTTATGGACATTTCAGGAAACCCACACTGGTAAATTTTAATTCCAAAGGTAACAATTACTCATAATTCTTAAAAACTACTGAGCACTTGAAAAAGCTCATCCTTTAAAACATTTTACTGGAAAGATATAACAAAAAAAAGTGTGTGGTCTCTAGCAGCAATTTCACACTGTTTTAAAAGACCACCTTAGAGTCATAGAAATTTAGAATTAGAAAGGGTTTTCTAATCTTCTAGTTCGATTCCCTCTAATTAAAATGGAAATCTAGAAGCCAAGGGAAGTCAAGTGGCTTGGCCCAGGTCTCACAACTCTTCTAAATATCATGATTTCCATTGCACTGTTGTACAAATAGTGAAGCCCTGGACATTCATGCTGGCAAGTGAAAGTCTTAGTTCCATGACTTATTATGTGACTCAGATCAGCTCCCACGTCTGTTATACAGGCTAATAATGAAGTGAGCTAATGCTCGTAAAGAACAGTGAAGAACACAGAGCTGCCATTATAATTATTCCACGCTTCCCTTTATCAGACCACGTTACTATATAATGAAGCATAATTAATGTAATTCATTCTGGTGAGAAGCTGTTTTTAGATTGACTTGCCATCATATGACATACCTGAAAGGTAAGTATCATTTTAATCCCAATAACTTTTTATAACCATCAGAATAGTTTAGCAAACTAATTCCTCTGCATTCTCTGCCCCCAAAACACTTTCTTTCTAGATAGTAGAAAAACAACTACCTATTAGGATGAAATTTGGAACTAAAAGTCCCAGCAAAATAGATTTGAATATGACCTTTCAGAAAAGATTAAAATTTTTGTTCTAGAAGGTAGAAAAACATCTAAAAGAATATAATAACAATGAAAATATAACACTTCTAAGATAGGAAGAAGGCAGGAGAGGAGGGTTAAGGGGAAAACAAGAAGATAGAATAGCCTTGTGGGGTTTTTTGAGTTACTTTAATTACTTCTCTTACCTTATATGAAAATTGAATTGCAGACTCTGGGGGATAAACAATAAAATGCCTTAATGTAAAACCAAAGCCTTGAGATGTTCTTTTCAACATAACTGTTTTGGGACCTGGCCAGGAGAATGTTTCATCTTCGGATGGTGATACAGTTTCACTTTGTTCTTTTCCATCTTTACTTTTTGATACCTAAAATAAAAAGATATTTAAACGTTAACTACTAACACCATATATTAATATTTCCTCACTTAGAAAAAATTATACGTAAAAAATATAATACCTGAGTGCAGATATGATTTTAATGGAGAAAAGGAACCATATTCTGATACATGAACTATATGAATTAGAACAAATCATGCAGATCATCAAAAACTCATTTTTTTCTAGAAAGAAATGCTATGAAAAGTTAATCAGAAGAAGAAAAAACTCTTGGAAGTTAGAAATATAATGGCTAAAATTTTAAATGCAATAGAAGGAATGAAAGATAACACCAAGAAAATCTTATAGAGCACTAAAGACTAAGAAACAGAAACAATGAAAGAAGAGATGTGAAACTCTTATCAAGTAAGAACACTAAAATTGTTATCAGATAGTGCAACAGCAACAAAGGATATTAGAAAATAACAGATAACGCCTTCAAGTTCTAAACACAAATTCAGTATCCACATTGATAATCCTTCCACTATCCTGGCCTTACACTTCTTTGATCTCTTTTCCTGCACTCTTGGCTTCTATCTGGTCATGACTGAAAACCATTTACAACCTCAAATCAGGGATTCCATTCTCCACCCCTTTCATTACCCCAACCCTTACGATTCTTCGATCTGAGCTGACCCTACCACTTTTCCCTGTCCCTCACCACCCCATGTCCTTACTTCCATATTAAGCCCGCTTCAATTCACTCCTTTACCTTTCTCTCACTTCTTCCAAGTCACCTGACAAAACCTAACCCTGGATAAACCAACATGGCCTACTCAGGGCCTGCACCTAAGGAGCCCAACACAGGTGGAGAAAAACAAAAACTAGGCTGACTGCTTTCACTCTAAGTTCACTTCCTGTAAGTGAATTTAGACAACTAACCTCAAGACAGCGTTTAGTGGTGTCTGTCGATGATAATTCTCTCCAGTCCATTCATCCTATGTGACTAATTCATCCCTTCTCCTCCAGCCTCACTTGTACCTGATGACCCTGCTTTCTACTACATCGAAGAAACACAAGCAATATCTGAGAACACATTTACCCCCCTCCCTGCAGCTGTGCCCATGTTCTCTGGCCTTCCCTCTCTTTACAATGCCTGCACTGCCCACCCTTCTAAGGCCCCACCACTTCTGTGCGAGATTCCATTCCCTCTCACTATTCAAAGATACAATTCCAGCAACTCTCCACTCTCTGTTCTGCGACATCTATTTTCTCTTAACGATATAATTCCTAACAGCATATACACATTCCGTAAATTCTTTAATCTGAAAACAACAAAAACCCCTCTCTTGACCACACATCCCTCTCCAGCTACCACCTTGTTGTCAGCTTGTCTTCAGTATGAAATTTCCTGAAAGTTGTCTACAGTTGCTATCTCCAATTCTGTCCCTCCTATTTTTTCTTAAATCCCCTTAAATTGGACTTCTGCCTCCATAACTCCCTGAAACTGCTTTTGTGAAGATCACCAAGGGTCTCCAAATGGCTAAACTGAACAGTCAAGTCTCAGTTTTCATCTTACGTGATTTATAAGTTGGCACAGGGATCAGTCACTTCCTCCTTGAAAAGTTTTCTCCACTTGACTCCCCATACTGATTTTCCTTCTAACTCACAGGCTCCTTCTTCTCAGTCTCCTTTGCTACGTCTTTGTCTCCTAAACTTCTGAACTTGGGAGTATCTAGCGCTCAGCCTCTACTCTGTCTTTTGGTGATTTCTTCACTCATACATTAAATACCATCTATATACAGATGTGTCACCAATTTTCACCTCTAGCCCAGACATCTCCCCAATCTAAGAAGTATCTCAAACTTAACATGTCTGCATTACTGCTAAGATTTTTGTATTAAATGACAACCCCAAGTTCATCCTAGTAATTTTGAAATGTAACCTTCATCAAATGGCAAAAAACAAGGCTTGGCCTCGTTATATTTTTAATTATATTCCACTAGTGAATCTATCTATTCCTCCACAACGATTTGCTTCAAATGAAGGTGTTAAAATTTAAAAATGCTCTCGAAAGCAATTTTTTCTTGATAAAAATACAGTGCAAGATAAAGGAAGTAAATTCAAGAGACTTCTAAACCCTAGATATTTTTATTATATAGTCAATATTTATTACTAGTTAGCTATTCATCAATTTCATTTTCTTTTCTTTCTTGGAAGACAGCTAGATAGTATCATTCATTCCCCAGCCAAACTTGCACTAGGGGAGGCGGTGGATGAGTTCTAATCAATGTAATGTGAATGAAAGTAATATATGTACACAAAAATCAACAGCATTTCTACATACTATCAATAAGTAACTGGAAATTGAAAAAAATGTTGTAAATATACACCATTTAAAATGGTATATACCATTTTAAATATATATACTGTTTAAAATATATACCATTTAGTGATAAATCTGGCAAAAGATTTGCAAGACCTGTAAATGGCAAGTTCAAAATACTGCTGAGAGATTTAAAGAATATCTAGTAATAAATAAATGGAGAGACATACCATGTTCATGGTTCAGAAGTCTCAGTACTACTACAATCTCAACTTTCCCCAAATTGATCTATAGATTCAATGAAATCCCCACCAAAATCCTATATTTTTGTGTAGAAATTGGCAAGCTCTTTTTATACTTCACTTTAAAATGAAAAGGAGCTAAATAGTGAAATAACTTTGAAAAAGAACAAAATTGGAATACTTACACTACAAGACTTTAAGACTTATTATGAAACTACAGTAATCAAGACCCTGAAACCATCTATAGAGACTCTACATTTGGAACTAATTTATCATAAATGCATTTCAGTTTATCTCCCATTCTAGGATTTGGAGATTTGGGGGGGGGGGGAGATGTTAACACTAAATATCAACATGGGTGACTCAAGCTAAGTGTCAAGTAATTGCAAAAGTGATCGTGATAGAATTTCTAAGATAAAGGTTATTAATCTAGGCTTAATTACCCAAACAGCTCTACGTAGTGACTAGACCCTCGTTTTGAGATCCAAATGAGAGGATCATTTTACACATACATGTGTGCAAGTTCTTCAGGTGTGCTCTCTCTCTCTCTCTCTCTCTCTCTCTCTCACCCCCCACCCCCATTCATTCAGTAAATAACTATTTATGGAGCACCTACCATGTACTCAACACAGTTCCACACAGTGGGGATAAAAAGTAAATGAAATACACACAGTTTAGTTTCTCTTCTTAGAGATAATTATAGATTTACATGCAATTGTAAAAAATAATACAGAGGACATCATGTAATCTTTATGCAGTTTGCCTCCACAATAACATCCTGGAAAACTATAACACAATATCATAACTAGGATATTGACATAGATACAACCCACCCAAGTTGCTGCATGTACCATTTCTTTTTTCATTGCTGAGTAGTATTCCATGGTATAAACACACCACAGTTTCTTTAAAGGACATCTGAGTTGTTTCCAGTTTGGGAGTCTTATGAATAAATGTGTTATAAACATTCACATACAGATTTTTATGTGAAAGTAATTTCCATTTCTCTGGGATAAATGTCCAAGAGCGCAATTGCTGGGTTGTACTCGTATAGTAATTGCATATTTAGTTTTGCAAGTAATTGCCAAGCTTTTTCCAGAAGATTTTTACAATTTTACATTCCTATCAGCAACGTACAGCTGATCCAGGCAGTTTCTCCGTATCCTTGACAGTATTTGGCACTGTCATTATTTTTTATTTTAGCCATTGTGACAGGTGTGTAGTGATACCTCATTGTGATTATAATTTGCATTTCCCTAAATGGCTAACGATGAACATCTTCTCATGTGCTTACTGGACATCTCACTATATAATTTTAAAGCACAAAGAATCTGTAAGGTTTCATTAAGATAAGTGAACCCTTTCATGTTACACATGAGGAAAGTGAGACCCAGATTAGTTAAGTGATTTATCCAAGATTACTGCTAGCTAGTATCAGGGCAGGAACTAATATCATGGTTTCCTGAATCTGAAACTAGACTAGTTCCGTTTTTCATCATCTCCTCTACTCTGCAGTCTGCGTAGATTCTTTCCCCCAATTGTTCTTTGATCTATTTATATTTTTAAATTCTATTTTTCTGCGGGACTCTAATTTTAGCACTTTAAAAATTTTACCTGTATTAAATTTACTTCTAATGTACTATTATTATGTTTTAGCCTCAGCACTCCCAAATATATTAAGTTTCCTTTTCTTTACCTTTGAATCATATAGAAAACTCCTTTGAATCATGGTTTCACGCTTCAAGTTTCTGAAGTGAGCTGGCTATGTCCTGTTCTCGTGAGTTCTTTACAAAAATGGAGAAGAGGGGATGAAGAGCAAGCAATTTCTGTTTTGCTTCCCGCAAACTAAGACTTTTGAATGCAACATATCTCAGCTCAGTTGTCTCAATTGTTCCATCCTCTTAAGAGCATCACACTGAATCCTCTCTTTTCCCTACAGGAAAGAAGGGAGGGTATTTCTTCTTTCTACATAGAAAGCGAAGATGAAAAGAATATACTTCTGTGCCTTTTTCACTCCTTCTTCTAGTTACCCATAGAGCTTTAGATCTGCTGGATTGATAACAAAGGCACACAGGGAGAAATGCAGCTGTCCCAGACTTCTCTACTTGAGAAGACCCCTAATACCCATCTCTTTACACACGTCTCATCTCCCCACCATGAGTACCAATTCATGTACCAACAGCATCAGAGTGCAAGAAGCCAAGAAGTGACTGGGACAATAGCGGTTAAATTCCTGTGGACCAAGAACTGTCATTTGATTCCCCTACAAGACTTCATAACAAGGTCACTTGATTGAAAAAATGACTCAAGGTTAAAAGAAACCAAAATAAAGGATAAAAAATAACTCCATCAAAACTAGATAAAACAAGTAGACGAAGCAACCTAAAAGATGACTAAGAGAATCTACAAGAGGAAAACATTAACCACATAACAAATAAAGGCAATAAAAACCTCACAGAAGGGAATGCGCACTGGCATGAGGGAACCTTTGGGGATAAAGGAAAGTTCTCAAAGTAGATTGTGATGAAAGCTCCACAACTGTATAAATTTACTACAAACCATTCCAATGCACACTCACAATGAGTGAGTTTTATGGTATGTAAATTATAGTTCAATGAAGATGTTTCAAAAAAAACTCACATAGGTAAAAAGTACGAAGTCTAAAGGTTAGCCAGAGGTGAAAGACACAGGCTGTCACTTAAGTAAACTTAAGAGTAAGAAAGAAAAAAAAAAAGCCTGTATACATAATATATAACCCCTAAGCTATCTTTTGTAATTATTGTATTTGTACTTTAAGCAGGATGGGGATGGCTTCTAGTATATTCCAGAAATCATTCATGATGAAGCATAAGGATTATATTGTGTTCATCCTGAAAGATTCAAAGTTTGATTCCATCATATATCTCCCATATTTCCCCGAAAATAAGACCTAGCCAGACAATCAGCTCTAATACGTCTTACTTTACTATAATATAAGACCGGGTCTTATATTAATTTTTGCTCCAAAAGACACATTAGAGCTGATTGTCCGGCTAGGTCTTATTTTCAGGGAACCAAGGTAAGATTATTAGTCCTACTCCTATGGATTCTTTGAAAATATTTTGTTACATAATATTTGTTATATACTATTAGTAGTGCCATTGCTTAAAGTAAAGTTTCTTATTTTAGGGCCAGACCTTCTCATGGTGATACAACACCTTTTAATATGTCATTTCCTGAGAAAATACAACACAGAATTATAATGCGTGAGCCCTTGGGATTTTTTTTTTTTCCGTTTTCTTCTTTTATATAGTTGAATTGTTGAACTATCATAGTTTTAACTATCAGCTGGCCAGATGTTTTTTCTTTTATGACTCAGGGAGACTGCGGCATGCAGAGTGGGAAGAGCACGGGCTCTGGAGCCAGACTACCTGGGGCTCAGTCTTTGATACCAGCTGTGAACCCCATGGAGGCAAGTCCCTCAACAGAGCTCTGCCTCACTTCCTCGTCTTCACTGTGAGAAGGAGAATAATAGCACCTACTTCGTATGTTTCCTAGGAAGATTAAACTATCATAGTTTATCAAGTTATGCAAGTTTATCAAGTTTTTAAAACAGTACAGCACACACAGTAAGCACTACGTAAAAATTAAATTAAAAACACAGAGGTCACCAATATATAAAGGCTTATTTCAAAAATGTATTATGATAACACTTCAGATCAGAAGAACAGTATATAAAATATACAGTATATAAAAAAAAGAACAGTTTTGTATGAGAGGAAAAACCAAATCGTGAGTATCCATAAAACTTTTTACTAGATTTTTAGGTACACTAACTACTAGTCTCAATGAGAAATGGGCTCACAGTCCTTGAGGGATTTGTCAAAAACACAGCTAGTAAATGCCAGAGCTAGCCTACTCTTTCTGCTCTATGCCAGAAGCAGAAACAGAGTAATAATACGGCTTTAAAACATTCAGATATTGCTTATCTTTAAACTAGTTTCTCCATAGTCCTAATGCCACAGATAATTAATCACATAGCAAATTATTTCTCATATATTAGGGTTTTTTAATGGGGCATTTCTCTGCAAAATATTTCAACACAACTGGAAATCTGATGTTTTCAATTAAGGGTATTTTTGTTTGTTTGTTTAAATTTCAGCTGAGCTAAAAGACTCTTGAAAAAAAGTTTTTTTATATACTGAGTATTCCTGGAAACTATTGATTTGCAGCTTCTCTTTCTGGAGTCTCTTTGTAAAGATTTTTGGGTTGTTTTGTTTGTTTGTTTGTTTTTGGCTCCTCCAAGTTGATAACAATTGGAACCACTTTGATACTGAATACCTAGATGTATCTAGATGTATTTTTCTGAGAATAAATTCCGGTTTTCAGTGGTATTTTAATATTTAAGACACGAAAGCTAATGACCAAAGAAATTCTAACACTCTCAGACTTGAAGGTGAAAAATCTAGATGACTTTAGTCCAAAATATTTCAAATTAAATGTAAAAATATGACTACTAATTTTTTATTATTTATTTGGACATTCACTTATAACATCTTTCATCTAAGTTGATTGTTGATATGGGTCTTGCTGCTGCTGCTGTGTACTCTTTACGTATTTTCTGGTAAAGAAGCTCTATTACAAGATAATATGATAGAGTTATTTTCAGAAGCTACTTATTTTTTCTGATATGAATAAAATCTTGTTTACTCTGAATCAGAGAACAGATTGTATTTTTAGGCTAAAAACAATTAGCTCACTACCCTTTGGGCAGACAGGGATCTCCAAATTAAGAGTCAAGCTTACATTTCCATTTGTTCTAGTTAAAAATGAAAATTTGCTTATGGAGACACAAGCAATACTGAGCATGTATGCAGGCTAGAGAAGATATAAGTAGAGAACATCAGACCCATAGCATGTGGTCGTTCCAATTTTTTTTTTTTTGAGCACTGTAATGATCTAGAATATCAGACTCACCTCATTAAACATATATACAAATAAATTTTCCAGATCTAAGTAAATTTTGGATTATCAATGACACTATATTGACAATTGTTAATAGTTTACTCAATTTCATTAGCCTAAACTATTGAGACTATATCATTTCAGGGACTTTTATAGCTTAGAAGGAAACTTGGAGATAGTAACATTCAACTTGGCCAATCACCATTTTATAAAATAAAACACTGAGTCTCTGAGAGGTTAAGTAACTTGCCAAAAGGTACACAATTATTGGTCACCCAAACTATTCATTAGGGTAGACCACACGAGAAGTCAGGAGCAAATGGAAAAACAATTCATAACAGAGGCTGAAATTGTTTTTCATACGTGCAAAAATATGTCTCTATGTATCAGCGAGGGTGAAGGTACCCCATCCCAGACATGAATTACTCACTTACTCACTAGCACTCAATGGATGCAGACTACCATAGTGTGGCATTTCCAGGAGAGCCAGAGCATCCTGCTACATAGGGAAGCTCTGTCCTCCAAGAAACTGCACCCCGTGAACGAGGAAGATGGGGAACTAAAAGGGAGACGCATGAAACAGAATTACTGAATCTTAGAGGAGATTCTTCCTTTTTTCCTTACCTTTGGCTGGAAAATAGCTTAAAACAAAAATTCAATATACATAATATCAACTATACAGAGCTGCTCTGTTTGGGGAGAGAGGCAGGGGAGTTTGTATAGGAAGCTGTTCCATTCTGCTAGCTCCTCTGAAACTCTAAGGAGCTTGTTAAGGAGCTTAACAATCAGAGATATAGTTCAACCAATTTATTTAACAAACACAGAAACTGAGGCCCAGAGAGCCTTGCCGATGGTCTCATAGCGAATTAGTTACACAGCATGGATTGGAACCTATGCTTTCAGTCTCCTGATCCTGGAACTTTTCCACTAACAGGTTGTCTTAGCAATTTGGGAACAAGAGCTAATGAGTAATAAACCATTCTTTTTCCTTTTATAATTTGTATTTCTTAGATATATATGTTCATTAAACACAAGTTAGAAAATAAAGCTAAGCAAAAAGAAAGTAACTTATAATAATGTACCTACTATTCCCCCTCTAAAGAAAACTGATGTCAATACATATGTATTTGTATATATCCTTCTAGACTTTTTCATATGTAAACATATACAAAATACACACTTGCGAAAAGTGCTCTTCTAACCCACTTATTTTTATTTACTATGTTATGAATGTCTTTCCATGTTAATATAATATATAGTGACACACTAAAGACTGCATCACGTTTTGTCCCACGAATAAATCACATTTCACTTATTCACTCTTCCTTTTGTCATTTAGATTTAGGTACACACACTGCTCATTAAGCTTTTTATACCACTGGTATTATTATTACTACTACTACAACTACTACAACCACCTTGTAGGTCAATCTCTGTGAAAAATCATGAGTACTTCATTAGGAGAAATTTCCCAAAATGGAGCTGCTGGTCAAATAGTTATTTTTTTTTAAGTTTTATATACAAAATGTCAAAGTACCACCTATAAAATGGGGGACCAAGTCACAAACCCACTGACAGCACATAAGATTGCTATATCCATATTCTAGCCAGCAATGGGAAGCTATTTTTCAATCTTTGCAAATATGCTAAGATGAAAAAATGGTTCTTAATGTTTTCAGTTTTTGTTTCTTTATTAGTAGTCAGGTTAAACATCCAATTCTTAAAGACGTATAATATAAGTAACATAGAAAAGAATATACAGATAGTCTCCAGTTTAAGATTGAATTAAGAACATGTTGTCACTGGAATTCAGAACACAATTCTCAAACAAAATTGTAAATGAGGGTTGACAGAAATATCTTGAAACACAGTAGCAGAAACCAAAGCAAATTTCTGGGAACTGGAAAGAAAACTGAAAATACAAGGAACTCAGAACTGACCAACTGGGAAAGCAGCCCCCAGATCTCAAAGAACAGACAACAAGCACCCCCCAGCCCACCCTCCCACCCCAGGAAGGAGGGTCACACCGTGTCACATTCAGATTAGTCTGAGCACCAGGACGCAGCCTGACTTGAAGTGGAGACACGAGAGCCAGTCCAGCTCCAGCAAAGACAAATGACATCAAGTGAGATAGAGACATCCGCAGTCCCTGGGGGGGGACAGGGCTTGGACACGAAGCAACTCGGCTGCCGTCCAACTTCTAATGTGGTAATGTACCCTCTGCTTATGCCCTTGCAAATGAATCACTGTCTCTAGGTTGAACGCAATTATGTTTCATTTATTTCAAAACCCCAGCTAAGTAAAAATTCCCAATGCAGCAGGTCCTTATTTTATAATTTGTTCATGAAAAATTATGATTAAATATCAAAAAGTATTTTATATGCATTTTAGAAGCACTGTGGAGCTTACTATTTAAAGGAACTCTGGGATAAAACCTTTTGGAAAACAATAAATTATTTCCATTACTCCATAATTTATGCCCTATAAGTATAATTGCCTTTCAACATAAAGTATTTCTGGAAACTACACTATAAAACAGATCATTTTAATAGGTATTTTACATAGAAAAAATACTTTAACTGGCTAAAAATTAGAAATGATTAAAAATATATCAAAAATATGTAACAATTAGAAACCTCTAAAACCATTACAAGTGCACACTGTTACGATTTTCATAAGCATAAATACACCAGCTGCATATTATACAAGGAGAATCTAAAAGTATTATAAAGTATGAACAATACTCATAAAAAATGTAAATCCAACATGCCATAAATTTTACTAAAAATTTATAAGTTAAAAATAAGAAATGTTAATCATTCCGATCAGCCTGAACAGCCAAAGGAAATTATATACAGAGGGTGCCAAAACAATTTATACACATTTTAAGAAAGGAAAAAACTATTAAAATTGTAATACTCAATATATACCGATAAAAGATGAATACAAGTCACGTTTCACTTCTGCAATGACAAGAAGTGCTCAAAGTGGTTACCAACAGCATCTAGACACTTCTGATTACAGCCAACTACTTGCTTGAGCAACATTGACCAGTGTGTCCACTTGTGTACATTTTTTTGGTGCCCCCAGTAGTTGAAGGAGGGCTTTCACACTCCTTCAGCCTCCGGTGCTTTGGTTGTAGTGCAGGTGCTTATGTTTACACTGAATGACAGGGCATTTCTTTAAATACAGGTTTTGTTGATGACACTGATTTTGCTGTTGTAGAAGTAATTCAAATTCTGATTAAGTAATTATAATTTCCACTGGAAGAAACAAGTCTATCTTCTTATAAACTAGGCCCTTTTTTTTTGAAAATCGATTTTCCTATGTCCATTTTAACTAAGCTAAAATGGTCATTCCACTCACTCTCTGGATCTTCCATCTTTAAAAATCATTATATTCAAGTAGATACCGTCAATGCAGAAAATATTTCACAAGTAGTTCTTAAGGACTTCTGAAAAATGAAGACCTGGGATTCATACTAACTTGCTTTGGTTATTCAAAGAGACTACTCAAGGAAACCGAAAATTAGATGACATTATTCCTATTTTACAAATTTTTAACACTGTACTCCAAGAAATTAGGTAATTCATCCAAGTTCTTACAGCTAGTGAATGATGGGCAAAAGATCTGAACAGATGCTTTACTAAAGAGGAAACGCAAAAGGCCAACAAATGTAAGAAAAGATGCTCAACCTCACAGGCATCAAGCAAATGCAAATTAAAACCATAATGTGACACTATGACACACACACCAAAATGGCTAAAAACATTTTTTAACTGGAAATCAATTATTGGCAAGGATGCAGAGTAACAAGAATTCTCAAATGCTGCTGATGGGGTGTAAACCGGTACAACCACTTTGAGTAACTGCTTGGTAGTATCTGCTAAAATTTGGCCGTAAAATGTGCACATCCTGTGTCCAGTAACTCCACTCCTAGGTATATACTCAACAGAAATCCATATGTATAAAGCCATGTGCAAAATGTTCACAGCAGCATTATTTGTAATGGTCGAAAGTTAGAAACAAGTCAAATATCCATCAAGAGTAGAATGGATAAACAGTGGTATAGTCCATACAATGAACTCCCACAAATGAATCCTTAAAATGTGGATGAATTTCAAAGATGACACTAAGTGAAAAAGGTCACACGCAAAAGAGTTTGTACAATGTAATAATATTTATGACACAATTCAAAACAGGCAAACCAATGCATGGTGATTATCTTTAAAGGAGAGAAACATGACGTCAGGGGGCATAACAGAGGCTACTAAGGAGCTGTTACTATTCTGTATCTTGATCAGAACAATGATCCATAGGTGTGTGCACTTTGTAAAATTCACCAAGCTACATATTTATGATTTATGTATGTTATATATTGCTATATTTCTACTTTAAATGTTTACATTTGTCACGTTTATTTAAACATGAATCTGATTATGGCATTATCATGCTAAAAACCCTGCAATAGGCTTCCCATCACACTGGGAAGAAAATCCAAAACCTTTCTCTTACAGACCCTCCCGGACCTGGTCCTGGGTAGGACACTGACCTACTTCCCTTTCTCCTCTCCCCCGATCACAGGTTCCTGACACACAAACCTCCTGGCTGCCTCCAACCCAGCTCTTACCCACCCATGTTAGGGGCTTTACACCTCTGCAATTCCCTCCACCCGGCGTGACGATATTTGTATGGCTTGCTTCCTTAATTCATTCGGTAATCTTCTTAAACATCATCTACTCAGAAGTGACTTCTAAGGGGCTTTTCCTGACCACCTAATCTAAAGTAGTCTCCCCTCACTCCACCCTTCATTTTTCCTCACAGCACTTATCACAATCTGAAATGACATTATATGTTTGCTTATTTATGTATTGTCTGAGCCCCCTACCCATTAAAATGTGGGGACCATAAGAGCAGGGACTTTGGTTTGGTCATGCCAAATAGCACAAAGCAGGTACATAAAAAGTTGTATTGAATGCTTAGAAAATTAGTATTTTCTTTTCCTGTAAAGGAAATTTTATAGTTGCAATTATGTATTTGTGTTTCTGTAATATCTGTCTCTCCCACCTGATAACCTCCAGGAGCATAATATACATGCTCACCATTTTATAGCCAATACATAGCACAGTAGCTAGGCAAAAACCAGGTGCCGAGTAAGTACTGGTGAAATCAAACGATGTACATCAACGCACCACTGAAACTTCATTTTTTCTAAGCTTTCTACAAATATGCATTGTAATTCCCTAGTCAGGATCTAAACATCAGGATTACTGCCTGAATTAAGCTCCTTTAATCTCCAGGCCCTAAAAAGCACCATTTCCGCTCACCACTCTGGGTAGTCCCAGAATCATCAATTTAACATATTTTGACTGATCTCCATTATTTATGACAAGCTTAACAGAAATTCCTACTCCCTCCTCTGTAGAAAGAGTTAACATAATAGGCCAAAGACTACTATCTTTAGAAAGGCCTGCTTACAAGGTGGGTCCTTGGTTGGCATCTGGGACCTTGGATTTCTGAAGGGTTCTCACCATTCCCTAATGGATCAAAGTGGTTCACGGTGCCTAAACTGTATGCAAACAATGTGGTTTATGCTGAACACCTGCTTTCCTTCTGGGACTCTGGAATTTTGGTACATGCTGGAAAGAAGGTGCTTATGTGACCAGCCCCCGGTAAAAACCTTGTCTCGAATGAGCTTCGCTAGTAGACAGCATTACACATGTTGTCACAATTTGTTGCTGGAGGAATTAAGTGTATGTTCTGTGTCCATGGGGAGAGGACACATTGCAGAGGCAATACCTAGCACAATAGCCAGGCATGGGTTTCGCTCTGAGCTTTATCCCATGTGCCTTTTTCCTTTGCTGACTCTTCGTATCATTTTGCTGGAATGAACCACGGTTGTGAGTACTTGCGAATACTACTATATGCTGAATCCAGTACATCCTCTCAGCAAATCACTGGGCCAGGGGGTCGTTTGGGGGAATCCTCAACACATCTCCCAATTCTGAAATGGATTATAATCAATCACCACTGTAGGAAAACAAAAGAAGAAAGAGAACAGTGATCCCCGCCTTCCGGTACTCATGCCCATGTGCAATCTCCTTGTGTGGGCTGGGCCTGGTGATTCGCTTCTCATGAATGGAATTTGGCAAATGTGATGGGATGTCACTTCCAAGACTAGATTACAAAAGACTGTGACGTCTGTCTTGTCCACAGTCTTTCTCTGGCTTTTCTCCCTTGCTACTTCTTATGAAACAAACAGCTGTGAGCTGTCCTCTGGAGAGGCCCAGGTGAGAATAACGTAGGGTGGCCTCCAGCAAAGACCTGAGGCCTTCAGCCCAACAGCCTGTAAGGAGCAGAATCCCACCGGAAGCAGGTCCTCCCCCAGGCAAACCCTGAGATGACTGCAGCCCTGGGTGACCAGAGTGTCGGGTTGTGTGAGTGATACTCTGAGCCAGAGGATCCGGTGAAGCCACGCCTGGATTTCTCACCAACAGAATATTATTCACCCATTAAAAAGAATGGACTCTTGCCCTTGGCAACAACATAGACGGATGGACCTTGAGGGCATTATGTTAAATGAAGTAAGTAAGACAGAGAAAGACAAATAGTGTATGATCTCACTTATATATGGAATCTAAAACAACAACAAAAAACCCAAGCTCAAAGATACAGAGAACAGACTGGTGGTTGCCAGGGGTGGGGGGAAAGGGGAGAGAAGCAAAATAGTTGAAAGGAGTCAAAAGGTACAAACTTGCAGTTATAAAATAAGTAAGTCCTAGGAATGTAATGTACAGCATGGTGACTACAGTTAATAATACTGTACTGGACATTTCAAAGTGAAGATAGTAAATCTTGAAAGTTCTCTTGACAAGGAAAAAATTCTGTAAAGATGGTGACAAATGTTAACTACACTTATTGTGGTGATCATTTTGTAACTTATACAAATATCTAATCATGTTGTACACCTGAAACTAACATAATTTTGTATGTCAATTATGTCTCAATTAAAAAACCTATTTCAGCATTCAAGCCTTCTCACATAGGCTTAATGTTTAGAATTACACTGCTTATACAACATGGTTACCAACTCACAATATAGTCATACACGTATGTGTCTCAGCGTTGCTAAAGGTTTCGGTATCAGAACAAAGGAAGAGCTAAGAAAGCGACTCATCAACTAATCTACATTTCAAAACACACCTAAAACTCACCGATAGTCATTGCAAAACCTACTTCTCCCTCTTTCTGTTTTCTTAGCCTGCTGTGAACCTTTTATCTCTCCTTCAATACCGTGTATCTGTCATTCCAGACATTCCTATTCCTTTTTTTCCCCTTTCCCTACTCCTTTTCCGCCTACTTCTTTCTACTACACCTGAAGTTGGCCATTAATTGGAAATATACACATATTTTTTTAATCATTTACTCTACATTCTTAATACAGCTTTGGAATTACTAGTTTTAAAAGCTGATGAATTGAATCCTGTACTATATCCTTCAGTACACTGTGGGCGGTAAAGACACAGACTCCATACACTGACTCCCTGGGTTTGCAACCCACGCTGCAGTTTGTTAGCTATATGGTCCTGATCATAACCCCTTGTTTCACCTGTTTGTCCCTAAAACAGGAATGTGAAAATAATATCATCTTGTAAAAAAAATTAAAGGAGGTTAAGTATGTGAAGTGTTCTAACACATAGTAGGTACTCACTTAATGTTACCTATCTTTATCTCTCACAAAATATTGAGCTAAAGCTCCTTGTGACATTTTGCAACATTTTAATGGTTTGTTGTCATGTGGCTATCTCAGAGCATAGGCGTGTTTTTTTCTTCCTCTTCCTAAAGCTGAAATTCTGACAGCTACAATTCTGAAGCTATAGGAGGTCTGATAATTAAGTTTGCGAACTTGTTACAACGATGTTGCTAACTTTTTTTGATATCAGAGGGATTATTCATTATGAATTTGTACTAACTGGACAGTTAACCAAGTTTACTATTTGCAAGTGCTGAAAAGGCTGCGTGAAAAAGTTAGATGACCTGAACTTTTCGCCAATTCATGGCTCTTGCATCATGACAATGCACCAGCTCACACGGCAATGTCTGTGAGGGAGTTTTTAGCCAGGAAACAAATAACTATATTGGAACACCATCCCTACTCGCCTGACCTGGCCCCCAATGACTTCTCTCTTTACCCGAAGATAAAGGAAATATTAAAAGGAAGACATTTTCAGGACATCAAGGGTAATACGACGATAGCTCTGGTGGCCATTCCAGAAAGAGTTCCAAAATTGCTTGAAGGGTGGACTAGGCACTGGAGTCAGTGCATAGCTTCCCAAGGGGAGTACTTTGAAGGTGACCATAGTGATTCAGCAATGAGGTGTGTAGCACTTTTTCTAGGATGAGTTCGCGAACTTTATTGTCAGACCTCATCGGTCAACAGATCTCAAATATTACTGATGAAATGCGGACGTGGCTACTTGGATTTCCCCTAACAATGATTAAGAAGCCTCTGCCCTTTCATTCCCAGCCTCCCGTTTCACCTGCTGACTCTACCTGTGGAAAATGAGACATCTGTGCATTTGGCAATGTTAGCTGTATCCTTGCACACAATAATTGTTTCTGCTATACCGTATGCACCCGGTCTACCAGCAAGTTTCTCCCACGCCACTTCTAGCATCTCCAGTACAAGGCCAAGTATGGAAGTGAGCAGCGAGTTACTGAGGAGAGATGAGAGGACCCCTCAAAGCTACAGAGACGATGTCCTGGGGGTCAAGCCAAGAAACAAGTCAATTTACACTGTTATGCCTAGCAAGGCAAAACCCTCAGCGTGACAACCTTTTTATGCGCAGGTATTCTGGATTAATGGGTCTCTTTATCCAGTGATTTAAAAAAGAAAAAGAAAGGAGCATGTAACTATTTATAATTTTTTATAAATGTCATTATTTAAATAACCTAAATGATAACACCATAGTACTGTGCCATTTGCCTTAATTTTTAAAGGAAGATACAATGTAAATATTTAAAGAAAAAGAGTTCCATAACATCTCTAAAAATAAAAAACACCTTTAATGCTCTTTCCATCATTTAAGGCAGAGCTTTAATGCGCATGAGAATCAGCTAAGGAACTTGTTAAAATGAAAATTCTGATTTCCTAAGTCTGGGGTGGGACGTAAAAGTGCATTTTTTACAAGCTTCTGGACCTGTAGATTATGCTCGTCTGTAGACCATACTTAGCATAGTAGGAATTTAAGATACCTTAAGTGTCAAAAGGCATATTCCCAATTTCCCAACTTATCAACTCAAAGCCTCCTTCTACCACTGTTAGAAGCAGGGGCAGGTTCTAACAGATCCAAGGAACAAAGTGAGCCCTAGGCTCCCAACTGCTTCTTACCAATAAAGGAAAGAGAGCAGCTACAAGGGGGAAGCAATAAAAACAGCTCTTTGCAGCCTCTTTCTTTCTTCCATTTGGCTTCCCCAGTGAAGAGAGGGAGAATTGTCACCTGAGTATGGTTATCTCCTGGTTTACAGTTCCAGGAATGCAATCTAGGATTCCTCTGGCTCTTCCTCCCCAAAACAGACTTACACAGAATAACTATTTCTGTTAAATTATAAAGTTTCCAGTCATTTTTACATCTTCTTTCAAGGGAAAAAAAAATGTACCTTCTTTAATGGTATGATTCTTTTTCCCTTCGTAACATTTTATACAAATTTGAACAGAACAATTCATTGAGAAGGGGACATGTGAAGCATTTCAGTAAGAGGGAACGGTAAGTGCAAAGGCCCTGGGACTGAAAAAGCAAGGGGTCCAGCGCCATTAGAGAAGAAAGAGTAGGGAAAATGTATGTGGAAACAAGGTCATGGAGATGATGAAGGAAGGAAAACAAATCACATAAGTGCCCTTGGCTTTTCCGCTCAGGGCAGGGACAATCTTTGAAGAGCACTGAGTAATATGCTTCAATGTTTAACAGGGTCAGACTGGCTGCAGAGCTACCTAGGAAAGAAACTGTAGCCTGTATACAAATATATACAAAAGATAACACTAGGACCTCCCATGCTGGCACTCCCAGTATTCCTTCTGAGCTTTCTATGTATGTGGCTGTGCAATATCAATTGTCACTGCATTTGAGGAAAACCAAGAACTGCATTATGGGATATATCACATATATGAAAACTTAAGGCCCAACTTCTTGTATCTGACCACTATCACCAAACATTCAGCCCCTGGTTCTAAATACTGATTAGAACATTTGAAATTTATCATACACCAAGGTGGGAAAAAAAGAGGGGGGGAACAGTCCTCTCTTCCTAATGGTATTGTGGCATTACAATATATAGTTATTACAATCTATAACTTTTAAACTTTACTCATCTCTCACAAAGTCCAAGAATACTCTCTAAGATGCTCTTAATTAACATAAAAATGTATTTTGTAAAAGTTATGCTTTAAAAATATCACTCTGCCCCAATAATTTCACTTCTGAGATTGAATCCGATGAAAATAATCCTAATCAGGAAAACAATTTTAACCACAAAGATCTTCACCATATTTGATTTCTAACAGCAAAAAAACTAGAAGCAATTTAACTGTTCAACAGATAAATGATTACATATATTGATAATGTATATAAAATATGAAATATACTATAATGATAACACGTTATACCTATATCCTATATCTAGAATATTAAGCAGCCATTAAACATAATGTCACAACATGGCAAAATGTGCATAATATGATTATAGCTTATATAATACACACACAGGAAAAAAATAGTGTGCACAGGAAAATACCTCGGAGTAGAAACATCAAAATATTAACAGGAGTTGTATTTGAATGACTGAACTAGGTCAATCAATTTTAATTTATATTTTCCAATTTTTACAAGTAACCATGCATTTTATCTACAATTGAAAAACTTAAGTTAATGGAACCCCTTCATTCCCGTCTTTTTATTTCCAACATAAATCTCATATAACATCACCTCTATAGCATAACCTAGAATAGATTAACAGTAAGCATGTATGAAGCACTTACGCCAAGCACTGGGTTAAATGCTGTAGCCAGGTTGTCTCATTTAACCTTCACAACAACCCATGACGTAGGTATACTAGAGATGAGTGCGCCGAGGTGAGTGAGAAAAGTTGGGGTCACCACAGAGCCAGGGACAGAGCTGGCCGTGTGCACTCTTAACCGCAACACCCTCCTGCCTCCCTACACTAGGACAGAAATATTTATTGATAATAAAACCTTGATCAGAATTCTCTAGCAGTATGCCGAAAAAGTGCCAACTATGGCACGATCCCAGCTCTAGCATATCATTTCCTTGTCTCTCTCTTCATTCTGCTTCCCTCACTCCTCATCCTGCCTTTTCATTTCCTGCTCTTACTTCTCTCCCACGCTTCTTCCCTGCCTGTATCACAAACTTCCCAGGGGTGTCCAGCAGCAACTGTGGGTGCTGCTCAGCATCAACAATAACACTCAAACAAAAGCAGTGCTACCCCAAGTCTTTCTGTAAGTCAGAAGTCACACACTGGAAGCCTAGAGCCCCATCTGGCCACAGATGTGTTCTGCTTCGATCTCAGTACTCTGAAAAACTTGAATTAGTCATCGGCATTTAAAAATTAGGATAAATTCACATAAAAATGCGAAATTTTAGTTTCTCCAGAAAACGAAATGATTTGACAACGGTCAGTCCAACGTGGCAACAATCTCCTGAGGCTGCATCTCCAGTGAGCCAGTCTCCACCAGCCTCTGTTGTCTAATACCTGACTCTCTTCAACTCTCGTCACACTTTTATGGAACCTGCCTAGCCCCGAAAGCACTGAGTTTGTGACCTCCACCAAATACTTTAAGCGATGGCATAAAAACCACAGGAGATGGGGTCACATGCCATTTTTACTTAATGCTAAGTTCTGCAAGCTCTTCTTCTGAGACATGTTAGCAATGAAATGACTTATGATTGGATCTAAACCACAGGGAAAGCAGTAACGGCAATCCTGCCAAACCCCAGACCAACCT
Organism: Rhinolophus sinicus; assembly: GCF_036562045.2. Classification (NCBI taxonomy): domain Eukaryota; kingdom Metazoa; phylum Chordata; class Mammalia; order Chiroptera; family Rhinolophidae; genus Rhinolophus; species Rhinolophus sinicus. The sequence continues at coordinate 96,488,391 of NC_133752.1, forward strand.
TCTCCAAAGGAACTTTCTACTGCTGACTGACCGGATCAACCCTTCCCCAGATTCTGCTGCAACCCAATTATTCTTTTGGGATTCACCAGAATGAAGAAGTCTTCGCAAGGTCCAGGACTTACCTCAACTTGAAAGTTTTCTGATGATGAGACTAACTAACAAATTTAGTAATAGCTGCAAACTAGTTACTAAACACTAACATTTTTTTTGAGTTTCAGCTTTAGTAGACTCCTGATATTATGAATTTTACATGTAAGATAATTGCAGTATCTCTCTTCTTTTATTCTCTAAGTAGCCATTTGAAATCCATATTTTTACGGTAATGTAAATCCATTAGGGAGAGAACTAGAAAGTGCATTGAGGGATCAATCTTATGCTGGAAGAAATATAGATTAAATGACCTTCTCCATCTCTAATTTCTCTGATACATTAGTCTACTGTGCCCAACATAAACTATGAAAATATCTTTTCACCATTCCAAAATAGAGAAAATAGGACATAAAGAAAAGTACTAGAGACCCAAAAGTCCCATTTGGAACTAAGTTCATGTTTCATAAACATCTGTTCTTGCCATGGTTATGGGAGAACTGAGAAATAAACGGCGGTGTGTGTGTGTGCGTATGGCGGGGAGGGGTTAATACATTTATCATTTATTGCTTTCAATATTTTAAATTTAGCTTTTCTTCTAAATTTCAAACAGTACTACAGAACTTTTTTAAATAAGGAAGATGAATACCCACAAAGTGGTTAATAACCCTACAAGGTAAATAATTCATAGTTTTTAAAGATTCACTGATAACTGAAATAAAAAGCTCTCATGCAGGTTTCTATCTATTCTGTAACAGAAGCCATTATGCTGAATATGTACAATATTACTTAAGACTTACAAAAGCAGTCTATACCTGATAACAGCCATGTTGATCGAGGTTGAAGGAAAAAATAGTTTTTGCTTAAGGAATGAAACTTAAAAGCAAATAAGTATCATAAAAAAATACATCCAGCAAATTTTCTCTCGCAAAATAACTGTTTTCTCAAAAGACTGTCTAGTAATCGAGTAAATTCAAAAGAGAACTTCCACTTAATCCTATAGTGAAGAAATCAAGGAACCACATTTCATTAAACATGCAAAAAGGGCTTTTAAAAAGCAACTCATTCCAAAATCTTGCCTACCTTCACATAAACACAGTAAAAGTCTCCAAAAATATATAACATTTCCTTTATCTTACAATTTTGTTGCTTGAATTTTTATTAGTTTCCCCCATCCCCCACCACGTAAAGCTTTACAAATAAAGTCTCATCAGTGCAGCTTAACAGTTAACTTAATTCCTTCAGAGAAATTCAGATCATCAGAGCAAGTATTAAACAAGTATTTTAATAAAAAGTAATAGTCTAAAAGATTACTTTTTTACTCTTACAGGAAGACAATTATTTCACACCCAGCATTATCACTGATTTTTTTTTTCTCTATACATTATAGCAGCTTTGAATTAAAAAGCAAAAACATATACATATTTATCACACAAACCTGACCACTCCATGCACAATACAGATTGCACAGTAAACTCCAGTTGTGGTTGATCATACAGTCTAACATCCTGAACTGGGCCATGACTCCTATAGCGCAGCCTGTGCGTCTTCTCTGACTCAGCTTTTGTCAGCACCGGGGCGCTGTTACAAGAGCTCTGCAGTGATGGATCCGCAAATAGGATCCTCCCTCCCTTTTCTGTCTAAGCAGCAGTAGCTAACAGGCAGGACTACATCATCTTCCTAAACACGGGCACGTTTATATTACTAGATCATGGACAGAAAGACTTTTCACAAGAGCTTTATTCCATATTTATTCTTATTTGATTTTTAAAGACGATTGCTTTTTCCTTCTCTCTGGGTATCATAAGCTAGCGTGTACGCATTCAGTGAAAACACAACTTGGGAAGGTGGTATAAGAAAGCAGTCGTGCCAACCGTTCCCACAACAAACAGCTCCCAGCACGAGGCTGTGCCAGCATCTGTGACCCTTACGCTGCACTCAATCCAAGGCCACTGACCTCTCAGTCCTTTCTCAGTCTCGTGCATCTCACACTGCTGATGACTCCTTCAACGTCTCTCCTCCTGGGGACCATATCACCACGCTCCTGGCTTCCTTCCTACTTCTCGAACCATCCCTCCTTTGCAAGAGGCAGTGTAGCAAAGTGAGAAAGCCCAGACCTTGGTAAGACAGACTTCACCTCCTCAACCGCGAGCTACCAGATGTCTGACAGGGAGCTGAGGGCTTGACTTCTGAGCTTCCACTCGATCATTTGTAAAACGGGGATAATAACACTTGCTCTCATGGGGTTTTTAGTACAAAATAAAATAACATACGTAACAGGCTTAAAGCAGCGTCTCGCAGACACCTAATAAATGATTATTATTAATATTCTTCAGATGGGCTTCCCTTCCTGCATAAATTAGAATTCTACCTCTCGTTTCTTATGCTATCCCTAGATGATGTCATTTTCTAGACCCATGATTTTAATTAGGAATTACTTCCAAACCTGTCTTCAGGCTCACCCTTTCCCCCAAGCTCCAAAGGTGCATGTCTAGACTCTTGCCAAACACACAAACCTATGCATCTTATACTACACGTCCAAAACTCATGTCTTTACCTTCCCTCTCACAATACGCACCAGCTCTGTAAACCCGCAAAAGGACATCAATCACCCCCTTGGTCACCCAAACAGAAACCAGAGCTTCCGAGACTCCCTCTGCCTTACTTCTCACATCCGGTTACCAAATCCTGTCACTTCAACTGAAATGTATACTGAAGCTGTCTCTTTTCTATCCCCACTGTCACTGCCTAACCTGACGGGGTCTTCCCATCAGCTTTTTCCTGGACCATCACAAGGGCCTGCATGTGGTCTCCCCAGCATCCTGTCTCACTCCTTTCTGGAATCTACCGGAGAAGTCTGAAACCACAAGCTAACTGTATGACCACCTCGCCTAAATCCCTTCCTTGTTCCTTTCAGCCTGCAGCAGTTTCCCGAAGTATGTTCCTACTTACTCTACAGCAGGGGTGTCAAAACTGCGGCCTGAGGGCCAACTGCGGTCAGCAATCCATTGTCAATTGGCCCGCGACAAATTCCAAAAATATATTTAATTTACTTAAATAAACCAGGTGAGGCAATGCGCACTTCACCTTGAGTGAGTAGCCCAGCTGTTTGTGTATTTTACCGCATATGGCCCTTGGTAAAAAACGTTGAAAAAAGTTTTGACACCCCTGCTCTACAGGATACAGAATATGAATTAGTTAAGTGAAAAAAGTCTTCAATGGCAAAATAAGTCTGCAAACATCCAGGTTAAACAAAGATAACTAAAGTTGCAAGTTTGCCCAGAGTCTAAATATGAAGGTCAGATTCAAAGGCCTCAAAATCTGAAAACTGAGCCTCCTGGAAAGCTAGTCCTAACTAGTCCTTCTTGAAATCTTTAGCTGGTTTGTCTTCCTCTATCTGTCCCTTAACTGGTGGTGTTCCCTAAGGTTCCCGGACCTTGACCCTCTCCTCGCCTCACCTCCCTCAATGAGCTCATCTATTCCCAAAACAACAATTGTAGTAGATGTCAGCTTAATTGACTACTGCCTAAATGACTTGCCAGACAAACCAAAATTCTCAATCCCTGCTGTGTGAATGCTGGCTGATCCCATGGCAAGCTCGGCTCTTGTGTCTGGAAAGATATTCCCTAGCCACATATGTCTGCTCCCACCAAATGAGCCTCAAGCTTAACACTGTCAGTTTATTTTTGCACAAAGCTCATTATGTCAGGTTTATTTGTGTTGTTCTTATGTAACTTAGGTAATATGGAAACTGATGAACTATGAGTAAAAATGCAAGTTATTTCTGTGAAAACATGAATGCACTGAAAAGACTCAATAAAGGCTGTTGCTCACTTCTATATTTTTCCTTTCCTTGGTCTTGTGGTCTTACACCTTTTTCCCCAGTGAGATATTAGAAGTTCTCTCCATCTATAGCCATTAGGCATATTCAGAAACTGCCAAAATATTCTTCTTTTTACCTGGTTAAATCCTACCTGATTTAGCTAAGCAGTCTTCCCAGGAGGACTTTCCTTGATCCCTACACTAGGTGAGCTCTGCCTGCTGACTGTTTTCTGCTCTTCTAACGTCCCTCGCACTCTATTACAATCCAATCCACTTCTCATTATCCATATATATCCATAAACGCAGGGACCAGGCCACGTCTGTGGTATCCTAAGTGTCTGGCACTTCGAAGGTGCTCCGCAAATGTTTGTTGAATGAGTTCATAAACATGGAAGGTCAATTCTATTAATAAGTAAGATAGGAATCTTTGGCACGAAAAGCATCAAACTTGAATCATTTAAGATAGAGTAACTTTTATCTTGGGGACCAAGAGGTTATTATCACCAGTTGTGAGCAAACACAAACTGCTTCCTTCCTCAAATGAACCCACTAAGCTGTTAGGGCAGATGGAATTCTAGCAAAATCCCTAAATACCTACGCTGACACTATCTAGTCTATCCCCACCTCCAGATTCTGAATAATTCTGGGAGAGGAGAGGGAAGGGTTTCAGGCATCTGGTTTTCAAAACTTCCTACATGATTCTGACAGACCTTCCTTACTATTATAGTTAAGACCCACTAAACAAAAGTTCATACAAAAAACAAAAAACAAATAAAACTTGAAACTAAAGGCAAAACTACAATCAAGTTTTTATAAATCATTGCTAAACAGTGTGTAATTTAATAATAATATTGTAACAATAATTATTTCCTACTTTAGCTTATTATACTATGGTTAAGATGTTTACATTAGGGAAATTTGGATGAAGGGTATAAGGTATCTGTACTATTTTACAACTTTTCTGTGTGTCTAAAGTCATTTCAAAATAAAAAGTTAGTATGAAAAGGACTATAAGCAATTACAACCCAGTAGCAATGAACATCCAGATGTGATCCTGAAGTATCATTCACCACTGAAAGAAAACACGGCTTCTTGGAGAAATGGCTGAGTCTAGTTCTCGGGGAGGTACATAACAGATGAGTAAGAAAATCATACTGGACAATAAGGAAGCTACCAAAGACCATTAGGCTCACGTCTACAGAACCACGGTGGGCCGGCCCGGTGGCTAAGGCGGTTAGAGCTCCATGCTCCTAACTCCGAAGGCTGCCGGTTCGATTCCCACATGGGCCAGTGGGCTCTCAACCACAAGGTTGCCAGTTCAATTCCTCGACTCCGGCAAGGGATGGTGGGCAGCGCCCCCTGCAACTAAGATTGAACACGGCACCTTGAGCTGAGCTGCCGTTGAGCTCCCAGATGGCTCAGTTGGTTGGAGCACGTCCTCTCAACCACAAGCTTGCAGGTTCGATTCCCGCAAGGGATGGTGGGCTGCGCCCCCTGCAACTAAGACTGAAAGGACAACTTGAAGCTGAATGGCACCCTCCACAACTAAGATTGAAAGGGCAACAAACTTGACTTGGAAAAAAAAAGAAAAAGTCCTGGAAGTACACACTGTTCCCCAATAAAGTCCTGTTCCCCTCCCCCAATAAAATCTTTAAAAAAAAAAAAGAACCAGGGTGAAAACTTAAAAGGCTACCATTAGTCAAAACTGGGACAACTGGAGCTACAATAAGAATTGCAACATACAACAGATGTTTACATATATCAGCTAATACTACTAGACAGATACATACTCACAAGCATAGTATACAGGTCACTATTTGAACTGATTCATTTCCATAAATAAAGGTAAAGAATTAAGCAAAAAAAAAATAATAATAATCATAAAGTGTCACATGATTACTAGATTTATCCCCCAATATGCACAGTTCATATTTCCAAAACATTGGGTAATACATATCTATAATCCCATATTGACATTTCTGAATTTCAAACAGGTCTGAAAGTCCAAACATTTTTTGGTAATTCGTTGATGGTAAAACCTCCTGCCCAGAGCTGACATGAAGCTCTTTTTAAGCCTCTGTTTATTCCCCAAAGTATAAATACTCATGCATTTTACAGCAGAAATTACTCTGATAGCTGGGTGCTGTCGCAGAACCTGCATCATCTTACATTTCTAAAATCTGAAAACGTTTGAAATCTAAAAAACCCAAGGATTTTGGCTAATGGATTATAGATCTACACAAACAACACAGGAAACAAGGGTAACTAAGACAGCAGGAGTCCAAAAGAAAGAAAGAATGGGGGAAGGAGCGCACAGGAAGCGAGACGTCTCCCCTGGGACCGGGAACTTCTTTTCTATCTAGGGTCACTAAGGTCAGAGAAAGCTTTACAAGCAGGTAAAATTTGAGTCAGACATTGAAAGAAGTATGGGATTTACGTAAATGACAAGACAGGGGAAAGGCATTTCAGCCGAAATGGACATGATCAAACATGAAAACATTTCAGACTTCAAGCATTTTCAGGGGGAAATGGATCTGCCATTTGCTTTGAATAAATGCTTCCTGCTGGAGAGTGAGTCATTATATGGAAGAAGTATGTGTACTTGAAACCCTGTTACAGTTATTCAGCTTTACATGAACGGCAGGCTTTCTTCAGAAAAACATTTAAAAACATGATCGATCTACCATTCTAGAGAAATAGTAAGCAGAAACTTAAGACACCTATAGAAAGTTATCTTCCAAACCTTAGCCTTAAAGACCAACTCTCAAGACAGCAAATTCAGCCTATGGCTTTTGCTCATGAATGGAATACACTGAAGCAACAGATTTCACAGTCATTTACAGACCACAAATTGACACTTTAAAGACATCAAGTTTCCTAGTTTGCCAAAAGACACAATACAGAGTTGATACAATTTTTAAGCTATCAATTAATTTGCCATTGAACTGTTTACCACATAGGTAATGGAACACAAACTATTTCCATCTATGTGAAACCAGTAAATCTAGATCAAAGTAAAGATTTTCTCCCTGGAGTTTTTTTTCTTCCTTCTATTAAAGCTATTATGGTCACGTTAACACTCTCTCTATTAAAATACTATCTTCCACTTCTGGCTGTGTAACCTTGGTTAATTAGCTCTCTGTACCTCAGTTTCCACATCTTTAAAATGGATATAATAAAAGGACATACCTCAGGGGGTTGCTGTGAGGATAAAATGAGGATTAGTAATGGTTCAATGTTCTCTCTTAAAACCCTAAAAATTGATCTAAAATCTACTTTATCTCACTGTACATTTCCAGGAAACAGACATTATAGCCTACCACTTACAAGTAGTATATTAAGATTAAATAACTTAAGGCTAGTAAATATCAATAACATAAATAGCTGAAGAATAACAGGAATAAAGAATATGAAAAGGCTGTGACACTCAAAACTAGAGACAAACAGATACATATTGCATGCTAGAAATCAACAGACAACTAAATCACTTTTTTTCTGATTTATATATTTTCAGGCAAAAAAAGTACAAATTATACTGCTCTTTAATCACCATATCACCCTTTGTAAAGGCAGAGAAAATCTTACATGGAAAGTGATTTGTAGATTAACAAGCATTTACTTTTAATATGACTTTTCTTCCTTTACTTTGGCAGTTTTCGGTCTCAATCATTCCCTCACACTAGGCCTTGGCCACACTACTCCCTGTGCCTGACACACGCTGCCACCTGATTCAGAGACTTCTACATGTCCTTTAAGATTCCACTCAAGGGTTGTTCCTCTCCTTATTATTAAGTGTACGGTTCTTTATATATTCTGGAAGCAAGTCCTTAGTCAGACACATGTTTTGCAAATATTTTTCTTCCCATCTATAGGGTGACTTTTCACTTTCTTAACTGTGTTTTACAAAGAGCAGACATTTTTAATTTTGATAAGTCCAAATTACTGTGTTGTTGTTGTTGCATTCTTTTCTGGCTAGAGCTTTTTGTGTCCTGTCTCAGAAATCTTGGTCCACCCCAAAGCCATGCACATTTTGTTGTTGACTAGAAGTTTTAAATGTCTTAGCTTTTGTATTTACTTCAGTGATCTATCGATGGCTATCTTTTCTGTGAGATATATACTCGTATCTCTCAAGTCTCCATTCTCTTCTATTATTCTATATATCTGTCATTATATCAATTCTATACCGTCGTGATTTTTGTAGCTTTTGAGTAAACATTATAAAATAACAGTATGAGTTCTCCAAACTCCAAACTTCATTCTTTTTCCAAATTGTTTTGGCGACTCTATGCCCTTTGCATTTCCATATAAATTTTAGAATCAGCTTATCTATTTCTAACAAAAAAAATTAAAAACGCTGTTGGAATTTTCATTGGGATTGAATCGGATTTATATAGCAATTTGCGGCTAAGTCACATCTTAATAATACTGAGTCTTCCAATCCTTTAACATTGTATCTCTCCCAATTGATTTCGGTTGTCTTTAAAATATTAAAGCAATAATGCTATTAATTTTTATTTCATTTTCCAATTGTTTGTTGTTAGTATATAGAAATACACTTCTATGTGTACAGTAACTTTGTATCCTTGTATCCTGCAACCTTGCAAAATCTACTTATTAGTTCTAGTAACTTCTTTTCTTGGTAGATTCCTTACAATTCTCTATGTGCACAATCATGCTGTCTGCAAAAAAAAAAAAAAAAAAAAAAAGTTTTTTCTTCCTTCCCTTTTCCCTCCCTTCCATTTCTTTTTCTTGACTTATTTCACTAAGTAGGGCCTCCAGTTTGATGCTGAATAGATGTGTTGAGAACAGACATTCTTGCCCTGTTTCTGAAGCAAGTGTTCAATATTTCCAAGTATGACAGCTGTAGATATTTTCATAGATACTCTTTATCAAATTGGTAAGTTTCCTTATAGTCCCAGTTTTCTAAGAGATTTTATGATGAATGTTAAATTTTGTCAAACACTTTTTCTGTATCTACTGAGATGATCGTATGAATTTTCTCCTTTACTCTGTTAATATGTTAAATTGTTAATATGTTAAAATGATAAGCTAACCTCTCATTCCTGGGATAATTCCACCTTAATCATGATATATTATCCTTTTCATATATTGCTAGATTTGATTTGCTAACATTTTGTTAAGGATTTTTACATCTACAATCATAGGGTTATTGGTCTGAATTCCTTTTCTTATTAGGTTGGTGCCAAAGTAATTGCGGTTTAAAAGGTTAAAAATAATTGCAAAAACCGCAATAACTTTAGCACCAACCTAATATAAGGTTTTCGTTTGATTGTTACCAGGCTTATTATGCTGGCCTCATAAAAAGGAGATGGGAGGTGTTCCCTCCACCGCTATTTTTTTAGTTTATTTAGAATTGGTATGATTTCTTCCTTAAACATGTGACAGAATGTATCAATGCTGTCATCTGAATCTAGAGTTTTCTTTGTGGACAAGTTTTTAATTCCAAATTCAATTTCTTTAACACATATGGCACTAGTCAGACTTTTTAAAATTTTCTCCTTGTGGCAGTTTTGGTAATTTGTATCTCTGAAGGTGTGATATTGTGATTGACAATAAACACATATTTGGTCTTTGTCCCCATTTCTGGCACAGAGCTCCTGAAACCTCGGGAATTTCTTAAGTGATGAGAACAACAAAGGTGTCTTTTGTTATGTTAATAAGGTGACTTTTGGTCCACACCAAAGAATGGGGCTGGTGGCCAGACAAACGAACCCTGTGATTAGAGGACTGGAATTTTTAGTACCAACCCCATGACCTCCACATAGCGGAGAGAGGCTGGAGGTTGAATCAGTGGCCCATGATTTCATCATTCGTGCCTACGTAATGAGGCCTCCATAAAAACCCAAAAGGGTGAGGTTCAGAGAGCTCCTGGGTTGATGAACACACAGAGATGCAGGAAGAGTGGTGCCCCTGGAGAGGGCATGGGAGCTCCGTGCTCTTCTGCATACCTTGCCTCAGGCATCTCTCCCACCTGGTTCCTGAGCTATATCCTTTTATAATAAATCAGTGATCTGGTAAGTAGTATGTTTCTCTTGAGTTCTGTGAGCCATTTTAGCAAAGTGATCAAACCCAAGGAGGGGGTGCTGGATCTGCAGCCGGCAGCTCAGAAGCACAGGTGACTGTCAGGACCTGTGGGCTGCAGCTGAAGTGGGGCTGGGTAAGTCTTACAGAACAGGGGACGGAGCCCTGAACCCGTGGGATCTAGAGCTGCGATGCTATGACACTCCCCGCATGTAGCGTCCGCACGGCCTTGCACTGCAGGACAGCCAGCTGGTGCAGGAGAATTGCTCGGTGTGGGAACCCTACACACTCACACATCTAACTGGTATGAGAATCCTTACACTGCATTTTCCCATTGCACCCAAGTTGTCAGATTCACGGGCATCAAGTTGCACACAATGTCCTCTTTAATGGGCTCTGAATGATGTCCTCCTTTTTCATTCTTGATATTGGCATTTTATCTTTTCCCTCTTAGTTAATCACACAAACTGAATTCTAAAGGATTTCAAAATCCTTTTTGGAGACTAATGTAAGATCCCTATCTGGTCTGTCAATCAAAGCCAACGAAAAAAGACATACTTTTTTTTTCCTGTCGAAAATATGCCAAACATTTCACCCTAGTTTGAAGAAATCAAGTACCGTGGTTCCCTGAAAATAAGACCTAGCCAGACCATCAGCTGTAATGCATCTTTTGGAGCAAAAATTAATATAAGACCTGGTATTATGTTATATATTATATTATACTATATTATGTAAGACCTGGTCTTATATAATATTAAAATAAAACCGGGTCTTATATTAATTTTTGCTCCAAAAGACGCATTAGAGCTGATGGTTTGGCTAGGTCTTACTTTTGGGGAAACACGGTAGTATTTACTTCCTATTCCACATGTTTTGGGGATATCCTTATGTTTCCTGAATACATAAGTGCTTTAAATATCTGCCTACCTTTTTCCTAAATATTCCACTTGATCCAAACACAATGTTCCAGTAACATGTTTGAAAGTAAAAGTTAGATACACAGATGATGGTGGTCAAATAAAAAGACAGCCAAGAGTAGCAGCAGTAGCCAAGGATTAAACAGGGAAAAATTATCTTTCCAAGTTCTTCTCCTAAACTGACAGAATCTGCATTACCCCTTGTCTGGAGCACATGCAGTTCTAGTGGCCACGAACTGTGAGGTTCTCTCAATATCCTCAGCTAAGGACTTTCGTTGGCTCACAGCACCCCAAGAAAGACCAATGTGACCTAGTCTCTCCCACTGCGTCTCAAGTGTAACTGTAACTGTTCCTACTAGTATGATTTTTCATCAGCTGCACATTTGGCTAAGGCATTATTGGTGCTGTTAGGCAGCAAAGACTTGTGAGCATCAGAAATTAAGGCAGCTAAAAATTATATATTAATAACCTGATTTATACAAAGAAGACATACAGATGGCCAATGGCATGAGAAAAAAGTGCTCAACCTCGCTAAACATCAAGGAAATGCAAACCAAAACTACAATGAGCTACCACCTCAACCTCTTAGAATGGCTATGGTAAAAAAATCATAAGATAACAAGTGCTAGTGAAGATGTGGAAAAAAGAGAAGCTTGGGGACATTAGTGGTGGGAATGTAAATTGGTACAGCCATTACATGGAGGTTCCTCAAAAATTAAAACTAAAACTATCATATGATCCAGCAATCCTACTTCTAGGTACTTATACATAGGAATGGAAATCAGGACGTTGATGAGAATATTATTCAGCCGTAAAAAAGAAGGAAATCCTGCCATGTGCAACAACATGGATGGACCAGGAGGACATTATACTCAGTGAAATAAGCCAAATACAGAAAGACAAAATACTGTATGTTCTCACATGTATGTGTAATCTAAAATAGTCAAACTCATAGAAGCAGAGAGTATATTGCCAGGAGCTAAGGAGTGAAGGAATTGGAGAGGTGATGGTCAAAGGGCACAAAGCTTCAGTTATCTAAAATCAGTAAGTTCTGGAGATCTACTACACAACAGTGCCTATAGCTAACCATATTGTATACTTAAAATTTGCTAAGGGGGTAGATCTTATGTTAAGTGTTCTTACCACAAAAAATAATAACGATACAACAACAAAGGGGGTGGGAGGAAACTTCGGAAGGTGATGGATGTGTTTATGGCCTCAATGGTGAGGTGTGTATCATGGGTACACACTTATGCCCAAACTCAGAGTTGTGTACATTAAATACGTACAGCTCATTACATGTCAATCACACCTCAATAAAGGGATTTATAAAGAAATGGAGGTATCTAAAATATTCAGAAGTCTGAAATATTTGGGCAGCTAAAAACCATTTCAAGAGTAGGTACCTTTCATGAAGCTACCCCTGGACCTCTGTTTAAACAAACGGCTTTACTTCAAAGTCAACTAGAAAAGCTAGCATTTTCTATTAACTCTTCGTGGCACTATATAACAGAGTCCAAACCAAACATCACTTCTTAGAAGAAGAGAAATACATCCCCATATATGGAATCACATTCAAGGACATCAGTTTTCTCAAAAGCTACTCTTAATCCTCCGGATTCAAACCATTCTCTTTCGAGATGCCTATCAACCTTGATTATACTTTCTTCATTTGTTCACTGGTCTCACTCTGTCAGATCCTCTTTGTTAGTGGCTTTGCTCCTTCTCCAACATCACTCTCACTGACGTCAAGGAATCCTGTTTCTATTGCAGAATTGGCAACTGGACTCTGTAATTAGTTATGGTATTTACATGGTATTAACCAATGCATCTCATAATCAATGAGACTGAAAGACAAGACTGATTCAATTGACAGACAGAATAGCTGCTGATGTTAACAGCATAAGGCTGTGCAGAGAATTCTTTCGTTAATGATTAGTTTATTATTTGTTAGAATGATTTCTAAAACCCTCCACAATGTATACTTAGGTAAAGAGTAACATATATTTTTCCTTCCATTGTAACTTTTCCTATTCTTGATCGTTAATACGAACAACTAATTACAAGATACACAAAGTAAATTATTCGAAGTTACTTGTGTAAAGAAAATGACATTAAATAAATTACTTTTATAATACAGCTAAAAAGCAATAGCTTCAATATAACCAAAGTCAGAGTTCTCTCACTTTAAAACTAACTTTTGATTGAAGTATAACATACCTACAAAAATACAACACCCTGTTGAATTTTAAAGTGCTCTTTTGACATAAAATTTATTTTATTTGAAAAGAACATGATTTTGGAAAACTGATGATAAGATATATGTTTAATTACAAATAGAGGAAAATAATTTTACTTTTGAAATTTTCACTGGCTCATGGTCATTTACATTTTCTCTGCATATCTTTGCCTGTTTTCTTTACACTGATTTCAATTTGGTCAGAATAATTCCAAAATTGGGGTACTATAAGAATTCAGACTTTGGTAGAAGCTGTGAGTGTCATTTAGTCCTGTTCCCAAACTTGGAAGATCACCAGGAGACCTTTTTTAAAGTTAAGGTTTTGGGGTCTCACTCCCAGGGATTATGTTCTGATTAGTTGAATTATGGGGACAAGAGTCTGTAGTTTTAAAAGTTGTCCAAGTGATTCTAAAGATCACCCAGCTTTACCTAACTTACATTCCTACCAAAGCAGGGATCCACTCTGTGATCCCCTCACTGACGGTCATCTTACCTCTGCAAAGAACACACTGGCCCATCTATCCATCCACTGATCCTCATTCTACCCTTCATAGCCACACAAAATTAACCTTTTCCACACTACAATCCTTGAAAATATCTTTGTACAGTGTTTTATCAGTTTCTTCTTTCCTTCATTTCATACAAAACTGGTAATATATAAAAAAATATAGCTATGTGTCATTGATATATATTATCAATTTTGTAAAGACAGATGATAGATAGATAGATAGATAGATAGATAGATAGATATAGATAGATAGATTTCCATCCCGCTTATGGGTACAGAAGGGTGTCCATAACATAGAAAATGAAAAAAAAAAAAAAAGGTAAATGAAAACAGTTTCCTAGAAGCATTATAATAAAGATCTGATTTAAACTTGGTGCCACATATACTGGGTAGGAAATATGTTTCCAGAAGCCAGAGGAGAAAGCAGGTCTCATTGATCAAGCTACTAAGTTCTTTTAAACACAGAATATTTATTTATTAGGAAAATACCAGGGATTAAAGATGTCCAGGTACCTCAAGGTTAAAAAAAAATGATGCCTATTATCCCCCAAGATGATAGTAGCTAAGACAAACCCAGAAGAAATGTAATCATTCTATCCGCTGACATTTAAGGATACTCTCCACACTATCAGGAGAAAGTTAAAATGTTTTTAAGAATATAAGTCCTGTCAAAATGAGTGCAGTGAACAAAAGAGCAGAAGTCAACAGACTGTCTTCATTAGATTATCAGGAAAAAGAAGGTGTGGGAGCACGAGCAGCCCCGCGTATGTGTCATTACTCATAACTCTGCCAGATGTCTCTTCAGAACAGAGATAGTCAACAAGGGGAAAAGGCAATAAGTAATCAATTCTAAATCAAAAACATGCCCAATATCAAAAAGAAAACTCAACAGCAGCTAGTCTGACTAAGGAAAAGTAAACTCTTCAACTTGCCGTTTTTTTTAATAGTAATAAATAGTTTGTTCTGATCTGTCTAAAAACTTTCCTAATGACAGATGAATACTCAAAAATATTAAATTTGGGTTCTAAAGCTATTCTCTTATTCACAAATCTACACAGTGGAATTTCTTGCATATTAATAGATAACTAGAAAAAAAGAGGACTTACAAAAAAACACAATTTCCATCACATTCAGTTTCTTCAACCTATAGTAACAGTATATCCATTTGTCTTTCAGATTATCTTAGAGGTACAAAAGGCCATCTTCCAGATTTTATTGTGAAATAAACTATTTGCATAATACCAGATTTTTAAAAAGAATATGACAACTTAAACTAAAAAACTATTTTGTTGGAAGCGATCCAAAATTGGGCTTTTGAGCGAAGATGTCTTCCTACTTCTATTTATACAAAGCTCAGAATATATACACAGCTCATAATATTTTACCACGTTTAATTTCTTGTGGTCAATTAAAATTAGATAAATACGGGGACAATCTTTAAGTTCTATAACCGTTCGTTTTACTGATCTAATCACAACGACTAGAAAGGAAAACAAGTGCCTACCATATGGTCTTTCTGTAACAGAAAATAGCTGCTTTCAATAACAGCATCTGTGCGTCTTTATCAACATTAGCAGCACCCATACTTAAGGCAGCATATTGTTAAACATAATAAGACGACAGGTCCCTTCACAAAGCGAAGAACAAAAGAAACTGAATCGCACTTCTGTACCAGATTATTTGACCTGGTCATAACTAAAGAAATGAAGAAAGGGTCAGAGATTATGTAACCAAGGAACAAGGATTTTATTACATGTTTAAGTTGGAAGAAATGAATGCTAAGGAATACTGACAATGTAGAGAGAATTTTTCTTTAGACCTGTGTACTCATTTTGTTCAAGGCCCTTATCTAATCATAGGTCCCACTCCATACGTTCAAATCCAGACTTCTGCTGAAATGCCACTTAACCATACCCGCTGCTGGCACTGCTGTTCTTCTTAATTCCAACAGGCTTTACCTTTAATACTAACTTTCAGCACAAAGCTTCTGATATGCAATGGTATTCTGAAAGATTCAGGTGCATTTACAATGAAATGATAGTGAAAGAAAAATTAAATGGCAGTGTTATATTATATTGTACTCCAACTAACCCAGAATAAATCCCAGGCCTCCACTGACGAAAACATATGCTTTTAAGAAAATGTTTAAGTATTGTTTTTAGTAGTGTGCATCCTTTTCAAAAGTGTTTAAGCATTGTTTTAAGCAGTGTAGTGTTTCTAGAAACCAGATTTTCACTAAAATGGTAAAAAAAACTACCTATTTTTAAAAATCTGTAAATGGTGTCTTTTTATTGTAGTTTTGGAATTAAATAAAAAACAGAAAAATACAAAAATAATATAATCATTAAAATTCTCATCATCCAGAATTAACAACCATTAATAGTTTGTCATAGTCAATATTGTAATCATTTTTCAGCTTAGAATGCAATGTTTATATTTACAAAATAAAAAAATGTAACATAGGACATTCATGTACTAGCAATTCGTTTTAATAAAAAAAAAAAAGAAACATTATCAATGCAGATACTTTCCACAGTTTCTCCACCAGTCCGATTCCCCA
This sequence comes from Rhinolophus sinicus, assembly GCF_036562045.2. Lineage (NCBI taxonomy): Eukaryota > Metazoa > Chordata > Mammalia > Chiroptera > Rhinolophidae > Rhinolophus > Rhinolophus sinicus. The sequence goes on from NC_133752.1 coordinate 96,504,566, forward strand.
CCCACTAGTCTGTTAATTACCATTATCTCACCTCTTAGTACAAATTATTTCATACACTTGTACTACACTGCCTTGGTAACTGTTACTTGGTTACCAGCTTCCCAAAGGTAAAAAAGATACAAAGAAAAAAGGCACCAAAAATGTTAGCAGCAGTCCTAATGGAAACAGAGGATTAAGGAAGAACATAAGTATTCTGCATACTCTATATATTTTTATATAATCTAAATTAAGTATTCATATATTCCATACTTAGATGCAAGCTCAATAACATTTTAGAATGTTTCTTAGTCTTCATTCATTCATTCATTCATTGGGGAAAAAAAATATCTGAGGGCCTACAGCTTGCTAAGTACTCTTCTAGGCACAAGAAATACAATGTGAACAAAACTGCACTTAACACTTATATTCTAGATATATTATCTGTCCAAATAAACAAGCAAAATGAGAACAAAATGTCAGATGGAGATTATGTGACAGAGAGGAAAAAAAACAAGGAAAGATGGCAGGTCTTGTCTTAGGAGCAGGGGAAAGGTGTTCAATGAACAGAATGGTCAGCAAAGGCTTCACTCAGCAGGTGAACTCCAAGCAAAACCTGAAGCAGACAAGGAATGGGGCTGTGAAGACACCTGGGGGGGGTGGGGCAGGGGGTGTCCAAGGAGAGAGTACAGCAAGCAAGTGGGAAGGCTCTGGGCAATGCCAGGGTGTGTATGCACAAGAGCAAGAGTCCAGAGTGGCCAGCTCAGAAAGAGGAGGGTGAGAGTAACAGGAGGTGAGATCAGGGAGGGGGCAGGGGAGACTGCACAGGGCTTCCCAGGGCCCTGTCAGAACGCGGGCTTTCATCCAGAGGGAAATGAGAAGGCATTAGAGGAATTTGAGCAAAGGAGTGACAGGATCTGTTTTATGAAAGGTCCACTCTGATTATGGGGTGGAGAACAGAATCTAGGCTGGCAGGGACTGAAGCTGAAAGAGATTTGCATCAACCAGATTTGCATGTTATGCCTAAGAAAAAAAAGAGAGAGAGATCAAAGATCACTCCGAGATGCCTGGCCTGGAAGACGCCTGGCCTGGAAGACGCCTAGCCTTATTGCTTAAGATGAGGACGACTGCGGAAGGAGCCAACTGGGAAGGTGAGCTGGGGGAGTGGGTGTAGACAATCAGGAATTTGGTTTTGGATTTGCCTTCTTAACATCCAAGTGGAGTCCGAGTGGTCAGCGCAGTTGGATATTAGAATCAGAATTCAAGGGATAGGTCACGGTGGAGATATATACACACATATATGTGTATGTATGTACACATATGAGTTATCAGTTTGTACTTGATATTTAAGACCATGAACTGAGTACAGCAAGCGAAAAAGAGGGTCAAACTGAGCCCTGAGGTATATGAAGATTTAGCAGGTCAGGAAGTTGAGAAAACTTCAGAGGCTGAGAGGAGGGGACAATGAGGTAGGAGGGTAATCAAAAGAGTATAGTGTATAGGAAACTAAGTGAACATTTAATAAAAATTAAGGCCTTTCCTGCATATCCATTCATTCATTCAACAAATATTTATTGAGCACCTACTATGTGCCATACACTGAAGAAACAAACATGGTCCCTGTTCTTTCCCTGCAATCCAGGGAAATACAGACAAATAAACTTCTAAGTACTATTCCCAATAAGGTACGTGGTGTTTTGGAATAATGCACTAGAGAACCAATCCAGGCTTGGAGGGTCAGGAAAAGCTTTCCTGGGGAAGTAATGTTGAAGAAAAGACCAGAATGATGAGTAAAAATTAGCCATGGAAGGGTAGAGGTGGAGGAGGGGAGACTGAAGGGAGGGTGGAGGAAGACCACATTTGTAAGGACCATTTATAAGGACCTGAAGTGAAAACACTGTGATGCCCCAGGGGAACTGAAAGCAGTTCAGGATAGGACGCACAGCAAGAGGAAACAGATGAGCAGGAGTTGGGCCGGTCAGACTATCACTGTTCTTTAAGACTTCTTTATTTCACAGGCAATGGAGAACCAGAAAATTTTTTTACGCGGGGGAAATGCAGTGATCAGCTTTCTACTGGAGGAGAGGAGCAGTCTGACCGCCATGGAAAGAGTGCAGGAAGGGGACAAGGCCAGGCAACGGAAAACTAGTCAGGAAGCCTGGCCAGGGGTTCGTCACTGAGAGGTAGCTGACCTGAACTCAGGTAGTGGCAGTGGGATTTGGAACATAGACTCAGTAGGACTTTGGACAGGAGGAAGGAGGGGAGAGATGAGTCAGGGACGATAACCTAGTTTTTGACCAGGACAAATAAGGAGATAGTGGTGCTCCTCACTGAAAAAAGGAAGACAGGAAGGCAGGAAGGTGGGTGGTAGGGAGAGAATCTGTAGAATTTGAAATGCCTGTGGGCTATCCAAAAAAACTGGTAAAGAGACAATTGGCTATATAGGTCTAGAGATCAACCATAAAATCTGAGATAGAGTTATAAATTTGGAACCACAGGCATATAGATTAAAGCCATGGGGAAGTGTAAAATAAAACCCAGGGAGTGAGAAAAGAGAATAGAGGGATGGGAGGTCCTGGCTTTAGTTAAAACCAACATGAAAGGGGCAGCAGAGGAAGAAGAACTCTAAGGGGGAAAAAAAGAGAAGAGGGAAAGATATAAAAGGCAAGAGAGAGCCTGAGACGGAACAAGGGATTCTGGGATAAAAGCAAAATGTATAGTGTGTATTCAAGAAAAAAGAGCAAAAGTATGCATCTTCATGTGAATTCATACACAGAAGCAAGCCTTATTTTATTATTTACACTGTTCCAAACTCAACCAATTAATATTTTCCATTAGCTATAACACATTCTACTCATATAGAATAATCTTAGCCTAGGTGAAAAAGCAAAAGATAAAATAAGTTTATTACCATTAGTACATAAGTTTGTTTTACTAGTAGACGGTGAAAATGCTAAACACTTGGACGACACTATGGGCTACAGATAAAGTGAACTTAATGTTAGAAATGGGAAAAATCATGTGGTCTACAAAGCTGAGGAAAATTTTTTCACCTTTGGCTAAAAAAAAAAAAAAAAAAAAAGCAAAAGCAAGTTAAACCTCAAGGGATGAATACTACATGGTAAGAAAGAAGGGAGAGAATGTCAGAGGATTCTATACAGTGATTTTGTGGGCAAAGTTACTCAAGGCTAGGTCTCAGAGTATTTCTCAGAGCAGACTGCACACACACACACACACACACACAAAAAAAAAAAAAAAAAAAAAAAAAAAAAAACAGTTATCTGGCGCAGAATAAGTGTAACCAATGTTGAAAAATACATCTTTCAATGTGCAAAGTATCTAATTTTGTGTGAACACAATGTGCCATCCTTACAGTATAATGCCAGGATCTATTCTACTGAATTGTCACAACTCTTTATTTGAAGAGGATTCTTACTGTTTTTTAACTTTCCAATATTCTTGGGGGGGGGGGTACTTATATTTATTCATATATCAAAACAATTAGATTCTAATTCTTAGGATGAACAAGAAATTTCTGATTATTTTTCAACAAAGCAACAGACCTTATTCACGGAAGGTGGAGTTAGCTAATTAGATAAGGCATGAAACAGACTCTTATTAACTCACTACATGGATTTCTTCTGTCCTACAAAGTTAAGTTTTTTGGTTGATTAACAGCATTAACATTAAGACATACATGCTTATCTCTTGGTTGGGTAAAAACACAAATTGGTTATTCAAACACACATTTAGAAACACAGTTATTGGGTTTTAAATTTTTTTAAAGAATGACAGTACTACTTTAGAATGTAATACTTCTAATAAATTAAGCACAAAAATTGAGTGCAGTGTTCAAAGACTTAAATGTCTATCAACCCAAAGTCGATACCATACCTAAAGTATTCCTGTGGCAACTCTCTTCTTATTATTAATAAATAGCCACAAGATTTAATGGACATCAGAAGCATCAATAACTAAACAGAGACAGTAATCATACAGGTCGCGCTCAGCCTCACCCTGAGACTTTGAAGTGTTTGTTGTCTGACAGCATATAGCCTCTTTAGTTCTATTTCCAAGAAACAGAATCCAAAAAAACTACCTACTCTTCACAAAAAAACAAACAATATCATATTTAATACAAACTCAAATATGTATGTAGTCTTTAAAAGAGCAAAATACATACAATACAGTGTTTTCTTGGTTTCCAAGCTAGAAATAATGTGGCTATGCCAGCAATGAGGTCCAAATGAAAACAAATTTCACAGCCCTTTAAAAAATACTAACTGTCATTGTTAATAAAAGCCAAGTTTGCAACTGGAAACACTGCCTCATAAGCCAAGGACAAGATGTGTCTATTACAAATTCTTGGTTTCAGGACATCCCTTAAATGACCAAATAAAAAAAGAAATTTTTTTCTCCCAAATAACATTAGTCCTTGCAAATATAATGCAAATGGAATGCTAATTAAAGTATTCACAAGACAATAACAAATAAGGCTTTAGGACCACAGTACATATTATTATGTAACTACAATACACATTAAGCAATCACCAAGTTGTAGGTAGGCCTTCCAAAAGGAGTGATTATGGTTTACCAAGATCAGAGGACTATGATGTTATACTTAATCACGTTTTTTACCTGCAAGCAGGTGTTTACAGGTGTCAAGAAGTAAAACACTGATTCCAAATGCAAAACTATAGTTCTGTCTAATAAATTGTACTGTACCTACCTCCCTATTTTCTGCATAAACTTTCTAACCCAATATGAAATAAGCTGCATGATGTTAATTTTCTCTGCATGCTTTACAAACAAAAATTTAACTTCTGATTCATTTTTATTAAAATGCCAAAACTCACACACTGAGAACTAGACCTGTTTCAATAACCATGAAGTTCAAATTTAACACAAGGCACAAGATGAACGAGACTGAAGGCTCATTTGGGGGATGTTATTGCTCTCTAAAGTAACCTTCAATTTTTCAATAAAACTATAGGCATCTCAAAAGCACAGTTTATAAGGACAACTACACTCAGTACATTTAGCAAGCAAATTACAGAAACCACCAATAGCAAGCTAAACACAATATAGTCGTTATAGAAGTAAACCCTAAATATAAGGAGAAAAAAGATATGAAATGCAACAGGGCATATGGGTGTCACAAATCAATGGATTTTCTATGATTTCTGTCCTGCCTGCTCAAAATATTTCAGGAAGCCTGGCATGAAAACTTCTGCGCCTTTCCAAAGACGCTGGTCTGAATGCAATGCAAGCCACCTGACAGCCCAGAGCAGTTCACCGGACTTCTGAGCAGCGAAAGGGCCTAAATAAAAGGCCAGTAAAGGCAGGAGATTTTTCAGGGAGTTGGAATTACAACTCTATAAAGTAGTTTTCCAAGGCTGTGCCTAACCTCACCACAGGAAAAGACTTGTTTTTCTCCCCAAAGCAGAATCCACACCAACAACTGCTAGGACACCCAGTGTCAGAAAGACGAAGGTCCAGGTGCAACAAGCGTACCAGCTGCCACCATCTCGCAGAACAAACTTTGGATATGCACGTACAAAATGCACAAAGCCACCCCTTCACCAGCCTAACACCAAAAATACTAGAGGATGGAAACTGAAGGAAAACAGACGTTTGATATTCCCAGCCACCTGAAATGGAAGAATTCCCTGATGTGAGGTGACCAAGATGGGGACATTTCAAAGTGAGGAAAACATTCTTGCAAAAGAATCAGTGGCAGTTACTGGAAGCAAATATGGGCGAGGCTTCATCTTGCTAGTGGTCGGGCTGAGGTGCTCCCACCAACCAGCTCAAAGTCCCCAAAAGCCTCTTCTTAGGCCAAGCGGCAAGCGAACCCCCACTGAGAGGACCTTCCCCCCCACACACACACACACACAGGCCACAAGGGGCCAGGGAAGTTGCCTCTGTGCTTACCTCACAGGCGGGGGACCCGCAAGCCGTGAGCGTGTCACCATCTCCCTCAGGCAGACCAGTCCGACGTGTAGCCATCATTTCATTTCAAATTACAAAGAAGGGACCAACCCTTTAGAGTCCACATTGGGGGTGAAATGCCGCCACACAGCAAAAAGGGAAGAATTCCACACCAGGCTCAGAGGAGGGGCAGGGCTGGTGAAACAAATATTGTGCCAGGGAAGGAATGTTTTTCTGAAGCTCCTGCAAAATGTCCTGATGATGTCTTCGGACTTCAACTGACTGCACCGTCTTCGTCCATTTCTCGAGACTTCAAAAACAAAGACAGATCTTCTTGGCAGCCCACTGCAGAAAGCAGTCCCCTTCCTCCTCGCCAGTCCAAGAGGAATCCGAGTAGGTAGTGAAGGCTCGAGCGTCAGCTCCCAAGGAGATCCCTCCTGGAACAGGGAAAAGTTAAAGGGCGTGAACTTTCTCCAGACGCTGACCTTAGCCTTGCCACATGTCTAGCCCAAGTGCGAGTTTCCGACACCTGGAAAGATGATTTGGTCCATGCTAATACACCACACGAATGAAAGATGAAATGAGCCTCCCACACAAAAGAAAGAGAAGAGATGAGAGAAGGAAAAGAGAAGAGAAAAGAAAACGAAAAGAATCTATAAATTGGGAGAAAAGAGAAGAAACATCAGACTGCACGGCGGTTGCGTCAAACACGCCTGGCTGTTTTACAGCCTTCAAGAAAAACCATTCCCTTTTCAAGTGCATTTAATTAATGTATTTTCTGGTCAGAATAGGAGTGTTTACGTCGCATCACCCAGACACGTACACTTAAGGGAAGTTTTCTTTCCACAAGACCAATATGGGATAATACTTTTCAAAAACCTTCCTCGCTCCTTTCCCACCCAATCCCCAAATAAAAACAAAAAGGCAGCCTCGGACGCAGCCAGCGCGGGCTGGGTGGCTCCGGGAGCCCGCTGCTTGCCCTGCGCCCGGCCGGTGTCCCCGAGGAGGCGGCTGTTTTCCTTGGCCCGCGGCGGAGCTGGGTGGGGACGGCGCGGGGCCGGGCGGGATTTGGGTGCAGCTCCCTCTCCGGGGCATGATCCTGGAGCTACCTAAATGAAGCCGTAGCCTAAGCAACTTTTATTTAGTTGCTGCTCCCCAAGTGCTCCCTACCACTCGACACTACCTTTTCTTTTCCCTGTGGCCACCTAGGGAAAAAAATAGGAAAAAGAAAACCACCACCCACCTACCACGATTTCCTCCGCCCCTTCCAGAGGCGGGTCAGTGATCTCGATCTCCCAGGCGGCCTAAATCTGTACTTTGAAAAAGGTGTGGGGAGTCCGGGGGGAAAGACAAAAAGCGAGGGGCTCACCCTTCCCGCCCGCTGGGCGCAGCGGCGAGCAGGAGCCGGGACGCGGGCCGGGCGCCGGGCCCGGCCGGGACGCGCTAGGCCGCAAGCTCGGTTAATATTCATGAGCGGCCGGGAGGCGCCCCTCCTCCACGGCCGCGGGCCGGACCCCCGCGCCCGCCACCGGCCTTTGTGCCCTTCCCTCCTCCCGCCGGCCCTCCGTCGTCTGCACACGCGGGCGCGGCCCCTTCGCCCCCACCCGGCGCTCGCCGCGGGCTCCCTCCGGCCCCACGCCAGCGCTGGCTGGGCGAGGTGGCGGGAAGGGAGGGAGCCCGCGACCAGCCCCGCTCTCCACCCGCCCGCGGGCGCTGCGCCCTCTCGGCTAAGGCGGAAAAGCTAGCAGACACGCACCGGAGGAAGCGGAGCGAGTGGATCCGTACGGGGCTGCCCAGCCCCAGGACAGCGCGCCCCGCACGCCCAGAGCGAGCCGGTCCGAGCCGGACGACGATCCGGCGCTGCCCGCCGCCGTGCTCCGAGGCCGCCGCCCCCGGCCAGCCGCTCCCAGGCACCGCCGCGACCTGCCCCGGCCGGCCCCGGGCTCTCGGCCGCCGCGGGAGGGCGTGGGGCGGGGCGGCGGCCGCCGGACTCTCCCCTCGCCTCGCCGGGCCGGGCCGGGGCCGCGCTCCGGCGCCCACGATCGCCAAGTGACAGAAGTGCCTCGTTCCGCAGCCGCGCCGAGTTGTTTCCCGGGGGCGGATTTCTCGCTTCTTCCTCCCTAGATCCACCTCCTCCCACTCCACCTCCTTCCCCTCCCCTCCCCAGGGGAGGCTCTGGGGCTGAATATTTTCTGTCTTGAATAATACGGTCCCGGGAACAGGCGCTGAAGAAGAGGGATTAGCGGGGTGCGGGGGGTCGCCACCCTCCTCCCAAAGTGTCTCAGGACCTACGAGCCCTCACCCCCCTCCACCTCCCCCAAAACCGAGCACACACAAAACCTTCCCCGCCTTCTCCGATCTCCCGAACGGTGAGCGGGAGCGGCCAGGAACCGGGCTTTCCACTGGGAAGACACTCGGTGCTCAGCGTCAGGGACGGAGAGAGGGACAATTATATAGCTAGATGTGCGGAATTGAGGGATCAAGAGTCCCAGACTGCGGGGAACACGTCTTGGTGAATTTTTGCCCCTTTTTTGCTGCGGGAGGGAAAAGAGGCTGCGAGGCGAAGTGCGACTTCAAGATAAGGGAGTGTCCTTTCATGCCCCGCAGCAAAATAGCTTCTCGAGTCGGGGGAAGGGGGTCGAAAAAATTCATTCAATTTTTTCCCCCTTTTTAAATCTTCAGAGCAGCCGAACGACTTCAGTGTTGCCGGCGGAATGGAGGAAAGGTAGCTTCGCTGTCCCACACTACAGGTCAGCTGCTCGGGTGTCGGAGCACCACCGCGGCCCCTCCGCACCCAATTCCTTGGCCAGGCCGCAGACCCCGGGCGGCTCGACCCGCCCCACCGCGCCTCCTAAACATCTCCCGCTGCAAATGACCCAATCGGGAGACGCGACGAGACAACACGAGCCAATCAGGGGCTGCTGATTCAGGCTTCCCTCCACCCTTTGCCCCGCCCCCTGTAGGAAATGCCACCGCCCCTCTGTCGCCCCTTCCCACCCCTCCCCTGAACCCCGGAGGTGGCTCACCAGCTCCTGTCCTCGCCGGGATGAAGTGGAGTAGCCCGCGGAGGCGGCGGCGTTTGTCACCTTGTCACCCTCATCCTCGCCCCTCCCATACACACTCCTCCCTTTCCCAGTACTCCTGCTGGTGCTGTTGAGGTTCATTTTTATCATTATTCAGGCGGGGGACTGCCAGCTATTGTGTCTGATCAGCTGCCACCACCATCCTGAGGGAAAAAAGAGGAACAAAACCAAGAAGCTATGGGGTCTGCTTACCTTTTCCTTCTTTCTTACCAGACTACCCCAGATAATTTAGAGACACCTCTCCACTCCACCCCCAACCTCCCCACCCCTGCCCGCCGCCTCGGGTCCTATATTTTAATGAGAAAAACAAACAAACAAACAAACAAAAAACTCCCCCTGAATATTCAGATCTTCCTAAGAGTGAAAGGTGCCAAATATTTAGAATATACAACTAAATCCTCAGCCTCAACTAGAGGAAAGATGTTAATTAGATCATTTTTATATGACCATGAAACTTGCATATTCTTGATAGCCCCTGACAAAACTAGTCAGCCAATAACAAAGGAAAAAAAATAGAATAAACTAGAGGGAATGCCTGCCAGTCAGTTGGTAAATTACTGAACAGCCCACTGGGCTATAATAGTGTACAATTCTGATGCTGTTAATTAACAACAACAAAAAAAGAACAGAAATGCAGAATTCAAGTAGCAGACCTCTGGTGGCCTTTAGAATAGGGGGGAAAAAAATTAAGCATAAAACAGCTCCTTACAAATGCAAATGTACATGCATGACATAAACTGAGTACCTAACAGCTGAGGACATTTAGGGTTAAGATTTTTGTAAACAGAAATTTTTATAAATGTTGATTTTGAGAAGGGTTTTCAGTTTGCTAAGGGAGAGTAAATATAAAATGCATGTCTCCAGGAAAGGAGACGTGAAAAGGAGGTAAAACACATTTTAAGAATTGTGGGAAATTAACATAACCTACAAATACATTTCTATAAGAGGTAGATGGGAGGATCAAGACTACAGTCTAGCTTCATCATTTACCATGTGACTTAGGGGAAATTACTACTATGTGCATATATACTAGAGCTATCAAGTAATAATAGTGACTACCATCTCTATAGCACTGCCTCTGTGCTCTGTATTCTTCGAGGAGCTTGCTCATCATGAGATAGGTGTGTGGCAGAGCCAGGATTCAAGCCCAGAGGGTCAGCTGCACAACACTATACTACCTCTAACATGGTTTTTAATAACAACGACAGCTAACGCTTACTTAGCTTACTATGTGCTATTTATTGTGCTTTGTGGGTACTAATTTAATCCTACCCCTGGGATCGGTATGAGTATGATATTCCGGTATTTAGGAATGTTTGTAAGAACCATTATGATAAGTTACTATCATATATATCTTATGTGAGTTAGGATAGGTATGATTATGATATTTCAAAATTTGGGAATGTTTTTAAGAACCTTTACAATAAGTTGCTATCCTATGTATCTAATGTGTATTAGGCTACTTGGATAGAGAAAGACAAAAGCACAATACTAAGATTTGGGAAACCTAGGTTCTAGTTCTCTACTGGGACCTCAGAATATGACTTCCTTGCTGGGCTGCTGAGAGCATCAAATGAGATAATAGATGTAAAGGAGCTTTAAAAAAGGTAAACAGATCATTCAAATTAAAGTATTATTATAAAGCAGGAATTTGTCCTGTTCCCTAACAGGAACCCTACTCTTTATAACATTTTATTCATGCTTAAGAGTTGGCCAAAGAGGAGGCATCTGGGAAGTGGCAGCCATCAGCCGTTCTCCAGTCCAAAGGCTAATGGTATACTTGGTGGAGAATGCCAACCCTTGGAGTTCTCTTCAGCTGCCCATCCTGGGCATTTCACTCATTAACACCTCCACCAGAGGGAGGGCAAGAGAAAGGAAAAAGAGCCAAACTTAAATCATGTGGCTACTTGTTAACCAGTCCAGTGAGATTTGGTGAAACAGGTTTGGGGATCATTATAACTGAAAAGAGATTTGAAATTAACTGTGGGTTTCACAATTGATATCTTGATAGTTTTCTTTATCCCAAATATCGTAGATAAGCAAGAGCTAACAGTAAATCTAGCTTTGTTTACATTGAAAAGCTGATATTTTCCTCTTTCGAGCAGAGTTAATACGTAAATGTGTAGATTTCCTATAATCTCACAATTTAGAGTTTCTCTTGAAATAGCCTCAAAAATTACTATAGCTATATTAAATAACAACTACAAGAAAATCTTTGTACACTATAATTCTCGCAATGTAGGCAAGACACTTAAAGTTGAGAACTATATGCTCAAAATGTGAGCTTTGACTTTGTTAGTGACACGATAATATTGTTTTGGTGAGCCATTATCAAGGAAAAATGTCAAAGCCAGAAATAGAACCAATGTGTCCTAGCCCCTGTCTAATGTCATTCAGTGATAATCTATGGATGATTTCTACTCTGAATATAGAAGTTGGCAATTCCGAGAGGCACAAGTGTTTGCCAGTGAATTCCACAAATGAAACGTGTAATTTGGGATGGAGCATTTGCAAAACTATGTGTCTGAGGCAGTTAAGACCAATGGCCCTTAGAGGAGTAAGCATTTTTTTGGTTTCAGGATAACACTGTAGGCTTCATTTCTTACTCATGTAACACCAAAAAGCAAAACAAAAATCAAACCACTATCTACTAATATTTCTTTGAAAAGGGCTTTCATGTGGAATTGTACAGCTACAGAAAAAACCCATCTCTTTAGCAAGGTGTGGAATTTTTATAATCAAGAAAAGGGAGTGATTTTCTACATTAGACGATTTCAAAGATTCTTCCTTCGTCACCTCTTACATTAATTTGTAAATGGCTAGCTAAATTAATGCTCTGCATTTGCTAGATTTCTGACTTATTATTTCTGTCCACAGAATTATTATCTATCTTTAATTATTAATTTCTAATCTAGAAGATAATGACACTGTTTAATTCAACATGTACAGTTTCCTGAAAAGTGCCACACACATAGATATTCTTGAATAATTTATCCGTCCTCAGCTTATTGCTCTCTTTTCTTCCTCTAGACTAGTACTCTCCTTGAGTGCTTCTTTTTGGTGTGTTTGTTTGTTGCTATTCATTAGTTACGTGATCATAAACAATCTTATTCTTTACTGGAATATTTTTTTTTTCTCTTTAGATTATAAACTTCTCTAGGGCAGATTGTTAGGGCTTTTACTTCTTTTCAGGCTCCCATAATACCTACCACAGCTTTGACACATAGGAATCACTATAAAAATATTCAAGACATGAATGATGTTTGTGTCACTATTATTGATAAATATTTATACCTCAAGAAATCCTGGCTGACCAACAATTCTCTGGATTGCAAGAAGATATGCATGCATGTCTGTGTATACATGCCCCAAATGGACAATATCCATTATAAGAGGAACACTTGGTGTGGGTCTCAACTTCCAGAAGTGCCACATTTTACCTCTTTACCTAAGTTCACCTCTGGTGGCTGAAAGGTTTTGTGGTTACAACACCATGCCAAAAATTAACATCACTTGCATTTTGGCAGTCCTTGTAAAATTTCAGCCCATAGTTTATACATAATTATGTATTAAACATTTTCTTCTGGATTCAAATTATTTTTCAGTACCAGCGTTTTCATGATTAAAATTGAGTGGTATGGCAGTCATGTTCATCAGCATTATTAAGAGTTTATTTCTATATTTTAAGTAAAAACAAGAATGAAAATGTACAAGTTTTATTTTACCCTATGAATCATGACTTTCATTTATAAGCATTCCAATTTTCCTTAAAAAATATGAGACCAGTTTTTTAAATGTTTCCACCCACCCAATTACATATGAACTGGAACATCCTGTGAAAATACTGTGGTATCTGGGAAGAAACCCATATTGCAACTTAAGAACTGAAATATGTTTTTATCATCGTGGAATAGAATCCGAAATTCCAACCATTCTAATTAGGAAATTGGGCTAGCAATTAATTTTTCATATTACAGGCCTAATCCTGAGCAACCAAATCTTTTTCCTCAGAATGAAAAAAGTATCCTAGTTTTCCCTTTCATCTTCAAGGGAAAGAAGTAGGAGAGATATCTAAAGACCTCTTCATTCCTTGATTCAGGAAAACTGGGTATCTTTCAATACTTTCTAGCACTGTGGATTCCATTCCTATATTCCTATAATTGCCTGCATTCTCTACTAATCCAAAAGTCAACTAACCACGGGTTCTTTCTTCAGATAGGAAAGGATCACAGAATAATACGTGGCAATTCACATCTGCGTGTAAATAGGATAGATGCAGGCTTGCATAACTTTTTGCTAAAAGATCTTTCAAATTAAATTTTAATTTTTAAAAATTGCAACATAAAAATGAAAAAAGTTGAAGCAATGAAAGGACCCAATCTCATACCATGATTTATGAACCCATTTTCTTGCCTTCTTCCAGTGTCCTGCTGTGGCTCTTCATTGACTGAGTTAAACAGGAAACCCATTGCACTCAAACATAACTGATCCATTCTGTTTTGATATAAATAGGAAATCTAGGTAGCAAACCCTGATCAAAGATAAATGGGAAGAAAATTTTAGAAACTGATGTAAACATTTTCAATTGTAGGGGAAAAGGGCACGAAATAAGGGAGCATATTCTAAGGAGAAAGAAAGGATGTATTATAGAAGACTGCTCACAGAGGAAGAAGAGACAAAAGTGAAATGACAAGAGAATGAGTGAAATATAAAAAGGAGTTGGAAGAATGAAGGAAAGATATTGAGAGGGAAAAAGAAATCATACCATTGGAATTAATGAATGAATTGGAAAGAAAGAAGAAATATCTGGCAGAAAATAGAAAATACCGAGTGGGATAGACGACAGGCTTTTTAAAAGCACATGAAACACAAATGAAAAGGACAAAAAAGCTAAAGTGATTAGACAGATGAAAATGAAGGACAAATAACAGAAATCCAGTTTAGAGAAATTGATGTCTATAACAAAGAGTTAAGAACTAATGAAACTAAAAATATATTCAAAGATATAATGTGGCAAACTACTAAATGCCCACCAACATCTGTTCTCTCCTTCTCCAAAAGAACAACATTTTAATTGGGCACATGATCTACAAGCTAGGTTTTATTTCCCAGCCTTCTAACTAGGTGTGGCCATGTGACTAAATTCTAGGTAATGAAATGTGGGCGGGAATAAGCGTCTGTCATTCTGGAGGTCTTCCCTTAAAAGGATCAGACCTGTGCCTTCCTAGTTCAATTTCCCCTTCCCAGTGGTGGTTGGCGATAAGGATTGCTAGATTTGGCAAATAAAAATATAGCGTGCCCAGTTCAATTTGGATTTCAGATAAAAACGTTTTCAGTATATCTCAGTCATTGCATGAGACACACTTACACTAAAAAAGTATTCCTTGTTTATCTGAAATTCCAGTTGAACTGGGTGTCCTATATTTTGTCTGGGAATCCTTCTGGAGATAGTGAGAAGTAGAGCATCTGCGTTTGACTCAGAGGTGGAAGTCATCTGTGCAAGATGTCAGATACAGTGCAGCAGGCCTGAATAGCCTATTTCTAGATTGTTGCCTGAAAAAGCCATAACTTTCTATGTCGCCACATCTATATATAAGGACCATGGTATTTTAAAGATCTTGTTACAGGAGCTCAGCCTCAGTCCAAACTGATATGTGAAAAGTTTTTTGCAATTTCCAGGATCAAAAGGACTAACTATGGTTCAGGAAATTATTTTAAAAAAGAATAATTACTTGGGGGAAGTTATTCAACTTTGGCTTAAAAATAGGAATCCTATAAGCAAATCACAGTGAATCACCTGAAACAGGGGTTGGCAAACTATGACACACAGACTGAATCCAGCCTGTTGCCTGTTTTTGTAAATAAAATTTTATGGGAATCCTGTCACCCTCATTTGTTTACGGGTCTATGGCTGCTTTAGCAGTGTAATAGCAGAATTGAGTAATTGTAGCAGAGACTGTGTGGCCTGCAAAGCCTAAAATATTTTCTAGCTGACCCTTTACAGAAAAAGTTTGCTGGACTCTGATCCAAAGGAATAATATTACTGGCCTCAGAACTCTTCACAGCTTTAACTGATATAAAAAGAGATATGAAGAAAAAAAATGTGACTTAAAGATCACAATTATGTACGGATCCACATGGAAAGCAGCAGAAACACACTCTCAAATATATAAAGATTCAGAAAATATATCACCTTTCCCCAAAATAATTGCATATAACAGCGTAATTGACTAAATCATTCAAGATAAATATAAAAGGATTGAGAATGAAACTGAAACAACTGTGATTATTATTGTGATAATACAAAAACATGTTATAAATCTTAAAAGAAAAGTACTATGATGAAGAGTAATAATACTATATTAGAACCAAAAAGAGATACCAAAACATTAAGAGATGGAAAAGGAAGGAAAGCTATAAAATGTTAATTGCTATAATTTCTTCATTCTTTATGGGGAGTTATGGAAATAACATTATGTTGTTTAAGACAAGATGGCTGAGTGAATAATAAAGTGAAAAGAAAAGCCACAGACTAGCAGAAGATATACAATGGCTATAGCCCACCAACGAGTTATACTGAGAGTTTATAAAGAGCCCCTATCAACCAATAAATAAAATAGAAAGTCAATTCACAGAAGAGGAAACACATGTGGCCACCTGCCATAATAAAAGATGCTCAGTATCACTGATACCGGGATAATGCAAATTAATCCGACGAGACATTTCAAACCCATCAGACTAACAAACATCAGTGTGATAACATCAAGTGTTGAAGTGATGAAAACAGAAGCTCTTACACACTGCGGGTGGGAAATATAAATTCATAAAACCAGTAAATGGCAGATCTATTTGCTCAGGTCCCACGCCATAGATTGTCTGCAAAATCTGAAATGACTACTATCGCCACCTCGATATCCAATGGGGGTCTTAAATTTAAGATGCCCTAATCTGCTCTTCCCACATTAAGTGGCAGTTCTGTTCATCTGTATAGCTCGAGAACAAAAACTTCAAGGTAGACTTGACTCCTCTTTTTCTCACACTCCACATGCAATACATCAGTAAACCCTGTCTACTCTAACATCAAATTATAGCCTCTCGATAAAACGGGGGGAAAAATTATACCCAGAATCTGATCCCTTCCACAGCTTCATTCAAATCTAAGCCAAGTCATCTGTCACCTGGATTATGATGACAATCTAACCAGTCTTCCAGCTTCTGCCCTTCCCTTCATTAGTGTCTACTCTCAACAACCAGGGCTGGGATCACCCTTTCAGGATCTAAGTCAGATCATGTCACTTCATTGCTTAAAATCTTCTGTTGGCTTCCCAGATGCAGACAAAAAAGTTCCCATCTCATCAGAAGCTTTCTCTCTCTAATCAGAGGACCAGAAAACGGGCAGCCTAGCAACAAAGAAAGCTTCTAAACAATAAATGCTCCAGTAAAAACACTACAGAAAGCATATATGATGCAAACATTAATTTTTAAAAAGCAAGAGTTTCTATATTAATATCAGATAAAGTAGTCTTTAGAGCAAAAAATTTTACCGCAGACAGAGAAATACATTAGATCATGAAAAAGGGGTCAATGCACCCAATAAGACCTAGCAATCCTAAATACATATGCATCAAACAACAGTACTGCAAAATATGTGAAGCAAAAATGGATAGAAATGAAAGGAGAAATAGACAAACCACAATTTTGTTGGAGACCTCAACACACACTCTCTCAACAACTGCTAGAACAACTATCAGAAAATCAAATAAATTATGGTTGATCCATGCAATGTAATACCATGCAGCTACTTATAAAACATATAAAGTCATATGCATTTATATATAAATGTACCTCTGTCAGTCAAGTTAGGCAAGGTTTATGCTATGGAAAAAAATGCTCCCCAAACTTCAAAGACTTTGTCTTGCTCACTTTACATATCCATTATGAATCAACTCTACACCATTTTCTCTATGTCATCTTAACTCTAGAACTCAGTCTGATGGAACAGCTTCTGTCCAAATTTTCTGGTCTCATGGAAGAGGACAAAGAGAGACATGACAAACACATTAGTTGGCTTTTAAAACTTTTGCTTGGAAACGACACATATCATATCTGTTCACATTTTGTTCGCCAAAATTAGCCAATGGCCATGCCTGAGATCAACAAAAAGGGAATTTATTATTTTCCCTCAGAGAACAACACCTTAGAAAGGAGCTCCAAATATAGATGAACCTAATACCACCTACAATAAAATTCATGATATATTATCAAGTAAAAACAAACAAAACAGGTCACAGTGTTGGGAAGAATATTCACTATGAGTATTGATTTTTTTTTTTTTTAATCAGGTGAGTAGGATTGAAGGACAACACAGTTACCATTTTGTGCTTTTTATATTTTTGTAATGCTACAGAATTTTGCAAAGAATATGTATTAATTTTAGATTAAGATAACATTTGATTTAAAACATGAAAAAGGAGGAAATTTGATCTCAATCTCTTCGATTTTAATTGAAACACATGCATTTTCCCTTTGTCATTAGTGAACATAGAAAACGTGTTATCATTTACAGAAAAATGCTTGAAAGTTTTTACTAAATAAGTTTGTAATTTTAACAAAACTAATCTTGCTTAAATCAAACCCACAATTGGTTAAGTGAGAGGTTCTATATACTATATTAGGCTCTAAGAAAATTCAAATGTAGTCAGAAAATAAAATACCCATATATTGAACAAATTCAGATTCACCAGAACTGAACACAGGAAGAACAATGGTATTTCCTGGGAGATTTTGTGGCTTTTCCTTTGTGCGGAGAAAAGGAAGATAGGGATAGTTGTGGGCACAGAGCTGCCAGGTCTGTGGCCATTATGGAGTGGCCTGGTTCTGCCATCAGGCAGGAGTGGCAGGCCCAGTGACCATTTTCAGTTGGGAGGCTGTGTGAGATGGGGGGTGAGGTGATGATAAAGAAGTCAATGGGAAAGACAGAATGGTGATGAGGGTGTGAGTGGCTGAGAAAAAACAGATTTTTTTTTTATTTTTTTTTATTTTAGCGTATTTCCATCAAAGTGAAACATTGGAACGTGAAGAAGGACCATCTAAACAGGATAAGGGTGTTCTGTATGAAGTGCTATGGAAGACCTTATATGTCCCCATGAAGAAAGCCTTTTGTGAAGAGTTTAGGTGCTTGTCTCAGAGATAAGGATCCTCCCTATTCCCATGTAATATCAATACAGCACGACCAAGAGAGATCTACTAATAGCTTAACCAATGCCAACATTCTCAGGTACAACGGCAGGGACCACATGCACATACTGCTACGACCTCTAGGGGCTCACCCTAGATAGAAACGAGGGAGGGGAGAATACATTTTTCTACAGTTCCTCTTCTCCAGAGACAATCAGAGGGGAGCACAGCCTTGTATATAGTAAAGACAATGTAATTTCAAAACCCAGGTAGTTGTCCTTTTAGCCAAGGGGTTGAGGGACGTCACTTCCTGTGCACAGGTAGGCCTCTTGGCATGGCCCAGAGGAAGAAAGTGAGAAGAGAAGTATTGAAATTGCTCTTCCGTGTGATGCCCTTTACTTTGAGCAAGGACGACTGTGCAGATTTTGTTGCTTCTAGGAAACTGTTTCTTTCCCTTAGTGTGGTGTCGCCCATTGTCTGTCTCTGAGAATTGGTTGTCCTTGGGAGAAGAATGTGTGAATGTGCGTGAGGGGACGCAAGTGGGTGAATCTCTGTAGGAGTGTGTTTGAGTAGGTTTCTGCAGTTACTCACATAGCCTCAGGGAGAAGAGGACTTTTGCCTCTTTTTGATACAAAGAGCCTTGGAGTGGCAAACCAACCCTGGACAGTTCTACCTGTCAGAGCTCATCTGGATGACTCCGCGGAGGTCTCTAACTGGCCTCTTCTGTGAGGTATTGTCTAAAGGAGGAGGTGGCAAGTTACAACCATTGGGCCCACTGCCTGCTTTTGTAAATAAAGTTTTATTGGAACACAGACATACCCCTTTATTTACGCATTATTTATGGCTGCTTTCATAGCAGCAGACTTGAATAATTGTGACAGAGACCACAAAGCCTAAAATATTTACTATTTGGCTTTTTGCATAAAACTTTTATTGACTCCTGGTCTAAAGTCAGCAGTTCCAAAGAGAAAACTGCATATAAACATTACCCTTGAAAATCCTTTAGGAAGTGAGGACGGATATGCTGTCATCTAATAAGCCCCACCAGTGTTTCCTCCAGCAATAGAGGACATTATTATTTTTTCAACTGAATGCCTAATGAAGTGGTTGGCATATGTTTAGGGACCATGTTGCATGAAAAATGCATATATCTAATAGCAGAATTACCCTTAGCCCAGTGAAATGAGAAGCTTGGGGAAACGCTACCAACAAAGGCATGCCGACTCATATCCCCCATCTCATTTTCACTTTCGGTACAAAGCTTTTTAAAAAGAACATAGGCAGCATCGGTTGCACTATCAAATTGTCATTGCTCATTCGTTTCTTAAGGAGGAGTATATGTATATAGTTGTATTTGAGTAAGTTAAAGGGATGCATGCTGCCATTTGTTTTGGGAAATGTACTAGGAGAGTTTTTGGCTCTATGGATTTCCCTGGTTGGGGGAGGGAGTGATTTCAGAGGGAGGGAAGTTTTTCTTAGTACGGTAAAGAATTGTAGAAAAGCCTTTCTGCAGAAAGAAGTCGGATGGAAGATGTCCAAACAGGGGAGATAGGCAAGGAGCTGGAATGTGCCAAGAGAAGGGCTCTGTGAGATGTGTTTCATTTTCTTTTCCTTTTGCCTTAGACTGAAAACACAGCCATGTTTTGCCTCCTGTTTCAAGTTCCTTTGCCTACATTGTAATTCTTTCCAGTTATTTGCACACCTTCAGTGAAGCTTCTCATGTAATCAGGTTAAGGTAGTGTGAAGAACCAAATGATGGGGCAGTAAACGATATTTGGCCTTCCCTAAATCACCCTTCTGTCCAGCGTGACAGTAGGGCGTTTTATTAAGGAAGGTTGGTAGTACCAAGATTTTCAGCAGCAACCAGCCACAAATTGACACAAAAGCTGAAAGCGTTGGGAGGGAACAGAGGATAGTGGAGACAGCCACATGGTTGCATGATTCGAGGACAAACATGAGATAAACTTGCTTTTCTTTTTCTCCAAATAAGCTATAGAAACATGACTGACTCTTAAAAAGGGTGGAGAATATGGGTGTGTGTGAGTTGAAGGGGGGGGGGGCGGGTATAGATACATGAGTTACAGAGACATGGACATGTTTTACATTGAAACTTTCTGATGTATCTTTTCATACCAAACGTTAACTGCTCTTTTCACTTTCACCAATATATGCTTTCTCATTTGGAGGCCATTTTTAACCAGAAGACAAAGGTGTTATATGATGCACAGATCCATGACAAGTAGAGTAGGGCAAAACTGAGTTGAGATGTAGATCCTTTGCTCTCTAGCCTTGTAGCATACCTCATTCCAATTTGTGCTTCAGCCAAATTACACCTTACTACATGTCAGAGACCTCCAGTTGGCTCCTGAACGCCCAAGCTGCAAAATCTAATTTACTTATTTTTTCTTTTTTACTAGTAAAATTTGGGAGCATTTTACTTTTTTATTTTCTTTTTTCACCTTTATTGAGGAATAATTGACAAATATGATTATATGTATTTAAAGTGTGCAATGTGATGAACTGATATACATCGTGGAATGATTATCAAGGTCAAGATAACTAATTCACTAATTTAAAATTGAGCTAATTACTGAAGAGAGAACTTAAAACCTTGATGCAAAGTTTGACTTAGAATTCCAATTACATTTTTAAAAATGCACGTTCATCAAGCTAGGACTTGAGTTGATTCAAAATGGCAAATTAAGTAGCACCTGGATTTGATCAAATGTTTAAAGCTTTGTGCTTCTCAACCTGGGCTGCACATTTGATACTTCTGGGAGATTTAAGAACTCTTGGGGCTCAAGGCATACTGGAGACTGATCAATTCAGCTCTCTGGAGGGTGAGGCCCAGGCATCAGTATTTTTGAAAGCTCCTCAGGTGATCCCATCCTGTAGTCAAAACTGGGACCCATTGCTGTAGATGCAAGGAGAGGAAAGGGGGCCGGTGATATCACAGAAGCCCTCAGAAACCTGACACTTCAAAAAGTGTGAAAGGCTTTGTATCTCTGCTTGCCTGTATTCTAGATTACAAGGTCCTTTAGGAGTTCTCAGTGCAGAATTGTGAGCTGTTCTGTTTAGACTTCATTAGAGCACGTGTGGGCGACATCCCCATGAAATCACTTTAACCATCTGGCAATGCAACAGGAAGTTATTCTGATTTTCGAATAAAGTGAAAGAAGTGGGGTGAGGCAGCAATTAAAACTTAACAGAATAGCTTTGATTTTCTGAGTGGTACTGAAGGGTAGTCATCCTTTCCAAAGGGATGTTTTTCCTTCTCCCTTATTTCCATAGAAAATATTTCTGAAGTTAAGATTTAATTTAATTTTGTCTACTATATTAAGAAATAAAATAAACTCGAATACTTCAAAGGTTTTAATAAAAACATAAAGCTCAACTTCTTATTCTCATGGAGAAGAATGTATAAATCCAATTAGTGGACATTAAAACTGCTTTGAAACAACTTAAAATGTGTGAAGGACTTGACTGGTACAGGACCAGGCATGAAGCATTAATCCAGGTAGATGAGGTGAGGGGGGGGAATGGTCTCTATCACAATATGTTTTTACCATCACTTAGTACACGGTGAGGTATTTTGAGGTAATCACATAATATCAACTGTTTAGTCTTAATGCTGTTTTTATTTATTTCATTATGTTAAGTCTTGTATTCAGTTTTTCATTTGCTTTCATGTGTTCTGTTTTCTTAAGCTCTCCATTTGAAGTACTTCATTAAGCCCTGCCATCGTCCCACTTCCCCCACCCACACCATCCCCTTAACCAGAAAGTATACTAGAATGGTACCTCTGAGCATGTTTTTTTGTTGCCCTGGAACCTAAGTATGGTTTTCTAGATTTAGGAACATTATCTATTTCTTCATTAAACTTTCCACTTGGGGAAAATTGTAGATTCACATGCATGCAGCTGCAAGAAATGATGCAGAGAGACCTCACGTTCCCTCTACCCAGTTTGTCCCAATGGTAACAGCTTGTACAACCAGGATATGACATTGGTTCAGCCAAGTTCAAGAACACATCCATCACCTCAAGAATCCCTCAGGTTGCCCTTGTTTAGCGATCCCCAATTGTCCCACTCCCAACCCCTCCTTAACTCTTGGTAACCATTAATCTGCCCTCCATTTCTATACTTTTGTCATTTGAACATAGAAAGAGTCACTCCCTGTCCTGATGGAACTTACTTCTTCTCAGAGGGAGAAGCACTCCATATGCGAGTAAACAAGTGCAACAACAATAACGACAATACCTCGAGAAATTGTGATATTTATTATGAACTACTGAACAAGTGCATAATGGAGTCACACAGCCTGTAACATTTTGGAATCACGTCCTTTCACCCAGCATAATTCTCTGGAGATTCATCCAGGTTGTTGCGTGTATCAATGGTTTGTTCCTTTTTATTGCTAAGTAGTGCTTCATGCTCTGGATAGATCACAGTTTCTTTTATCAGGTGCCCAGTGAAAGACATCTGAGTTGTTTCCAGTTTGGGGCTGTTGTAAATAAAGCTGTTATAAAACATTTGCGTACAGGTTTTTGCATGAATATAAGTTTTTATTTCTCTGTAATAAATACACACAAGTGTGATTGCTGGGATATATGATAGTTCCATGTTTCTTAAGAAACTGCCAAAGTGTTTTCCAGAGTGACTCTACCACTTTACATTACCTCCAGCAATGTATGAGTGCTCAATTTTCTCTGAGTCCTTGCCAGCATTTGGTGTTATCATTATTTTTTATTGTAGCCGTTGTGATAAGTGTGTAGTAATAGCTTATTGTGGTTTAAATTTGCATTTCCCTAATGGCTATTGATATAGAACATCTTTTTCCCATACTTTTATGTTTGTTTTATATATAACGTCCAGGGTTTTAGTGCATCTGGCGGCAGCAGGAAAGAAAGTACCACATTATCTCTTATGATGGGTCAAAACAGAGTAGGAGTGAAGAGGTCAAGTTCTGCACTCACATGGCCAAGGCCCAAATCCTCGCTTAATCATATCCTGGCTTTGCAAACTTGGGCAACTTCTCTTTCCTTAGTTTTCCAATCTGTAGAATGGGGTAACACCTACTT
This sequence comes from Rhinolophus sinicus, assembly GCF_036562045.2. Lineage (NCBI taxonomy): Eukaryota > Metazoa > Chordata > Mammalia > Chiroptera > Rhinolophidae > Rhinolophus > Rhinolophus sinicus. The sequence goes on from NC_133752.1 coordinate 96,527,813, forward strand.
TGTTTTGAGGATTTAATGAGCTAAGGCAATACATTTCAAACAGCATGTTCAATTATTTTTAGCTATTATACAGAATTCACATGCATTTTATAAATTTGATTACATAGTTTCAGAAATTTTTAATATTTGCTTCACTATTTTCTGGTATTTAATATCAAAGAAAACTTTGTTAGTGCCAACCTATTTTTCCTTTTTTAAGTAAATTTTTCTAGGTGTGTCAGTACCACTTGGGAAATTTTTATTTTTCCTTGCAATTCCCAGCTGTCATCAGTCTATGTAGAGGGGAGTGTCTCTTCATGCTTGATAAATACTTGATAAGCTCTTTCTGTCTGAAGCTGCCAGTGCTTCTGCAACTCACAGAGTCATGGATAAATCTGGTCCAGATTCTCTGAATTTCTCAGCATGTGTAAGACACACTTTTTTAACCTAGTACTAAATTCCTTTCATCATTTCAGGAGTTAAGAAAGGGCTATACAGAGAGCGAGAGCATTTTGAAATCTGATTATTCCATTCAAAATTCAAGATATAAACAAGGTTTTACAGGCATTTACTCTTCTTCTAAAGTTCATAATAATACAGTATTTTTAGTATTTTAAAGTTGTGTATTTTTTTAAAAAGTGTAAAATAGATCTTTAAAGTGTAAACATGGAAAAAGTTATTTGGTGAGTGACAGAGAAGGGACAAATTATTGGCAACAAAATAATAATTTCACAGCACTTCCCAATCATTGCCTAATCCTTAAAATATATCTATAAGTCATGTAAAAAAGTATCTTCATACATTTTCTTATATTTATTTTACAATAAATAGAACACATGATTCTAAAATGAGTTTGACTAAATACACAAAACTATCCCCATAGGGAACAAACATTTGGCTAAATGGCCATAACTATGGCATTGGTTAAACAAATTATGGGTTCATCTCTAAAATAGACTATTATGTGGTTGTTAAAGTGAATTAGATTAATATATGTGCACTGATGTGCAAGGTAGTAGTAGATATAGAATTATCTCATGTGAGGAAAATAGGTTATATATATGTGTGTGTATAATTTACGTATTCAAAGCATTTACGGAAAGACATCTAAATTGAAGTAGATGATTATGCATGAGTCAGAAATATCAATGAGGAACATGATTTTGTAATTGAGTGGGTACCTCCATTGCTCAGAGCCCATTTCTTCATCTGTACAATGAAGAAAAATACAGCCACCCCCTTGGTTTGTTTTATGTATGTGTGTGTTGGAGGGAAACAGGGGTTATAATGCATGTTCAACTGCTTTGCAAACAATACATCCTGTGTAAATTTTAGATGTCTTGGCTGTTAACATTATTAAATTGTCTGCCTTGTGTGCTAATCTACATTCAACACCTTTTTGTGATGAAGACTCCAACCACATATTTTAGCTTGTGATTCCCAGAAGCAACAGTACAGCATTATACTCCATTTCTCTACCAGAATCAAGAGTCACCATCTCTCTGGCAGGGAGAGAGTTACTGTCAGGAAAATCGTGGATCCAGGACAAATCATTAAAAAGTTGCATAAGCTGTTGTCAGCTTCAAATGTCAGCCGTTGTTCAGCAGGTGCTTTGCTGTGTTGACACAGCTCATATTTGCCTGTTTTATTTATTGCTTTTTCTATTGGAGGAAATCATCAAGAAAACAGGGCTCAGATCACAAATGGAAACCGTTTATCTATTTAGCTGTTGAACTTCTCGGGAAAGAAGGAAGAAATCAATATGAGATGTGTGAATCAATTTTTAAAAATTCACCTTCAAAACATACTGAAAAAGAGTAATGAAGGAGCCAGATGAGGGGAACTCGTGCCAGAGAGACACTGGAACTCCTGGAAATGCAAATGAAAAAGTGAAAGGCAATTCAATTAATTTTAAGAGAGTAAATTATGGCCAATCTCCAGTTATGTTCAAGGCTCTGAAGGAGATGCCTAGATAAGGAAAACACAATCCCTGCCCTCACATTCCTTATAGCTGAACAGAGAAAATAGAGTGAGCAAACAAACCTCATATAAAACCAACCGTAATAAAGAGGCTGTCGCCAGCATGACATTCCCCATTCTAGCAGATCCTAATAATTTTTAATTATATTAACAGGTCTTATTTCTCAAATTGTATATTTTATTACAAACTCATGTTAGAATCTTGTTCTCAAACACAGCACTTAATGAGTCCAATGAACAAAACGTTCAGAGAGTAATATAAAGTTTTCTGGGAAGAAATAGGGTTTTAGAAAATATCAGTAGCTTCTGTCCAAATGCTTGTCCCTGTGCTTGATGATCACTGGAAAAGCTGAGCATATAGGAAATAGTCCTCTTTCGAATATGAAAGGCATATTTGTGTCCCATGGAATGAGAGGTATGCGTGGTATGCGAACAGGACCCAAGGTCATTGCAGGGCTCACAGTTGTAGTGCATATTTCCTGAGTTATGTTCTTCCAGATGGATCTTTGCTTGTTGGTTATTCACATCCATTATTTCTATTGGATTAGTCCTAGCGTGTTCAATTATTCTTGTAATTTTTAATCGTTCTTCCCTTTCTTCAGGATTCTCTATATTTGTGGTTGTGGAGTTTCACTTCAGTCTTGAAGTTCACTCCCTCTCATCTCAATGTTTCAGTAACATTTGTTTCCCAGTTTCTCAGTCTTTATACATGGTTTCTTAAAACTTTTAACTCTTTGATGAGGTAAAGGCTCTCTCTATATACAATTTTTAAAAACACATGCATTTTAAGTCTGTATTACGATGACATGTATTTAATGTTTTACAGAATAGAAATTTGAAGACTAATTTTTAAAAATTAAATAAATACTCAGAAACAGAAACAAGCTTTATAAACTCGCAATCATCACCTGACAAGATTAATAGCTGTCTGATTTTTAAAGCAAGATGTATTTAGAATATAATGCAGAAATCTGATGCATACATTTTGATAAATTTTGATAAATGTATATACTACCTTAATCAAGACAACAAACATTTCCTTCACCCCAGAAAGTTTTCTCATACCTCCTTCCAGTTAATTCTAACATCCATGGGCAACCACTCTCTTGACTCCTATCATCATAGATTAGTTTTGCCTGTTTTTTAACTTTATGTATGGAAAGATTCCATTTTTCACACTTTTGTGACATTTTTCAATCAATGTATTGTTTTTTGATATTGATCAATACTGTTGTGTGTTTTTATTGCTGAGTTGTATTACATACCACAATTTGATTATCTATTCAACTGCTGATGGATATTTGGATTGTTTAGAGTTTTTGGTTATTAAAAATATACATTTACAACTAATCTAAGTTCACTTTCAAATGACACTACACTACTTCACAGTTAGTGTGAATACCTTATAACAGCAAAATAATCCTAATTCCTCCTCCCGTCCTTTATATCATTGCTGTCATTTATTTCATTTATATGTAAGTGTACATACACATACATATATGTATAATATATATATGTAGCATTCATAATTGAATATGTTGTTGCTGGTATTATTTTCAAGAAACTCTTATCTATTAGATCAATTAAGAATAAGAAAAATGAAAGGTTTTATTTTACCGTCACTTATTCCTTCTTTGATGCTTTTCTTTTTTAATGTTGATTCAAGTTTCTGACCTATAGTATTTTCCTTCTCTCTAAAGAATTTCTAATGTTTCTTGCAAAGAAGGTCTGCTGGCAAAAAATGTCTTCAATTTTTGTTTGTCTAAAAATCTTTATTTCTTCTTCACTTTTGCAAGATAATTTCACAGGGTCCAGAATTAGTATTTTTTGTTTTTTTGTTTTCCCTCAACATTTTATTTTACTCCACTCTCTTCCTGCTTGATTGGTTTCTGAAGTGATGTTCAATGTAATTCTAGTCTTTCTTCCACAGGTAAGGAGCATTTTTCCCTCTGGCTCCTTTCAGGATTTTTTTTTAGAGAGATTAGGATTCTTTTTTTTTTTTAATTGGGGAATATTGGGAAACAGTGTGTTTCTCCAGGGCCAATCAGCTCCAAGTCATTGTCTAGTCGTGGAGGGCGCAGCTCAGCTCCAAGAGCAGTCGCCATTTTCAATCTTAGATGCGGGGGACACAGCCCACCATCCCATGCGGGGATTGAACCAGAAACCTTGTTGAGAGCTCGCACTCTAACCAACTGAGCCATCCGGCCACCCGCAGGATTTTTTTCTTTATCTTTGATTTTCTGTACTTTGAAAATGATATGTGTAGGTGTAAGATTTTTGGCATTTATACTACTTGGTATACACTCAGTCCCTGGATCTGTGGTTTGACATCTAACATTGATTTGGGGAAATTCTCAGTCATTATTTTTTCAAATATTTCTTCTGTTCCTTTCTCCCTTCTCCTTCTGGTATGCCCACTACACACCTGTTACACCTTTTGTAGTTGCCCCACAGTTCTTGGATACTCTGTTTTGTTTTCTTTTTTCTTAACTCTGTTTTTCAGTTTTGGAGGATTCTGTTGATACATCCTCAACCTTAGAGGTTCTCTCTTAAGCTATGTCCAGTCTACAAACAAGCCCATCAAAGGCATTCTTCATTTCTTTTACAGTGTTTTTGATCTCTAGCATTTCTGTTTTGTTCTTCCTTAGGATTTCCGTCTTTTTGTTTACATTGCCCATCTGTTCTTGCATGTCGACTTTATCCATTAGATCCCTTAGCATATTAATCATAATTGTTTTAAATTCCTGGTCTGATAATGCTAACATTCCTGCCAACGTTCTGCTTCTCATGCTTGCTCTGTCTCTTTAAATTGTTTTTTGTTATGCTTTTTGCTTTTTGGTATGCATTGTAATTTTTTTCTTGATAATTGGACATGATGCACTGAGTAAAAGGAACTGCTGTAAATAGGCCTTTGGAAATGTGATTTTAAGGTATTCTACAGACTTTGCTATGAGGGGAAGTTCTATGATGAGATCCCGGTCTTTAGTGAGCCTATGGACTTTGGACTGCGAACTTCATCAGTGCTTTTATGCCCCAGTAGATGGGACAGGATGGCTAGAATGGGTTGGAGTTGGAGCTGGTGTTTCCCTTACCGAGGTCAGTTAGGCTCTGATGAAATTCCAGTGGGTATTAACTGGTTTCACCTGAGGGCAGGCCTTGTTAAGAAGACAGAGTGCTGTGGCACATTTCAAAATGGTTCCTTTTCCCCTTCCACTGTTGGAAGCACAGGGAGATTTTTTCCCCCTAGTATTTACTGTGGGAACCAGGTTGGAATCCTGGAGGTAAATCTCAAAATATTGTGGGGGCCTTCCCCTATGATCGGGTCCTCCTGGAGTTTTTAACTCTTAGAGTTGTCCACACTGAGCCTCTAGAATTGGTCAATTACAATTCAGGTTTTGCTATTCCGGCACTGGTTCCCACAGCAGTTTTCGCTCCCAGTCTGCTCTAGTGAGCTGCCACTCCCTATATTTGCTTGTCCGGTCTCTTCAACCTTTGGAGCAGCAGTTTACCCTGTGTCCTTCCCTCTCTTATGGATTCCAGAAGAGCTGTTGGTTTTTCAGTCTGTTCAGCTTTTACTTATTAGGATGGATTGGCGACTTCCAAGCTTCTTGCAGGTGGAACTGGAAACTGGAATTCTGGCTATTATTAATAAAGCCAAATATATTCTTGTACAAGTCTTTCGTGGCCATGTTTAATTCTCTTGGATAAATTCCTAGGAGAAGAATTGCTGGATCAGAGTAGGTATATGTTGAACTTTACTTAAAACTTACATCTTTCCTAGTGGTTGTGTCTATTTATAGTCCTATGAGAGTTTTCGTAGCTTCATACCCTTGTCAATATTTGATATTTTTGGTCTTTTACATTTTAATCATTCTTATGTGTGTGAAATGGTATCTTATTGTCAGTAGTTTGCATTTCCTTGATGGCAAATAATGTGGGGCATCTTTACATATATTTATTTGCTGCTCCTGGAGTTCTTCTGTTGTGAAGTGTCTGTTCTAGACTTTTGCCCATTTAAAAAAGGAAGTTGTTTATCTTTAATATTGATTTGTAGTTGTTCTTTATATATATATATATATATTATTCTAGACATAAGTAATTTGTTTTACATATATATTTATTATATGTACTATATATGTATATATTTGTTATATATACAATATCCACATGTATATATATTTGTTAAATATTGTATAGAATATAATTATATATACAGAATAAATTATATATAGAAATTAAATATATACAATTATATTTAGAGATAAAATTTCTGCAGTCTGTGACTCTCCTTTATATTTTCTAAATGCTGTCTTCTAATAAATGTAGTTTTTAATTTTTATAAAGTCCAATTATTCCCCTATATTTTCTTCCCGAAGCTTTTAGTTCTTGCTTTGTGTTTAACTTCACAATCCAGCTCAAATTAAATTTTTGTATTTGGCTGGAGGTAGCAGTCAAGGTTTATTTTTTTCTTGTTGTTGGATTTCATTTGATGAAATTTTGTTTAGAATTTTTGTATCTAAGTACATGAAGAGTACCTCTCCTAGTGTTTTCTGATTACATGTGTGTATTTGTCTATTTCTCCTTGCAGGTCTATCAGTTTTTGCCTGTTTTTGCTGTGTTATTTGGTGCATAAACTTGTTTCTTGTGCTTAGGGTTTATTGAGTTTGGTGGATCTGTGAGTTTATAATTTTCATATGTTGAAAGTTTGGGGACATTATTTCTTCAAATATTTTTCTGCCCTCTTATCTCCTTTGGCAACTCTAATTACACATATATTAGGTCACTTGAAGTTGTCCCATAGTTCACTGATGCTCTTTTCATTTCAAAACAAAATTCTTTTTCTCTTTATATTTCATTATGATTTCTTTTGCTGTATCTTCAAATTCACTAATCTTTCCTTCTGCAATGTTTAATGTGCTGTTAATCCCATCCAGAGTTTATTCATCTCATACATTATTTTTAGCTCCAAAAGTTCAACTTGGGTCTTTTAAAATAATTTCAGCAACGGCTAATATCAATCTTTATACAGGCATGATCCAACACAAGTATTTTGACAGGTTTCCAAGGGAAATAGATAATAATGTGATGAATAAAAATAGAGTATATGTCTAAGAACAAATATATTTTTCTGAGGAATGTTATAAAGAATAACATGCAACGTGGTGTTAGGGAACAATGTCAGAGATGACGGTGGTGTAAAAACCTAGTTCTGATGTTTCATGTCTGTGTGGCTTTGAGAAAGCAACTTGAACTCCCTGAGACTTGGTTTCTTCATGTTAGGTTGGTGCAAAAGTAATTGCGGTTTAAAAGGTTAAAAATAATTGCAAAAACTGCAATTACTTTTGCACCAACCTAATACCCTGTTGCCTTAATGGATTATTCTAAGAATCAAATCCAGTAACTCGAATTATCTTGAAGTTTGTTAAGTATCTAATGATCAAAGCCAATAGCCTTTTTTCTCTTTGTGCTACTCAACCTTTCTATATATTCAGTTAACGAACCCCAAACCGTTTCGTTTCATAACAGAACATTCTATCAGTTCTACTCCCTAGTCTTGAAAACTTTCCTTATCCATATCCTTCATTGACTTCCTCCTGCCTCCTAAAGTTAATGCTGCACAATTGTCTCTTTGGGCTTCTTCTCCTTCTCTCTGTCTCTGTCTCTCTCCTCCCAATCTCATCATTCCCTAGGACGAAGTATCCCCTTTACGTGGATAATTCTCACTCTGTGTCCCAAATCCACAGCTCTTTTCTGAGATGCAGAAAATGTTTCCAATTGCTTGATCAATAGATCCACCTTGAAAGCCCACATATAATTGACACTCAAGATTGACAACTACCTCCCTAAAACAGCTCTTCCTATTAGTCTCCTGTTTCTAAGAATGGCATAATTATTCTCCTAATCCCCCACTATTAAAACACCAGTCATATAGTTGATGTCTCTATTCCTTCTCATTCCTGATTTCCGTATTTTGTTGCCTTTCCCTCTACAGAATCTTTTGTACTTGCTTCTTTCCAATTCCTAAGCTATTGCCATGGCTCAGGCTCACTTCATCCCCCGCCTAATCTAATATAGTGCCTCCTCACTGCTCTCCTCACACCTGCTTGTTTGCTTCTAATTCATTCACTACATGCTGCCAGAAAAATTTTCCTAAAGCACAACTCTGGATATAGTATTCTCCTAAAGCAAACACTTCTAATGACCTCCCCCAATTGCACATGAAATTAAATTCAGACTTCTCATTCTGATTCCATTTATTAATTCATTCAATGAATATTTGTTGTTGAGTGCTGGAAATACAACAGTGAGTAAAACAGGCGTGACTTCTGCCCTTATTGAATTTTTAGTCTAGCATTTTAGTCTAGGAAAACAGACATTACATGAACAGATTTAAAAAAAAGTAGTTAATGGAATAGTGGTCTGGAGGATCTGGGAAGACTCTCCTACAAAAGTTCTATGTTTATATATCATATATATAGAGACTTTAGTTTTCTCAAATTCCCCACTCATAATCAACCTTTCATTCAAATTGAATTCAGAATTCTTCGTTATATGCCTTCTTCTGTGCTTTGTTCATGCTGTAGCTTTTGTTCACATTCTACATATCTTTTAAATCCCACTTCCTCTGTATTAGTAGCTGTTGTCAATAACCTAGAAGGAGTACAGATTCAGAATCTTTCTTTACCATCATAGGGTGTTGTTTGTTGAAATAACATAGATATATAAATATTATTGGGAGATTTTTCTTTCTATTAGGGCATTGGACACCAACTAAGGTATAAGTTTTCCTCTTCAGTTTGTAAGTAAATTAAACATGCTCCATATTTCTTTAGGCTTAAACTTAATTAAAGACTCATAGATGTATTCTAGGATGTTATCTAATTAGTGATTTATCTTTATTATCTGAAAGTTGTACAAGAGTATTTAAATATCAGTAACATTTTATGAGCACATTATAGTACCATAAGGCCCAAAACAGCATGCCTATTCTATTGTCCCAACATCGTCAAATATTCATTCTGAAAGGCACAAGCGGGAAGGGTACAGAAAAGGCTCAACACACTCTTAGTTACTAATTTACTTTTTTTTTTTTACCTAAGAGAGAAGAAAGACATTGACGATAGTTAAACTGATATGTTTGGTTCCTGTCTTAAAGAGCTAAGATGAGACAATAATATGTGCTGTTGTCATCTCCAAAGTCTTCTAAAAAAAATTGACAAACAAGCAAGAAAATAACTGTCTTACCTGTAGAATCTATTGTTGGAATCTGTGAGTAGAATATTGGGTCTGCTGATTTCTAAGATGGACATTTATGCATAGGAAGAACTGACCCCATCATAATCAATGGTCATTAAAATGCTTTCTATTACACCAAAGGGGCTGGTTCATTTAGTTTAGAGAGGAGTTGTAATTATTGCCCTGAAAGATAGCCACGTTGAGGGAATCAGAGTTCTCTATTATGCATCTAATAAAGGTGAGAGCATGTTCTGAAATGTATGCTTAGTTGTCTAACTACTGCTTCAGAGCATAATGCTAACACCAAAGTTTTGGGTAGGGTGATTCTTCTTTGAGAGTCTGTTTGGTAGGTGTGTTGACCCCTTTCACTAGGATTAAAATTTACTTTATAAATTAATACCATTTTTCAGAAGAAAATGAGGACAATTTTAAGAGCATTCCCATAAATATCACTTTTTCCTTGCCAAAAAGTAATGAGACAAGCCTATGGGCTTGGTTCCATTTTGGTCAAATTGCAAATATGTGACATTTTAGGAATCTTGGGCTGTTTTACTCTTCACACCCATTTAATCACAATTTGGTGACTGGGATTTGGTGGAATAAAGGAGTTCTGTAGATTCAGTGCAGTTCTGTTTCTGGGATTTTGTAGCAACTATGGTTTCACAAGAGAATGGAAAAAATAAACACTCTTAGCAACTCAAAGGCCAGCTGCGCTAAAACTGGCTTGGGCATTCTGGACTCATCACCATGACTTTTTCAATTTATTTTTTTTGTTCTAAATTGTAAACAGACTTGTGTGGATTCTTCTTTTGTATATTTATATTTGGGGAAAGAGGAGGTTGGGGTATTCCTCTTCTCTACATTTATATAACCTCTAGAAATTTAAAATAATAAAGACCAGATTTCATATTTATTAAAAACCAAGAGCAAAGACTAGAAAGAAATGTAATTGATGAGTATTGGCACATTTCCTTCCACTTTTAGTGCAACTGGATAACAATATACTGCTCCTAAATAACACTCTCTAGTCTAAAGTGTCAAAGGCCTTTAGAAAACATTAATTTATACTCAGAGACCTGGAGTGTGTGTGATGGCTACTGTACTGACTTGCATTATAGCGAATGCAAGAGAAATGTGGTATAAAAACTTAGCTAGTACAGGTTAAGTGAATGATACAAGTTTATACAATAGCATAACTGAGACGTTACCCATTCACTGAGTCTAGGCAATCCTCTTGGAGTTGAATTCCCATTACTGTGGTACATCCAATAATTTTATACCTTCTCTGATACTTATCTAAAGATATATGTATAATGGTGGGGCACCATCATAGTGTTGTTACAGGAGTCTCGGTTCTTCTTGCCCATGTAGTGAAGAATCAAAGGTCAGCAAGCTGATTAATATGTAAGCAGGGTTTATTAGTGATACATTCTCAGGGAAGAGAATGGGTCTAGCTGCAGTGGGGGAAAGGGAGAGAACGGAAGAAGGGGGAAAGGGGAGGGGAGGAGTGAGAGAGAGAGAAAGGGGGAAAGAACGGGGGAGAGAGTGAGAACAAGAAAGCTGGAGGGCCAGAGAGCGAGAAAGAGCCCTTGTCCCGAGGACTAACAGTTTGCTGAGCAGGGTGAGGGAGTTACATATTGATTTGGCGGGAAAAGTGGTACATGCTCTTCCACGGAAGAGGGGGACCTCCTAAGATGGGTGGCAGTCTGTTGACTTAGATCCTTATCTTGCTCCAGACCACCTCTTGTCATCTGTTGTAAAAACAGGTATGTGGCTGGAAGCAGTTAATCAAAGCTATTTATGAGCTTTCCCTGTAGGCACTATGAACCCCCTCCCACCCCTTCTCCGACATTTTCTAACTTCTACCTAACAGCATAATGAAAAGTGTGCTGCTTAGGAATATAGAAACCTAATTCAGGCTCTACTATTGCCTGAGTTTTGTGATCTACAGTATAACATTTAAACACATCCCTACATATCATTTTGGAGAAATAGTGAAAATGAAGGGTATAGTGGAAATTATGGAGGTGACTCACCAAAATCTATTCTTCTTTTCTTTTGCTTAAAGTACCGTGAGTTGTTTTGCTTTTTTTGGTTGTTTGTTTTTGTTTTTGTCTTTTTCTGGGGATGGAATCTCTTTGTGAATCCATAGTATACTAGTCATGAAATTACCATAAGCAGTGACATGACCGAGGCTCAGGCTTGATTGGTTTAAACAATTCAGAACATCCCATCTCTCTGGCCATAAGGATTACTCAGAGATGAACACCATCAAATTTGAGTCAGTGAAACATAACTTGATATACGATGAGGCTTTTGAGAAGTTTGTTTTCTTACTCTTTTAACTACTTCAAAAGATAATTCCTCCTCTGGATGGGGTGGGAAGGTGTAACACTAGTAGAGCTGTTGTCACCAGGAATAGAGCAGGCCTGAAGACAAATCGAGGCATTGGGTGGAGGGAGTAAGTAAGGGGAGGGGAGACATAGAGATAAGTAGATAACAGGAGTAGGAAACTATATGGCCTAGAAAACCTCTGGGTCAAGGCCCAGACTGTCTAATAATGTGAGCCAGTAAATTCACCGGGCTTTTATTCTTTGGTTAAGTCTGTCTTGGCCAGGTTGTCTCCTGTTTGCAACCAAATGTATTCTAATTGCTATGAAGGGGTTGAACTAGAATGTAGTTACTAGAGCCACAGTGTCCAATAGAAATTTCTGTGGTGATGGAAACGTTCTGAATGCACGGTGCAATATGGTAGCCACATGTTTTTATTGAGTTGTGGTTGGAGGAGTAAGTTTTTAATCTTATTAATTAAATTTAAATTTAAACAGTCACATAAGGCTCATGACTACTATATTGGACAACAACATCACTAGATGGTCTTTAAAAATCCCTAAAACTTTGAACATTGTATGATTTTATGAATGTACTTAGTGCACATAACATCCATGAATGGATCCAAATGTTACCTAAAGTCTGTTTCCAATACACATAAGACATCTGATTTCCAGTTACAGTGGATATATTAGATTTATGTTTTCATTCAAAGCGACTATGGCAGTTAATTTATGAGCAGATGATAAAAATGATCAATATCCACTACTTCTTTCCACATTAGTCATTTTATAGTTGGGAGGACTTGGGCAAATTACATAAAATCTCTAATGATGTTTTGTGGATTAAGTGAATTAATACATGTAAAGGACTCAGCATAGATTCTTGCCCACAGTAAATTTTCAATGCTTGGCAGTTATGCCTGTTGCTACTACTCTACTAAAGAGTGATACAGATGACCAAATGCTGCCAACCTTTAGTATCTGGAAATGCCTGTATTTGGCTGAGTAGACCAGTGATGGACCACTGAGATATGGACATAATGAAGTTGAAAAAGACTGAGAAAGCAAATATCGAATAAGATATGCTTGTAGAGGGTTAAACTAAGTCTCAATCATCAAATTGACCAGGAAGTTATTATAGAAAAGAAAACCAACATCATCTGGTTGAAATTCAGGGAAAACAATCTTTTTCTTGAGCTTATAGTACTGTATTATTATGGTCAAAAGCAGAATCACATAAATTCCTTATTGGGTCATAGACTTCCCTCTTTACTTCCCTCTCTTGTTCATGGGCTACCATTTTATTGCTTTCAAAATACAACAAACAATGCCTGAAAACAAAATCTTTGCTGATTCAATACTGAGTTAGCTCACCTTTGGGTCAAGGTGGCAGGACACAGCCCACCTACAATTTATCCTAAATAAACAAGATATTATTTGTTCTACATCTCCAAATTTAGGAGTTTCAAATTCATTCCAATTCTTCTCTCCATGGCACTGTAGGGATGGACTCATTAGAGTACGAATTTTGTAGCTGCATCAACTCACTAAAAATTTTAATAGATTAATACTCCTATTAGACTGTGATCAATACTACCTGGTAGGAAAATCAGATTGAGAAGGTAAGACCTCCTGTGAGTTAATTTTTCATTATATTGCTTCTACATGGATCTATATCTTTAAAGCTACTGTATGAAATTACGAGTGAGTATTTTGAAAGAAATACATGATTGACAAAGACCTTTTTGTCTTACCATCCATCTCAAGCCATACCAGATATTCTAAGAGGCTCACTTCAACTACCTGAGGAGGGAGAAAAGATTCCTATACGTCCATACTCTTTTGTTGGGGGGAGGGGGGGATATATATGTATCTGCAGACCATTTCCTCCATGACTGTAAGGAAGAGAAAAACGTGTTTCTTCCCTTCTCATAAGAAACTTTAGGGGAACAATCATTTTCTCCAAATAAATGTGTGCCATTTTTTATGCCAAAGAATTGGTTTTCCCAAACATTGTTATATGGTAATTAGACTTCTAAGATGATACACACACACACACACACACACACACACACATACTATATTATATATCTATATCTATCTATCTATCTATCTATCTATCTATCTATCATCTATCTATCTATCTATCTATCTATCTATCTATCTATCTATCTACTACTTTAGGGGTTATATTGGCTTTGAGTGGCTAGGGTGGAAACTAATCATGGATTTAAAAATTATTGGTGGGAAATGTCAACCAAACTCCAAAAGCAGGCTATAAATGTTTAGAACAAGCCCATGTGGAAGTTAGGGACTTCTATATTTCAATCGGGTTTAAAGTCTGATTTATATTAACTCAAACATTTTTTAAACAATATAATTCAATTTATAGGCAACAGTGCAAAATAAAATAAAAGATTATAAAAATAAATACTGAATATGTTTATATGAAAAATTTTAAAATGTAAAGTATTAATGCAAATGAAAGACTACCAGACGTATTCAGGAAGACATCCTAATACTGGTAGCCAAAAAACTGTCTTATTGGAAAAATGAATGTTATGGTTGATGTATACGTACAAAAGATGCAATAGGTCAATGTTAATCATATTGTCCATTTCATTTTTTCACTTTGAAAGCACTGAGAGATCCAGTAGTGAGTCATAACTGTTACTTCCAAACTAGATCAATTTTGAAGGAGACATATTCCTGAGACTAGCTGATAAATGTCATTTGTAATGGGAAACATTTGCTTTCTGGCTAGTTTAATGCATTTAGGTAGACAGTAATGAGTTGCAGCTGTAGGGTGGAGATCCTCTAAAAAGAAGTATATTTTTTCTTTGCCAAACATAATGAAAAAAGTATGACTTCCAACTGCCCCATTATTGATATTCATTCAAGAAAGATTCTTTCAATGTGACTCTTTCACAGGAAAAAAAAACCCACTGGGAAATCAGAAGAGAGGATTATTACAGCTCAATAAATAGTATGGAGATGTTAGAAGAATAATCAAGATTTATCACTATAGAAACAAACACACAAATTAAAACAAAATATAAATATGGCTTAAAGTACAAGAAAATAAGTATAGTATAAGCCACATATTTAGTTTATGTTTTAGTTACAAATAAATCCCAAATCTCAGGTGTTCAACATTTATTTTCACATGATATATGCTGGGCATGGGTCTGTAAGGAGGCTTTGCCCATCTTTGTCACTAGCATTTCCCTAATTGACATGGGAAGGGGAAGGCAGTACATAGTATCTAGCACTGGCAATTAAATACCTCCCTGTAGAAGTGACACACATCACTTCCAGTTTCATTTCATTGACCAAAGCAAGCCACACGACCATGACTAACTTCAATAGGGTAAAGTCAGATTCTACCATATGCTTGCCTGGAAGAAGAAGAATTAGAATACATATTTGTGAACAGCTTTAATGACTGTCACATCATTTTTGACATATTTGACATATAAGAAAACTACTTATAGACCAAGGACCATTATGTGTAAAGAGAGTCCCTGAGAATGATTAATACCAACAACTGGAAGGTGTTTGTTGGCTTCAAAAGAATAACTTTCACATCTACTGCTAATCAATACATTAACATTAGAATTTTTAAAAATGTATCACTTAGGTTGAACAAAAGTATACAAGCAGTCATGAGTAATTGTCTGAATATAAATTTCAGTCACCACTTTACTGGTCTGCCAATCTATTCTCTATCTGCTTACTTCGCAAGTCACATTTTCTAATCAATTTTATTAGGAAGCATGGTTTTTGTTAGTAGACTTCAGCCTTTTGTATGTATTTTTAAAAAGTCAAGAATCAGAAGTGTAACAAGAGGCTTTCAGTCATTTCTATGTTAACCTATTTAGTATTTTAGTATTCTCCATTAATTATGATTCATGTGATGATATTTGTATCTGTCTGTGATGGTGCTACATAGACTTCAATATAATATGTGTGTGTATGTGTGTAAGACTGAGACAAAAGTTTCACAAAACATAATTTGCCTTTACTGCATGCAATAAACTCTGATATGTTCTATTCTATGCTACTTTTTTAAAGTTCTGACTTCAACCCTCTAAATTGTTTCATGACCCACTAAAGGATCACCACAGCTTGAAAAATACTAACCTGAGGGAAGTTTCTAGTACTGGGTATATCACAAGGATCTAGTCTGTTGAGCATTTGTCCTGGTGGTTTGAATTAGGACATTGATTGAACACTGATCATGTTTGCAGATGATATCAGACTGGAAGATGTAGCTAATATAGCCTTAATAGGCTGCAAAAATGGGTCCAAGAAAACAAGTTGAGATTTAAAAGAGCTAAATACATAACCCTACACTTGACTCTAAACAGCGCAAACCATATATACCAAGTAGGGGAAATTATTTATTTATTTTATTCTTGTGGAAGGAGATAAGCCTTAAAAGTTGAACATGTGGAAAATATTTCTATAAGCACAACACGAGTCATCAGTGTTAAGTGATTGCCAAAATAACCATGTGAAACTGAGTTGAAAAACAATCAGACGAAGAGTCCCTGAGAGCCTTCTCTGAGGCCAGAGCTTACCTAGAGCTTTGCATTTAGTTTCCAAGATCACATTTTAATCAGATGGGCAATGACAAATTCAATAGGACAGTGGGGGAGAATCACATCACATGAGGGGGTAGTCGAAGGATCTAAGAAGGTGGAACCTGAAAACATAAGACTACAGAAAGACTGGTCTTCAAGTATCAGAAAGTCTGATATGAAATCCCATGAAAGAAAGATTATACTTGTTCTCTCTTCTCCCAGAGGGCAGAACCATTTATTGGTTCCTTCATTCATTCACTCATTCACTCAACAATCTTCTATTGAGCACCTACCACTATTTATTAAGCCAGGTTCTAGAGGTACAAGAGTAAAACCAATTCTGCCTGCCCCCAAGGAAACATACAGTCTAGTGGGGATGAAGGTCAAGTTCGTTTTCTAAAACCTGCGTTTATGTCTTTCATGATGCACTGCTTCTTTGGGCTGGTGTGGCCCACTGGCAATGTGCTGCCTCCTACGTGGTATTGTTTCATTGTCCAGAATTCTGATCTGTACACCACACCTGACCATATCACCATCCAGCAAAAATCTTTCCAAAGTCCCCAGTTACTTTTAGAATAAAATATGAAATCCAAAGTGCACCCAAGGCTTATTTTCAAAATCTCTCTGTATTTTCATTAATATGTCTTGCCACTCCCCCAGTGTACAGCCATTCTAAATTAATTTCAGTTTCCTGATGTGCCACGCTTTTTTACTAGTACCTACATAATGCTACCTACATAACGTGTCCTCCCATCATGACAACTCAGTCACTACCTTCATCATGAAGACTCCATGACTCCCACTGGCTGTGTTCCATGACCCTTCCTCTGGGCTCTCGTGGCTCACAGTGCCCCTTTGTTACTCATCCCAGTGAACCATCACTTATTTATAATGTCCCTAAAGACACGAGTGTTTTCCTCCCACTACCTCATCATGGGGTGCAGTGGGTGACACTGAGCGGGTCCTCAACAAATGTGTGTTAGACGGATCAATAAATGAATGGTGCAGAATCACTCTGGTAGTTCAGGTTGCATCAACAGATAAGTATTTATAAAAATTAAGCTGTTCATTGATTTTTGACATTTGAAAATGAATCTAAATTAAGGAAATGTGAGCGAGATCCTTAGAAACTCCAGTTCTAAGCTCAAGATCACTGTTAATGGTTGGCAATAGGAGTCATGAATCAGTCAAGTAACAGGAAGTGCTCCCCCAAAACTTGCTTCCCAGGGATCTAAGAAGAGGAGAGGATGAATTATTGAGAGTCATCATCAGACGGTCATCTCCCTTTGCTGCTTTGTAAGTTGTCCTCACATCGTAGGGGGCACCCAGCATTTCTCCCCTGCGTGAAGGCTGGCACCGGGCAGTCCGTGTGTCTGGGCAGTAAAACAATCTCACATGAAGGGCAGCACGTTGTCCCTGGGCTGTGCCAGCCCAAGGAAACAGTGGTGCCTTTGAGAGACACAAAGAGCCACTGTCCTTGCCTCTTTTTTTCTTCTTAAAAAACTGTAAGAGTCCAAAACTCGCTGTGGAGATAACAAAGGCTCCTCGCAGACTGAGCAGAAGGCGGCAGTCATTTCACCTGTAGAACTCCAGCCAAAACCAGCCTACAGGACACAGCCCACAAGATTAGGGTAGTCAAGCATCATTTTTACCTGGACTGTAATCTGAAAGAAAAGTAAGTTCCACCGAAAACAAAATATCCTTTTTCTCCCAGCATCTGTCTACTCCGGACTGCCCTAGCCTCATCAACAGAGTGAATCAGTTCCTGCATGCCAGTATGTCTTCTTGGTAATGTTCACTTCACAAACTAGGGTCTTCCATGATGCCTCCATTGCATCCACTTAACATTCAAGCCTGTGGAGTTATTTCAGCAGAGACTGAGTGACCATCCATAAGGAGAGTCCTGCCTATAATAAGTGGGAGGTTGGACCAGCGGACCACTGAGATCCCTTCCTCGTTCTGTAATTAGGAGGGTGGGAGAGGGAACGTGTAATTCATTCAAATCTGTGGTCACATTAATCTCCAAATGGCTGAAACGTGGACAGCACTGCCATGGATTCAAGAGGGCAAGGGTTCTTAGGAGAGGACAGAGTGAAGAGGAAGGTTAAGGGATAGAGCTGCTATTAAGAAGAAAATGGACTTAAATTTACAATGGGTGCTTGCTGTGTTTCTGGAAGGGGATGGAGACACAGAGAGGAAACTCATTGCTCATAGATGAGTAGTGAAAAGTGAGTGACCTGTGCCTAGACCATTTCAATAAAATGGAATCGGTGCCATGGTATGTCTGTGCTAGGCAGGTAGCACAGAGAGGAGTGTCTGGATGCAGCATAAAAGAAAACGTCTTGAATGAGATGACAGGTGAGTGTAAGCTTCAGAATGAATAACAGTTAAATTAGGTTGGGAGGAGGGCATGGGATGAAATTCCAGGGGGGAGGGACAGCACACGCACAGCAGTAAATCACAGGAGAACATGGCAGACGAGGTGAGCTGCACATAGTTCCTTGGCATGGCTGTTACGCAGGATACATGTGAAGAGATGGCAGGAGACGTGTTGGAAATAGGTGGAAACCAGAAAATGAAGAACTGCCATGCATAGCAGTAGAAAATCTACTGCAGTGATGAGAAGGTAAGGGTCCCAGAGCCGTGGAGAATAAGAACTACTTCTGCAGTGACCTGGGGAGGGCCAAGACTTTAGAGAGGGGAAGAGACCATAGGCACTATACTTCCCAGCCTAATCAAAGATTCTCTTATTTCAAGCATGGTGGGAGAGAGACTGAAAGGCCCATGTGGCAATAAGCATCTCAAAGATAGACAAGCATCCCTCACCCTTACTACACTCAGGTGCTGTGTAAGGCCCTAGAACTCTATCTGGGGATGTGAGTGAGAAAGCTTCAAGAAGATCTGAGTTAAATTTCTAGTAACCCAGGGGCTTGGAGAACACATGATTTAAAAAAAATTATATATATGTATATACATATATGTATGCCCTCATAAATTATTACATGTAGTAGGTCTCAATCCACAAATTCTGATATAAAATAAGTATCTTGTATTATCCCATTTAAGCTTCACAATAACTTATATATGAGGTATTATTATCCCTATTTTACAGTAATTAAAAACTGGAGACTACATAAAGAATGAGCACATAAAAAGAAATGCTCTTATCCGAGCACCTGATTTTACAACTGAGGAAACAGAGGTTTGGGGAAAGCTAAGTGGGTCTTCCAGTTCAAAGACCAAGCCCAGAGGAAAGGCTGGTTATACAGACTTGCATTTTTAAAACAGCATTATCTTATTGCTTCCCCTCTTTCTAAGGTGGGCACACTTTAAAAGCAGATTTCCTGGAGATTTTCTACTTTTTAAATATGAATTCCAGCCTAAGACAACTGGAACATGTTGTAAAGCACAGAAGCCCCTGGGTCTCACAGGGCTAACAACCTCTTCCTGAAATTTCTCTCATTCCAAGTTTCTGGTAGAGGCAGCAAATAGGAGGGAAGGAGAGAGGGAAACTTCTGGAAGGGGTGATGCTGCTCCTGGGTGGGGAGGGAACCGGTGAGCATCCAGCCTATTGAACAACACCAACGATGCCAGTTAGCTGCCAGAGTAAACTGAGCTAGCCCAGCGGTCCAGGCCATCCTGGTTCCAGGCGGAGTCCCAGCTCCTCTGCCAACTGCTCTTGCTTTAGGAAGAAACTACAATTTCAAAGAGCCTACTGTGTGCCAGGAACTCTCACCTGTGCTGGCTGATTTAACTGTAGTGAGAATTCTGTGAGAAAGATATTTCCACTTAACACGGGAGGAAACCCAAGGTCAGAGATTAGAGATCTTGCCAAAGTTAGAGCGCTAGAGATGGAAAGGGCTGAGATTCAGAACCAGGGCTTCCTGTCCTGGGGCCCATTTGTTTCTGTTTTTATTGCCCCCACTCGCACCCCTCTTTCATTTCCACCCCACCCCCTCATTGCTTTCTTATTTGTAAAAGAGGGCTAGAAAGGGGAGACTAAAACATTTCTTACCTTCATAAAAATGGAATGAACCAATGTGAAATATTTTGAAAGAGAAAGATGTAAAGAAAAAATATGTAAAGGTATTTTTTGTAGTAAAAGAAAAGAAGAAAACCTCTAAGTGAGTTTTTGCATTACGGAGTGGCATCAGCTGAAGTCCCCACACTCAGTGTCAACATCCAAAACCATTTTGGTTCTATTACTAGCACGGGAGAGGCAGGCAGCAGGGAAAACACGCTGTACTTCCCAGTGGCTGTTTTTGGAGAAAAAAAAAAAATCCTTGGTGAGCTAATCTTGAACGTGAGGCACTGTTCCTTTGTTGTCCAGCTGCTGCCCTCGAATCCTGTGTTTGTGTTACCGACAATTGCCACGGAAGTGTTTCATTTCATTTATTTATTATTCATACCCCTCCAACTTCCAAACATAAATGCAAGGCATGGAAGTGAAGCTTTTTTTCCTTCTTTTTTTTCATTTTTATACACTAGATTCATATCTCAATCACTTTGTTTTGCTACTACGTCAGTTTAAAAATTACGAGGCTAATACAACCAGCAGTCGAGACGGTTAAGCCACAGCAGTTACTGTAAAATTCAAATATTTGGGTTTGACACGGGGATCTAATGCCATGAACAGGCTGAGCTGCAGTTGCAGAGCTGACACACGAAAGTCCCAATCTTATTCTCTCCTATGTCGCAGGGATGCACTGCCGATTTAATCTCTTTAATCGGCCTTACTGTTTCCAAAGCCACAATTATCCTGAAACCACGCAAGGGCCGGCAGCGGTGACGAGCCCTCCCCCGAGCCCAGGGAGCGGCTGGGACTACAGACCCCCGCGGATTCTTTGTTCTGTTGGCAGAAGATTTCTCTCGGTGGCCGGCTGAAGGCCTTTTCTTTGTGTCGTGATTGACAGACATGAATTAAATATCACCCCACTGGGCTCTCTGATTGGTGAAAGACAATGGATTTCAAGCATGTCTTGGGAAAATGGCGTTTTATGATAGGGGAACAGGACCAGAAAGGCAGGGCTTTTCCAGCTAATCCTGAACTTGACAACAGCAGAGACCTGGATTCTGGGCTCTGTTGTTTTTTAGCTTGAGACGCTTTGTTCAGATCTGGAAAAGAACTATCCTAGAATGACCTAAGAGAAGAGGATGAAACCAAAGTAAAAACTTGGGGAGAGAAAAGGATTGTTTCTGGAGATGTGCTTTTAAGGGCTCTATTTTAACAAGGGTCTGGCATTGTCCCGTAGGCATCTTTTTCTTTCTTCATTTATCAGGGTGGCAATTAATGTTCCTTAGGGCAATGATATGCATTGCAGAATCCACCCTATTCCCAACATACAATGCACAGCTTTGGGCATAAACAGCTCTGCACACACAATCCTTTGGTTTTGAACAAGCAGAAACAGTGTGACAGGAAATTAGGGAGAAATAGGAGAACAAAGAAATGCACCCAGAATTCTAGGTCTAAGCTGTGAGGGGTTTGGATGAGTGGTGATTTCAAAGAAAGGTGGGTAAGCTGGTTCAGTTGATAACCCCCTAAAACAGAAAGGGGTGATTGTAATGAGAGCCCTCGCAATGGTTGGGAGCAGAGGGATTCTTCTTAGTTTACATTTTGTGAATGATATTTTCTGTTGCATCTAACATGTGTTCTGCTGTGAAAGCAGGCTGGATTCTTAGGTTCGTCAGACAGGTTTGCTATCAGTAATATGGTTGGAAGAAAGCATTAGGGAGGACGCTTTTCCCCTGCTTTCAATAAACATTGAAGTCATTTAGCCATTAAATTTGGAACAAAGGTTCCTTCTACAAAATGAGAAGAAGGGAGAAGTATTTAGATGTTGGCCAAAGTGGGGGTAGTTAAAATGTGACAAGTGCCAAGAGTTTGTCTGGCCTGGGGAGCTCTTCCTAGGTCTGGAAAGGGAGTGTCTGTGGTAGACCAGTATATTAGGAAAACTCTCGTCCCGGTGAGCAGGTGAAAATTGAATGGGAATATCCAAGGGTCAGGAGAGCAGCCAAGGACAAACCTGGAATGGAGGGTAACAGATTAAGAAGCACCCTGGGCACAGGGCTCAGGAAAGTTGGGGAAAAACTGGGAAAACCGTTCAAAATCCTGGCAAGAAAATTTGGGCAACAGGTAGGGTCCATTGCTCCAGAAACATGCTTGAGCCAAAAAGTTCTCTCAGCCTGGAGGCTGTAATGCTCCTTGAAGAAGCAAAAGTGAATTTTGGCATGGCCAGACTGAGTAGGCGGTGGCCATATGGCTCCAGTGGGGTGTGCTGGAGGTGGTGGTGAGGGGGTGTGGAAACACAAGGCAGACATTTGCGAGCGCAAAGCTAAGGAGCTAACCACCTACATTCTCTGCCTGCTGGAAATGGCATCTTTCTTTGGGTATTAGACTTTGGGAGTTTTCATGTTCGTGTAAATTATAATCAAAGCAAGGTCCTTATTTAGGGACTGCACAATTTGAGTGAACTGCTTGTGACTGTGCTAAACAGATGCCTGGATGTTGAGCTATTAATGCAGCAATGCCAGCTCCGGGAAGCCTTCCTAAACTGGAAGAGTCCTTCTCGGGGAGGAAATGTGAGTAATAACAAATATGCTTTTTTAAATAGACCAACAGCTTGCTGAGCTGTGGCATGGTACATCCCCACCCCCGCCTAGCATATTTTTTTGTTCCTAATGCACACTGTGTTGCTAGGAAGATTTATTAGCTGTGTGTTGCTTCAGCTCCTTCATGACTTTAAACAGTTCAGTCCTAATATCTTGGATATGATGTCACTGAAGAGAATGAGATTATTCAGTAGTCAGAGAAATGGGCTGGGCCATGATGGAGCGTGTTATTGCTAAGGCTGCCATAACAATGTAGCACAGACAGCGTAGCTTAAGCAATAGAAATTTACTTACTCATAATTCTGGAGGCTAGAAGTCCAAAATCAAAGTGTCAGCAGGGCTGGTTTTCCCTGCAGTCTCTCTCCTTGGCTTGTAGATGTCCATCTTCTCCCTGTGTCTTCACATGGTCTTTCCTCTCTGTGTGTCTGGGTCCCAATCTCTTCTTTTAAGGACACCAGGCATATTGAATCAGGACCCACACTAATGACATCATTTGACCTTAATTATCTCTTTAAAGGCTCTATTTTTAAATATATTCTGAGGTACTAGAGGCTGGGACTTCCATATGTGAATTGGGAGGGAGGCACAATTCAGCCCATAACATGCCCCCAGTAGCCTCCCTGAGTACCCAGAAGATACAATTGCTTTGTAGGAATTATGATGGTATATATCGTATTTGTTTTAAGTACTATTTTTGTAACTGGCTTTGTAGGGTTTTCTTTAAAAACCTCACCAAGTTATGGGGGACTTGGGTTGATTGTGAATAGAGGGGTTGGGTGTGGGTGAGATTGTAATGAATTTTGATTTTTTTTTTTTTTAGGTTTGATAGTGCTAAGATGGTGGTAAAATAGTCTTCATATAAAAAACAGAATGTTTATGGACCTTTAACCAGCAGATTTTCATTTAATTAATCACAGACTCATTTATTATCATAACCCTATTATGCCATATAATTGTCATATCAGTATCGATAAGTATAAGTATTTATTGAATGGACGAATGACTCTTCTTCCTTGAAAAGACTGGCCGTTTCTTGTAAGAAGGGTTTGATAGTTGAGATGCAGGCCAAGATCTCAGGTTACTCTGCCGATTGCCTCCTATTGAATGAGTTGTGGGCAGTCTCTAATGGATGATAAACGGTCATAAATAATTCAAATTAAACAACCCTTGTCAAAATAAATTAATAGAGTGCTCTTCATGAAACAGTCCCTTCAATTTCTTTAAGTCTGTTGGCTTGTTCACCGACTTGAAAACTCAATAGCAGGTGCTGTGTCTGTGGGCCATGACAGTGAGATCCCCTCCTGGGAATGGAGGGAGAAAGGCGGGCAAACAGCCTCCTTCAAAAAGAGTTCCTGTGAAGAATGCCAGATTGGCAGGGGTGGGAATAGGGAACTTTCATTTCAGGCTCAGTCCAGACTAGAGCCAAACAAGCTCCTGGTTAATTAATGGGTCTGCTCCATGCAGGTGATAGGCAGATGAGCCTTTGAGTGGCATGTGAGTCTTGTCCCGGAAGATTCTACAATGAGTTTGTTGGTCCCTGAAGACAATCCGCTGCTCTAGGAACATAGTTTTCCATTGGCTAACATTTTGGCACTGCCACAGCAGCCATGAAGCAGCCCTGTGTCAGGAGTATCACAGTACTTAGAAGGAAGGGCAAAGTTGTGAGTCAGAGCCAGGGAAAGAGGTGAAGAATTGAATTCTGCAATAGACCAAGGATAGACTGATTCTTTTTCTTCTTGTGGTAAAATATACATAACACAAAAGTTACCATTTTAACCATTGTTAAGTATATAGGTCAGTAGCACCAATCGGTCACTACCATCCATCTCTAGAACTCTCTTTATCTTGCAAAACTGAAACTCTGTACCCATTAAACACTAACTCCCCATTCTCCTCTTCCTCTATCACGTGGCAACTACCATTCTATTCTACTTTCTGTTTCAATGAATTTGTCTACTCTAAGTACCTCACGTAAGTGGGATTATACAATATTTGTCCTTTTGTAACTGGCTTATTTTACTTACCATAATGTCTTCAAGTTTCACTCATGTTGCAGCATATGCCAGAATTTCCTTTCTTTTAAAGTCTGAAAAATATTCCATTGTAATATAGACCACATTTTGTTTATTCATGCATTTATCAATAGACACTTGGGTTACTTTACCTTTTGGCCAATTGTAAATAATGCTGCTGTGAACATGGGTGTACAAATACCTATTCAAGTTCCTGCATTCTATATTTTTGGACATTTACCCAGAATTGGGATTGCTGGATGGGCTGATTCTTAAAGTCAGGCCTCTCAGGCCATTTGTAAACCCAGAAGGGATGAATAAAAACAAAAAGGGACATACACTGAGCACTGGAACTGAGGAGGAATCGAGAGGAGACTGCAGGCAAACAGGGCCCAAGCCAAGAAACCTGGGCAGTAGGAACTCTATCCTCAGCCTCCTGAGACATCGTTTATCAGGAAGGATTTCTGCTTGTAGATTATGTATCTCCTTTAGATCCCATATCCTATAACTCTCCATCGTACTGTTCTACCATACCGTACCACTCTCTATATCGGAGGTTTTTTAATATATGTATCTTAAGTTTTTACTAACCTGTAAACGTCCTGAGGGCAGCAACTGGACTGCATTCATCTTTGAAGGCTGAATAGCACCTTGTATAGTCTCTGGAGCACAGCTGTGGTTAATAAATGTTTACTAGATAGATGAAACTAATATTAAACGTTAAAGAAACAGATCTATTTACTCATTTCCTGGAGTTCTTTAAGGAAAGCACCACACTCATGTCAGCTTAGATTTTATAACAGGAGTTGGATAACCAGAGGAAGTAATAATAACATTGTGGGAAAATTAGACCACATTTGAAATAGCATGAGCAATTTCAAGCCTGCCTTAAGTAGTTTCTATCCTAGGTATTGGGATAATATAGAAAGAACTCAGGGAAAAGGTAAGCAAAAGAATAAAGACTCTGAGAAACAGTTGAATGAATTGACTATTTAGCTTGAAGACAAGAAGACTAATGAGAGACATACTGTTTGCAAATATGTGAAAGGTTTCTTGTAGAAGAGGAAACTATCTTAGTTTTGCCCTAGAGGAAGATCCCAGACCATGGATTTAAGAGCAGGAGACAAGACTCAATATAAGAAAACTGTTAAACTTTTAAATTTGAGCTCTCCAACAACAGAATAGACTGCTTAGTGAGATACGGAGTTCCCTGTCAATGCAAAGACGATAAGAAATACAGTAGAAAGGGAAATACAGACTAGAGCCTGTAGTCCCTTGTATTGACCATCACAGTTTTAACTTCTAAGCCTCTAATAGTTTCATTAAAAAAATGTCCTGTTCAGTTTTAGAGATGCAATATCCTCTCTTATTTCTCTGAGGATATTACCGTGTCCTCAGAAAAAAGAGCTTTCACTTACTGAGTTTGATACCACTCTTCAGGATATTAGTTTTTCTCAAACAATTGACCATTTTTAGCTGTGAGTCCGTTGCTATAGCTGGAGTCTCCTGGTAGCCTGTCTGGGAATGCTTTCTCTGCTTCCTAGCATTCTCAGATGGGAGTGGACCTACCTACTGTCAGGCAGGATGTGCCAGTAGTTAGTCATTCAGTAAAGGGATTTCCCCATTATTTCTGGATGTTTCCAAAGCATTCTTCCAAAGCTCATATTCATTGCTCCAGTCTGCAGGCAGGCATTACTACTTGGCAAGGAGTGGTCAGAGCTAGTCCCATCTGACTGCTCCTTCTGCACTTCTGTGACCAGTCACCCCTAAGTTTGCATCTGGAGTTCCCTTTTCCTTCTCCCAAATGTTACCTCCAAGCTTGTTGTTGGAGGCTTGGCACATTCCAGAATGATTTCTTCCTTCTACAACAGCCTTTTGCTATTAGAAAAACATCTTCCCCTACTATCCCAATCTTGCCTGCCTTCTCTTATTTAGGAATTCCTTCTTATTTTTGGTCCACCAAGAATATCTCTTCTTGGTTTCCAGTGATATTGTGGGTTTATTATTTTAAACATGTAATCTCTTTCTGTCGTTTTTAGGGAGCTATGCTCAGCTAACCATCTTAATTCAATTTCCTGTCCCTTTCAATTCTTAATGTTATCATTTTATAAATTCAAAAGAAAAAATAAACAGAAAACATAGTCATTATAAAAATAACTCATTTTAAAATTGTGTTTTTCCAAATAATAAGAATAATAGCACAGAGATGAAATCCAAGATCATTCACAATATCGGTATCAAATACCATAATACCAGTCACTGCTAACATTTTGAAATACATGTAAAATTACTATAATGTATACATATATAATTGATTATAAATATATATGCACATATATTCATGTGTAAAATATGCTACTTTATATACATAGGTATACTTATATGAAATGAGAATAAAGTTTCCAAATTACCTTAACTATCTCTTGAATTCCCTTGTAAACTGCTATGTGATTATTTCAGTAGTTAAGCCAAGTATAAACTGCTGGTTATCTTTTCTTTTTGAGCTCTTTTAATTTTGTGTCTCATTTTTATGTATTTTGTCTTACAATTAGGTGTTATTCTTTCACTGGCTAACCCCAAGAAACTTGTTTCTCAAACATCTTTGCTTTCTTCACCATGGATAGCAGTCTCTGTAAGTCTTAGTAAACACATAAACATGGCATCTGCCATCCTAGACGCCTGGAATGACATGTCCACACTGCCTTTTAAGGTTAATTAATTTTAATTTATATTAAAGTAACTCTTGAACATAGTTTCAGAAATGTAATAGCAATTCCCATTCTTCCTAACTTATATCGTAATTTTTGAGTTAATCAACATAATGTAAAAAACTCTTTTACATTATTATGACTATGTAAATTTTTTTGGCTGAGCTAAGTAAAGTGTTCTCTTTCTTATTCAAATTTTAAAAATATTCCTGGAGTTAATTGACTTTTTAATTTTTTCTTAATTTGTACAATCATTAATTCTAAGTATGCCAATAGCTCTGTAATATGTCCCTCAATTCTATTTTCTGCACAATCGGGTACATTTGTTTTGATTTTTCATCCAGGAGACCTTCTCCCTAGGGTCTTTCCTCTTCATGTTCCAACCTAGGCCTCCTGTACAGCTGTCATTCTATGTCAGATCCTCTGGACCCTATAATTTCTGTTGCTTGGTTTCCTTCCTTATTTTCCTTAAGAAAATCATTTAGTAATTTCCCGATAAAAAGCATACAAAAGGTAAAACATTTTAGAATTTCAATATCTAAAAAGATCTTTCATTCTATATTTATACTTCATTAATATTTTGGCTGCATATAGAACTCTATGTCAGAAAAAAAATCCCTCAGGTTTTTATTTTAAGGCAACAATCCATTGACCTACAACTTCTATTATTGTTTTGAAGAAGTTCAATACCATTTTGATTTCTGATACTTCTTACGTGAACTGTTTTTTTTTGCTTTTGTTATTTTAATTTTTTCTCTTTAAATTTTTAGGATCTCCTCTTTATTTTTAGTGTTCTAAAATTTCCCAGTGATATTTGTGGTTTGGGTCCTTTGTGGTACCGTGTTTCCCCAAAAATAAGACCTAGTCGGACAATGAGCTCTAATGTGTCTTTTCGAGCAAAAATTAATATAAGACCCGGTGTTATGTTATGTTATGTTATGTTATGTTATGTTATGTTATGTTATGTTATGTTATGTTATAAGACCTGGTCTTATATTATAGTAAAATAAGACCTAGTCTTATATTAATTTTTGCTCCAAAAGACGCATTCGAGCTGATTGTCCAGCTAGGTCTTATTTTCAGCAAAACACAGTAGGTTCAATATGCCCTTTTAAAGCTAAAGATTCAGATTGAAAATAATTTCTTGTTTTGTGTGTGTGTGTGTGTGTGTGTGTGTGTGTGTGTGTGTGTGTAGGAAGGCAGTTTGTTTGGCTATATGGAGAAAAGGAGAGAAGCTGCACTCAGCATGCAGTCTTTCATCCACATTTTCAGTTCCATGCCTCACACAACCTTCCATATTACTTGATGATTTCAAGACCTGAGGCTTTCTAGGGCTGTGGGGGGCAAACTGACTCTCCTCCCTTTGTTTTCCCCTTACAGGCATTTAGATGGCTGGGTTCTCCATTCTGCATAATATCTTATCCATCCATCCATCCATTTTTTCTTTTTTAATCTGAAGAGATGTTAACATATCATTCATTTTGGACTTTTTACTTTTTTTATTCCTGACATTTTATTAGATGTATTAGACTTGTGTTAAACCCAGCATCCTTAATCAGAAGTCTGCAGAGCTGTTAGACTGAGCATTTGAAGCCATAAATGACCACAATTTGCTGTCAAAGGTGTTAGATTGGGGGAAATGTTTCAGAACAGAACAAAGAATAGAGACATACTGTTTCTCTTCTTTTCTTTGGTAAACTTAACTCCTTGCCTCCTGGAAGCAAATGACATAAATGACATCAATCAACTCTACCCTTTTTCTCTTGCCTAGAGTCTTATCTGTTGTTGACTTCACCAACCCCTCCTGGGTTGCTAACAGTAATAAGGATCTAATGATTTACATACTTGGACTGGACAATGAATGGGGACTAGGAGTCACTGGGAGAGCTAGTCTGCAAATCTGACCTAAATACGGATATTGTTAGAGTAACTAGTCCTAGAGACCCAGATGTTACTTACTTCATCTTAAGGATGCCGGACTCTGAATTCCATTTTTTTAAAGCTACTTCAGCAAAGGCAAGAAGAAAGTAAGATGCTGACACTGTGATGTCACCCCATAGCTGTGCTGTATTCCTGATGATGCATTTGATATTCTTTCTATAATGGATGGCTTTCTAATTCAGAGTAGTACATCTTTTCTAGAGTTTCTGAGAGCCCAGACTGGAGCCAAATTGCCTAGGTTTAAATCCTGGCTCCATCACTTATGAGCCCTGTGACCGTGAACAAGATACTTACCTCTCGTGCTCCAGTTTCCTCACCTGTAAAATTGGGATACAATGGTAATCAGCTCATAAGGTAATTGTGAGACTAAAAATAACAAAATGCCTCATGCATTTTAAGTATTGTATAAGTGTCTGCTATGACTTTTGCTGTTGTTATTTCAACTGACAGGATGTTGGGATTGTTACTTTGGTTTTAAAGAAACTCATTAGCAGAAAAACAAAACGTAATGGTCTGGAGTTGATCAAATACAAGATGTGGAGCTAATTTCTTAGCGAGCTTTTATAATATAAAATGATATAAACGAGACTCCTTTTTGAAGTCCCACCATGTTCCTTTTTTTACTTTAGTGGTTGTCAATATTTCTAAGGCAAAAATTTGAGTTTGCCTAATAAAGAAAATATTTAACATGTGAATAACCTCAGGTGCCAGTGACAGTCCTAGATTTCCTTTCTCCTTCTCTTCAGGAAATCCCCTTTCTTATCTGATTCTTTTTTGTTTTTGTTTTTTTGTTTTTTGCTTTTTTTTATAAATGGATGCAGTATGCTTGGAAGGCCATGATTAGTTTTGGATTTGGATGGGAAGCTTCTGTAAAAAGTGGGATACCTTGCTCTGGCTTATCCGTAGCCTTGAACTCTTGCCCAATGTTGAGAGAAGGTAAGGGGTTGGTGGGGAGAGGGCCCTGCATATAGCAGCCAAAGGTCAGCAAGCCCAAGCACACCTACAGAGGCCCTCACTGTGACTTTGCTCCCTAAGAAGGATTGTGGTGTGCTAGAAAGAACCCAGAATCCAGAGTCTCTCAGGTCCAAGTTGCACGTTTATCCCCCATTTAATTTCTCACAGCTATATGACCTTTGGTTTCTTCGTCTATAAAATGAATACATCTCAGTGTTGACACTGGGGATGAAACATCTATCCTAGACACCGGGCTGTGTGCTCCTCCCACTCTGAGCATATGCTGCACCGAGCTGGTGAGTGCTTCCTGGGGGTGCTTCCGTCCCTCACATCATAAATGTAACTCCAGACCTCCTTCCATAGTCCAGGAATAGGTACACCTATTTTGTTACAGAGAAGCATGCTAGTATGATTAATAAAAGACTTTCAAGGATGAAAAATAAACATCATTAGCATAAAATTATGTGGAGAAGTAGAATAGATATAAGTTCAACAAGAAACGTAAAGGATATATCATTTCCAAATATCAAATAAGAGTTTTCATATATTTTTACATAGTTGAAAATGAGTAACAAATTGTCCAAATATTTAGGTTCCATCGAACACATTTAAAAGTGATGTCCTCTTTTAGTTTAAAATATTAACATTTACAATCTGCTGGAAATTACATCCTTGACAATTATATGAAGTATGTTGAAAATTTTTGGGTGTTATCTTTAAAACAGGTGAGAAAGTGCATAGCTTTTCAAAATTCTTTTTGGGGGCTTTGGTGGGCTGTGAGCAAAAATGTTTGAGGATCTACAATTTATAGAGTGTTTTGCAAATATGCTGACTGATTTCTATGAATTTTATTTCACAGATTATTGAAATAAAATATTTCAATGACATAAAAAATTACAATGAAAAAACATTTCATTGAAATGTTTTATATTATGTTTGTTTAAACTTGTTTTTCCTGGAAACCCTGAAGAACAATAACTATGTTGAGAGGTATGTTACTTTAGCTCACCCTCCAT
Organism: Rhinolophus sinicus; assembly: GCF_036562045.2. NCBI lineage: Eukaryota > Metazoa > Chordata > Mammalia > Chiroptera > Rhinolophidae > Rhinolophus > Rhinolophus sinicus. Next base: position 96,559,170 of record NC_133752.1, read on the forward strand.
GCTGAACGTGTTGTGTGCCGTGCTGCTATCTAGATGCTTTCTTAAAGCAAGTAGACCTCAGATTACTGATCACTAGATGAAGGAAGACACCTGGCAGGGAACCACGTCGACCCATCTACTTTAAAACCTAATCTGTTCTCATTCTCTACTGCCTCCTTCTCCTCCTTCTGCTTTTTAATGTCCTCCCCCAATCCCTCAAAAAGTGGTGAGAGTGGCGATTGCTTGGCAAGGAGGATGAGTGGGAAGGGAACGTAACTAGTGAGTAATCCTTAGTCTTCTTTGTGAAGTTATTTTTATGGCCACTCCAAGCCTCAACTATCAGTGGGGAGGGAAAAGTGGAGAATAAATTAGTGTCTTCATTATCAGGAGAACCCGTTCCTGACTGGAAAAACAATGGCTGTCCCAGGAAAAGCTGGCTCACAGGATGCCTGTTCCATGAACGTCTTTATATGCTTCTCTGTCGGTTACAAGACAGCATTCAGGGGCTGGAAATGGAGAGAACCTTCTGCCTGCTGTGTTTGTTGTGGGCAGAGGCACAAGGATTTCCTTTAGCAAAGGAATTGCAGGGTATTGGAGTCCTTGGGATCAGAAGTCAAAGATGGCATTCTGTTGCTAGCGCAGTGAGAGTCAGCAGAAGGACAATTTATGGCAGCAGCAGGAAGAACAGTCTAAGGGCTTTTCATACCACAGCGGCTGCACAGGAGCTGAGCGTAAGCCCGAGAAGGCTCCAGTCTCTGATGGAAAAGTCAAGAGCAGGTTAAGTTCGCTTCCTCCTTTGCCCTGGCAATAAACACCAGAGTCACATTTAACACAGAAAACTGGAAATTTAGCCATTAAAGAATATAACTTACATCTAGGTATTTTTATTTATTTAAGTCATGTTCTTAATGATATCCACTCTGAAATTCGTTGGCCAACATTGATAAATTGTGTTTGTTGGAGATTACTACTGATAAGACTATGCACAGTTTTATCTTTCTATGTATACATACATATCCCTACCCATGCATATTTTATGGAACATATTTAACTTATGGCAGCTCCTTGCGCTAAATATTCTATTGATCTGCAGTGCAGTCCTAGGAAAAGCCCAGATGGTTGGTTCACTTTACACAACCACGTCTTCAAACATCATCAATTATCAACCAAAATTGTAGGCACGGTGCCTAAGGGGAAATGATCAGTGTTTCTAGGGCTGCCCTTGCCAACTCAAACCTCAAGGTGAGGGCAAAATGCTGTCACATCTAACAACACAGAGGTGGTCACTGCAAGTGCTGAGCCCTGAAATGAATGTATGTCCGTGAGCTCACTGTCTCAGTCTTCCGTGACACCCATTTGTAGCCTGGGAGCTAATATTTCTTGTTCTGATGATTTAAATATGTGTCCTCTGGTAGATGGGCCAAAGGAAACCTGAAACCTGAACGAATCACAGTTTCACGGAGTCACATCACAAGTCAGTCTGTCATGGTATTTTTTTCTAATTTTATTAAATTTATTGGTGTGACACTGGTTAATAAAATTATATCGGTTTCAAGTATTCAGTTCTGTAATACATCATCTGTATATTACATTGTGTGTTCACCACACAAAGCCAAGCCTCCTTCTGTCCCTTATATTATACCCGTCATGGTGTGAAATGATCAGGTTGGACACCCCTGGCCTTTGTTGACTGTGGGGATACAGCACTTTGTAGTTACCAGACTCTGTTGCCTTAGGGGAAAGCCATCTCCTGCAAGGGGCTTCACTGTTTCCTGCTCTGGGTCAGAAAGTTGTGAATGGAGATTCCATGTAGAGATTTGGAATTGTTACCCCACAGTCCCAGTTCTGAATAGCCCAGAGGTACACACATCAAAGTGGGCCTCTATTTGCTTGTTTTTCTTGGCCAAGTGGGAGGAGGAATGTTGGAGAGCCCTGCACATTCCCATAGCGAAGTAGGGCCCTGACTTGGTATGTTGTTCACAATCCCTTTCGGAGTAAATTCCGCTGCAGAGAAACTGGCTTGGGCACAAGTGTTCACAGCTGCATGAAGGATGTTGCAGGGGATATAATGGCTGCTGTGTGTGCTGGAGTACAAACAGTCCCACACAGGCCTGGGCCTGTGAAACAATGGGGTGACAAACAGCTTCAATACAATGCATTCATTTCCTGTAATAACATTGGGCTTAACAAGACCCAGTAGGCAGGTTCCACATGACCAAGAGACACTCCACTTGAAGCCATCATTTTTGAAGCCTGCTGTTCGTTAAGAATGAAAGAAACATATAAAAAGAAGAGAGATGGCAAGTGTTTGAGGTTTTTTTCTGTTTTTTTGTTTTCCCTGCAGAGCAAGATATAATTAAAACTAGTTTTTCTTTTATGCCCAGATAAAACAGTGGGGTAAAAATACTGGAAGTGTTAAAAGCAATTTTAATTTTAAGTCTTTCTGACATTAAATGCTCATGATTCACTATCACTGCTAAAAATACTGGTGTGAGGCATCCCTACTTCTCTGCTTCCCAGCAAGCCAGTTGCCTGTCATGTGAGCTTACCTCTCTGCCCGGCCTGAGCTTCCATACTCATTTAGGTGAAAGCCATATTGGGAGTTGGTTTAAGATAGCTCCCTAATAATAATAATGATAATAATGATAACGATAGCTAACATCTACTGAGCACTTAAATGTTTAGTAGGCCTAGTGCTAATTGCTTGAATCCTCATGAGAGCCCTATTAAGTGGGTACCATTATTAGTCCCATTTTGCAGATCAGGAAACTGAGGTATAGAGAGTTTAAGCAACTTGCCCAAGCTCGTAACTTCTAAGTTTTTCCAAATACATACCAAGGGCTTCCCACGAACCCACTTTGTTGGGCAGCACTCTACCTGCTCAGGTAATTGCCTCGCCCATGTCTGTGATGCAATGGCACCAATCGCTCTTGCACAAGACAGGCATATTTTGAGGAGACATTGAGAGGGCTTCAAGGGCAGGGAGTATGTTTGAGGAGATGCAAGAGAAGAACTGGAAAGAAGTCTCTGATGGTTGTTGCATGGGATTTTGCATGAGTCTGAGAAGAGAAAGTATTTGGAGCTGCAACCCCAACAAGGTTGCTTATTTCCATGGCTGACAATTAATCAGATACAAGGAGACTGTCTGTGGATCTGCTCAGAAAGCCAGACCCTGTGCACAGAGTGCCTTTGACTGTTCAGGCTCATTGGGCTGTCACTGAACATCGAATGTGCCTCAAGACTGTTCAAGATGTTGGGAGAGTCTCAGACGGGCCAAATGGTGGCAAAATGGTGGGAGTGGGAAATGACAGGGCAGGCTGGAAGAAACATCACCAAGACAGAAATACAGAGGGTGCCAAAAAAAATGTGTACACATTTTGAGAAAGGAAAAACCTGTATTAAAATTGTAATACTCAGTATATACTCATAACAAATGATGAATACAGGTCATGTGTATGCATTTTTTTGTCACCCCCAGTATATACATAGAACTTTGGAAATGAAACTTTGGAACTGAAAGAGCCTTTAAAGATCATTCGGCCATGTTCTCATTTTATCATTGAGAGGCTGAGGGGCAGGGAGGTAAAGTGCCCCAGCTCGTACCACTCAGGTGGTTCAAGACAGAGCCTGGAGTAAAACCGAAGTCTGCTCTCTCTACCTGCATAAAAGAACACACCCAGTTAGAACCATCTCTTAAGAACTTACCGAAAACTGAAGGCTGTGCTAATGAATGTCTTGGCAGGGGTGTGACAGGAAAGAAATAGAAGATATGATTCTTCCCTCCTGAGGCTTACAATTTCCCTGGGGATACAGGTGATACATAAATGCAAGCTCCAATGGACTAATCATCCTACTTCCCTCATAAATCAAGCACCCATAGAAAAACAGAGGAGACATGACTTCAAGGGACAATCCAGTTAGGGAGATGGTAACCCAAAATGGGCATCCTGTTCTACGCTTGCATGAGTAGGTAGGTAGGTCAGAGGGGTGTGAATCGGTAGAGAGAAAGTAAAAAGCATTCAGTGTAGAAATAAATACCACTTGTGCTGAAGGACAAAGGAGCAAAGAGTGAGAGCCATGAATACAGGCAGCAAACAGGTTTGTTTGGCTGGCAGGAGAGTAATGAGAAATGATGTCATGAAGAGAAACCAATCTTAAAAACATTCCTCTCATACCTTGAGGCATCTGGCTGTCTGACATTTGAGAATCTGAAGAATCTGACCTGGTTTGATAGCTAAGGAACAAAACCAGTTGCAAAACAATGAAATTACATGCATTGTTTCCCAGCACACCATGTTAACAACCATTCAGTCATCATAATGCTGTTACCGAGCTACATAAATCAGTCAAGAATGATGTTGAGGCTTCTTACTAAGTTCTAGGCACGATGCTGAGCTTCAGGGTTACAGCGAAAGAGACCGACTCAGCCCAGCACTGGGTGTGTTATGTTCTAACAGTTCTAGGGAGAAAATTAACAGTCTGTGTGTCATTCAAAGTAAGGAGACCTACCAATTCTCAGAAGCAGTAAATACTCAAGATGTTTCATGGATGTTTAAATGAGGAAATACAGCCACTGGGTTTATTCTGCGCTGTCAGAGAAACAGGCAGCCATGTTTTACTCTTCCTGCTCTACTGGCATTATGGCTGTCTTTCTACTCCATTTCTAGGCAGGCTCTCCCTGAAGAGAGGCAAGGTTACTTTCTGATTATTGCACTGTTCTTATTGTGGACGTTCCTGGCGACCACTTTGTAAGACCACATCAGGGGATGGGCGTCTGCTGGAACTCTCATGGAAAAGTCAGTGAAGGGCTCCCGAAGCTGAGGGAGGAACCTCTGTGAGGAAAGCCCAAGGTCGTCTTTCTCAGCTACTCATTCTCCTTTTGACCAGTCAGGGACTAGGCATTCCCCTCAAGTACTAAACTAGAACTGACAGGAAGGAATAGGTAGCAGGCAAAGGGTGGGATGAACAAGGAAAGGGTTTGAATTTTAAGAAGGAAAATATCTTGTTTTCGTTGAAGGACAGAATAGACAGGATTCCTTCCTGTTGAGAGAGAGCTGGTGGTGGGGGCAAAGGGTATGTCATGCAGGACTCAGCTCCTGCTCCCTGCACGAGAACGCAGGATATGGTGAGGCCAAAAGGGAGCACCCACGGAGCCATAGGAAGGGGGTTCATATCACTATAGTCTCGCTGGCGGTTGGGTTGGAGACACAGGAAGCAGGAGCCACACGATGCACAATCCGTCGTCCTTTTCTCTGCCAACCAACCAACCCCAATTGCTAGCTGCAATCCGCGCTTGCTAGCTCAGCCATGGCAGTTATGTTAGTGGCTAATGGCTAACTGGTTACAGCTGATGGCCACCCAGCCACAGCAGATGGCCGTCTACTACCCAGGCCAGCACCTTTCAACATGAGCCTGGAAACTGCTCTCTGGGACTCTGTCCCCACAGGGTATGTCTAGATTAAAATGGGCCAGGCCATCAGATCAGTTTATTTCAAATAAACCAATTCAATTAAATAGACATTTCTTGGGTACTTAGTGTCTGAACCATTTGCATTAAGTCTGGAGCTCCTTAATGTTTTTCTTCTCCCAAAATACGTTTCTTACTGTCATACACCTGAAGTTTAGAAATTGATATATTTAGAAACTGATATATGCCTTTAGTCCTTTTTTCTTTATTGTCATCCTTTGGTTTTTTTTGTTAACCCTTTTTTTTCCCATCGTCAGTTTGGCTCTGCTGTGGGAAACCAAGGAGTTTAGGTTGAGGGACTTGCTCGGCGGCCTGCCGTGGAGCCAGCAGCAAGGATGGTGTTGAAGTCAGTGGAGCAGCTGAGCCTTCCCATCTGCCTCTTTCTTCCTTTCAGCTCACTCCCTGTGGCAGATCTCAGATTCACAGTTTGAGGGTTGTGTGAATCTGCATTCTCTCCGCTGAAAACCATTGCTTTCTAGACCTGCATGGGGGATTCTGTATGGAGAGCCCTGGGTCCTAAGGGGGTTATGGCAGGAGTGCAGGGAGAAGGGGAAAAGGAGCTTAGCAGAGTAATGGCTTCTCCTCCAAGGGAAGAAAAGTTTGTTAGGGCAACGCAATTAGCCCCAGCTTAAAAGGAGCTGAAGACAACAAGGAGGACTTGGGCCATCCATCCTGAGATACCGTAATCCTAAATCTCTGTACTAAGAACTGGTCAACTAGGCATCAGGCTAGGGCAGATCTAGTCACTGCAACGTTTACGCAAGGTTTTCTGAACAGGCCTTAGGCTAGAATCAGGAGGCTGTGGACAACTGGGGAGTCATAGAAAAGTCTGTGCTAATCAGTGGATGACAAATCAGTTTTGGTCCTGTCATTTATCAGGACCTGTCTGGCTTTGGCAAATATTTTTTTTTGAGCCTCAATGTACTCATCTGGGAAATGGGGAAAATACAGAGCGGGGTCTGGAGGCAGACAGGTTTAAATTTTTGTCACTTTCTAGCAGAAACTGCCTTCAACCTTTCTAAGCCTCATTTTCCTCTTGTGTAAAATGAGGGAAGAATAGTTATTATCTCTATCAAAGAGTTGTAAGAATTAAATATGATAATACATGTTAAGTGTTTAAGACAGTGTCCAGCATATTGTGTTCAATAAATATTAGCAATGCATCTAATAGGATGGGTGTGAGGATCAGAGAAATGCTTGCAAAGCATTTAACATGCTTCCTTACCCATAGTGGGTGCTTAATAAACATAAGCTATCACGTGACTTTGAGCAACCAATAAGCATTTGTTGAACAAATATTCCAAGGAAAAGCGTGTCTTTTCATCTATGAATCATTGGCACCTAGCACTGGTGTATAGTAGGTGTATTAGTTTTCTATTGCTGCTGTAACAAATTACCACACATTTAGTGCCTTCACACAACACACACTTACTCCTTTACAGTTCTGGAAGCCAGAAGTCCAGAACAGCTTTCGTTAGGCTAAAATCAAGGTGTTGGCAGGGCTGCGTTCCTTTTAGAGGCTCTAGGGGAGAATCCATTTCCTTACCTTTTCCATTTTCTAGAGACTTGCATTTCTTGGCTGATGCCCTCTTCCCCCATCTTCAGGCCAGCAGTGGAGCACCTTCAAATTTCTCTGCCTCTGACCCACGATTTCCACCATCACATCTCTTTTCTCTGAGCCTGTGATTACAGTGAGCCCATCCGGACAATCCAGGCTAATCTTCCCATCTCAAGATCCTTCATTTAATCCCAGCTGCAGCCCCTTTTACCATGTATGGCAACACATTCACATACTCTGGGATGAGGGCGTGGATATGTTCCGAGGACCGTTGTTCTCTTGGTCATTGCAGGAATGAGTACCTATCAGCACTTCCTTCTAGAACTTCTGCTCACCATGTGACTTTGCCCCATCTTTCTCATATTGAACAACTCTGCCCTGGACCTTCTATAAACTCAAGGATATTTCACTTCCCAAAAGGCCTTTCCAAATACTAGCAGTTTAGCCACCTTGCCTCAGAGACAAAGGAAGTTCCTGATGAAAGCAGGCACCTCAGGCAATCTCTTGTTCCCAAGTGAATTATAGTATCTTGATGTTTGCTGTTGCCAATAGGATCCCCTTTCTCTTATTAATTAATTAGTCATCATAGCTGCACTATGAGGAGGACTGTTTGTCTCTTCTGGGTTTCTGAATGAGTAAAGCAAGGTCTAGAGAGGACCCACTGGGGCCTACCACTCCTACTGTGTTGTAAGTGTCAGAATGACTTGTGTTCTGAGTTGTAGTTTCAGTATTTCACGTCTTTGTCTCTAATTGGAAGAGTGGAACCTTTTAGGATTTAAATGTTTAAAATACAGTTTAGAGTCACCTCCTCTTTGTTCCGCTCTCTGTTGGGACACTTTCTGGAAGCCTGCTGTCAAAAGAGTGTTTATGAACTTGTGACACGAAGCTAGCAGGGACCCAGCACCTCTCCCATGGTTTCTCCCCAGCGTGCAAATGATTTACCAAATCATTCTGGCTTCCTGATTACAAACTGGAACTTCTTTTAACAGTTTTAACTATAGTCAGTTCAAAGATGGTTGCCAAAATAATTTGTACTTAAAAAAAAAAAAGGCATCTGTTCAAGTTAGAAGAGCACCACAATTATTTTAATCATACTTTTGTTCTTTCTTTCTTTTTTTTTTTTAAGGAGGGCACAGCTCGCAGTGGCCCATGCAGGGATCGAACCGGCAACCTTGGTGCTACTAGTACCATGCTGTAACCAACTTAGCTAACCTGCCACCACTTTAACCATAGTTTTGATTAGGGTAAGTTTAAGAACTAAGATTTGGGAACCTTGTAACAAAAGTAATATTCAGGCAAATATTACTTGGCCATAGAAATATTCAGTAATTATTTAAAATACACTGTGAGATGCAAGGACTAAGATGGAGCTGAAGAGAATGCTCAGAATTGAATTACAAGAAACATGTCAGCATTAAGTATTTACATGTGACCATATATTTGTATATGGCATATAACCGTGTTGATTAATACTAAGTGCTAAGAAGTTTACATATATTATCTCATTGAATCCTTACAATACTAAGAGTTAGGATTTGTTTCCATTTAACTGAAGCTCAAACTCAAAGAGGGTAAGGCACTTGTCCACACGTCACAGTTAGTAAATAGGAAACCAGGACATGAACACAGGCCTGCCTATCTCCAAAGCCTCTGCCTTTCACCTCTTATTCTAGTATACTCTAAGACTTGGAGGAATAGGGTTAGCTCAGTTTTCCCATTTTAAGTATGAGTTCTAGAGAGGTTAAATGATGTGTTGCTAACATAGTATGAGGTGATTCAAACTGTAGAGTGATTTCTAATAAATTTGCTACCATTTGTTTCTAAGGAATATGAAGAAAACTTCTTTATTAGCCTTTAGACTTCAGGAAGCAGACCCACGGTTCAGGGCAGCTCTGGGGTTGCCGGGGCTGGACAGAAAATGCCTTTGTTTGAGTAAGACAGGCTGGAATGAGTTAGATGGGAGATTGTCTTGGAGCTAAAAGGGTGACCTGCCCCCTATTAGTCACAACTGTCAAGTTTGGGCTTGAGCAGCAGTGGATTGTGGAGGCAGGGCACAAAACCCGGAGCAGGTTGGGAATGCTGACAGGCCGTGGGCCTGTGCTGTGGGGGGAGCACAGGTCTAGAAGGCAGGTGAACAGACAGAGTCTCTGTGGGCTCAGGCGAGGTGGCCAGAAACCAGCCGATCAGTCAGGACTGACCTCAGCCCCTGAGGCCCCAGAACCCAGCAGGCCCAGTCTTGGGGCCTGTGCATGCGAGCCCTGGGCTAGAGCCACGTCACAGGTGTCAGTGTCCAAGGCTAGGGCAGATTCCTGGAACAGCCTCTCCAAACGTACTTTGGAGAATACCACACTTGAAAGAGAGCTGGTTTCTTTAATCCCAGAAATGGGGCAAGAATCTATGTAATTTTTAAAAAACATGCCTCATTATATATCTAGCATTGAGTTGGTCAAGGTTGTTGTTTGATCTAAATATAGAGAGTCATTCTTAAAATACTCTATTGATTTATAAAGGGCCAATATCTAGAATATGAAAGGGCCCTGTTAAATAGACATTTGTTAAGGGCCATTGCTTACTATATATTAAATAATAAATATTTGTTAAATGAATGAATGAACCTGCATTGACACAAAGAGGAGGCCCATACTGTTTGGAACTCCGCTGGGAGGCCTACATAAACCGCCCCACCCTCCAAAAAAAAAGCACACAACAACACAAAAAAACCTAGAAACTACTCCATAGGTGAAATACTTAGTATATTTGGGAAGTAGAGAAACCATCTCACTCTCCACAAAGATGAAATTTCGACTTCAGAAAGACCCTGCATAAGAGTAGCTGATGGAGTGAGGGTAGACAAGCTTTGATGAAGGTCACTTCCTGCCTTTCTGCCTCTTATCTTCTTACAGACTCCAGTGCACACACAGATTTATTCAGCTGTCTAAAGTCTGTATGTACCCGCAGCAGGGTAGGAAATGAGGTAAATGCCAGGTTATTAAATCTTACACGTGGGAGTATCTGAAATCAAGATTTTAGTCACTTTGACTCTGCCTTAAACACCCACACTGCAGAAATGGCCCACAGTGCACTGGCTAAGCACGAGAGGAGAGAAGAGGAACTAGAATATTAGAAGATACTCTGGTATTTGTACCATATTCCATTCCCTTCTTTGCAGGTCCTTTTCTCTTTATCAAAAAATGAATCACACATCCCCTTTTATGATTATTAACACTTTTCTAGGTGTGTGAGGGTAGGAGCGAATTGCAAGTTTCAAAACCTTTTAGGAAATATAGTGCACACCTTTTTTCTTTTTTTTAAATTAAATTTCTTGGGGTGACAATTGTTAGTAAAACACAATTCCTTTCAAATTTCACTTAAAAATCCTCCTGCCTGAAATCTGGGAAATTCAATCCAATCACGTTTTAACAGGGTACATTAGGTAACACTGAAGCAAATAAAGAAGAAATAATGACATCTGTTATTTTTAGGACACTTGGAGACAACAGAAGTTTTCCATTCCTCTCTTACCACAATGGGATTTTTTAAAGTAAAATAAACTTCGGGAATTAAAAACCTTTCTGAGGAAATAGTATTTATTTATTTATAATTGTGGTAAAAATGCATGACATAAGATTTATCATCTAAACCACTTTTAAGTGTACAGTTCAGTGACATTAAGTACATTCATACTGTTGTATAACTGTCACCATCATCCAGCTCCAGAACTTTTTCCAGTTGCAAAACAGATACTCTGTACCTATTAAATAACTATCCATACTCCCCTCTTTCAGCTCCTTGCAACTACCATGTTACTTTCTGTTTCTATGAATTTACTTCTCTAGGTACCTGATATAAATGGAATTACACAGTATTTGTCTTTTTGTCACTGATTTATTTCCCTTAGTACAATGTTCTCAAGACTCATCCATGTTGTAACATGTGACAGAATTTCCTTCTTTTTAAAGGCTGAATAATATTTTATTATATGTGTCTACCATTTTGCTTATCCATTCACTCATTAATGGACAACTGGGCTGCTTCCACCCCTTCGCTACTGTGGATAGTTCTGCTATAAATACAGGTGAGCAAGGAAATAGCAATTTCTTAACCTGGGGTAGGTAATATGTTGCCCAGAGAAGAATGAATGGAATTAAGGTCTCAATGAGGGGAGGAAATGGAAGAGGGGAGATACTGGTGAACCTTTGAAACATCACCAACTATGTCAAGACCTCAAACAATTTTGCTGTAAGCATCTTCAAGTGTATGAAGTAGTTTCTCTTCAAAACAAAAAATTTTAAATGAAGTTGTTTTCTTCATGGGCTTAAGGACCATATTTAGTCTTTAACGAAATATTTAGGAATAAAAATTGAAAAGGGAAGTAAAAATATTATATTTATTAAAACCCGGCAAACCACAACAGATTCAAGTGAACCATCCATTTATTAGAAAGCTAGAATGGTCCCATGGAATGAAAAGTATAAAATAAGTTTTGTTGAACAGCATATTATCTATAATCAATATTAATCTATATTGGATGTCAACATCTTTTTTTTTCTAAAATTCATTTTGATACTCTTAAGTATCTGGAGTCAATTATCTTGTTGTCGGCCCAGTTTGATTACAGTGCATTTTTAAAGTACTGGAGTATGTTTTTCCCAGCAAAATGGAAATGCAAACAGATGGAGACTAAATAACTGAAGCTAATGTTAGTCTTTTTGTGCCTGAAGAAACAATAGTAGAAAATTTTAAGTGTATCTTATTTAAGTCAATGTAATTCTTATTGCAGACAAGAAGTCTATTTCCCCCTTCCCATTTCAACGATTAATAAAGGACTAGACTACAGGAATATTTAAAAATCCAGGGACATGTTTCAAGAACCTTTATTCGTGTGAATGTCATGCATAGTTTATCTCTGAAAGACTGTGAGTCAGAAAGGATGGGAAAAACATCTGGGTAGAAAATAATAGTTTATCTAGTGATACATTTTGCAACATCTGATCCTTATCTTCTTTTTAATGGCTATCAAAGAGACGAAAAAGACTTCATAACATAAAATTCCCTAGAAGAAATATTGTTCTGCATGTGAAGTGTATATGACTGATATTTTTGCTTTCTTCTGATTAATTCACAAATATTTCTAGTTTTCTTTCTTCAAGGTTGGACTAACTCAGAACAAAGTAATAGAAGAGACTCAGGAACTAATCTTTATAAAAATTTATTTTTCAGAATTAGACCAAATTCCTGCACAGGTTAATCTTTAGGAAAAAAAATTAAGATGCCAGTGTTAGACTACCTGAAGAGAACAACTCAGAGAAAAATGGATGTCTGCCAATTGCAGAAACATGTTGGCCAGAAAAATCACTGATTGTAAAGAACATCCTCTTTCCTTATATAAGCTACCAGATGTTGTTGAACTGAATTTAAAAAAGAAAAAAATAAAAAGCTGATGAGTCATAGGGTGCAACCACAGTTAAGAAAATTTAGCAGCTCTCTTAATTGCAGCATGTTTTGGTATGTGTAATAAACAATGTTAAATAATGAGAAAATGTAGATTCTGTACTGAAGGGAAATTTCAATTTGTGTATTTAAAATACTATTTAAGCCATAATGATATAGAAAACGATGCTATTTGAATGATATTGAAAATAGATGCCATTTAAGTGAACAGTGGTTAAATACACAGTGTGTGATTTTAAAACTACATTAGGAAAAACAACATGGAGGTCCCTCAAAAAACTAAAACTACAACTACCGTATGACTTAGCAATTCCACTTCTGGGTTTATCTGAAGAAAACAAAAACACTACTTTGAAAAGATATATGTACCACTATGTTCATTGCAGCATTACTTACAATAGGCAAGATAAGGAAGCAATCTACAGAGGGTGCCAAAAAAATGTATACACAATTTAAGAAAACACTGTATTAATATATACGGATAACAAAAGATGAATACAAGTCACGTTTGACTTCTGCAATTACAAGAGGTGCTCAAAGTGGTTACCATCAGCATCCAGACACTTCTGATTATGGCAAAACACAGCTTGAGCAACGTTGACCAAAGTGTTAACATTGCTTAAAATGTGTATACATTTTTTTGGCACCCCCAGTATGTATCCATCGATAGATGACTGGATAAAGATGTATATATATGTGTGTGTGTGTGTGTGTGTATATATATATATATATATATATATATATATATATATATATATATATGTATTCACAATGGAATATTATTCAGCCATAAAAAGAGTGAAATATTGTCATTGGTAATAACGTGGATGGACCTATAGGGTATAATTGATATGCAGTAAACTGCCCATATTTAAAGTATACAATTTGATCAGTTTTAATGTATGTATACCTTTGAAACCATCACCAAAATCAAGATAACTCAACACTGATAAAGTTTCCTCCTGCCCCTCTAATTATTTCCTCCCACCTCTCCCTGGCTTTGTTCTCCCATCCTGTCCCCTGGCAACCACTGATCTATTTTCTGTTACTATACATTGGTTTGCATTTCCCAGAATTTTAGGTAAATGGAATCACACAACATGTTCCTTTTTTGTCTGACTTCTTTCACTCAACATAATTATTTTGAGATTCATCTATTTTTTTAATGTGTATCAGTAGTTCATTCTTTTTTATTGCTGAGTGGTATTCTGTTGTATAGATATACTACAATTTCTTTATCTATTCATCTATTGATGGACACTTGTAATGTTTCCAGTTTTGGCTATGACAAATAAAGCTACTATGAACATTTAAGTGCCTTTTTCTAAATATTTGCTTTGTTATGTACACAATAGGCCTCTTTTGAATACAACTATAAGGATTTGTGCAATCATTAAACTATGTAGTGTAAGTCATTTTCTCCGGCTACTGATGAATATTCTTCAAACACCTTGTTAAAACACAGATAAGACAAATCATATCAATTTTTTTTCCAGTTAACCAACTCTGTCACTCAATATTCGGGCATCAGATAAATCAGACAGAGCAATTTTCATTATAAAGCCTTGTTGGTGGTTGGTATTCAGTAATGTGTTGTTTTTAAAATGTCTATTGATTTGATCACTGCTTTCAGGAAAATATTATATGTATATAGTTCAGTTCATCTAGTAATATTTATTGTGTTTTAAAGAGCTCTCACCCTGGTTTAGTTTCTTCACCAAATTATTATACAATTTCTTCATATAAAAGTGGAACTGCTTCTAAAAATGAATTTACATATATAGAACACTTGGCAAGCCAAAACTATTTCACTATTTCAAACTTAAGCATCTTAATAAAAATAAAACTGCTCTTTTGACACTATCAGTGGGTAAACATGTATTTCTACCTTTATAATGAAGGAACGCTACTGTCTGGTATCGTTCTATTTATCATTTCATATTTACCCGTGTAGCCAGGTAATATTCTGTAGTTCTTAAGAAGCTATGTAAGCAGGCATGTTTTCAATGATGCATTATGACCAGTGAATAATCAACTCCTTGCCTTATCTTATTAATAGAAAATGTGCAGGGCACACAACCTTTCTGTGGCAGACTTCAGAAAACTGAAGATGGCCACAGCAATATATATCCCATTCCACATGATCTTACAATATCATGCTGCTATTCTTCTACTGTGTGGTGGCAGTTTATGTTCTCTCCCCTTGAATTCGGACAAATCTTTGTAACTGCCTTGACAAACAGGTTGTGGTGGAAGTGAGCCTGTCAAGTGAAAGGCAATATGGCTTCCACCTGGTTCTTCCCATTTTTTCCTCTCTGCACTTGCTATTGGAACCCAGTCTTCATGTTGTGAGGAAGCCGAAACCACATAGAGACACCACGCATAAGAATTCCAGCTGATAGCCTCAACTAAATTTCCAGCTAACTGCCAACATCAACCAATGGACAAGCCTTCAGATCAGAGTTACCCGTAGAACTTTCCATGATCATGGAAATATTCTGTTTGTACTAACATGGTAACTTACCACCACATGAGTCTATTGAGCAATTGTAATGTAGCTAGTATGAAAGAGGAAGTGAATTTATAATTTTATTTAACCAGTTAATTTAAATTTGAAAACTATATGTGGTTAATGGTTGCCCTATTGGATAGTTTAGCTTCACAGCCTTTGAGTCTTCCAGCTGAAGCAACAGACACCACAGAGCATGTCATGCGGGAGACCCTGCTCGCTGCGCCATTTGTCATGCAGGGCGTCCGGCGGGGGTCTCTGCTCCCGCTCCCCATACAAGAACGCAGGATATGGTGAGGCCAAAAAGGAACACCCACGGAGCCATAGGTAGGGGAGTCATACCACTTTATTCTCTCTGGCGGCACTATACTCTCACTGGAGGCTGGATACACACTGTCCGCAAACCGCCATCCACGCTTGCCAGCCCAGCCGCCATCTTCTTGCTAGCCCCATCCTTCTTCTCTCCTTCTCTTTCTCCTCTTAGCCACAGCAGTTATATTGTGGCCAATGGCTCACTGGTTACAGCTGACGGCCAACTAGCCACAGCTGATGGCCATGCAATCACAGTTGGCCATTTACTACCTGAGCCAGCACCTGTCTATGTGAGGCCGAGAGCCTGGAAACTACTCTCTGGGGCTCCGCCCCCACACTCCACCCCTACAGGCTCTCGCCTCACAATCTACGCGACAAGCGTCTTCCGCGAGGGGACCTGTGCGAGGAGCCTGGGGGTGAATGCAATATCCTGGACACAGCCAGGCTCTCTGGGCACAGCCAGGGTTTCTCAGGGCACCACCAGTGCTTCTGGGCACGGCCAGACTTCCTGGACTTCTTAGGGTACCACCTGTCTTCCCGGACACAGCCAGGGTTTCTTAGGGCACCACCAGTACTCCTGGGCACTGCCAGACTTCCTGGACTTCTTAGGGTACCACCTGTCTTCCCGGACACAGCCAGGGTTTCTCAGGGCACCACCAGTACTCCTGGGCACTGCCAGACTTCCTGGACTTCTTAGGGTACCACTAGTTTCCCCGGGCACAGCTAGGATTTCTCAGGGCACTACCACTCTCTGTGGGCACAGCCACACTTCCTGGACACAGCCAGGGCTCTCAGGGCACTGCCACTCTCTGTGGGCACAGCCACACTTCCTGGACTCAGCCAGGGCTCTCAGGGCACTGCCACTCTCTCTGGGAACAGCCCGACTTCCTGGGCACAGCCAGGGCTCTCAGGGCACTGCCACTCTCTCTGGGATACAGCCCGACTTCCTGGGCACAGCCAGGGTACCTTCAGGGCTCAGCCAGACTTCCTGGACTCAGCCAGGGCTCTCAGGGCACTGCCACTCTCTCTGGGAACAGCCACACTTCCTGGACACAGCCAGGGCTCTCAGGGCACTGCCACTCTCTGTGGGCACAGCCACACTTCCTGGACACAGCCAGGGCTCTCAGGGCACTGCCACCCTCTGTGGGCACAGCCACACTTCCTGGACACAGCCAGGGCTCTCAGGGCACTGCCACTCTCTGTGGGCACAGCCACACTTCCTGGACTCAGCCAGGGCTCTCAGGGCACTGCCACTCTCTCTGGGAACAGCCCGACTTCCTGGGCACAGCCAGGGTATCTTCAGGGCTCAGCCAAACTTCCTGGACACAGCCAGGGCTCTCAGCGCACTGCCACTCTCTCTGTGCCTCTCAGGGTACCCTGCTGGAACAACAGCGACTCACAATCAAGGTGCTTACATATTCTCAATGGCGGCCAGTCAAGAGACAAAAGCAAATATCCCCCAGTTCCACTAACAACAGTTCCCAAACAAACAGTCAAGCGGTCCATTAAATTCGGGATGGAAGGCAATTCCCCATAGTCCATAGTCATTCGCCAGGGCTGTCCTGGGGTGAAGGACGACCTTGACCTCACCCTCATCTCCCACGGAGGACTCAGCAAGCGTTACCTCCTGGGACTATAAGTCCTGCATCCGGGCTGCCTGAGCAGGAACTTCCCCGGCCCACAGGGCTGCAACGACCTTTGCTTTCTCCGGCCTGTGCTGGTTGGGGAACTGTCCACATCTTTCCACCTCTCCACGGGGCTCCATCTCTCCAGCAGCTGCATGGCTTTTCCTGTGCTGGTGGGAGAACCGTCCACCTCCTCCCACCCCTCCACGGGGGTCCAGCTCTCCGGCAGCTGCTCCTCCTGGTCTTCCTCAGACTGGGTGTTCATACACACAAACTGCTCCACCGTCCTTTGGAGAGCTTTGGCTGGCACCATACCCTGCTCGCTGCGCCATGTGTCATGCGGGGGACCCTGCTCGCTGCGCCATTTGTCATGCAGGGCGTCCGGCGGGGGTCTCTGGTCCCGCTCCCCATACAAGAACGCAGGATATGGTGAGGCCAAAAAGGAACACCCACAGAGCCATAGGTAGGGGAGTCATACCACTGTATTCTCTCTGGCGGCACTATACTCTCACTGGAGGCTGGATCCACACTGTCCGCAAACCGCCATCCACGCTTGCCAGCCCAGCCGCCATCTTCTTGCTAGCCCCATCCTTCTTCTCTCCTTCTCTCCTCCCTCCTAGCGTAGCCACAGCAGTTATATTGTGGCCAATGGCTCACTGGTTACAGCTGACGGCCAACTAGCCACAGCTGATGGCCATGCAATCACAGTTGGCCATTTACTACCTGAGCCAGCACCTGTCTATGTGAGGCCGAGAGCCTGGAAACTACTCTCTGGGGCTCCGCCCCCACAGAGCAGAAGCAAGCCATGCCTACTATGCCCTCTCCATAGTCCTCACTCTTGTAAGCCATGAGAGGTAATAAGTAATCATTGTTGGTTTATGCTACTGTCGTGCGGGGAGTCATGCGGGGTCTCTGCTCCCGCTCCTTGCACAAGAACACAGGTGTCGTGTGGGGCGGCCTGTGGAGTCTCCGCTCCCGCTCCCCACATAAGAACACAGGATATGGTGAGGCCAAAAAGGAACACCCACGGAGTCATAGGTAGGGAAGTCACACCACTATATTCTTGCTGGCGGCTGGGTTGGAGACACAGGAAGCAGGAGCCACACTGTTCGCAACCCTCACTGCTCCGCTTGCAGGCTCAGCCACCATCTTCTTGCTAGCCCCCATTTTCTGCTAGTGAAGCCATGGCAGTTATAACTTCATGGATCCGTCGCCCTACATAAAGTATAGGAATAGCAACCGAGGTTCCAAAAGCACTCACAGGTGCAGTATCCAAAACCAGATCTCTCATGCTGGCAGTAAAAAGCTCGTCATCTGGGCCCTGCATGTTAAGGTTAAAAATAGCATGTCTCATACCCATTTCACGGATTATTTGCATAAGTTCCGTATATGACTGCCATTGACTCACAGTGTCTGGCAGCTCGCCAGCCTGTTCCCATACGGTGCGTACCGCAGCAGTGAGCCACTGCATTAGAGAATGGTTGCCCTGGTCGTGGGCCAACCTATGGCAGTTCTGTAACTTTGTCGCAGGGACGGATGCACTGTCACGAAGGCTAGCTTTTCCATCTCGCCTGGGGAGCAGAGAATGTTGTCTGCTCCCTCATCCCATAAATGTAGTAGCCAAGTCGAGACTGGCTCTCCAGGGCGCTGTCGGTACCACCTCCCCAGCTCCTGCAACTCAGTGGGAGTATAAGGGGTGAACGTTGTGAACTCAGTCACAGCTGGGTTGCCGGCAGCGACAACCCCGGGGCCCAAACGTTGCTCACGTTTTACCCTTTGCTTCAAGATTGGCTGGGCTTGGGGGTTGGGAGCTACATTGTCTCCACTCGCTTCCTCAGAGTCTCCACCTTGGGGCCCCTGCCCTAACAGGTGGACCGGCGCTTCCAGACCTTCCTTCCAACCCACACACTCCAGCACCTGGGCCATTTCATTCAGCGCATTTTTTGTGTTGAGACTCAAGGAAGGGAGAGAGGCCCCCAGCCCGCCGGGCCGGCTGTAGCTCCTCCCTCCTCCGGCAACAGCTCAGCCAGAGCCTGCAGGGCCCACACTGGCCGGAGAGAGAGCCATGTCCTCCCTCCCTCTCTGGGGGGGTCCAACTCCTGAGAACAGTGGCCATGACACACACCACACTGTGTGGGGGCACCTCCTCCCTGCCCCCAGTCAGAGCCCATTCCCCCCTGGAATCTTCTTGCTCGTGCCAGGTGGTGGAGTGGGTGGTGGAGGCCTCGGTGTAAGAGGTCCACAACCCGGATCCTAAGGCCGCAGCAGATCAACAAAAGGGGGGACAACCCTTCTATGACCAAGAGGGTGTGGTGCCTGCTGGAGCTTGAGTCCCAGGCAGACCACCGTCCCTCCTGTTCCTGTGTCGCTCCTCATGGGCCTCCCAGCTGGGGCTCTCACACGCACAAACCACCCCACCATGCTGGGTTTTTTTTGCACAGCACCCTGCTTACTTAAACTGACTTTTTATATGTAAACTGCTCCAGTATATTCCGGAGAGTTTCAGCCGACACCACACACTGCTCTCATAGCGCCATTTGTCATGCGGGAGTCATGGGGGGGTCTCTGCTCCTGTTCCCCACATAAGAATGCAGGATGTGGGGCCAGGCAAAAAGGAACACCCACGGAGCCACAGGTAGGGTCATACCCACTATGGTGGTCACTGGAGCTGGTGTTCACGGACATGCGACCTGCTGTCTTTTTTTCTGCCAACGACGACGACTCTCTCTCTCTCCTCTCCTCCCGCAGCAGTTTATATTAGTGCCAATGGCTCAATGGTTACAGCTGACGGCCAACCAGCCACAGCTGACCGCCATCTACCACCCGAGCCAGCACCCCTCCATATGAGGCCGAGAGCCTGGAAACTGCTCTTTGGGGCTCTGTCCCCACAGCTACTCACTTTTGAGATGATTTGTTACACAGCATTCAACAACAGATATGCTGTCTGTGGGTTTTTTGCTTTTTGTTCTCTACAGCAAATAAAAATGCGCAAGTCTCTCCCTTCTTTTAAAAGTCCTCTAGCTATGGTTATGCGTCTCTTCTCTTCATAGCTGGTTTCTTGACTGAGTCATCTATACTGACCATCCTTACTCACAGCTTATTCACTCACTAATCAACACTCACGAGGCTCTGGAAACAAATGAGGTCACAGTAACCTAAGTTCAGACTTATTTCTTCCACTTGGAACACGCAGGACTTCAGCACCTAACCCTGCCCTTATTAATCCCCCTTATTTCTGAGCAAAGCCCACTTGGGCTGAAACAGTCACCCCTTCCAGGCTGAGATATGCAAAAATCCATCTTTTTGAGTGGACTAGGAAATAATACCCTTTTTAGAAACACACGCCTGCTGGAGGGTTGATGTAGGCCTTAGCCAGAATCTTTGGCTTTGCAAGTGGAGTGTGGGCTGGGTTTCAGCCCTGACTTTCTCCTCTCAGTCAGGGGTCCCAGCGCAGAGCACCACCAGCAACAGCTGTACAGCGCATGCAGTCGCCATGTTTCTGGGGTATTCAGAGCTTTCTCTCACCATGCCTCTCAGGAGCTGCTCATGAGACCTCTGGAGGGTGGCATCTTGTGAAGCACCCTGGATGTGGACACCCTTGCCAGCACAGAGTGCTTCCCAAACTGCAGAATCCTTGGCATCCTAAAACAGAGCCGGTTTCCTACTTCTTCCTCCCTGTGCCAAAGCTGTGCCATGATCTTTCATGAAATGGGGAGAATGGCCTGTCTGCCCCACTGTGTGGCACGAAGGCTATGGCACAATGACTACCATGAAAACAACTCTTTCAGCTGGCATCTTTGGCTACTCCTCTCCACAGGGTTAAGAACCAATCATGGGGTATGACTGGGGCCTGGAAACAATGCCGCCCCCTCCTTATACCCTTTCCATTTTCTGCACACCTGCCAGCGTCAATGTGCAAATCTCCCTTCTACAATTCTCCTTTTCCCTTCATGAAACGAGCCTGCCCCCAGTCCTCGGATGTCATCTGGGGATCCCAAAGGAACTTTATTATAGTATAGTAAGTAAAACTCCCAAATGCTATTTTTGCTCAAATTAACCAGACATCTGGGCAAAGGATGTGGGTTAGGGTTTTAAGTCCCTAGAACATACTATCTCTGTCTCAGAAGACCTAAAACATGGCAAACATGTTCTATTCAAAGACATCCAGAACTTGAGTGAGGTACATCAGGATTTGAGTACAGTTGACCCTTGAACATCATGGGGATTAGAGGCACAGTCAAAAATCCATATGTAACTGACTCCCTTCAAAACTTAACTACTAATAGCCTACTGTTGACCAGAAGCTTTACGATAAGATAGTCAGTTGATAAACACATATTTTGTATGTTATATGTACTACATACTGTGTTCTTACAATAAAGTAAGCTAGAGAAAAGAAAATGTTATTAAGAAAATCATAAGGTTCATCTGAGTCTTTCAAATTGTTACAAATCTCCAAAACATTTCCCAATATATTTATTGAAAAAAATCTGTGTATGAGTGGACTGGTACAGTTCAAACCCGTGTTGTTCCCGAGTCAACTGTATTTGCAGTTCACATTGGGGTGTACATGGTTCAATACGTGATACATTCCAGTCCAGGAAGAAAGGTCCACTTTATAATGAGGGGTTCTAATTATGGAAGATCCCAAAGTATTACTAATTATATTACCGTATTACTCTAGTAAAAATATTACTAATTGTTGTAACTGAATCCAAATTTTTCCAATGAAACATAACTCTCCCCTTTTCTTCTCTCTACTCATCAGCTTTGGAACATTAAATTAATTGGTTATTAATCAGGTAATAAACTTTTACATTTTTTAATCAAGGTTGAATAAACTCTGTGGGATTAAATAGACTAGAGTTTTGCGAGAGAAAAGGAAATACTATTTTTCCCAAGATGACATTCCTGAATATCACTGTCAAAATGTTACCTGATAGGAAAAAATTACAGGAATAATTAAACTTCTTATGTATTTAATGGATTTTTCTTTGTTAACATTCATTAGTGCAAGTCCTTCCTAAAATCTTGTGAAGTATTAGGTTGGTGCAAAAGTAATTGCGGTTTAAAAGGTTAAAAATAATTGCAAAAACCGCAATTACTTTTGCACCAACCTAATAGATAAATTTCTTTTTTAATTTGAATAAACATAAAGTCCTCAGAAATTACACTCATGGTTACTAAAATACATATTAAAGAAAATATGTCAATAATACATGCTTTATAATTTTATATTTAAAATCAAATGTGTCTGAATTATTTTCAAATGTGTCCTCTGATATAAATGTGGCAAAATGAAAAATTGTGCTTAGAATGTTAATTTTGATAGTTCAAGAAATATGCCAGTTAGAATGATCAATGTATAACTTGGATACTGGTTCCTCTACAGAACAAAGCTAAAAGGAATTCCCTTTGCCTATTTCCCCCTTGGGATATCTGGGTGTGGTTTATTTTCTTCTCTGGATGGAACAAAAATATGCAGGAAAATCTTCTTTTACAACTAAAAATTCCTTGTGCTTACAAGCAAGTTTAAGGAGGAAAAAAAAGCAGCAGATCAAGCCTGTCTTAATCGTTTGCTTACACTGGTGCATATATTGGATTTTTTCCAGGTTAACAAAAATAAAGCCACAGGGAAGATATATGCAGTAGTATATTTAAGCTACCAGCTCCCACACATTTTAATGGCTGAAAGAATATAAAAAATATGAAGGCAGAAGAAAAACAGTAAGCAGTTATGAAACATAACAAGGTTTCTTATTCTTTATTAGTTTAAAGGAAGCTAGAACCTGATAACAATAGGCTGCATATGGTTCAGAACCAAACAAAGACTGCTTAATTATTTATTTTGCATTTGCTCCTTTTAGGAAGTGAGAAAAAACAGCTCAATTGGCACTCAAGTTTATTTTCAATTAAAATCTCCATAAATTAGAAAACATCTCATAAAACAGGGAAAAGGGAAAAAACGTTATTCAGAAAAAACTTTCTTATGTATGCTTTTTTTCTGTAGTGCCTTGGATTGTGTGCTCAGTCTCAGAAGGCCACTTAAAAAATAATTCAACCTCTGTGTTCCTGTTTAGGATAATACATAATAGTGTTTTTTCCTTTGGTGCAAATAAGAGGAAAAATTTAAACTTGCTTAGATTTGAGCATTGAAAACACTTGCCCCTCCCCCCAAATTCTGCCATTTGCTCATGTCCCACATGAATAAAAGGATGCCACTTAGAAAGCAGGGCCTTGCTGCCATTGTATTTTTTCTAATTAAAATTCAGAGTATTAAGCACAGTTGAATACATCCATGCATACATGACATACCGTTATTACATACCGGAAGCTCCACTCAAGAGCACTGAGCAAAGCCTCATTTCATAACATCATTAACATTCATTGTATGCTGCGGTTCAGAAGGGCTTTGTCAAAGCAGATAATAATGGCCTGTCAGAAAAGCGCAAACAGAAATTTATATTAAATTGTCCTTCCTCTCCTGTTTTAGTATGGAACTCTAGTTCCCAGTATATGGATTCAGAGCTCAATTTCAAAGGCTTCCAGGTACTTAAGACTGTGAAATGTTACCAAAATAGAGTATATACATATATAAAAAAAAATTAAGTGCGAAATATTTGAGTAACTAGGTGGGGGTACAGCAATCAAGCACAATGACTGTATCGACACAAAAGAAGGTGTGGCTCAGCAGTGTGAAGGTAGATAGAACTCTTAGTCACAAGGTGGAGTGTTTAATTTGGAACAAGTCAAATAAAAGTCTTGCTTTCTTTTCCTTGAGAACCTTTGATACTCTTTATGTTATAATCTCAAAAAAGAAAGCTCTCTCATTAAAACATTTTTTTTCTTTCCTGTCCTGCTGAGTGAAGACGCCCGGGGAGACAAACTTTACATGCTGGCTTCCTGAGTGCAGTCGTAAGTCATGATGTTATCTGGAGATTCGATGGGAAGAATTTCATTCTTTAGACTCGATACTTTTCTTTTCCATGTTCATTGATCACACATATGTGCTGAAACAATAAAGGATTAATTGTTTCAATTAATTCTTTTTCAATTTCAGTTGACATACAATATTACATTTCTTTCAGGTGTACAACATAGTGATTAGACATTTATACAACTTACAAAGTGATCACCTGATAAGTCTAATACCCATCTGACACCATACATAGTTATTACAATATGCATCAGTTTCTTAACATGAGATGCAGAAAACTTTGTGCAGTAATAACAGAATGTCATCTGGTAATTGGTTACTGTTCATTTAAAAATACATGTGTGTATTTGAGTGTGCGTGTGTTTATGTAAAATCTAAAGAGACCCATTCAAATGCTTGACAAAAATTTCTTTGTTGTTTTAGTTTTGAGCCCTTTTCTGAATTTAGCTCTCTGGGTCTATGACAACCAGAAATGCTGAGGGAGCAGTATTGGTTAGTAAGAGTGGAGATAGAAATCTCTTACTGGTAAAATTACAATCTCTAGGCTGAATGGAGAAAGAGCCATAAAAAAATAATATTGACTCTTATTTGACCCTTTTTGGGTAGCAAGAAATGTATCAGGAATACTTTGATTGCAATAAACAGAAATGGAGTCAGGCTAATAATGTAAGTAAAAAAGGGGGTTTTATTGGTAGGATACTAGGGTAGCTAATAGAAACAAAGGAAAGGCTGAGCAAGAAGCAACTGGAAAGCAGGAACAGGGGTAGCTCTGGACCTTAGCCCATGGCTTAAGCCCAAAAATCCCTTGGCCTCTGTGACTTTTGGGTTAAGTTTCTAATTCTTAGGAGAGAGAGAGAGAGAGAGAGATATTAAACCATTGCTCCCAAATTGGGAACAGTTATGAGCTGCTGCATGCCACTGTAATTGGCACCTGCTAGATTTCAAGCACAGACACAAAACAAGTTATAGGATGTTGAGTATTACTATGGATGGGTGGGCATAGTCAGTGACTTGGAGAAAAATCAACATCAAGCCATAGTTCTGCTTTTAGCTTCCTTATTTCTTTAGTATAAAATAGAGATAATCATAATGGCTTCTATCACCCTAATTCCTATCTTGTGGGATACAGGAGGAAATGAATTGAGATTATGCATGCAAAGTGCCCAGAATATTACTGACATAAAAGATAATCAGGAAATGGCAGCCATCGTTACTACTATTTCAATATTTTTTAAACTGATAAAACTGTTTAAGGAAAGGAAGGTAGAGATTTGCACGCAAGACTTACATTCAGATCTCTGAAGTATTCATTGTAATCTAAGGCATAACCCACCACAAATAAGTTCGGAATCTCAAATCCAGCATCTGAGGAGAGAGGGGTAAAAAAAAAAAAAAAAAAAAAAATTTAGATAAGTATAAATGCTATTGTTGGCACTTCAACAGTGAGGACTTTTTATTTAGGCAGAAGCAAGTGAGAAAAGTGATGAGCAACACATAGGATGAGCCCAGTAGGGACCTGGACCAGAGTGAAGTACTAAGGGAGACAAGACAAACAAGCAGATATACAATGAAGAATGACTGTACCCCTGGTATCCAGAGCTGAGGAAGGGCTTGGGCAGCCCAGTGGGTAACAAGAAGTATGCATGAGCTAGTCATGTAGCCCTGTCGTTCCAAAGCAAGCTGTAGCCAAAGACACAATGCCAAAGGAAATACTCTGGAAAGCCCAAAGTGCAGAAGGTATTATTACAATACTGCAGTATGTGGACAGGTAGATGCATAGGCTGTTGCGACTAGGAGGTGATCCTCCCACTGTACTCTGTGTCCTCAGCCAGATAAGGGCTGCAAAGCAAAACTTGGGAGACAAGATGAAAGGAAATGAGATTGTTCAGCTTGAGGAAGAGAATGCTAAGTGTTTTTCCATGCTAGTCTTGGAGTCCACAACGCAGATGACACTAATGCGTGTTTTATCTCTGTTAAGGGCAGAAGGAGAGTAAATGAATTTAAATGCAGTATGAAGTACTTAGGTTAAGCAAAGGAAGAATGTATTGAAAAGATGACATTTATTGAAAAGGATCCTTAAGGAACAGACAGTAGCTCTCCTTCTTTGGAGGTCTTAAAACAGAATAAATGTGCTTATGGTCCAGTGGTTTTCCAAAATCAAGTTTTTTGGAATCTATGTTTGTTTATACAGTATTGCAGATGAGAGATGTTCTTGCTTACTTTTACAAAACTGTACTTTGGTGCAGCCAGTGGACTTACAGCACAGAAGAAGTTACCTCCATGGTGACTGCTCACCGCCATTTTGATCCCTATGACCAAAGATGCTTTCACATGGAGAAACCAACTGGTTCCTGCTCACAGAAAGTGCTAGAGGTGAGGGACTTATTTTCTAGGGGATTGCATTATGTGTCACTGTTAGAAAGCCCCTTTGGTCCTTTCAAACTGTAGGTTCTTGAGAAAAATAATCAAAGAGGAGATGCACAAGCAGAAGAAAAGATTGTCATTGAGCATATAAAAGGTGTCGAGTATATAGGAAAGAATCAAACAGGAGAAAGAAACAAAAAGCACAAAGTCTCAGAAATCCAGGGAGAAAGAAGAAACAGAGATTCTGAGCTGGCTAAAAGAATATTAGTAACCCCCAGGGAACCCCGGTTGTAACGATAATGACTTTACAGTGAGCAATCAAACTTGAGACTAGGCATGGCAACTCAAACTGGGAAAAGCTAGTTCAGAAAGCTAAATCTTCAGAGCTTTCATGGAATAAAAGAAGGGCATTGTTGGATGAGTAGGACTGGAGAACTGTCAAGAATCAGGGGGATCTATCTCTCGCTGATAAAGGGGTGCAATTCCTACACTGATATTTGCAATTGCAGATGTTACTTACAGATATAGCGCAGCCAGAAGAGCAGTGATTGGAACCAGACTGGTTGGGTTCAATACTGACTTACACCTATAGCTATATGACCTTGGCAGGCGATTTAACCTTGCTGTGTTCAATTTCCTCATCTGTAAAGTGGGCATAACAATAAGAGCAATGTTGAGAGGATTACATGTGTCAATCTCTGTGTAGCTCTTGGAATAGTGTCGGGCACATCACAACCTCTTACTAGTGTTTACTGTTACTACTTTATTAATGTTGTTGCTATGAGCGACAAGAAATTTGTAATTAGTTGGATGCAGCTGAAGTGAGTACCTTTCAATTTCAGTTAAAACCTTTTCTGTATAGTATCTTACATTATTTCCTTAGAAGATTTCTGTTTATTAACCTGTCCAAGCTTAACTACATCCAGAATATATTCCCCAAGCCAGTAAAAGGACAGGAATACACGAATACGTCTATCTGCCCAGAACTGACACTGCCTACATTGAATACATCCAGAGTAGGAATGAAACTTGTTTTTAGAATAGAGTCACTGGCTAAATGTCACTGGCACATTACCCATCCATAGCATGCTTCTCTTGCTGTAATGTTTGTTCAGCTTGCTGATGAGAACTGTAGCCAAATTATCTCGGAGGCTTTAGAGCAAATGGAAGTTATAAAAATCAAGCTGAAGTCTGCCTATGCAAGTGAAAAAAAAAATCACCTCCAGTGTTATAATAATAAATAATCAAGCTGCTTGTTTATCCTTTTTGCCCTAGAGGAGGAAAGTCTTTCAGAACACATGTCTGAAGTCAAGTGTGAAGATAGTATCTAGAGATACTTGATCTGCTAATTCTCTGTGTTATTTTTTGTGTGTCTGTGAAGTTATATTTTATTTTAATTTTTTATAGAATTATAGTTGACATACACTATTATATTAGCTTCAGGTGTGCAACATAGTGATTTAATGCTTTTTTTTTTTTTTTGGTAAAATAGTAATTTTTTCTTTTCTTAATTTTATTTTATTAAATTTATTGGGGTGACAATTGTTAGTAAAATTACATAGATTTCAGGTGTACAATTCTGTATTACATCATCTATAAATCCCATTGTGTGTTCATCACCCAGAGTCAGTTCTCCTTCCATCACCATATATTCGATCCCCCTTACCCTCATCTCCCACACCCCACCCATGATCACCACAGTAAGTCTAGTTATTTCCTGTCATCAAAGTTATTACAATATTATTGACAACATTCCATATACCGTACATTTAATTCTCTGTGATACTAAACTTTTGTTTGGAGGTGGTAGGGAGATGTTTCAGATTTCCCTTTCTGTGTGCTAAAAGTTAGGCTCACTGAAGGTCAGCATTGTGCACTGTCTGGTTGTTCCAGAGATGGTATATGAGAATCCCCCTAAGGGGACAGTGGTCATGGCAGGATTCCTGTGTATCCGAGTCAGTCCAGCAAGATCAAGTCTCCCTCCACCCCCTAAAACTTATTAGCTGAGTTCTTTGGAGGTAAAGGGCTATGAAAAACATAAAAATCAAAATGTCCATGCACACAATCGAGTTCCTCTGAAAGATGTAAATTAGAATTAAGCCCCTTGTTGTAAAGAGTTCTATTCTCACTGGCAAGGCTGGGGAGACCATAGGGAATTTGTGGGACTACCAGTCTTATACATCTCCCATTTCACATAGAATGCCATAAAATAAGAATTTCTTAAACATAAACCACCATAGCCAACCAACCAACCCATCAACGAACAGAAACCAGAAACACTTACAGTCAGGTCTAAAGCCATCACTTCTAGGTGTTCTCTTCACCAACAAACTACCGTTAAAAACAAAACAAAACAAAAAACTTTAGTGATCCAAATAAAATCTCTGTGAATTGCAAATAGAATCAAACATCATTAAAATATGTATTTAAAATGTGTTCTTTTCTCCTTGAGCAGGTGGGGCATGATCACAGCCCTCTAACTCATGCTTCTGCTACTGCGGCACCACCGCAGTGATTCTGGATAAAGGGGGGTGGAGTGAAGGGCACTGGCACCACGACCCAGCCAGCTGCTCCTGGAAACAGCTAGAGGCACAGCAAGGAGGGACTGAGCCACCGCAAAACACGTCCTCTTCCCTTTCCTCTCTCTCAGGCAAGCTGTCAAATCGGATATTTGTTCAGTGTGGTCAAACCGGCTATTTGTTCAGTGTGGTCAAACCATAACACTCCAGAGCAAAAGGTCGCTGGTTTGGGGTAGACTGCACTCTTTGAAAACAGCACCCTGTGTTAGCAGCCCTCTTGGACAGGTTTGAAAAGACAGAAACAATGATGATGTGATTGTCCTACTCACCTGGCCACCTTAATCATGTTGGGCTTGTATTTCTCTAAGCGACTGAGCAGCGCTTTCATGGTCCTCCCTGTTCCAACAACATCCTTTGCAAAGAGGACAGACAAATTCAACCAAATGCATTTGGGCAGCATAATAGATTTTTCATCCAGACAGGTAATTATATTCCTTATTAATAATGCATCGTAATTAGAATTGCCATTGAATTGGAGTGAAAGGAGGAGGCAGAGTTGGTTATATTTTTTAGACAGGTGCTTCCTTCTGGGCTTGGGAGAATATATTGGTATTTCCTCGAATCCTTGAGCTGTGTTAAAAGGCTAAATTCGGCCTTTGGAGAGCATGTGGGGCTCCTCATTGAGTACATTTGGACTCGTGCACGCATATTCAAGGACTAAATTTGGCCCCGAGGTTATGTAATACAATACAGGACGCATGAATTTTCATGGACATGGGATGTACATCTGAATACACTGAATGGATAAACACCTTCCCCTTGCCCTCCCCATTCAAGAGGGGACTCTAAGCCTGGGAAGTGAGATGTGTCTGGACGGCAGCTGGTGACAGCCCTTGAATTCTGAGGGTACGAGGCTGCAATAAGCTGAGGCTCATGTCCGCTGATGAGCTGCTGAGCAATTAGAGTAGAATGGGCAGCACAAATTTATTGTCCTTGGGACAGAAATCAGCTGTCAGGAGCTGATTGTCAGAACAAGAGGTCTGAATTTAACCAGGGTTGGGCAATTCATTTAGCTAGAGGGTCTACTTCACGGGTTATGTCTCAGCCAGAACTGCAGATACATATGGCACACACAGGCAATTGTGTAACAAAAGCTTGAAAACAGGCTCCCTTGAATTTTTGCCATCTGATAAGCCAGGTGTGCTCTTGAAGGAAACATGGACATTTGCTATATTAGTCCACTGCTGCCATAAAGTCTGTTTTTTTGTCCTCCCTTCCTCCTTCTCCCGCTCCCTGTTCCCTCCCTTTTGTTCTTTCTTTTTTAAAAACACAAAAAACAATTAAATTAAATCATAGCTTTCCTTTGGAATGCCATTCTAAAATTGACTGTATTTTTTATTTGGATGCTGAAGGTAGAAATGATCAAAGTCATTAGAGGTTATTAGCAAGAACACTCACTTAAAGGCGAAGAGAGTTCTAACCTTGGCTTTTCTATTAAATAAATTGGGTTCTCAGGGCTCGTTTCCTTTTCTTTAAAAATGTCTGATTCACAAATAGGCATAAGAACAAATTTAGACAGTGTGAAACTAGATATAAAAAATGACAAAGTACCACACAACTTGCAAAGCTTTTTTTCTTGGTTATTTCAAGTCCGAGATTCTAGCTGGCTCCTAGTCAACAAATCTGGACAGCCAATAGGAATCCAATAAATCCCTGGCCAATTCAATGACAAGTTCTATATTTTAAAACTCACCATTAGATTCTTTCAACTTTCAAATATGGATTAGGAAAAGTCGGCTTACCTCAACAATGAGGACATTCTGAAAAACAAACACCAGTTATTTAGAATATGATGCAAATCTGGCTCACAAGATAAACACACATTTTGCTTACAGTTAGAATTTCACAATTTGCTTAGCTGGACCGCCCCACTCTATCTAACCCAAATGCTTGGAGACAATCTCGGTGTTCCTGACTCATTTCTACGGTCTCTCTGGGATTACTTGGTGTTACAATATTAATATCTTTATTCGGGTTAGGAGCAGGCTTATCTTAGACTCTGTTACCTGTCTGAGGAACTACTCATAAAGTGACCCCACCTCCACAATTCTTGCCAGTGCCCCACCCCGCATTCTTTGAGATACAAAGCTTACTATGCCTTTTACCAGGGAAGCAAAGCTGACATAAACTGCATTGTTAATGGAGACAATGCACAGTAGAGGGATCCCATACTCAGCTGTGACAGAGCTAATCCTGAGTAGCCACCAAAATCACTGGGGATTCTGTACTTACTTTTGAATTTTCAACCCCGAGGAAGGGGGTGGGCTAGGGAGAGGGCTGTGAGGTGCCTGGTTTTTAATTTTAGTGACCTGGTGAGATTCATTGCTATGTACTCTCAATACATTCATCGACTTCTCCCCTAAGAACACTGATTATGTTTCATTTTAATTTCTTGTTTGATACCCGTCTTCCCCACTAGACTATAAAATCCATGAGGGTGGGAATCATGTTTGTTTAGCTTACTACGTATTCTCAGTCCCCAGCATAAATACCTGTAGATAGATGCTCCATAATTATTTGTTGAATGAAGGAATAATAACTGATTACACTTATTAATGAGTTAAAATCAACCAATTAAATGGATTAGTAGTTACATGTCAATACTGTCCCACCAAATTAAAATATGACTGTGTTAATATGCCATTCCAATTAACTAAATGGTGTGGATAGTTCCTCAGTGTAATGGTGCCTTTCTTTAGATGACCTTTCATTTATCCCTATGATTCATATAATACTTTAAAAAAATTACATTAAGGCTTGCACCTTAGGTATCTTACTTATATCTACTGCAAATGAGATTTAAGGAATAAAAATGTTAATCAACCAACCAAAAAGTCTGTTAAATTTGCACCATATTACTTTATGTGTCAAATGAATTCTGAGGTAGAATTCTTTCAGGAAGTGTTTTTCTCTCAGGTATGGTATTTTATTTCGTCATTAAATTCCCTGAAAATCTTAATTTTACCATTAAAATGTAAGATTATTTTGTCCACTTTTGAGGTAATTCATGCTCCCAGTATCCTCTCTACCCTAGGAATCACAATGACAGAGGACTCTCCTTGGTATTCTAACCAGATTTGCTATGATCTTAACCATGAACCCATAACATTTAGTTAGGATGCGCATTTCTGGTTTGACAGAGAGTGACCAACCATGCCTATTAACAAAAGAGAATACTGGGAAAATAATTGGTAAATTTAATCTCCTGGTTTAGGATCTCTTTTTGTTTCAGTCTGACAATGAAAAACCTTTCTAAACTGTTAGTCTGCATTTTTGCCTAATTAAGTGCACTGATTGTAATTAAATCTTTTTTTTTGAAAGTTCAGAACCTTGCAAAACAAAAGAGTCATCTTTGAGAAGATTATCTTCAACTATAAGATGAAGTGGTGGCTAAGAAGTGGGACACGGATGTGTACAAATCCAGATATATATTGTCAAAATTACTTAAACACACTTAAAAATCCACGTAATGCATACAAAAGTTAAAAATCAAATAGAAAAGTCTATTTTCTAAATGTTGATGTCTGTCTGTTTAAAGTATTTTACGATGTTTATGTACTTTAAAATAAAGGTCATCGCGATATTCTTTATTATGCATAGCTAAATATTGTCACATTTAATAAAATCACAATTTCTTTTTAAAAATATCTTTATTAAAAATACAGCTAACATACATTATTATATTAATTTCAGGGGTATACCATAGCTTTCAACATTTATATACCTGAAGAAGTGATCACCATGATAAGTCCAGCAACCATCTGACTACATACCATGCTATCATAATATTATTATTGACTATATTCCCGGTGTTGTGTATTACATTCACATGTTTTGTACATGGAAATTTGGACCTCTTACTCCCCCTCACCTTTTCCGCCCATTTTAATTTTTTCAATTACAGTGAACATTCAATATTATTTTATATTAATTTCCGGTGTACAGCAGAGTGGTTAGACATTTACATAATTTAAGAAAAGATTCCTCTGACTAGTCGAATACCCACCTGGCACTATACATAGTTACTGTCATATAATTGATTATATTCCTTATGCTATACCCTACATCCCAATAACTACTTTGTAACAACCAATTTATACTTCTTAATCCCTTCCCCTTTTTTCACCCTCACACACTACCTCCCATCCCACCCAGCTACCATCAAAATGTTCTCTGTATCTATGAGTTTGTTTCTGTTTTTTGTGTTTATTTTGTTCTTTAGATTCCACATATAAGCGAAATCACATTGCATCTGTCTTTCTCTGTCTTACACTCCACTCAGCACAATACTCTCCAGGTCCATCTATGCCACCACAGATGGCAACAACCCATTCTCTTCCATGGTCAAGCAATATTCCACTGTATATATAGGTATCATCTCCTCTTTATCCATTCATCCATTGACAGACTGCCTCTGCATCTTGGCCATTGTTAACAATGCAGCAATGAACATATGGATGCACAAGTCCCTTTGAAGTGGTGTTTTGGGTTTCTTCAGATAAATACCCAGAAGTGGGATTATCGGCTTCTTCTTTGTCTCTTCTTATAGCTTTTGTGTTAAGGTCTATTTTGTCTGGTATAAATATTACTATTCCAGCTTTTTTTTTTTAATTTCTGTTTTTATGAAATATCATCTTCCTTCCCTTTACTTTCCATCTGTGTGTGTCTTTTGATCTGAAGTGAGTCTGTTGTAGGCAGCATATGTAAAGGCCTTGCTTTCTTATTTTTTTTTAATTCAGCCCTCCTATGTCTTTTGAGTGGAGTATTTAATCCATTTACATTGAAAGTAATTGTTGATAGATAATGTAGCTATTGCCATTTTATTATTCAGAATTTTGATCTTTTTCCCTCCATCTTAAAAAAGTCCCTCTAACATTCCTTGTAACACTGGTTTGGTAGTGATGAAATCCTTTAAATTTATCTTGTCTGGAAAACTCCTTATCTGCCCTTTGGTTTTAAATGATAGCCTTGCTGGATAGAGTAATCTTGCTTCTAGATCCTTGCTTTTCATCATGTTGAATATTTCCTGCCACTCCCTTCTTGCCTGCAAAATTTCTGTTGAGAAATCAGCTGACAGTCTTATGGGAGCTCCCTTATAAATTACTAGTTGCCTTTCTCTTGCTGCTTTTAGGACTCTCTCTTTGTTTTTAACCTTTGCCATTCTAATTATGATGTGTCTTGGTGTTGGCCTCTTTGGGTTCATTTTTTGGGGGACTCTCTGCACTTCCTGGGCTTGCATGTCTATTTCCTTCTCCAGGTTAGGAAAGCTTTCAGTCATTATTTCCTCAAATTGGTTCTCAATCCCTTGCTTTCTCTCTTCTCCTTCTGGTACCCCTATGATGCGAATGTTGTTACACTTGATGTTGTCCCAGAGGTCTCTTAAACTATCCTCATATTTTTTTGGATTCTTTTTCTTTTTGCTATTCTGATTGGGTGTTTTCTGCTACTTTGTCTTCCAAATCGCTGATTTGATCCTTTGCTTCATCCAGTTTCTAGTGATTCCTTCTAATGCATTCTTCATTTCAGTTATTGTATTCTTCACTTCTGACTGGTTTTTTTAAAATGGTTCCTATGTCCTTTTTTTATGCTTGCTATCTCTTTGTTGAAGTTCTCACTAAGTTTCTTGAGCATCCTTATAACCATTGTTTTGAACTCTCTCTGGTAGGTTGCTTGCCTCCAGTTTGCTTAGTTTTTTTTCTGGAGTTTTCTCCTGTTCTTTCATATGGGACGTATTTCTTTGTTTCCTCATTTTGGCTGCCTCTCTGCGTTTGTTTCTATGTATTAGGTAGATCTGCTATGTCACCCATCAGGTGGCCATATGTCCTGTGGGGCCCTGGCACCATCTCCTCCAGGTGTTCCAGGAGTGTCCCTTGATTGGGCTTTGTGTGTCCGCCTAGTTGAGCCATGATTGCTATTGGCAGGTCAATGGGTGGGATTGACCCTCAGGGTGATTGGCTGTGAGGTTTAACCACGTCCACAGCTCATGAACTGTTGTGTGGGGGACTTACCCCACTGAGTGGGATTCACCCCAGTGGGCTCTGTTACCTGTTGAGATGACTCTTTGGGTGTGCTGCTTGTGCGGCTAATTGGGCAGTGCTCTGAAGCCAACCTCCAAGTGTGTTAGTTTTGGGGCCTCTTAGGAGGGGCTCTGGTGCAGGCCCAGGCAA
The DNA here is from genome assembly GCF_036562045.2 of Rhinolophus sinicus. NCBI lineage: Eukaryota > Metazoa > Chordata > Mammalia > Chiroptera > Rhinolophidae > Rhinolophus > Rhinolophus sinicus. Next base: position 96,594,118 of record NC_133752.1, read on the forward strand.
CTACCTGGTAGGAGCTACAAAGTGATCTGCAGTTGTTTGCTGCCTGTGCTAAACCTAGAGGCATATGGGTGAGGCCACGCTGTGAATTAAGGACGTCTGCCACCAGTACCAGGCCTAGGGTTGCTCCACAAAAAGCCAGGACACCCTTAGGCCTGCTGTCACCTGCTGGCTACCTTAAGATTCAGTCACTGATAGAGCTTCATGGCACACAAGTTGGGTGAGGTAGGGTCTCAGGGAGTCACTAGAGTGGGAAGACTTGTGGTTGCCAATTAATGTAGATTCTGGTATCAGTGTTGAGACTGGAGCTACTTGGAAAACATCTCAGAGAACATCGAGGCCAGTCATTGCCTGTGTGGGGCCCAAGGATTCCAATAGTTTACCAAGGAAGAGTGTACACATAGTGCGGGTGGGACTAGCTTCTCACCAAGAAAGTGCCTCCATTGATCCTCAAGTTGGTTGAGAGAAGGGGGTCGCAGTGAGTCAGCAGGGTGGAGCAGTGGAGCTCACCAGCCCAATCAGATTCAGCTTTGGCCTGTGGGTGTGGGCTCAACACAGGAAAGATGGCGTCTGCCTGTTGGCTGCATGGAAGGAAGCCCCCTCACAGGAAAAATGGCAACTGTCCTTCAGCCCTGGCCCCATAGCCACACACCTCAGTTTGCCCTCTCCGTATGCCTCTGACTCCCCCCGAGTCACTGTCCCTCTGCTGGAGCCCAGGATGAGTGTCTGAGAGTGAGTCTGTGTGCGGGCCCCTTAAGAGGATGCGTTTCCCCTAGGCTTCTGTCCCACTCAGACAGTAGGAATCCTGTTTTTCACAGCCAGATGTTGTTGGGGTTCCTCTTTCCAGCACCAGTCCTGCAGGCTGGGGAGCCTGATGTGGGGCTGAGGTCCCTCCCTCCTCCAGGCAGTAAGTTCCGTTAACCACCCTGATTCACAGCTGCCACATGGAGGTTTGGGCCAGCCTGTTTCCTGTCTCTGCCCCTCCTACCAGTCTCGACGTGGTTTCTTTTTTATATCCTTAGTTATAAAATTTCTGTTCAGCTAGACTTGAGATGATTCTTTAGGTTTATTGTTCTGTAATTTAATTGTACTTTTGATGTGTCCATGGAAGGAAGCAGGCACAGTGCTTATCTACTCCACCATCTTGGATTTCTGACAATTTCTAAATATGATATAAAACTTAGCACATATTTAAATTTCTCCAATTGTCCTTAAAATAGCCTTTGTAGCTGGTTTGTCCAATATAAGACCACACATTGGATTTTTAATTCTCTTTTAATTCATAATAGTCTCTTTTTCTGTGTTTCTGTTTCTCAATTTAATAATTTAAGACATTATCTATTTACTATATTATATAATAGATAAGGATTTAGTTCTTTTATACTATTCCACTTCCTTTCCCCATTGCCCAATGCAGTTACTTTGTTACAACTGTATCTTATACTGCTTACATCCCCCCCCCACTAAAGATAATATAATTACAGTGTACTATCATTATATTACCTTTTAGAGCTTGTTTATTCTTTTCTTAGAAGTCCTAATTGTTTTTCCTATCATCTTCCAGTGTGTTATTTTTTTTAGGCAAGCTCTTCTTTCTTGGAAGGATTAGTATGAGAAAAGTATTGGTTAAGTATAGTTTAACTGTATTTCTCAGTGGGTTTTGGAGTATTAAGAAATGGGTTGATAAGGTGCTGCAACTTATAGCTCCTTGCTGGAGCCCACTTGGTTTTGTGGCGGAGGCCACTGAGTCTCGGGGTGGGGTCCCTGTCCCCCTGCACTATGTGTCCCACACGGCGAGGCGCCCCTGCAGTGTTGCGCCTCCTCGGTGGGCTGAGCGTGTTGCTGCTGCTGCTGTGTCCACAGGCTGCGAGGAGTGACTGCAGCCTTCCCCCCCAAGGTGTACCGAATGCCCAGCCAGCTTTGGAAGGTTGTACTAGTTTTCCTGAACGAAGCACAGTAATGTACAAATGTAATAAGGGCTTTGTAAAAGTTCCTGGCAAGCCAGACACAGTGATCTGTTTTAAGGACAATGAGTGGTCACAGACTGCAGAATTCTGTAATCATAGCTGTGACGTTCCAACCAGGCTACTCTTTGCATCTCTCAAACAGCCTTATAAATAACAGAATTATTTCCCAGTGGGTTCCACTGTAGAGTATGAGTGCCATATGGGCTACAAAAGGGATCATTCTCTATCAGGAAAACTAACTTGCCTTCAGAATTTTATGTGGTCCAAACCAGATGAATTTTGTGGGGAAAAAAAAATCATGTCCGGATCCTGAAGAAATAATAAATGGTCATGTTAATATAACAACTGACATATTATTTGGCGCATCCCCCTTCTTCTCATGTAATACAGGGTACAAATAAGTTGGTAGAACTTCTAGTTAGTGTATTCTCGTGGGAAAAACTGTTGATTGGAGTGATCTATTGCCAGAATGCAAGGAAAGTTCTCAAATTTCCAAGGTCACACCAACTTCTCAGAAAGCTACCACAATAAAATAGTCCAGGTACCGAAGCCCTATCAACTCCTCAGAAGCCCATCACAGTAAATGCTCCTGTTACAAAAGCTATACCAACTCCTCAGAAAACCACCACAGTAAATATCCCAGTTACAGAAGCCCCGTCAGCTTCTCAGAAACCACCACAGTAAATATTCCAGCCAGAAAGCCTTCACTAATTCCTCAGAAACCCACCACTGTACATGTTGCAGCTACAGAAGCCTCAACAACTCCTCAGAAAACTATCACAGCAAATGCTTCAGCCACAATAGCCAAAACATCCCATGCATCAAATGTTTTAGTGACAGAGACCCACCAGCATCCCAGACTCTCATCATGGCAAACACTTCTGCTACACAAGTCACAGTAACACAAAAGTTCACTGCTGTACATGACCCAGTGACTAAGGGTCTCCACACAACACAAAGATTGACCTTTGCTCATATTATAGCAACACAGATTTGAGCCGTTCCCAGGGCAACCACGCCTTTTTTTTATGCAAGATCCACATCTTTTCATTCAGGAACCCTTCCGGCAGGGGTCGGCATCATTGCATCTGGACACGCCTTTACAACATTGACAGTTTTGCTATGATGCTAACAATCACTGGCTAGCTGACTTAGCCAAAGAGACAAGAAGAAAGCGTACACAAGTACACAGAATATTTCTAGTTCCTTATAAATTTCTGGAGGCGTGGACACAATATATGCAGTAGTGCTTTTTGTTTTGTATATAATCATTGTCTTTTAAGGTGCGTAGGAGTATCAGTGAAGTGAGGAGAAACGAATCTGTCCTGGAATCATATTCTCAACACTCCTAACCCTCTGGGAAATAGAACAACTCTCAAGACTGAGCGTGATTCCTTTCCTAAAAGTGTAGGAAAGTGTAGAGATTTGTTCATGCTTAAAAGGTGAGCCTGAAGAAAAGGAACAAGTAACTTTTTTCCACTAGATATGTAATGCTATTTTTACTTACAAAGGAAATAAAAATTAAAAACATTAATTAGATATTGAAAACAAACAAAAAAGATATGGTCTAGTCTTTTCTAAGCAAAATTGCCAAAGAGAGATGAACCACATCATAAAATAATCTTTGTTGACTCGAAGGCATTTTTATATTCTCTAATTCTATTAACATGAGTCCGAAAGTGTTGACAAAATATTTTAAATGAAAAACATGCTAATGACCCAGAGTGTTGAATTTCGTGGGTTAGTTGATGGCAATGGAGAAATATAGAAAGAAGGAATAATTCTTTCTTTGTCACACAAGCACAGACAATTAACTAGGACTTAGCCCCTTAATTGTAAGATGTGTTAGCTACAATTTTAATTTTGTTTTTAGGATAATCCTTTTTTTTTTTTTTTTTTTTTTTTTTGCAAAACAGTCCTGTAAAAGGGTGAAAGAATGGAAGGTGTCTTTTTATTAACTTAATGTCTTTAAAAGTATCCAGAGATACTATAATATTAACATAAGAAAATATTCTATATTTCTGAATTGATCCTAAATTATAAATCTTATTCTTTTGTAATATTGAGATTACTTATATTAATTTACATCCATGAACACACTGGTTTTACATGTATAACAAGAAAAGTTCAAGAAGATATGTAAAGAAAAATTTATTTTCCCTAAATGAAATAATTCATTACAAAAAAAAAAAAAAGAAAGAAAGAAATGGATTGATAATATCTGTAACAATACAAATAACTCTCTGAGTTACTTAAAAAGTAAAATTATTTGGTGGGCTCATGAATGATGGGCAGGGAATACTGGTACAGACAAACCGACTGCTATTAAAAGGGAACTGTAGAGAAATCTAGAGTTCTTTAATGAGTTATATAGAGTGGTCATTACATATAGACTTATTTTCCTTTACTTAACATCACACTATGTTTCCAAAGTTTTTCATTAGTAATATATGCCACTGTCTGGATTTTCAGTGGCCTAACTGTTGTGTGAAAAGCTTACCTCCAACAAAAGCAATGCCTTTAGTCCCTTTGGAAGCTTGACTCAGCCATGTGACACAAGAGGTAGCCTACGAGGAGAGAGAAAGCGACTACCTCAACTCGGAAGCATTTTTACTAGTGTCTAAAAGAACTAAGCTATTTACATTTTCATTCATGTACTAAGAATAACTCCACAAACTAAGGGACAAAGACTAAGTCATGTTTAAACAATCAATATATAACATGGAGACTGGTATATAGTAGTTGCTCAAGAAATGTCTGTGGAACAAATCAATAATTCTGACCTTATTTCTTTCATTTTCTCTAATTCATTATGCTTTTGATACATCCCCTCCACTTTTTCCTTAATGATGTACAACTCCTCCTTAATTGAGCTATAATTAACGTTTACTGCTTAAATTGCCGCAAAGAAATCTTCTAAAATTCCCATTTTTTTTTGAGTGGGCAGCTTTGGAAATTTCTTCAGAACACACTGTGCCTCCTAGACACTTCCAATCTGATAACTCTGATCACTGAATCTGAGCTGTCCGCCAGTTTCTGTCTTAGTCATCTCATCACACCTAGCTCACTTCCTCCCAGGAAGCCAGTAAAATCTGCAGCCTGGGGGCTGCAGGCAAAAATTCTATGGGGAATCTCTGAAGTGTGTTCTTCGTCTGCTATTGTACGATCCTAATCAAAGGTAATCACATCAAGCTTCCTAAAGAAAAAGGAAGGAAAGAAAGAAGGAAAGAATCACACAAATCTAAATGATTTTCTTCAACTCGTTATTCCTACTTTTAATCTTTTAAAACGCAAAGTGATTAGCACACCACAGTCTTATCCCCAGCAGTGCCCTTTTGTGGCTGTCACACCAAGCAGAGGGATGGCAGCAGTGAGGATAAGCTGATTGCGGATGCTGAGCATGAGTAGGAAGGAGTGTGAGTATAAAGCCCATGGAGAAAGGAATGTAGTTCAGCATTTCATTTTATGTGATAATTCACAAAATTGCCAGAATCGTCAGTTGGTGGGCATTTTCATGATTATTCTCAGCCTAGTCAGATGCAATAAAAAGGAATGAAAGAGCTAAGGCAGCCAAGGAGGGAATGTTGGCAGGTTCCGATGCTTCGTTCTGGCATTTGATTAGAAACTTATTGGGGGGCGGGGGCCACGTCTCCCGAAGTCTTGTACTTAACCTGCACATCTGTGTTTTCCCGTTGCCAGATTTGAGCTTGTTTCCATGCATTTGGTTTTATTTCACCCTTTCAGAGATTTCTCTTGAACATGAATAGAATCTTCTGGCTTTAATGGATATACATATGTTATGAAGTGCCAGGATTAAATCAACTTTGAAAAAAATCCGCCAGAGAGCATGGTGCACAGACAGCTTAAACGCACCGAGTAAAATGCTTTTAACATTGTGAGCAAAGAGAGGCCATTTAACTTCATCATTGAGGGCTCCCTTTATTCAATAGCAATGACCTATTTAGAACCATGACTCAACCAGCCTCCCATGTGAGCGTCTCTCCCTTTAAAAAAAAAAAAAAAGAAAGAAGAATAGAAAGAAAGAAAAAAGAGAGAAAGGAAGAAGGAAAGAGAGAAAAACAAAAAAGAAGCAAGGAAAGAGAAAGGTGCACGGGGGCTGTTTAGAGTCTCCCTTTTCCAAATGTTTTAACTTGCTCATCCTTAGAGGGTTTAAGAGTTACATAGGACAGTTATGGGGCTTATCATGCCTCCAACGTACAGCATGGAAAATTACACAGGTGAGCTGTTTTCCCACGTTTTAAAAAGTTCTTTTATAAACACATTTGAAAACATTCTTTCTAACCCTTCTACCTTCATTTAACCATTTAACTCTGTCGCTGCTCCTTGGAGAACTTATCCCTTCTCTTCTACTCCTGCTTTGCTCATGTAGTTCAAATACAAACTCATGCTGGCTCTCCCCACACCGCCTCCTAACTGGCTTCTCTACCTGAAGTCTCTCTGCCTCCTCTGTTAATCCTACCCTCCTGCCAGTTCATTTTCCCAAAACACAACTTTCATGGCTCCTCCTTGTTTTTCTGAGCAAGTTAAACTCTTTATTGGGACATCCAATGTATTCTACAGACCAAATCCAATTTACATGTTCAGTTTTTTAAATTATTATTTCCCTATTGCTGACGAATTTCCTTCAGTCACACTTATCCACTCCTGTCCCCTGGCTTTCCTATTCCCCTCCCTTCATTCCATGCTGCTCTTCCTCCCTCTTCTGTGTTATTCCCAGAACTGGTCCCAAAGAAAACTGCACCCTCCTCTAGATAAGACAATTACAGTCCCAAGGAGTCATTCCTTCTTGGATTTCTTTAAATTCAAGAAAGAGTCTCATTTGGAAAGACCCCTGGAGTGCTTCTCTGGGTACTGAGTACTTAAAAAGAGAACATATGTACAGTTCATGGCAGAAAAATAATATAATGGTGAATGTAACTTCAATGTAAATTCATTGATTGGGAAATGATGTGATGACTATATGAGAAGGGAGAGATTAGATGACGACCTACCACCCTTCCAATGCAGATATTCATCCAATGCAGACATTTATTTGCAGTTTCAGACTTTCTTCTACAGCCATTAGAAAAGCACCCACTAATTGTTGGCTGCTTTTTCCTTTTAAGTCTTTTCCCAGCTGGTGTATGGTCTGCATGATTGAAAGATTCTGAAACTTATTTTTAAAGTTCTCTTAACTCTTAATGGTTAGCCTTTCTCTGACAGGCTAAAGAAGGGGCAAGCAGGGCAGGCCATTTGATTCCTTTCTTTGTTTAAGGAAAAAGAAATTCCAAAAGTTAAGCCTTTTTTTTTTTTTTTTTACACTCCTTCACCCTCAGCTATGTAGCATTCACCAACTCTTTCCCCCTTGAATTTCTTGCAACACTAAATCCCTTCTTCCACAAAGAGCATGCTCCCTTCTCTCCATTCAACACCTTTCTCCTCCAACTCTAAACAAAACCAGCTGGTGGAGGTGTCCTTTGTTGTGACCAGGGGGCTTCTATTTATGCCTTCCTTCCACCATGTCTTCCCTTTCCCAAACTGAGTGGAAAATGGCTTTCTGATTTCCACCTAAGATTAAGAGGAACCTGCGCAGACTCAGTCACCAAACACTTCTTGTGACCTGCCATGCATGAGGCACTGAGCACCATGCTGGAGACAGGATGGTGAATGAGACAGACGTGGTCCTGTCTGCGTCACACTGATACTTGGGGGGTGGGTGGGGAATAGGCCAATAAAACATTAGCCCCAAAGTACACACTGCAAATTGTGGAAAGGGCTCCAACGGAAACAGGGTACTGATATAGAGAGTAGTGGGGAATGGGGGGAGTATAGAGCGGGAGAGCATTTGCTCATTTTGGACAGAAAGTCAGGGAATGCCTCCCTTATACAGGGAGACCTGAGGAATCGTTGGGAAATGGATTCCAGGTACAGGCCACAGTTTGTCCAAGGTCCTGGCAGGAAGGAGCTTAGCCAGTGTGGTCATGGAGGAGAGGGTGGTGTATGATGCTGCTGGGAGAGAGGCAGGGCCAGATAACACAGGCCTTACAGGCTGTGAGAAGGAGTCTGGCTTCTAATCTCAGAACACTAGGAGTGGGGTTGTCAGGTAAAATACTGAACACCCAGTTAAAATTGAATTTCAGATAAATAACAATTAACCTTTTAATGTAAGTATGTTCCAAATATTGCATGAAACATAATTATACTAAAAATTTATTCATTGTTTATTTGAAATTCAAATTTAACTTGGCATCCTGTTTTTCGTTGGTTCTTTTGTTGTGAAATCTGACAAGCTAGTTGAGAGGCCACTGAAAGGTTTTCAGTAGGCTAGTGATGTGATCCAATTCGTATTTGAAGAAGATCCCTCTGGCTGCTTTGTGGAGAATGCTTTGGAGGGTGGCAAAGGTTAAGTGCAGGCAGAAGGTCAGGGAGACTTGTGAGGCCATATCATAGCAACCCAGAGAAGGTACAGTGGTGGCCTCTCCCTAGAAGACCAGTGCTTCTCAAACCTTAATGTTCATAGGAATCATCTAGGGATCTTGTTAAAGGAAGACTTAATTCAGAAGATCTGGGATGGGATCTGAGATACTACATTTCTAACACATTTCCAGGGGGTACTGACCGTCCTGGTTCCCAGACCAAACATCCGCAAACTATAGCTCATCAGCCAAATCTGGCCCGCTGCCTATTTCTGTAAATAAAGTTTTACTGAAACATACCACTTGTTGCCATATTATCTATGGCTGTTTTCATGCCATGATGGCAGAATCAAGTAGTTGCAACTAGCCCACAAAATCTAAAAGACTTACTACTCTGTCCTTACCTGGAAAGTCTGCTGATCCCTGCCCTAGACAATACTTTGAGTAGCAAAGGGTCTAGACTTGGGTGATTACCAAGGACATGGGTCAAAGTGGGCAGATTCAAGATATATTTGAAGGCAGAGAGTGTGGTTTACACTGGCATATTCAGCATTCCCTTATGATGTGAGCCTACACACCTTGAACTGCAGGATTTTAACCTTAAGCTGTTGTGACAGAGAACCTGGCGAATCTATGTTGATGCATCTTAGAAATATTAACCCAGTGCATTCAAAGCCCAAGAGGTTCTACTTGGCATGCATTGAAACACATACAGAAATGCATCTACACATACAGGGAGGGTGTAAATATACCACAAAACAGCACCTGGTAATTTGGAAGACTCATTTGTCATGTGAGCAGAAGTTGAAGCTGACTCCTGCTTGCTCTTACTGCTGGCTGGTTTTCCATCTCTCCTACCTGAACGTCCATGAGCTCTACTTTCTCATGGGTGGGGGTCTTTGCAGTAATTATAGGCGGAGATACTGAGCCACAGCACTTTCACCCCTTCTGCTCACTCCATCCCCAGTAAGAAACTACTTTTTCCTCAGCCTCCTCTCTATCTCTTAAAGGAAGGGACTAGCCAGTTCTCATCCTAGAGGGAAATCACTCTAAAAGGAAATAGAAGATGATGTTAGAAGGAAGGAGAGAAGGACCACAAGTCTGTGTGCAAGGTTTTTCTTGGAGGCATTCATTTGAGATTCTTAGAGTTGCCAGTTTGACAGACTCCATAGTAAAAGCACAAGGTGTGATATTTCTCTTGTGTAATAAACCTGTAAGGCAATGTCATACAACAAAGTACTAAAACGACTTATCATGTTAACTAGACTTATTGTGGTGATCACTTCGCCATATATACAACTATTGAATCTTTATTTTGTACATCTGAAACTAATACAATGTTATATGTCAATTTTACCTCAATTTAAAATGTGCATTAACTTAGCATACAGTTGCTATTCATAAACCTATCTACCTGATCTTTCATCTCAGATCTTAAGAGGAAAAAAGCACAGTAATAATGTTAGCTTGGTATAATGACGTAACAAATTATGTTTATCTCATCTTTCCCTAAATGAAAGGAATCCTTCAATATTTTGCACATTTTACTTCATAGTGAACTAACATCTGCATACAAAAATTACATAAAACAGAGTTTAATATTGAGCCATGCTCAGTATCACTTGCTAGCTTTTGATCTTCAGGAATACTGATGATATAAGAGGCTGCAACCTGGCTTTACCTATGATGTTTACTTCCCCAAGTGATACAAATGTAATATTTAAGTTGGGTGATCTGATATCACACACATAAGTTAACGTGTTACTATAAACATACACATACATACATTTGTAATTATAGAGATACTGAACTTATATGTGCCAATTTTCAAATACTGATAAAATTATACATTTCATAAAGATAAAGATAAGTTAAAAGATAAAAAAATAAATTAAATGACTTATTTAAATACCACTCCAAGAGTGTTAAAAAGTTATGATTCTCTGGAAATTGCTTTGAGTATTTTAGCATTCTAGGATGTTATTTTATACACTGTAATAGCAACATCAAATGGTGGGCTAGTGAAACATTAACATCAAGTTAATTCCAATTTCTATGGAACATAATCTACTACTAGATAGCAATCTAACACTTGAATGCAACTATGCTGTCTTCGGAGTACAGGGAAGTGAGCTATTTTGCAGGTAGAGTCTTTGTGGTGTGGGAGTATCCCTAATGTTATTATTCATCTTTTTATTAAATGTAGTTGCTATTCCTTTTCACCATCCAGGCATTGCGTAACAATAACAACCACAAATATGAGAGATTGAGCTTGTGTAACAGACTGAGCCATTTTACTTAAGAGAGCTGAAGTTGTTCAGGGATAATGAATACAAGATATGTCAGTAGAGCTGAACAAAAACAGATTCTGTGTTGTTTTCATTCACAGCAAAAATTGCATTTCAGGTCACATTTCCACAAAGACCATCTGCTTTATGAAACAACTCTTCTTTCCGAAGTATGTATTTATGTCTGAATCCAAACAATTTTTTCACTTGATTATTAAGCACTGGCATGTTTAAAACTCCATTTTAAAACTGGCGGTGTATGCAGCATGATCTAACGGGTTACATTCTTTTTAATGAGGTGGAAAAAGGCAGAGGGCTGAAAAATGTGCTGTCTCGAAGTCCTTTTTATTCTAACCCCAAATTTTGTACATTTCAACAAACCTGTTTAAATGTGTTACTGAAGGGCCTGGGTGAAGGCATAGATGAGAGACATAAAGCAGACAAGTAAAGGGAAAAGCTTTCTTTTCAGGAGGTACCTGAAAGGGTGAGCAGAAAAGAAAGAACAGGAGTGCCAGTGGGGTTTTGTAATACGAGGTTGTCTGAAATGAGATTGGAAGGAAGCTGGAAGACGAAAGATTTGGTCTGCATCACATCCTGGAAGCACTGTAAAAGGAGTGTTTTATAAAGGAGAAACCACTAACAGGACTCACACATCCACTTGCATGAATTAGCAAACCCGGGACAGTGTCTGAACTGTATTGCAAGAGCTGACCTGAAATGAAGGTCACTGATTTCCCCACGACATCAGACATCAGTGTGAACCGAGCAGAGTTCCATTTACAAACCTTTCCAGCCAGTGTTGAAAGATCGTTGCCTCCAATTATCTGCATCTCGCCCATGGACTGGTCATTCTGAAAACAGAGAAGCCAGTATTTTACTGTACAAGAAAAACTGTAGAGCACATGTTCCCATCTACCCAGCCAGGGGCTAGATTGCATCTTACAAATAAAGCACAAATAGCTAATACAGGTTCATGGTTGCCTATGGTTACCAAGAGCCACTCTCCTTCTTGCTCTGGTGCTTGAGACAAAGCATTCTAATGGCTGGGGTGAGAGACTGTGGACAGCGGATGGAAGGAGTGGAGAGAGAACAAACACGCCTAATTTTGGAACAAAAAACTCTGATGGGTGCCTGAACCCCTCCTGAGCAGACAGAATTAGAGAAGACAGTCATACTCCTGGACTCCCTGAGGGAGAGAGGGCTACGGGAGCCCCAGGAGGAGGCCAAGTGCTGGTCAGCTGCACCAACATGCCCCAGTCACAGCTCTGCAGTGAGGAACTGTGGTTCTCAAAGATGTTAGAAGCCTCCCCTACGCCCTACCAGGGCAGGTCCTCACCTGACGTCAAGGGCAATTCTAACAGGATCAAGGATGACTGCATTTAGACCTTCAGACACGAATGATGAAGCCTCAGGAACTTTCTGCAGTTCCAGGAATATGAGACCCAGAACCCTGTTTAGGAGACTTCACTCAAATCCCATTAGAGGTTATAAGCATCCATTTCCATAGTTTTTATGTACGGTACATTATCCTGTCCTAATTAAATCATGCACATGCGCATGTGGACACATACACACACACCCCTACACACACACACCCCTACACACACACACCCCACACACACACACACATCCTACACACACACACCTACACACACACACCCCTACACACACACACACCCTACACACACACCGCCCTACACACATCCCCTACACACACCCTACACACACACACACAACTACACACATACACACCCCTACACACACAAACACAAAATAAAATGTAGATCGTTACTTAGTGAATGGCACCATAGAATAACATGGAGGCAAAACAGGAAACAAAGCAGGCAAGTTGTTTTCTAGCCTCATTACAGAGATGCATTCAAGGAACTGAAGCAGATATCCTACAGGCATTCGGCTTGTGATCAAGCAAGACTGCTGTAATGTTGCAACTCCTTGATGCAAACGATAACCTAAGGGAGAAGATGACAATCTCGGCACTATGTGTATGACGTGTGGAACCAGGAAACATCTTCAGTTACTGCTGTGGACAGCTGTTGCTTTTGCCAGTTCAGCGCTTTCTTCCCTTATTCTGGCAAGAAGCCCTGCCTCTTTCTGGGTGGAGTTTATTCCACACAGATCAGGTGGGGTCAGGCCTTACCCACGTAAACCAGCTATGCCTGAAGCTGTACCCAGCCTTGGACCTTCCAGCTATGTAAGCCACTTTATTCTCTTAGAAATTTTCTTGGGTTGGCTTGAGTTGAATTCTCTCACTTGAAACTAGGAGTCTTGATCTAGACATAGAGTTACTTTGTCATAGAATGGTCATCTGGGAAGGGGGAAAAAAGCCCCAAAGCCAATAAACAGGTTTACCAATGAAGCAGCTTTTGACTTTTTACCTTATTGCTTAAGAAGGAAAAAAAATGACCTTATAATGTTTTTACATCCACTTGGTAAAGCATTTACTCCTTACTGCAAAGGAGTGGACAGAATGCTTAAAAGTGGCCCAGTACATTAGATAAAACCAATAATTTTCTTCTTACGGGAACTGATCTCATAAGGAAAAAAAAAAAATCAAAGAATATCCAGAATTCCCTGATGTTTTGCTGTTTTTTGTATAGGCATATATAATCAGATATTAACAAGCAGGTATGTCAGTAGGTTAAAAACTTGTCAAAAATGTCAAAGGAAAAAATTTTCTTGTCACTTCCAGAAGTGCCGATATACAGGAGTTAACATAGAAGTTAACACAGGGAGAATTTCTGCATATTAGACTCAAATATGTTAACAGCAACAGGAAAAATAAAATTTCAGTACCTCCAGAGGACTGAAGTATGCAGAATTGGATACAACTATTAAACCACAAAGTTTAATGTAAAAAACGAGATTTGTACTCTGCCAGATCAGAGTATATTTCACAATTCTATTATCATTTCCTTTCTATTGATTAAAAACAAAAAACACAATACATCAGAAAGCTAAATAATGTGCTAGTCACACAGTAGTGTATTGCCAACCAAGTCATATTTCAGAAGGTCTTACTTAGTCCAAGTTTATAACATGTTTTTAATATTAGATTTGTCCTTAATTCATCTGGAACTTATATTTTCCAAGTGTGTATAAGTCTATTGTCCCAATACCATTTATTGAATTCTTATTTTTCCCTACTGGTTTGAAATGTCATTTTTATTGTATCTTTCATTCTCATACGTGAGGGTCCGATTTCTATATTCTTGTTTCCTTAAGCTAACATGTATATTTCAGCATCCAAACCATACTGTTAAATTACCGTAACATTTTACTATGTTTTAGTATCTGGTAGAGCAAGTCCCACTGTTCTGTTCTTTTTCAAATTGTCTTGGCTACTTTTGTGCATTTATTTGCCTGTCTGGTATGTTGTTATGAAGAGCAAATAAATTGATACATATAGAACATTTAGATAGAACAGAGCCTGGAACATGGCAAGCACTCACTAAATGCTAGTTGTAATTAATTTCCTTCCCTCTGTTCCTCCCTCCTTCTCTCCCTTCCTCCCTTCCTTCCTTCCTCCCTTCCTCCCTCCCTCTCTCCCTTACTTCCCAGGAAGGTCACTCCTCAGGCTTTCCTGGTACAGTGGAGTCTAGAGCTTCCCCGGTTTAATGACTCCAGAGAATAAGCCTTTGTCTCTTGCCTGGATACAGAAGGGAACTTACAGGTCTAACTTCTCCATTCACATGCTTCCCACTGCTTTCAGCTCATTCCTCCCTCACCCCATCTTCTAAGAACCTGGTGACACTGAGCCTTTCAGGAATTCTGGCACATGAATGCTCTACTTCTCATTGACATTTCTCTCCACAGGCTTTCAGATTTTCACTTTCTCTATTCAGCTGAGTCAGTGCCCTTCCTTAATCAGTTTTGCTTCCTAAAAAACAATGCCATCTCTTACCCACAGAAGTCGTTTCCCCATCCTCTTTGTCCGTGTGTGTGTGTGTGTGTGTGTGTGTGTATGCACCTTACTTATTTTTTTTTTTTCACCATAGTTTCTGTGAGATTTCAGGAGGGAATAGAGTTAATTATATGCATTCAATTCACTATGTTCAACCATGATATTTTTCTAATGGTTCAGAAACATCCTTCTATTCCTAGAACTGATATATTTTTTGTTAAACATCATTGGTTTTGATTTCATAATATTTATTTGGGATTGTTCATCTTATCTTCATAAGTAAGGTTGGCCTATAGTTTTTTCAAAATGATACTAGCCTCATATAATGAGTTGGGTGGTTCTTTTTTTTTTCTGTGCTCTAGAAGAGTTTGCACATGAATAGATATATCTGTTCTGCTATAGTTCGGTAGCGCTCAGAATAGGTATTATTTAATACCCAATTTATAGATGAGGATCTTGAGGCAGTAAGAGTTGAAGTAACTTGTCGAAAGAGGGCAAGTAAGTGACAAAATAGGAAGTGAAGGAATGCAGTTCAGTCCTAGAATTGCCTGGTACCATACTATTCTGGTGGAACACCCATCACCCAATATTCCTAGAAGAAAGAAGCGCATAGTACATCTTGATAGTAACACGCAGAAGGAGTGGGTCCTGGTTGTACTAATGAAGTAAATACATGAGCTGAAATGTCTCTGAGAAATCAAAATCTTGGTAGAAATGTTGGATTTGTTTAAGTAGCAAAGGAAATCTCTGACATTGAGTCTAGCCATCCTTTGGAATATTTTGGAAATTATATTACCTTAGATGACCTGATCACCAGGTATAAAAAGAGAGCATGCCAAATAGCCCAGCAATGGCGATTCCTCACCCAGAGAATGTGGACTGCTTAGATAATGTTTAGAAGAAAATATAAATGAGGAAGAATAAATATCCTGAATTCCTGTCCCTTTGAGGAAACAGAAGGGGGAAAATCAAGAAAACAAATAAACAAAGAACCACTCTCAGCTATTTATCTCCAAAGTCAGAGAGACTTATTTGAAAATCTATACATGCAAAAGCTTTCTCAATATTCTCAGTCCCCACAGAAGCCTTAACTTTGCTTCACTGCCAAATTTCAGCCTAATCCTTCCTCTCAGCTATTTCTGCGCTTAATAAGGTTGTCTAGACTATATAAAATGGATAGAAATGCAAAACCAAACCAAAACCAGTTAGTTATAAGAAGTTTTAATGATCAAACTAGAGAGCTTATAATGAAAATTTCAGTAGTTTCAAACTACTGAAAAAAAATTTTTTTTAACTCTAACATTTGACACCAAGTCAGATTATGAGAACAGGTAAATTGCTATAGTTTGGTAGCGCTCAGAATAGGTATTCTCCAGAATACTTTTCTCCAGGTATTCTCCAGTTTTCTTTTCAACCAATGGTTGGTGTAGGACATGACACTGAACTGGGTGCCTTAGTCCTTTAAGCTGTCTGGGGCTAAAGTGGAGGGCACAGTGCAGTCAGAGCTGGTGTGGCTTCTGGGCTTCAACCAGACCAGCTCCACTTGTCCCTGTCATATTGAATGGGTTCAAAGTAAGATGGTGGGGGCAAAACAAATGTTTGAAAACTATCATGTTGTCTGCCCTTAAAATTGACTTACTTTCTTTTTGTTTTCCTGTTCATTGAAATATCCATTTCCTTCTGAGACTGTTTTTGTTTAGAGACTCATTCTTTCAACCAATGTGGGGTGAGTTGTGAGAAAGAATACAGAGCTAAGTGAACAGGCAGCGGGTGTCCCCTGCACTCTGGGACCAGACTGCGGGCTTCCCATCACAGCTCCAGCTTCCACCGGTTGTAGGACTTTGAGAAAGTCACTCCACCTCTCTGTGCTTCAGTGTCCCTATCTATGAAGAAAGTATATTAATATTTCCTATTTACAGGATTATTGGGAGAACTGAAAGGATTAATATGCATTAAGCACTTAGAAAAGTGCCTGCCATATAATAATAAACAGTCATAAACTAGGCACTGTCTTCTCACCATCTACATCTAAGAACGATGATTATATGTACTTGAGTTTCTTCACATTGGCTTTGTGATGTATCTTTGTTCAGCTCTTAACTTAGCACATTGCAATAATACATGTATGCCACGTGCTCTGTGGTTAGGGGTTCCTGAAGCTGACCACTACCCTTGAGGCATGTGGCTAAGAAGGACTCATGTCTTTCCATTGCCATTCTGTATCATGGTGAGAGCCCTGGTTAAAAATGACCTTGTTTGTGTGTTCCTTTGGGATTCCTCAGTGACCCCCCCAGTTCCCATGCTATGGTGTCTGGAGCTTTAAAGTGGACCATTTGGTGGGCATAATTTCCATCATCCCCTTTTCCCTCAATAGACAGAAGCCACCTGGAGATCATGCTCTGATCTACTTTGGAATCTATCATCTCTTATCAGATCCCTGATGGCTAGTCTACAGAGCCATTTATAGTCCAACTGCTTCATAAGACGGCAACAGTTGATCTGTGGTAGAAGATGAGAATGGATGGCTGGGTTCCTTCATATTTTTCCAGGCCTGGCTGCATTTTTACCGTAGGGATCATGAGATACCCCAACTATTTCCTACAAATCCACCATTTTAGCTTAGGGTAATTTAAAATAGACTTACACTACTTGTATACAAAAGAAACTTGACTAAGATATCATGCTGTTAGGTTGGTGCAAAAGTAATTGCGGTTTAAAAGGTTAAAAATAATTGCAAGAACCGCAATTACTTTTGCATCAACCTAATAATTTACAGGAAAAGTCAGTATTTACAAATTTTGGTAAATATTACTAATGACAAATCTCACTATTTTGTCAATGAATAATGCACTGCACTGAGACCCTAGGAGTTCCCGGCATACAACACTCTGCTTTATCCTCCATGTCTTAGCTCGTGGTAGTTCGTGCCTCACCTCTCCATCTTCCCTCACAAGGGTAATTTTTACTGTTTCTTCAAGACTCACTTCAGGCATCACCTCTTTTAGGAAGTTTTCCTGGAGTCCCCTGGACTTCATCTGTGTCCCAATAACACTCTATACATATCTGCATGTTAACAGACCACGTCCAACTGGAACTTTCTGTGAATGTAGCAGTTGCCAATAGAGTGAGAACTCCTTCAATGTAGCAGCCTTATTTTCACCCTAACTATGCGCTCAGTAGTTGGCACATTTTGGCACCCAATGTTTGTTGAGCTATCAGATGTTGAAGCATTTGAGTACATGGGTTAGCTATATTTTTAATACTTTTTCCCCTACCCACTTTAGACACTAATTGTTCTCAGGCAGCATTTAGTTTTTTTCTTGCTTTAAGTTCTTTCTCTGGCTGTCTAGCATCCTAAAAGAGCTTACTGCCCAAAGGGAGACAGAGAAAAAAACAACAAACACATATGAAAGAATATCTGTAAAGCTCAATTGAGAGGGACATAAATAAAGCTAACCTGAGTACCTCGGAAGACAGAAAAATATAAACTTTCCTGTGTTAAGTCTGAGTGAGTCCCACCCAAACTGTATTTCTTTATTCTCATGACTATTATTTTATTATCTCAGTTTCCAAACAGCCTCCTCAATATTTTTAAATGCTTAAATGCGATGTGAATTCTGAACACTAAAAGTGTGAAAATTTGCATTATTAAGATATTTTAATACCAGTAGTTCATTTCATGATTAGTAGAGGATACATTTTAAAATCAAATCAGTATTTTAACCAGGAAAAAATAAATAAATAAATAAACGTTGCACGCTCAATTTAGTCAATTCAAAGTGTACGTACCTTTTGCATTTCCTGAATTTGGTGTATCTAACTTTGCAAACATGATGTGACTTTATTCAAAGACAAAATGGCTTTCTGTTTCATGACAATGATTTATTACTCTATTGTGATTGGTATTCTACTCCACCCAGTCTCCAAGAGGGGTATTGGTTAGCTAAGAGTAATCTCCATCCAATAAGGAAAGGCTCTTTTCTTATGAGAAATAAAGGGATATGGGTCAGAAGAAGGACCACAATCATATAAAGAAGCTATAGGCTAGTAGGAATAATGCCGGGTCACCAAGAAAAAGGAAAAGGGAAGGGGAGAATGAAATAGACCTTTACTTCAATTTAGTTATAACACACCCCAGGAAAGAGGAAACTCAGTTTAAAAACAGATTCGGTGACTTTGCTTTACATGAACTGTTTGAAACCTTGAAGCAGGATATCCTTCTGTTTTGAACACTGGTATGGACTTGTTTTGGTTTAACTTATGTTTTTAAATTATGGATCAGAATGACCAACAAGCCGAACCTCCTGACACATCTGAATGACCCCAGAAGATGTTAGTACAATCTGTGTTTTAAAATGTGTACCACTATATCCCAGTGGTGACTATTTCTTGAAAGGCATTTTCTCCACACAATTTTTTCCCTTAAGTTATCCAGAGAAGATTTATAACTATAACAAAAAAACACAAACAAACAAAAAAACAAAACAAAACAAAAAAAAAACTAAGTAAAAATCATTGTTCAACAGTAATGAAATCTTATACCAGCTATCCAGAAACTGTTTTAAGATTGCCAGGGGATGAGAAGGTGAAGAGAAAGGGCCAAGGGAGGGAACTGGTGGCAGTTCTAGAACACATACCACTCTGGGGCATTACACTGGAACTATCTTCATCCCTACCCAATTGTACTCTAGGTCCTAAAAGTTTGACTATCTTGTGTCATGTCTCAGCTCAAAACGTTTCTGGACATGCCGAGGCCCTCAAAATAAAGTCCAGTTTTGTCATCACAACGGGCAGTGCCACCCTGAGAGCCAGGCAAGAGGGGCTCTGCATATCACAAATACTGAAACACAAACACATTTGCTTTGTTCTTTTTGGTCTTAAAACGAAGTTTTTTGCAAAGGTCTATACCAATTTGAACTAATAGGACTTATACAACAAAGACATGTGTGCTGAACAGGGCCTTGCCCCGTCTCCCCTCACAGGACCAAATTTGTGGTGGGGAGGGTGGTAATAGAGAAAAGCACAGCATTACCTTGGGATACCAAAGAGTGGCTGATATTTTTCAAGTTGGCTACCCTAAATCACCCAAGCAGGCGACTCAGAGACCAGAGTCCCCAGATAGCTGTGTTTCCTCCTGCCTCTGCTCAGAAGGCACAGTCTGCATTAGAAGGAGGCATCTGAGTTGAGTTGGAAGAAGAATACATGAAGGAGAAGAACCTAACTGCCCAGAGCCCTGAAGAGCTTAACCAGGTCCTGTGCGGGGTTCAGGCAGGCTCAGTCGCCACCCAGGAGCTGGTCCTGGGCCCAGAGTTTGCCCTGCCCTGCCCCGCAGACACATCGCCCTGCTCAGGCTTGCAGGCTGTAGGGATGAGCGCGGCTCCTTTAGTCTCCAGCTTAGCTGATCTGGGTAGAAACATGAGCAGGCCATGGACAAAGCGATACAGTTTTAAGGTGCAATATTTCAAACTAACTATTTAGTCATGTGGTTAGGGGATCTGCAGTCGTGCTCTTGCCCTGAGCCCCCTAAATATTAGAGGCAAGTCTGATGATAAGAACCATTTACTGAGCACTTACTAAGTGCCAGGCACGATGCTAAGCACATTATTTACATGGATCCTACCAAATCCTATGAGGCATGATCTAGCCACTGTGCTCCTGGGTATTTCCCCAAGGAGTTGAAAATGTATGTCCACATAAAAACCTGCACATGGATGTGTACAGCAGTTTCATTCGTAATTGCCAAAGCTTGGAAGCAACTGAGATGTCCTTCAGTAGGTGAGTGGATAAACAAACCGTGATACATCCAGACAATGGACTATTACTCAGTGTTAAAAAGACATGAGCTGTCAAGCCATGAATAGACAGGGAGGAACCTTAAATGTACATTACTAAGTGGAAGAAGTCAATCTGAAAAGGCTTCATACTGTCTGATCCCAACTGCATGATATTCTGGAAAAGGCAAAACTATGGAGACAGTAAAAAGATCAGTGGTTACAGGGAAGGGGGAAGAAGGGATGAATAAGTGGAGCACAGAGGATTTTTAGGGCAGTGACACTGGTCTTTCTGACACTATAATGACAGGTCCATGTCATAATACATTTGCCCAAACCCATAGAAGGTACAACACCAAGAGGGAGCCCTCATGTGAACTGTGGACTTTGGGTGAATATGATGTGTGAATGGAGGTTCATCCATTGTAACACATGTCCCACTCTGATGGGGGATGGTGATAATGGGGGAGCCGGTGGGTGTGTGGGGACAAGAGAGATATCAGAACTCTGAACCTTCCCCTCAATTTTGCTGTGAACCTAAAACTACTCTAAAAAATAACGTCCATTGAAAAAATCCTATTAGGTAACCAGTACTGTTATCACTCCAATTTAAGTAACTTTGCTCAAGGTTCCATAGCTGGAAAGTGACGGAGCTGAAGGTTGAGCAGAGATTAACCCTCTTTCTTGCTCCAAAGCCTCCACCTACCCACACGTCATACAACTTCTGTCCTGGGTCTGGCCAGACTTTATCTCCTCATGTGACGCACGACTATATTCCCTCCTCCCCAGTGCTTCACAATGGGCGCAGGAATCACCTGTGCAGACGATGAGCCTGTCTGGGATGGGGCCTGACAGCCTGCATTTCTAACAAGTTCCCAGGCGATGGGGATGGAGCAGGTTCCACACTCTGAGTCCCCAGGGTCTATGTCCCACCCACGCCAACCTGCTGGCTAAGTCCAGTGCGCACCCTGTATTTTATCACCTTTGTATCTTACAATGCTCCCTTCACCCAGAATGTCTTTCTGCCACATCTCTGCCTCTCAAAATCATAATCTTCCTTAGATACACAAATGAAGGTTGACTTTCATTGTCAATCATCACCGATGCTCACCTCCCACCCCATCACCATCAGCCAGAATTCATCTCTCCCACCAATGTGTTTCCTGTGCATTTAGCACCAAATGCATGCAGCACCTGCTTCTTCCCTATTATGCTGGCTATTCCTTGCTCAGTGTCTCTGCATCTGTTCATTTCTGCTATTTGGAAAGCAACTTGAGGATAGGGACTTTATATCATGCACCTTTTAGGTCCCCTGACACTGAGCTGGGCCTTGTACGCAGAAAGGAACAAGGTATGTTAAGGAAAGGGGCTCAGACCCCCTGCCCTGCCTTGCCTCTTCTTTAAGTTCCCAGATATTGGTCCCCTCTTCTATAAAATGAGGACAGTAAACCTACCCTTTAGGATTGTTGTGAGGTTTAAATTAAATGTCATATGTTAAATGCTTCGTCCTCAGTAGGCCCCTGATAAATACTTATCAAATTAGATTTTCCTCTTTTATTATCTGTATAAGGGAAGGCGGAGGACATGGGAGTGAATTAATGACAGAGCCAGGGGTAGCACCAGGTGTCTTAACTTTTATTTAAATAATTTTTCACTCTATCAAGCTCTACTTCACTTTACGTTGGTTATGTGAGTAACTCCAAGCCATTGAAGGAACTAAAATTAATCAGTATTTATTGAAGAAACCTAGAATTTTATTCCTTGGTTCACATTTTCTATGCAAATCACTGACTAAAATTCAAATAGAGTTTAGAAATAATAGGCACTGATGTATCCTTACGTCTTGGTAAAGTCAAATAACACAACATAATATATTTAATATACATCTATAATATAGTGGTATGTTCATGGTGGTATGTCTATGTAAGTCAAAACGACCAAATTTAAAAATAGGTAATAGTTTTCAGATTAAACATGATCATACAAGGAAAAACAAAAAACACAAAATGATTATGATCATGCATAGTAATTGCCTTAACCAATTACTCACCGAGACACCTTGGCAAACTCACCTGATTTGTCATTGACTTTACCTGGAAAATGGAGACACTACTAACTGCCTTACTTGCTTTTCATAGTTCATGTGAGGAGCAAACAAATTGCCAATATATGCGAACACTATGGAAAATACAGCAAAGTTTCTATGCAAAAAACTATTAGCAATATCTTTAGGCATAATACAGAGCTGTGGGTAAAAGCAATTTATGTAAAAGATACAGAAAGTGGAAGACTCGGGGAGGGCCAAATAGCAAATGTTTCATCTACTATTATTGTTTTTTAGATTCAGTCTTTGCTCAAACTTCTCCGGGTAGCTAATGAGACATGAGTAATATGTAAAGAGGTCAGAGAGTAGACTGCTTCTAGAGCCACCTTCCACTTTCCAGAATAAGATGGTTTATTTGATGTAGGCATGTTGATTGGCAGTGCAGGCTTGCAAATTCCTTCAGTATTAAGTCATGTCTTCAAAACTGGGTGGGGCGCTGGGTTATTATTTTTTTTTCTTTTCCTCTGGAGGCCTGGGCTTGGAAGTAGCTGAAGACTACATGTGAACAGAGTTGGGTGGTCTCGGGAAAATTCTGTGTAAACAGCATTGCTCATCTAAAAGTAACACAAAACACTGCACATCTGTCTGTCCATATTATACAAACAGAATCTGGACTCCATCAATGTGCCTGAGGAATAAATTATTCTCTAATAAATGTTTTTATAATCACAGTGGAAAGGAAGGTCCCGGACACCAAAGGAAATGAGACTCCGCTGTACCAATTTGTTGGTGGAAGCCTGGAAGAGGAGTGGCAGATGGAAGGAGTCCATAGCTATGTGTGACGTAGAGTGGTGTTGCTTCTTCAATGTGGGAAATGTGGGGTTCAACATAAGAGGCTACTATAGCATACCTTACTCTAGACTGCCAACGAGGAATGCCTAATCACTGAGGGAGGGTGGCTTTTGCTCTCAGCTTCTGCTGAATGATCTAAGAACAATGCTTCAATGAGACATTCGGCTGAGGCTCCAGACCCGACAACCTCTGTGCATGTCAGAATGTCCACATGACCTGGGCTAATAGGGGCCAGCAGCTACGGAACAGTGCACGTGAGCTGTCTATTTCTTGCCTCTAGATATTGCTCTTGCATAAATACCTACTACTTTCTCTTTGCCCTTGTCAAATATTTGCTGTCATTGGCTGATGAGCACAAGGGCCTTTGTTTTGTAAGGGGGAGTGGGTTGGGGCAAGAGGAGACGTTTGATTGAGTCGGAGGTGGCAGGAAAGAATGAAGAGGGTAGAGAGTGATAAGAACACTGTTCCCTGTCTCGTTCCTTTGACTACCTTTGAGTCCTGATGCTAGAGGATTAAACTGCTTTCACTGCAGCCTGTAAGATTCTGGGAGGGGTGAAGGGTCTAAAGCAAAATTTGGTAACAGACTTAGATAGACATCTCTCCAAAGAAGACATATGAATAGCTAACAAGCACACTAGTCATTAGGGAAATACAAATTAACACCACAATGAGACAGCTCTGTTCCCTTGAATGGCTAAAATTAAAAACCATACCAAGCGTTGGTGACGGTGCAGAGGGACTGGAACTCACAAACTGCTGGTGGGCTATGAAAGGAACAGTAGCTTTGGAAGACGTAGGGCAGTTTCTTATACAATTAAATATGTATTTACTATAAAGTCCGGCCATTCACTCCTAGGTGTTTACCCAAGAGAAAAGAAAGCATATATTATACAAAGATCTGTTACAAATATTCATACCGGCTTTATTTTACAATAGCCCCAAACTTGAGACTACCCACATCAATAGGTGCCAAGGAGGTGGGCTCAGGAGATGCTAACACTAGACAACAGAAAAGCCTCATGCTCCTTACTGATTGGCCATTTTCAAAGAGGATTGAACATCAGGTTTAAGTATTTGAAAAGGTTAAAAAAATTAAAAAAGCTCTCATTTAAAAAAAACTCAATAAACAGACTGGAATAATGTTAACTAATTTACACTCTACTGTAGCCAAAAGTTCTAGGAACTTGCTCCAAATCCTCACAACCACCCCCCATAGAGACCAACCTCTTTCAGATGTCTTTTAAATCAGTTCAAGTTACCAGTGTTCTGATGTAAAACTCATGTAAAACTCCTAGCCTCCTTCTCTTTTACTCATCACCCCCTGTTTCTTCTGCATGTCCATCCCTGCTTCTCATCTGCTTAGATTGGCTATGCACTATTATTTTTGCCCCTACAGTTAAAATAAAGCCTCTTTTTCCATTTACCATATGTGGGGGCAGAGCCAGGAGTGCAGTTTCCAGGCTCTCGGCCTCCATGCAAAGGTGCTCACTCGGGTAGTAAATGGCCATCAACTGTGATTGGATGGCCATCAGCTGTGGCTAGTTGGCAGTCAGCTGTAACCAGTGAGCCACTGGCCACTAATATAACTGACGTGGCTACGCTAGCAAGAAAAATGGGGGCTAGCAAGAAGATGGTGGCTGAGCTAGCAAGAGCGGATTGCAGCTAGCAAGTGAGGTTGTTTGGCAGAGAGAAGTGGATGGCAGGTTGCAGATAGTGTGGCTCCTGCTTCCTGTGTCTCCAACCCAGCCACCAGCGAGACTATAGTGCTATGACTCCCCTATCTATGGCTCCGTGGGTGTTCCTTTTTGGCCTAGCCATATCCTGCGTTCTTATGTGGGGAGCGGGAGCAGAGACCCCGCATGACACCATAGGATGAATGCCACTGGGGCCAATTAGGTGATGCAGCCGTGGGTCTATGCTCACACGCTCTCCCAGCAGACCTAACTCAACAACTGAAATTCAATAACAAAGTGTGGGTACTATAACCACACTGGTTCACAAGTGGAAAGGGACTGAGTATTTCAGGAAGCAAGTGCTAATGAAAGCAATATTCTTTACTAGAAAACTGACATTTTTGATTCTATTAAAAGCATTAGTTATTTTTGGAGCACTGAAAACCTAAAAGCAAACTTTGTTACAATTAGATAACCTATATATTTACAACATTTTTTAAAACAGTGGTTTTTCTCATTTTCTTATAAAAAGAATGTAAGTTTCGTTAACTTATAATATTACTATTAATAGCTAACCTTTATTGTGATAGATACTGTGCTGGGTTTTACTTATCTTATTTTCTAGATGAGAAAATGGTGTTCGAAGCCTATTCAGTAATTGGCAGGGCCAGATTGGGAACCCAGGCCTGCCCACAGATAGCAAAGTCTTCCCACTTGCCCTTATGTTGAACTTCAGGAAAACGATACAAATCAATACTAACTGAGTTGGCAATGCGAGTGGCAGTGGTGCTCAAAACTGAAGGCCCACAGACTCCTACCTTATCATGTCTGTTGGAAATGTGATGGGGTCGAGACAGAGGAAGTGCAGAAACTGCTTGTCTCCTGATAACATGACTGTGGCCCTCAAAGGAAGCGTTAAGATAGGGCAGCTCTGCTGGCACTTTAGCTGTGAGTCATGCGGCTTAAGCTGTGAGTCATGCTCTTGAGCCTCTGGTTCTGTGGCCTCTGACCACTTTATCTTCACCCAGAAACTCTGAAGAGGAGGCAAGGTAGGATTTGCTCTGTCATGGTTGTGCCGAGTCCCGGGAGTGTCCTGGTGTCTTTCTCCACTTCATGCAGCTCGGGGTTCTGTGAAAGCACCTAGGCTTGCAGATGAGGCAACGTGGCCGACACCCAGGTCCCACTCTGCTTTACCTAGAGCAGCTCCACTTTTGAGGTTTTATGGAAGATAGCACTTAAAAAGTTTCAGTGCTTAAGAAACGTTTGAAAACCACAAGCCTGCTGGGAGACGGCACAGCACAATGGTTAAGACCATAGCTTTGGAGCTTGATAACACGCGTTCAAATCCAGGTCCAACCACTCCTGGACTATGTACTTTCCAGAGTGAATCACTCCACCCTTTCTGAACCTCAAATATATATTCTGGTGCAGAACTGACACAAGAAATGTTAGTTATTTACATTACTGTCTGGTCCCGTAAGTGGGTGAGGAACTAGAGCGGAATCCGGTTAAAATCCAGAAAGTGAAGGGAAAATACCTAGTGGTTTGTGAAAGATAGTGGTTTGTGGGGGAAGACAGGTCTGGAGTAAGGAGGGGAGGGTTTACCTGTGTTATGTCTTTTAATTATACAACTGGATGTCACTGTAGAGAGAAAATCCAATCCCTCTCCTATTATAAATGTGAAAACTGAGGTCTAGAAATCTATGTGTCCTATAAATCATTCTATTTCTGTATCCATGTGGTTTTTCTTATTTCTTTTGGAATCTCTAAACTTTCATATTCAAATAAATAGACTAGATTTCTATACATTGGGGTGGGAAACTGATGTGAGCTTAGGGAAAAGGTACAAGCACTGGAATACAATTGAAAGAAAACCTCAAAAGATTAAAAATGAAAATCAGTATGCCTTAATGTAATCGTTTTAACCTGTTACTACCTACATAATAATGATATGTTAATACAGACCCTACTATATTCAAAAAATTTTTCACTTAATAATTTTCAGACCATTGGAAGCTAGGTCAACACATACTTATCCCCTTCTTTTACTATACTGACACAGTGAAAAACCTCAAGTTAGCTGAAAAATCTCAGCCACATCACACTCGTAACACATATGTACAGAAGGGCTTTTGGTCCTGGCCCCCAGGGGCACAGAAGGGAATAGTACATGCGCTGAAGGGTGCTTCCTCAAGCCTTTAATTACAAGACGCGGCCTGTCTTCAGTGGGAGCCTCTTGATGAGAATCTCAGAGTCCACTAAATTCAAATTTTGACAACGTAATGCTAGTTTTAGTCTGATTCTAATGGAAGGGGAGAGAAAGATGAGAGCATATGTACCCTATTTGGAACCACTACAGAGGAAAGAGGAAAAGTGTGTCATTCGGTTTCTTGTGAGAAGTACTGGGCGGTCAAGCTTTGCAAATGCTTTGGAAAAGGATGACATGGAAGCGTCCTGAAAAGGGCCTCTGGGAAATTCAAGGTCATTCCAAGTCCTCACCAAAAGACAAACTATTGTGAAAACAATTTTGAGAAACTCTGAGTCAAAAGAAAGTCTCCTTAGAGTCAGTTTCAAGGCTTTCCCATCCACCTTCAAATTGCCAAGTCTAAACTTAACAAAACCAAACAAAATAAATCGAAAATACTCCTGCTGCCTGCTATCATCTCTTAGGATGTTTACTGACTGCTTTCTCTTCACGTCCTCCCAGAATGAAGAAGGTTGTTGGTATTTTGGATCAAAATTAGCCAATGTGATGTTTTGACAAAACCCTCCAATGGCAGGAAACTGTTAGCATTTTGACAGAGTGAGTCAGTCAGCAGTTGAGACTCAGTGCAGTGATAAGGGTGCCATCAGCATGTACTCAAAAACATGATGTCCATCCTAGGCTTTTTTATAAGAATGACCTCTGTTTCCCAAGAAATGGAAACTGAAAAAAAAGAAAATGAGGTAGCACTTTTTGCCTGTAAAATTGGGAAACATGTTAAAGAAACAGAATGATCATATCCTGGGGTGGTGACAATGAGAAAAAAACAGACACTTTCGGAAACTGCTGTCAGAAAAACACTTTAAATACAACTGACAGGGAAACCTAGTGATACAGTATCAAAAGCTTTCAAGGTACACACAGTTGTAGGAATAAGTCTAACAAAATGACCAGAGATGTGGACATCATTTTATGAAGGATGACATCACATTATTTATGATACAGGAAGACTCTAAGCAATCCAAATGCCCAACATTAAAGAATTATTTGAAAAATTTGTAAATATATGCATGTAACAGGATGCTTACTTGCCAGTAAAAGTGATATTGTAAAGTACTTTTTGATATGTGTTCAACTCAGGATTTTCTTGAGTGAAGTGACAGGAACCTCATTTGAACTCATTTAAATAGAAAGGTGACTGAAAGGAAGAGTTGAGCAATCAAGCTTAGGAAGGTAGGACACAGAGAAGTTTGTGGGACAATGAGACTCTAGAACCAGGGGCTCAGATGGCCTCAGGACCCTCTCTTGTCTTGTTTCTGGGCTCACATCCTAACAACCAAATCCACCCAAGAGAAGAGGATTTTCCCCTGTAAACTCCAGTGTGAAAAATCCCAAGGAAGATTTGATTGGTCTGGCTTGGATCACATGTCTATCCCTTGGACCAGTCACCGTGGCCAGGTATACTTGAGCTCTAAGGATTAGCTGCCTTGTGTCAGATACCTACCCTTAGATCAACCGCTGTGATGAAGGGGGCAATGTAGACGCCCTGTGAGAGGAGTGGACAGACGGACTAACACAGGGTCACTGGGGCAATGGCTGGGACTGGGGGACCCACTCCAATTTGTCTCCTATAGCTTCAGTTGATAATATTATTTGCCAATGCTTTCTTTCCACAATTGTTGACCTTAGTCTTCTTGTGGGGTTAAAGAGTAACTTTGTCTTAGTTTGTTTCAAGAAAAAAGAGTCCTGTGTGATTCTGTGGTGGGGAAGTACTCTGGAGTACAGGGCACTGGGTAGGGGTTATGCTGTTGTTCCTGTATATGGCTAGCCCCAGCCACATGGTTGGAGTGGGATGGGACAAATGAGCTGCCACCCTGACAAAAGACTTCATATCCCCCAGAAAGCTTAGTGGGTAAGAAGTGGTTATGGGAAACAACAATTTCTCTATTATACAGAAATCTAGCAGAGCATTTATAAAACATACTGATTCCTAATTAACTAGAAAATGGACTCAATCATTCTATCATTAGAGATGGCATATGTGAACCATATACTTTACAGAGAGAAATACAACATGAGCCTTTAAAAATCCAAGCTCTCAATATAATAGCGACAGATGGCTATGACAAATGATGGTCATTTAAAATATGTTACCACAACAATGAGATGCACTGATTCTGCAGAGAATAGCCAACAATGTTGCAAGCGGTATTCTGAATTAAAGGCTGCCTTTATGGATTTTCTTTGTGATATAGACATGGATATCTGTGGATTATCACCTATTAGAGATACTTACTGCCCATCAATAGGCAGAAATCCACAGTTCACCTAATTTACTGATGTGACCTAAGTCTCCCTTTTGAAAACCATTGATCATATATCATTTCTCATATTGCTAAGTTGAGAGAGTTTAAATATTTGCCCCATAAGAGTTTCTTTCCAAATATAAGTTACTGTGAAAACCTAAACCAACATTGAGCAGATGTGAGAAACAGAACATGGCACTGGTGTTGACCTAGAGCCCCTTCACACCCAGGTGTGTGTTTCACACGCCATTTCACACCTAAGTTCAAAAAAGGGATGGAAACCAAAAAACTGAAACTCTAAAGCACGACTCTGTGGCTGACTTTTTACAGAAACTTAGGTCACTTGGCATTTTTGTAATTGAATGTTCCCCATTGACTTCTGCAGCTCCAGAGAAGTTGCTCTCCTATTCTGGTCAATTAACAGAGAGCCAATACCTCAGACCCTTCTAGAATCTTGAGTAAAGATAGAGAAGAATATGCTAACCAACCTGTGGAAGAGTAACCTGGTGAAAAAACATATATGCTCTTTGGGATACGTAGCTCTTTATTCGTTTAAATATTCTCTTCAAATCCATTCATTGGATGAAAAAAAAAATCAGCTGTTTCTCCTACAAACCAAATCAACAAAGCTATATAACATTACTTGCAAGACCAGTGAATTTGGATTTTAATTGCTAAATTTTGTGCATGCTTATTTTTAGAATTAAAAAACCCAATAACTAGGGTGAGTGCTTTTTACAAAGACTTAGGATGAACATTTTATATAAATAAAATCTATGCATAAAGACTGTTTTTAAAAAGGAAGAACCCTGCTTCCTGTGCGTGTCTCTAAAAAAAGAAATTTCATGGCCACCTGTCACTAATTGGTGTTTGAAATTAGAATTTGAAATTTCTGGTCTGAAAGTTGAACCTCAGATTATTATAGACAAAGTAATTATAACCTAGAAATCATATTTTAGCATTAGAAATGTGCCTAAGTCTTCAGAATTTAAAATGCTTCAGAATCATATGTCTCAGTCATCATCACACAATTTAATAGAAAATTGTATCTTCGTTCCTTTATGCATGTGTAGTTGATCACAAGGCCACAATTAAAATACCCCAATTTGTCACCCCAATAAATTTAATAAAACATCAAATCCCTCAATTGTTAGGCTCTTGTTTCTTGAATGACCAAGTGTTACTTCAAGACCCAAGAAAAAAGAAACTATGATGGTGTGAGAATGAAACTAAGTGGGTGTTTAGTTTTTGGCTTAATGTCAGCAATTAGAAGAAGAGTGAGGGGAACCGGCATGGGTGAGAGCATATGCATGTTGTAATCGTAAGATAAAAATAGAAGTTATAGATGGAAAGTTGTTTTTAAAGAGAAATGACTACCATGGCCTAACCTCCCTAATACACACTAAAATGTGTTGCATAAAAGGCAGAAAAAGACCATTTCTAATCCTTCCCATGTTGTTGCCTTAGCCGTACCTACAAGGTCTTATTGTTATATTGAGTCACTGCATTTGCAGTGAATTTCTCTTCCTGAGCCCTTATGACTATCCAACTCCCCCAATAGAGATGGTCTAAAGGCGTGGTGGCTTGTCACAGGTGTCCATCCACCAGGGACAAAGCCCCGGCATCTCCCTTAGGAATATCACTGCAAGTCCTGCACCAGCTATCGTGGAGGGGGTGTGTGTTAGGTAGGCAAGACTGCACTGCTTTTGGCTGTGAAAATTGCTGCAGCAAAGGATGGTGAAAGAAGAAAGTTACGGCTTAAAGCTCATCAAAGCTGCCCATTTAGCTGGATGGTGTAGAGTGATGTGACTGGAATTTTTTTTTCTTAATGTTTAAATTGTTCTTTTGCAAAGCAACAATTCACATTCTAGTTAGGCATTAATGTCTTACCACTGCGGGGCCCCAGTTCATTTTTATGTGCCCCGTGGTCACAGACTGCACCCTTAGCTCTAGCCAATCATTGTGAAAAAGTGTGTGTCCTTGGAATCTTAGAGTTGGAATAAATTCTAGTAATTGTCTAGTTCTGTCCTTTCACAGATGAGAGACCCAGTCAACTTGTGTCCATGAGTTTGTAATGCAATAAGTCACATTAGAACCAGGACCAGAATCTAGAATGCATGAATCTAATCCAGAGCAAACTGCCTCTCTTAGGAAAGGAGACTCTTCCTAGAATAGAAGCCTTAGGGGGAAGTTGACTTTTACATTTTTTCTTCACACTTTGGACCAGAGAGAGTGACACGGAAGCTTAGAGCTTTCTTCTCTCACCACACAGTGTCAAGGTGACAAGAAATGGGCACCGTGTGAATGTAAGCAAAACGTAGTCTAACGAGATTACAGTCAGATTTCTTTCTTCCTTTTGGTGCTCTGCCATAATTGTTTCTTAGGGAGTCATTCATTTATCCTTTCAACAAATCTCTGCTGATTTCCTAAGACTGTAAGAGGTTATAATAGGTTATAACAGATTATCTGGCACAAATTCCCCACTATGAATGGAATAACAGTTATAGAGAGTGTTGTAAGATTAGATTATTTTCATAGACTACTAAGTAAACTGCTAGTTATTGAGCATCCCCTATAGGTTGAAAACTAATAATGCAAACAGTTGGTAACAGTCCTATTTGCTGTTAACTGGTAACGATTACACGAGTGTACTCATACTCACTTGGTGAAAACTTCACTGAGCTGTGCACTTACAATCTGAGCACTCTTCTGTAGGTAGCTACACTTCAATAAAGTTTTTAAAAGATACAAACAATAGGAAGCAATTATTAGGTTGGGGCAAAAGTAACTGAGATTAAAAAGGTTAAAAATTGCAAAAACTGCAATTACTTTTATACCAACCTAATAATGGACACAATTCTATTTCTCAAGGAGCTTATATTTTAATGTAATCATCCAATGATATTTATAGAAAAAGAAGCCCCCTCTTTCACTTTACAAAGGAGAACACTGAAGTCTAGAATGGTACATGGCTGGTTTTGACAGAGCCAATAGAACCTGATTTTCCTGGTCCATACTCTTTCCACACTGTGCTTCCTCTCTTTATCGGTATGGTATTCTCTTCTAAGGGCCGTCTTCGAAGAGGGTCGCTGAAAAAAATGGACCCTTTTATTTCTTCTTGGCCTCATTCTAGTCTTTCTAAACTGTAATTTAAAAATTTGGTCTTTCTTTTGATTTACTAAACTGTAAAGTTCAGAAATTTAACAGAGCTCCCTCGCTTCAATGAAGTTTATCTGATGGGAACAAAGGGGGTTGCCTCTGTACCCCAAGTGGACTGCAAACATATACCACTGAGATTCTCTTTCATCTTTCATCTGAAATGTTTCTTTGTTTACATTTGCAAGTCTGAGATACTCATCATTTCTGAAGTTGACAAAAACTTGTATGTGGGATTACCCACTTCTGAGGAACAAGTCACACTATTACATATCTTCATTGAGATATCTCTCCCAAAAAAGTGTGGGCAACCAACCATGCTTCTCTCACCAAGAGTGAGTGGCCTCCAGAAAGCCTTCAAAGTGGGCATGTGGTAACTGTGAGGGCCCGTCAGGGGCAGTCCATGCTACATGGGAGTCTTGGCACACCTCAGACCCACGGCGCTGGCCATCTCCTATGCTACCTCTTGGATCCCTTCTCCCTGACTTAATATTAGGGCCGTCTCTTCTACAAACGCTAAGAATACATCTAAACTTCTAAGGACCTCTAACTATCTCCGAAGCACAATTTATGGAGACCACTCTTACTTGGTCTTTACCTACACTACTGATCCTTTCTAGTGGGCCCCTCTTCCTCGGCCCACCCGTTATGTAGATACTATCCATGATCTTACCTCCAACTTTCAACCCAAGTTCACATTTTCTAGGCAATCTCTTCCATCGTATCAATTCCCACCTGTAAGCTAGTGACACTCTGCTTCATTTTTACCTCTTGCCAAGATACCTTTCCAGTGCCAAGGCTGATCTTCCTAATGGCCTACTGGAAATCTCCACAAGGGTGTCCTATGGGCTCTTCAAAGTTAGCATTTAAAAAACTGCCTGAGGGGCCGGCCTGGTGGCTCAGGCGGTTAGAGCTCCGTGCTCCTAACTCCGAAGGCTGCCTGTTCAATCCCCACATGGACCAGTGGGCTCTCAACCACAAGGTTGCCAGTTCAACTCCTCGAGTCCCACAAGGCATGGTGGACTCCGCCCCCTGCAACTAAGATTGAACACAGCCCCTTGAGTGAGCTGCTTCCCAGATGGCTCAGTTGGTTGGAGCACGGGTTCTCAACCGCAAGGTTGCCAGTTCAATTCCTCAAGTCCCACAAGGGATGGTGGGCTCTGCCCCTGAAACTAAGATTGAACACGGCACCTTGAGCTGAGCTGCCGCTGAGCTCCCGGATAGCTCAGTTGGTTGGAGTGCGTCCTCTCAACCACAAGGTTGTTGGTTCTACTCCTGCAAGGGATGGTGGGCTGTGTCCCCTGCAACTAGAAACGGCAACTGGACCTGGAGCTGAGATGCGCCCTCCACAACTAAGACTAAAAGGACAACAACTTGAAGCTGAACGGCACCCTCCACAACTAAGATCGAAAGGACAACAACTTGACTTGGAAAAAAGGTCTGGAAGTACATACTGTCCCCCAGTAAAGTCCTGTTCCTCTTCCCCAATAAAATGTTAAAAAAAAAAAAGAAAGAAAAAAGATATGTTTAAAAAACAAACAAACAAACAAAAAACTGCCTGAGATCTTTTCTGCTGAATGGTGTCTTCCTCCTGTATCTCAGTAACAATACATTATCTATCAGATGCCAAACCCAGAAACCAAGAGTCATAAAATTCTCTTCTCTGCCTTTTATTAACCATTTTCAATCAATTATATATTAATTTAATCACGTAGAAGAATTAGTAGCTATTAATGACCTATTTCATAATATTATGAAGATTAAATGGGAAAGTCCACGTAAAGCACTTATGTGATCCCTGAATAGTAAATATCCAATGAATTACTGTTGTCAGTCCTAGTAGTATTATTATCCCCACCATTACAGCTGCTTTGATCAGATGGATGGATGAATGGATAGATGGATAGATGGATGGATGGATGGATGGATGGATGGATGGATGGATGGATGGATACATATATACATACATACATACATAAATACATACATACATACATAGATACAAAAAATGGCTAGATGGATGGATGGGGGGAGGAAGAAAGGAAGGAAGGATTCAGGTATTTGGCACTTGACATTCATTATTCATTCATTCAAAAATATAGGGTACTATACTAACATTCTGACATGTGGGTTCTTGCCCACATCCAGCAATTCTCTGACAGTAGCAGGGTGTCCTGCAATTCAACTCAATTCTGACACTATCTAAGATAGCATCAGGTTCCACAGGTTAAGGCCACAGGTTAAGGGCACAAGGTAATCCCACAAGATTACCCTTACTTCAGATGCCAATGCCAAATTGAGGCATTATAGCTTCTGGCTGTAAATCAGATGTTCCCACTCCCTCCTCTGTGGATTTGATTAATTTTCTAAAATAGCTCAAAGAAGTTAGGAAACTGGTTTACTCACTAGACTACTGGGTTATTACAAAAAATACTGACGGATATGAATCAATAGCCAGATGAAGTGATACATGGGGTGAGGTCCTGAACACAGGAACATGGAGTTTGGGGCCAAGCCGGGCAGTATGTGGATGCATTCTGATTCACCAACCTGGAAGCTCTAGAAACCTGTCCTTTGGGTTTGGATGGTGGCTTCATTACATAGGCATGGTTGATTGGCCATTGGTGATTGAACTTAATCTCCAGCCCTTTTCCCCTCCCAGGAAGTCTGGGGTGGGGGAATTTGGAGGTGCTAAAAGTTCTAACAATCTAATCATATGGTTGGTTCCACTGGCAACCAGACCCTATCCTTAGGTGCTTTCCAAAAGTCCTCTCATTAACATAACAGAAGACACCTTAACGGCTAGGCCTCACAAGAAATCACAAAGGTTTTAGCAGCTCTGTGCCAGAAACTGGAGGAAGACCATATAAATACATATTTCTTATAAATCACAGCATCACAACTGCTATGTGCTAGCCAATCTTCTAGGTTCTGGGGATATGGTAGTATCCAAAACAAAGTATCCACTAGTCTCATGGACTTTATATTTTAGTGAAGAGAGACAGGGAGTACATACATATATATCATGCAGTGATAAATTCTATCAAGAAAATAAAGCAGGATAAGGAGGGAAAAGGATGGGGGGTGCTATTTTAGATAGGGCAATGAGAAGTACAACTCTGATAAGATGACACTTAAGAAGAGGTCTAAAGGAATGAGGGTACAGTATCCAAGCTGGGGGAGCAGTGGCTGCAGTGGCTTTGAGTGTGAATGCACAAGTGTACTTAAGGAAATGCAAGGCGGCCAGTATGACTGGAAGAGTGGGGAGAGGGAGGGCTCACTGGTTGTAGTCATTATGTCATCTCATTCCAATTATAATTTTTCAAAGTAAGTGTTATTAAGTCCACTTTACAGGTAAGAAACCTGAGGCTCATAAAGATTCAATTATTTGCCCAATAGGCTTCAAAGTATTTTCACAAAGTCTCAGGCTAGGCCTGTTGTATCTGTTGCTTCCTCTCCATCTTTGCCTTAGTTCAAGGCCCTCTTCATGTCTTGCCAGGACTACTGCCAATAGACTAACTGGCCTCCTTGTGGTCCAATTGCCCACACCTCCAATGGTCCACACCACCCTCAGAATGACTTTCTATGATGCAGCTGACTGCATCAATTCCCTGCTTATCATCCTTCCATGGTTTCCCATCCTCCAGACCCGGAAGGTCAGGGCCAACTCCTCAGAGGCAGACCAGGCTCATCTCTGCAGGTCTCCCCAACTCTCTCTCTGTTCCTACACTTTGTGTATATGCTATTACAGTTCTGATGCATTGTGACTGCTAGGTCCTCTCTGAAGGCAAGAGAGGCCTGGGCCACCCATCTTATGAGCATCCTGATATATTGAATATGAGGAAATATAAGAATCATATAATTTGAATACTTACACAACACACACACACACACACACACACACACACACACACTCCTAGATGCAAATGACTTCTATGAATGAATAAACGTGTCTTGCCATCGTATCTCCCTTGGTAAGTGGACAGAATATAGACCACAGAAGGAACACAAAAAACTGTCTTTAGTTGTTTGACATCCTTGCCATTTCTGCTAAGAAGCCAGTGAACTGGAACATTTTTATTTATCAAGGAAATAAAAATGAAATTGCTACAAGACCTCAATTTACGGAAGCAACTGGCCACCAAGGTCACATGTAAGTTTTCCTCAGCTGCTCTTGAGAGCTGTCTTGAGAGCTACTAGCTGCTTGGTCTGAAAGGCATGGGGCCAAAGGAGTGGAGAAATGGACAAGACAGCTAAAGACCTTAGCACTTTTCCTGGTTTGGCTGCTCACTTATCTTTCCTTAAGTGGATTTCTTTGGAATATAGGCATAGAGTCATGTTATGGTTATATTCATTTAGGGTATAAAGTAGGTTATGTCTTACCTTCCTGAATAGAAAAGTCACATGAACACATTACAGAAAAATGGGATAGTGTAGATAAGTATAAAAATGGAAAATTATCCAGGAAATGGAGACTGACAGAGAGTGAGTTGCATGAGTTAGAATTTCCACAGATAAAAGCATCTGACTTGAATCCCTTCAAGGCAAATTCTTCAAAGACAAAAGTCATTTCTATGAAAATAGAAATATGGTCATTTTGGGAGTTATTACATCATTTCACTTGAGTTCTGAAAATCCTCACCAACTTCACTTGGGTTGGCAGCTTCACCAACACCACTGAAGAATTTAAATTCTTTCAAATACAATGTCTGACAAAAAACAAAAAAAAATCTTTGGAGTAACTGATTTCTTTCTATCCTTTTTCATTTTAAAACGACAACCAAATACATTTCAAAGTAAAGTATTCTAACCCACATAAATAGAGAACACAGAATAAAAGACTAATTCATTTTTGAACCAGGCAGCAAAATGTCATGACCTTTGCCCTAAGAGTTTGATTTTCCAGTAAAATTTCTTTATAGAGTTTTCTAGCAACCAAGTGTTTTGAACATTAAATGTGGGAAAATTTTACTTGAGGGCAACACTGCTTTCTAGGATTTGGTCCAAGACATTGAAAGTGAATGTTGAATAGGGCCTTTTAGAATGAAGTTTCAGTAACTACTGCTCAATCTGCAACAAAGTCCCCAGAGGTCCAGAGCTTTGATGCATGCTGTATCCCCACCACTGTGGTGCAGAAAACCCTCAATACTTTTTTGTTAAATGCATTTAATTGAACATGCCTTTTACCTCAAATAAAGAGTGGGAAGACAACCACAATGTAATATTTTTAATGTCTAAACAATGTTTCTTTACATGTTTTGGTGGTTTTCACAATCTCTTGAATATACCATCAAGTGACAAAGTGTCCAGTCCCTCCCCCGCCACTCCTGCTCCCAGGACTGCTGGTATAGCCAGAGTTTGAAGGGACTGGGAAGGGATTGAGCGCTAGAACTTTCTATGTGCTGCTGTGCACCTCACTGGATCCGCTATCCATTTCTACTTTGACCTTGGTAAGCAAAGTGGGGTGTGACAGCAGGAGGTGAGCATTTGGAGTTAACCCCTCTTGCAAATAGCCCCTTTGATTTCAGCTACTTTGAGAAAAACAGAAGATCTCTCTGGCTGGGTATGCAGGACAGAGGGCAGCTGTCTTAAGCATAAACTTCCATCCTGGGATAATGAACTTTAAACAGGGCACCTAAACTTCCTGAGCCGAAGTCAGCTTGTATTTTAAGTGGAGATAAGAATATCTACCTCAAAGATTAGAATGCGATATTGCAGGCCCTTGAATAAGCAGCTGGGATGCAAGCTGTCTTTTTATTATAAAAACATCCATTACCCATTATCTCACGGTTAGCATACACTCGCACATCTGTTTCCCTTCCTAGGTAGGCTATGGGCTCTTTAAGGACAGGAATTGTGTACGGCTTATGTTTCCCAAATTCACACTATCTACCAGAATCATGAATGCACAAACTTTCAGCAAACATCAGCTGAATGGATGGATTTTAGAGTATTACATATATTTGTTCTTAATTTTTATAGCTTTGTATAGCAAAAAAAAAAAAATCCCTTTCTCCCAATAGTGAAAGACTAATAGGCCGCACCTGATACTAAATTTAGATTTCTAATGTTCTCAATCTGTATTTTACCCTCTATTTTGAAAAATGACACTTTGTTTCATCTCACTTCTTTCTAAAACTCTATGAAGCCTTTAACACCTCAATAAAATTGGGTTGGGGTCTAACTTAGCAGTGCAAGAGCCTTTCTCAAGGCCAGACCTTAGTGACATTGTTGGGTTCCCATGCAGATATATTCCAAACATGCATAAATTTGTCCAATAAGCTGAACAATGGTGGAAGCTGGGGAACCAGCAAATTAAAGACAACTATTATCTTCACAACTTACATACGTTTTAAGGATTAGGGGAATAAGGCAACTTTGGTTGAGGAAAAAGCATAAAGCCAGAAAATCTAAGATTTAATTCTAGTCTTAATAGTTACAGTGTATGTGAAAATGCAGTAGATGATCACAGTAAATACTATAATCAATATTAGTTAAGTGTGAATTAACTAAGAACATAGAATTTCTGGTTGTCAGTATGAGAGCAAGCATTTTTCTCCCCTCAGAAATATGTAATTATAGATCCATCCAGCTTCAATAAAACCTAGTATTCAATAATACAAGTCTATAACATAATTCAATTTCACTTTAAAAGGATACTTTACAAAATGAATCACCATTCAATTCCATGAAATAAAAATGGAACTTGAGGCAATTAAAATTCAATACAATTTACAAAAAAAAAAAAAAAAAAAAAGCTTTTGGAGAAAACACTAACTTTTCTAGGACTACTCATTTTCCAAGGCAGTTACCTAACAGAGAAACTCTATGTTAAAAGAGAGATAACCCCGTAATTGTCTTTCTTTGTTAATTTAAAGTTAGGTTAGCTAAGAGATGGAAGTGTCATGCTGTCAGGGAATAATGTCAAGCCATCTTACTGTTCCTTTTAGCTTGACCCTTTAAGTAACTTCATGTGTATACATTAGGTTTATGAGTTGATTATGGAGTTTTTAATTGTAATGGATATCTCTGTTGGGTGGTATCATTGACATGTCTTGTTCCCGTGACTCCAAATACTTTTAACATATTTCAGGCCCAAACTGACAATTCTGTATTCCCAGAGAATTTGTTAAGTACAATCCTGCTATGATCTTCACAACAAAGAAAGGTTAGAATCAAGTCAGGCTTAAGACATCTGAGTGTTTAGGAACTGTCATTTCTGTCAGAAATGGTCCTAAGTGATTTTCAATGCCCCTATTAGGATGTATTTTCATTCAGATTATTGTCAGATGCTAATAAGGGAAAGGCCACTCAGGCAAAGATTTTAAAGCAATTTTTAGAATCTATTTACCTCTAATATAGGGGCTAGAACTCATATTAGTAAAGATCAGGAAACACAGCAGCTGTGCATTCAAGATGCAGAAACAAATCTTTTGAGTCGCATGTGAAGAAAGAGGATTTCCATGGTATTTTTAAATAGGGTTAGATTTTTTAATATGGGAACTAATAAAATTTTATTTTCCCTCTGAGGAAATTACTTGACTTCTGGGAATATCATTTTGTTTGAAAAATGTTTTTTATGTTGATAAACTGAATGACCACCAACTGCAGTACAAAAATGTAATCCAAAACTAACACTGCCCTATGAATCTCTTGGCTAAAGTGCTTCATGCGATAAAGTTTCATGGTCAGGTCAGCTAGAAAAAATAAATCACAGACTCAGGACTCAAATTATATATATTTAAATAAGAAAATGAAGTTAATAATAGCTACACGTAAACATTGTTTTAGGACACAGAACCCATTTGCTAAATTTCCAAATATTTTATTCAAGTGTGAGGAATGTGACTACTTTTCCAATTTGGTCTGAGTTACTGTGAAAATAACAAGAAAGTCATGATGTACTCTCACAAAATTATGTCTTAGGCATTTGCTATCTGCTTTCCAGTTTGTGAGCCTATGAGAACAAAACCAACACCCATGTGTACGTAGCGTCCTAAAGCAAAAATACATAAGGGTGAGAAGAAACACATAGGATGAAGGTGAACTTTGGGTCATTTAGTTTCTCACACAGATGGACTTCTTGGTCTGGCAGCATTCTTAGGCAACAAGGTGTTCTCTTTTCTACCCTCAGAGTCCCAGGGGTGTGGTATTATCTTAACCTTACACATGCTATGATCTGGTTTGAGAGAAGTCAGTGAAATTTGTTTTGGAATGTATCAAGAAAATATGGCCTTGAGCCCTGCTCTGCTTTTTACAAGGTCTAGGCCATAATAAATGCCTTTCAAAGAACTTTGTTAAAACTGCAGGCACAGCCAACCCCTTCTCCAGCTAGATTCATATCAACATATACTTCATCTTTTCCACATCAAAGCAAGTGGCCTGTACCTCAGGGCTAACTAGGATCCAATAATAATAATGATAATAACAATAGTTTGTTATTTATGTATCTTCTATTTACATGATCCTGTACTAGGGATATGTCATTTGAATTTATTGCTCACCAAATCTTCTCATGAGATAGGCACAACTAGACTTATCTTACAAATGAGAACACTAAGATTAAGAAAGGCTCAGTAACTTGGTGTCAAAAATTAGTATATGACACTGGAATTTGTACCAGATACATCTTTATTCTAGAGTTTGTGCTTCTGGAGTCCATATTACTTTTTATTATGCTTGCCTTTTCAAAGACTTCTGGCAGTTGGACAGTGAAATGGGTCATCAAGCTTCCTTTACCATGCTTCCAAATAAATACAAGCTACGAAGAGCATACCTGTTCAACTTAAATGGTAAATCCAGAGCTCCTCATTTTCATTTGAATGACCCTTTCCCAGATTTGGCTTCCGTACCCCTAAAGGCAATGTTAAAATAGCACACACCTCCCAGGCAAGGAGCCATTTTCAATGTTGCACACTACTTCCTGTGACTGGTTGTCTAGATTAGCTGCTATTGTTGACAGATCATCATTTACTGAAGCTGTCCTTCTCTCCTTGTTTCTAAAGACACCTGGGCCATTGTCAAGGCCACTAAAAATTCCTCTTGCTAAATCAGGTGGTTGGTCAATTTTTTCAGTCTTCCCACTTGATCTATCAGCTGCATTTGATGGTTGACCAGCCCCTCCTTCTCTAGCTGCTCCTCCTCAGACTCCTTTGCCATATTGGGATGTCACAGGCATCAGTCCTTAGATCTTGCCTCCATTTACTCTCACTCCTTGGGTGACTTCATCCTTTAGCATGGCTTTAAATCCCTTCTATACATTGGTCACTTTAAAATTACCATTAAGAGAACAATTCAAGATCGGGGAGTAGGTAAACGTTGTGCTTGCCTTATACCATGAACACATCAAAATTACAACTAAATTACAGAACAATCAAA
This sequence comes from Rhinolophus sinicus, assembly GCF_036562045.2. Taxonomy (NCBI): domain Eukaryota; kingdom Metazoa; phylum Chordata; class Mammalia; order Chiroptera; family Rhinolophidae; genus Rhinolophus; species Rhinolophus sinicus. The sequence goes on from NC_133752.1 coordinate 96,636,091, forward strand.
CCAGAGAACCATCTGAAGTCTGGCTGAACAGAAGTTTTCTAACTAAACATATAAAGAAGAAGCCGCATCGAGACTGGTAGATGGGGTGGAGATGCGAAATGGGCCAGCCCCAAACCTCCAAGTGGCAGACGAAAATTGGGAGGTATATCTCGGCCACAGAGGTTCCCCACGAAGGAGCAAGGGACCCCAACCTCATACCAGTCTCTCCAGCCAGGAGTACTGGCGCTGGGAAGAGCAGCCCTCACAACATCTGGCTGTGAAAATTAGTAGGGATTCCAACCATCAGGGTGGGATGGAAGTCTGCAGGAAATGCAGACATCCTCTTAACACGTTGCCTACGGTGGGGTTTAAATCCCTCGTGAAGATTCTCGTGATCCGTACACAACGTGTTAAAGGGCCCATACAGGCTCACTTGCAGGCACTCACCCTGGGCTCCAGTGGAGGGACAGTGACTTGGAGGGCGTTGGGGAAATACAAGGGGTAGACTGAGGTGTGTGGCTTCAAATAAGGGCTGGAAGGACAGTTGCCATTTTTCTGGTGTGGGGTTTTCTCCTGTGCAGCTGGCAGGCAGTTGCCATCTTTCCTGTGTTGAATCGCCCCAATGCCCATGGCCAAATCTGAATCTTAATTGGCCTGGGCAGCTCCACAGCTCCTTCCTGCTGACTCACTGATAACCAACTCTGTACCACACAAGGCTTTATCAGCAGTTGAACCTTACCAGAGCCAGCAACCAGCAGCAGGCCTTGTTGTGTACTGGCTTTCTGCAGAGCTACCCCAGACCCGGTACTGGTAGCAGCTATCCTCAGTTCACAGCATGGCCTCTCTCACAAGCCTCCAGATTCATCACAGGCAACAACCAACTGTGGATCGTTTAGTAGCTCCTACCAGGTAGTTCCTGGCTGATCACAGGCAGTGGGTGACCCAGGACTGCACTGAAGCCCCTCCCAAGAGGCCCCAGAACCAATATACTTGGCGGTTGGCTTCAGACCACAGCAGAGCACCAACCTATTAGCCCCACAAGTGGCACACCCAAAGGGCAGTATTAACAGGCACCAGAGCCTGCTGGGACAAATCCCGCTCTGTGTGGTGAGCACCCCTTGCACAGCAGTTTGCAAACTGTGGATGTGGCCAACCCCACAGCCAGTCAGTCTGAGGGTCAGTCCTGCCCACTGACATGCCAATAGCAATCAACGCTCAAATATAGCAGAAGGGCACATACAACCCACACAAGGGACACTCCTGGAGTACCCAGCATCGGTGACAAGGAAAAATGTTCCACCGGGCCCCACAGGGCACCTACTACATAAGGCCACCAGGCAAGACTGGGAGATGTATTAGGTCTAAGTAATACATAAAAATAAACACAGAGAGACAGCCAAAATGAGGAAATAAAGACATACATCCCAAGTGAAAGAACAGGAGAAAACTCCTGAAAAAAAAACTAAATGAAATGAAGGCAAGAACCTACCAGAGACAGAGTTCAAAACAATGGTTACAAGGATGCTCAGGAACTTAGTAAAAACTTCAACAAAGAGATAGCAAGCATAAAGAAAGATATAGAAACCATAAAAAAAAGTCAGAAGAATACAATAACTGAAATGAAGAATGCACTAGAAGGAATCACCAGCAGACTAGATGAAGCAGAGGATCAAACCAAAGATCTGGAAGACAAGGTAGCATAAAACACCCAGTTGGAACAGCAAAAAGAAAAAAGAATCCGAAAATATGAGAATAGTTTAAGTGATCTCTGGGACAATGTCAAACATAACAACAGTCACATCATAGGGGTACCAGAAGGAAAAGAGAGAAATCAAGGGTTTCAGAACATGCTTGAAGAAATAATAACTGAAAACGTTCCTAACCTCGCACAGGAAATAGACATACAAGCCCAGGAAGCGCAGTGAGTCCCCAAAAGGCCCACACCAAGACACATTATAATTAAAATGGCAAAGGTTAAAGACAAAGAGAGAATCCTTAAAACAGCAAGGCAAAGGCAACTAGTAACTTATAAGGGAGCTCCCATAAGACTGTCAGATGATTTCTCAACAGAAACTTTGCAGACCAGAAGGGATTGGCACAAAATATCCAATGTGATGAAAAGCCAGGATCTACAACCAAGACTACTCTACATAGCAAAGCCATCATTTAAAATCGATAGACAGAGAAAGAGCTTCCCTGACAAGAAATAGCTAAAAGAGTTCATCACTACCAAACCAGTACTACAAGGAACGTTAGGGGGACTTCTTTAAGATGAAAAAAAAAAAGATCAAAAATTTGAATAATAAAATGGCAATAGCTACATATCTATCAATAATTACTTTCAATGTAAATTGATTAAATACTCTGATGAAAAACAAAGGGTAGCTGAATGGATAAGAAAACAAAACCCTTACATATGCTGCCCACAAGAGACTCACTTCAGATTGAAAGACACACAGAGATTAAAAGTAAAGGGATAGAAAAAGTTATTTTATGAAAATGGAAATAGAAAAACAAAACAAAACAAAACTGGGGTAACAATACTTATACCAGACCAAACAGACTTTAAAACAAAGGCTATAACAAGAGACAAAGAAGGATCTAGTAATCCCACTTCTGGGTATATATCTGAAGAAACCCAAAACACTACCTCAAAGGACATGTGCATCCATGTGTTCACTGTAGCGTTATTTACAATGGCCAAGATGTGGAGGCAACCTGGGTGTTCATTGATGGATGAATGGATAGAGAGGAGGTGGTGCATCTCGTATACAATGGAATATTGCTGGGCCATGAAAGGGAATGGGTGTTTGCCATCTGTTGTGGCATGAATGGACCTGCAGGGTATTGTGCTGAGTGGAGTATGTCAGACAGAAAAAGACAGATGCAATGTGATTTCATTTATATGTGGAATCTAAAGAATAAAATAAACAAACAAACAAAACCGAAACACACAGATACAAAGAATATTTTGATGGGTAACAGTTGGGAGGGGTGTGGGAGTGGGTAAGAAAGCGGAAGGGATTAAGAAGAACAAATTGGGGCGGTCAGATAGCTCAGTTGGTTACAGCGCAAGCTCTTAACAACAGGGTCGCCAGTTCAATTCCCACATGGGCCAGTGAGCTGTGCCCTCCACAACTAGATTGAAAGACAATGACTTGGAGCTTATGGGCTCTGGAAAAACACACTGTTCCCCAATATTCCCCAATAAAATAAAGTACAAATTGTTTGTTACACAGTAGCCATGGGGATGTAGGGTACAGGACAAAGAATATAGTCAATAATATTGTAATAATTGTGTATGGTGTTAGATGGGTACTAGATTTATCAAGGTGAGAGATGGGAGGAGGTTTGGGGAATAGGGTGAAAAAGGTGAGGGGATGAAGAAGTACTAATTGGTAGTTACGAAATAGTCATAGGGATGTGAAGCAAAGCATAGGGAATATAGTCAATAATAGGGTAATAACTATGAATAGTGTCAGGTGAGTACTACACTAGTCTGGGGGATCACTTCTTACATTATACAAATGGCTAACCACTATGCTGTACACTTGAAACTAATACAAAATAATACCGAATGCCAACTGTAATTGAAAAATTTAAAAAGGGAAGGAAATGTGAAGGGGAATAAGAGGTTCAAATTTCCAGGTATAAAACAAATAAGTCATAGGGATATAATGTACAGCATGGGGAATATAGTCAATAACATTGTGAAAGCATAGTGTGGTGTCAGGTGGTCGCTGGACTTACGGTGATCACTTCTTTAGGTACGTAAATGTTGAACAACTATGCTGTACACCTGAAACTGATATAATATTGTTAGCTACATTTTTAAATAAAAATCTTAACAAATAAAAAAATTTATCTATAGTGTTAGAAAAATAAAATTACTGTTAAGTCCTTACTTAACATCATCAATAGGTTCTTGGAAACTGCAATGCTAAGCAAAATGACATATAACAAAACTAGTTTTACCATAGGCAAATTGATATAAACAAGAGTTAAGTTTCGATGGCATATTTCTGGTCACAAAAAAATCACCAAACTTCTAAATAGAGACCCCAAACATTTCTAATATTAAACATTGAAAAAATGGGAGCTCTACATACATTTAAGAAAGATGAATAAAAACAAGTACGATTATTTTCCAACCCACTTATTCCAGTTCCTGTCACATGTGGCCGGAGTCTATTCCAGCAGCTCAGGATGCAGGCGGAACGACAACCCTGGACAATATGCACCTTCCATCTCAGGGCCGCTCACACCCAGACTCAAAGTCTCTCAAACTGGGACAATTTAGACACAGCAATTCACCTAATTGGGGAAAATCCACGAAGACATGGGGAGAACATGCAAACTCCACACAGACTGGCCCCAGTCGGAAATAGGATTTTTTTCCTTCTTCTTCTCATCAATTTTATAGTGTTGTTATTTGAGGACCTGCTGTAATATATTCATCCTCAACCTCTTCCCTGAATTTGGTATATCCAACTGCCTGCTCATCCTGGATGTCCAAGAGGAAAAATAGTTCAAAACCAAACATATAAAGTTTCTTATAAATTTAAATATACACAGTTTTCCCCTTCCAGACCTCCTCTTTTCACACTCCCTCATTTTAGTAAATAGCAACTCAGTTCTGACTTTCCCTTAGGCCCTAAGCCTTGCAGTCATTCTTGACAAACAAGGTCAAATCCATCAGCGAATCTGGCTAATGGTTCTGGCTTTACTCTAAGATACATACAGAATCCAAATACTTCTCACCACCTCCTCTGTAACCATCCTGGTTCAAGCTATAATTATCTCACACTGCGATTATGGCAGTGGCCTTCCAAATGTCCCTGCTTCAACCTTTACCCACTTCATTCCATTCTCAACACAACAAACTTGTTCTTTAAAACATAACTAAGATCGTGTCACTCTGCTCAAAGCCCAACAGTCTTCCCACTTCTTCAGAGCAAAGAGCAAAGTCCATACAATGGACATGATTTGACATGGTTCCACCTTCTGTTACTTCTCTGAATCTCCTCCCCTCTCTTACTCTTCTCTGGCCTTCGCTTTTCTTCAGACATGCTGAGCACAGTCTCACATCGGCAGCTGCATTTCCCGTTTCCTAGGCCTGGACCTCACTTCCCCTGTCCACATGGTTTGCTCCCCTTTTTCTTTCAAGATTCTGCTTCAAACAACCCCCAGTTAGAGACCACCTTCCGAGACCATTGTTCCCACAACCCCCTTCCGCCTATCCCATCTCTCTGACCCAGCTTTATTTTTCTCTACAGTATTTTTAATTGTTTGACACATTTCATATATTTTTGTCTTTGTTTTACTTTTAATTTCCTGTCTGTTTGACCTAGAATGTAAGCTCCAGAATGGCAAGGAATTTGTTCACTCCTATCTCCCTCATACGTAGAACAGGGCCTGACTCATAGTGTAACTCTTTGTTGAATGACTGGGATATGGCAATTTTGTGCGCATAGAACCCCCAACAGCACCATCTCTGATTTCCTGACAAGGCTGTCTCCGCCACCTAAACTTTAGACCGTACCTTATGGCCCAACTGCCATATATTCCTGTCTTCCCATTGCCCTACAAACCAGTCAGTCACTGGGTTCAGTGGTGTCATCAAAGACCTAGGCTCTATCCCCTTTCTTCTGCCATCTTCAGTAATCAGCCGAATCTTGATACTTGTCTTCTCGTGGTCCCAAGATCGCCACAGTTCCAGGGGTCACTTTACAACAAAATAACATCTTACTGAAAAAGAGAGAGATTTCCTCCCATGGCTTGTTTTTCATTAGGGAAACAACCATTCCTTCTGGGAAGATGTGCAGCAGGCTTCCCTTTACGGTGTCAAATGCCCATTTCTTAAGTACAAGGAAGTCTGGGAAAGCAAGCTGCTGGCATCAGAAGCCGTGGTAATGAGAGGCAGAAACGTTGTGGTTGGGAGTAGAGATGGTTGTTAAACAGGCAAGCAAAAGCATCTGCTGTAGTGCACGTATTTTTGACCTCCAAGGAATTTTCTTCTCCTCTTGTTCATCTTCTTCTGTTAGAATCTTGCTTTTGCTTTAGAGATACAATATCTTATTTGGCCTCTTATGTTTAATGTTTTAAACATAATATTTTAAAGTTTTCTTTTGTTCCCTGCTTTACCTCTATTTTCTTGGAGTTCCCTTTATATTATTTTGTTTTTCTTTTGTCCTGTTTTGTGTGGTCTTCCTCATTCATGTTAGGGACTGTTTTCCTTGCTCGTCTTTTCCTATTTAAAAGTAAGACATCAAAAAGCCAATTGGAAACAGTTATGTGTCCATCGGAGTGCGGAGAGTGATGACAGATGAACTTACTAGAGGGTTCCCCTGGGGAATGATGTCTTTTACAGTAGGGGACTCCCAAAGGCAATATGTGGAGATCTTTTCTTTAGGACTACTCAGTTTCTAACAAAGAAGAGCATTTACTCTCAAACCTTACTGTCTCGTTGATGGGGGTGGGAGGTGATCACATGCCTGGCTGCCAAGGAAGGGGGTGATGTTCCCAGAATTTCATACAGAAATTTTACCTTAAATCCCCGAGGTCTCTGCTTTGCTTGGTGTCCACCCTTTTGGTCTCTTCTGTTTAATTTTTCTGATAAATGAATATTCAATTTCATGCAACAGTGGAAGAGGAGATGAGGGCAGGTCGGGAGGGGAGGAGAGCAGTCACCTGACTTCAAACAAGGGAGATGGGGCAGGAGGACCAGGAAGTCCAAATTGCCTGTACAGACATCAGCCCACTATTTGCTAAACCTGACATCTCTGGTGCGCTTTCTCTCAAGACTCTGCTTAAGTTGTTCTTTGGTGTCATTATCTGCAGGCACTTGGGTTCCACTCACCTACATGACATTAGGTCCATCATCTCCGGCACTGTTATCGCCTCTCCTGTTCAGTCACTTGAATTTTCATATATACATACAGTGGGTGCCAAAAAAAAATGTATACACATTTTAAGAAAGGAAAAAACTGTATTAAAATTGTAATACTCACTATATACCGATAACAAAAGATGAATATAAGTCACGTTTGACTTCTGCAATGACAAGAGGTGCTCAAAGTGGTTCCCATCAGCGCCCAGACACTTCTGATTATGGAGAACTACTGCTTGACGTGTTGCTGTGCGAGGCGTCCCGGATCTTCCCTTGTGCACGTCACACACAGCACCGTGCGTCTGACTTATCACGAATGTGTGCAATTGTTAGGTGTGTTGGAGGTTCTGTTGCACACTCACGCCTCCATTGTCGTCGTACTTCCACAACGTTCTCGAATTTCAAATACCTCTTCAAAATGGTCTTGCGCGCCTCAAACGACAACTGTGGTTCTACCATTTTCTTTGACTGTCCTGCCTGTTGCACGGTGACACTAGCATTCATTTGATTAACGCCATCTTTTGAGCAAATGTCATCCTACACATTGCTACCATAATTCAATTCAGCTTCAAAAAGTAATACATAGATACCGTGTTTCCCCGAAAATAAGACTTAGCCGGACAATCAGCTCTAATGCGTCTTTTGGAGCAAAAATTATGATATATTATAGTAAAATAAGACAGGGTCTTATGTTAATTTTTGCTCCAAAAGACACATTAGAGGTGATTGTCCGGGTAGGTCTTATTTTTGGGGAAACACGGTAGCATCTCTTAAAATGTGTATACATATTTTTGGCACCCCAGTGTGTGTGTGTGTGTGTGTGTGTGTGTGTGTGTAGTCATTTAAGTGGAGAATGCAAATCAAATGTGTATGGTCAATCTGTCATTTTCATACAGACATTCCAGAATTTTAAAGGTTATATATATTCAAATCTGTCAGGGACCCTACTGATCTTGAAAGTTAAATTCATCATTTTATAAGAGAAGAAAGGAAAGCCCAGAAAAATGAGTTCTTTGCCCAAGTGAACTGTAGTAATGGGGTCCTCCTTCTGGGAGGCAATGTGGAGACACTGTCAAGCCTTCATGCTGTAGTCAGGTTTTGCTTTTTCATCTCAGCCCCTGTCTCAACCTGCTCTGTGATCTTGGAACAGTTTTTTAAACTCTCTGTGGCTCACTTTCCTCATAGGTAAAATGGCAAGAATTACAGTTACCTAACTCATCAGGTTCTCATTGGCATTAATATCTGCAAAGCACTTAAAAAAGAACTTAACACAGTACTCAATTAATCAATCTATTATCTGGATAAATCACTTATATGGATAAAGCTAACTCAACTTAAAAAAAACATGCACAGTTATAGTAGAAAGAGATCTTAATTTAAGAATTTGTACAAATGAAAATAGGGATAATTTATTGTAGTATATGTGTTCTGTATGTAGAGATTAGCCTAACAATGATGCTGACAAAAAAAAAAATCATTATCCCTAGAAAAGTCCGCATTAATCTATCCATTTGAAATATGTTTAAATTTATTCAATAAAAGAAACAAACTGAAATTACATAATAATGGTTTTCAAATTAAAATATACTCTGTCATCTAAAATTACTAACAATTCTAATTCTTAACAAAAACACTGCCAAAAATCATCTAAAATTTTATCCCTTTTGACTGGTCCAAATTGATCTGCACTAAAAGTATATGGATTTTGCTTTAAATAAAGAAATAAAACAAGGATATGCTTCTTTCATAGTTAAGTATTTCCTCGTCTACAGTCAACCACAGTTAAAAGTAATTTAAAGACTTTAACAATAGAGGCATAATTAATATCTTCCTGAGTGACGTGGGCTCAGAAAGCAGAGGAATAAAGGAAAACCCTATTTTCAGCTTAAGAAATTATCTTAATAGGAGGAGAATACCACTGTACATTTTCATTTCTTAGATCTCTCAAACACAGGCCACGATGAACTTCAGAAGTGCACCCATACCAGAATTCTAGTTGGGGCAGTTTCTGAGTGTCCCTCCAGTTGCCTTTTCTAATTAGAAGAGTTTCCACAAGGAAAACAACACACAGAGGTTAATAGGGCACTAAAGCCCATCCCAGTAATTCAGCACGGGCTCGTGAGAGAGGAAGGAGTAATTCCGGGCTTCTATGTGTCACATGTCTACCCATACTTTCCACTACTGTATTAGATTAGCATTTTTAGCAAAGGCATTGCTGATTCATCAGACTACCCTGACTGCCCAGCCTTTTCCTGAGGCATCTCTGCCTAGTCATTTCTCTCTGGTGGTGTGAGCTTTGGGCCCTTGACGTATTGTTGTACCCTTTTTCTCACTGAGAGTCATCCTGTTGTTATGGTATTATTCTCTAATTTGTCAGTGTCTGTTTGGATTCCATCATTTCTGTTCTCGAAGAGAAAAATAATGCTATGCAAGCAAAAAAAAAAAAAAAAAGAAATATTTTCAAAACTATCCTCCAACTGAATGCCAATAAAAAGAAAGTTAAATAACTATTGTCCTAGAAAGCTATGAATCTCAAGCATTTTAATATATATGGAAATTAGCTAAGTTAACAATATTGCATTTAATATTATTGCCATAAAGTAATCCATACTATAATCTAAAATGAGAATAAAAACACTAAATTCAAACCGTATTATAGCACAATGACCATCATAAAAGATTTTTAGAGATTAACATCCCATATTTTGCCTTAGTCATTTTATCATGTCCTATATGTATTTTATAAAATATATATGGAATATGTAATTTCATAAAGATTTTTATGGCCTTGATGCTACGTTTTATATTCTATATTAGTTACAAAATGTTGATAAAAATAACCTAACTTATAAAGTAAGGGCAAAAGTTTTTGCTGCCTGCAATTATTTTTGTATCCTTTTTGGGAAAGGACAGGTACAAACAAATGAAAATGATTAACAGCATGCTTACTGTGTACATGCAGCATGCTTAAGTTCCAGGGGTCCAGAGCATGCGCGTGAAAGATACACGAGGCAACACAGGGACATGAGATATAATTGCAACCCTGAGGCATTTCATGCAATCAGCACTCTTATACAGACTCTCTGCTGGGTGGGTCAGGCCCTGCCTTGTTCCTAGGTTCTGCAGCCTCCTCTCCTAATAGCCAAGTGACCCGGCCCCACCTCACCAACTGGCTCAACCTCAGTGAATCTCTAGGAACAAACCCAACCTTAGATGGTACTGGAACTCTGCAACTGATGGGCAGTCAACCGGAGCCCAATGCCCCATGACTCAGTACTTGCTGCTCCTGTTGGCTCTGGCACCCTGCCTTGTTCTCAAGATTGAGGGCCCTTCACATGTGCTGGATTTAAGCCTCGTCCTGCCTTCTATGCCCAAGGCCCTTCCTGGAAACTCACCCAGCACTCCTAAAGAACTGGGGCACTCCCTTCTCCTGCCTGTCCACCTCCTAGGCAGTGGGGTCCTCTTCCTCACCCACAGCTCCAAGAGGCAGCGTGGTGTGTGGTCCAAGTCCTTAGTTTGGGAGTCTGACCGACCTCCACTTCCCAGCCATGTGTTCTTGGGGGTCCAACTAACCTCTCTGGCCTCAATGTCCTCACCTGTGAAAAGGGGTACCAGTAGCACCAACTTCATAAGGGTTCTTGTGAGGGTGTAATGAGTTAATACATATAAAACACTTAGAAGAATAGCTGGTCAAAATATATAAGTACTCAGTAAATGTCAAGTTTTATTAATAACCGAGCCAATAATAGAAAACAAGCTGGCTGATACTACCAGCCTAGTGTTGGGAGCTCTAAAGGCCATGGTCTTTCACCCCATCTCTCACCTACCTGTTACACCTGCTGCACTGGACTTCAACTTGCCCTGGCAGCAGTCTGTTCTCCAATATGCCCCACTCCAGGCTGGCTCTTGTTCTTTATTCTGGATTCAATCCCAGCTTGAGGCAGTTACTGAGTTAAGCACCGCTCCGTGCCCAGAGAGGTGTCTGAAAACTTGGTTGCCTCTATAATTTAATAACTACTTCTGTATTATTTTCTTACTTGACCTCTCAGTGTTTGTTTCTCATAAGAAAAGACAAATCCTAATAAGCATCATTATAGACAAAGAAATTTGAATACAAAGAATGTACATTAATAAAATGCATAGGTATTTTCAAAATAAGGACTATAAGGAATAACTGAAAATGTTGTTATAAACCCTATCATTAACCTTATTATAAAAATGGGCTTTGGGTGGGGGATGGGAGACGAGGGTAAGGAGGATCAAATATATGGTGATGGAAGGAGAACTGACTCTGGGTGGTGAACACACAATGGGATTTATAGATGATGTAATACAGAATTGTACACCTGAAATCTATGTAATTTCACTAATTGTCACCCCAATAAATTTAAAAAAAAAAAAAGGGCTTTGGTTTCACTTTAAAAAAAAATCTTTTCCTTGATAGAATTAGACATCTCAAAGTAAATGTTCCTAGAGCAATCTAAGAAAAGTTAAATGATCTCCTTTAAGGTCAAATAGATATTTACTTCACGCCAAGTTTTTTCATCCTTGCTGAATGCCAGCAGTAAATATATCTTGCTGAATGCCAGCAGTAAATATATCTTAAGAACCAAAGGTAAAAGGCAAAACAGGTAATGTCAACACTCTTTGTTTCAGTAACATGAACATGACAGATGTTTCAGCATGTCTATCTGGAGGCCACAGAGAAATTATGTTCTGGTTTTCATAAATGCTTTTGATTAATTTTAAGGATTTATGTTGATTGATTCAAATTATCCAGGCCTCTCCCTGATTTATCCTTTAGTAAATAATTCTCCCTTTGAAGTCTGCAAAAGTGTTTTGTGGAAGTTAAAAATATTTTAGCAACTGAGGTGGAAAAAATCTGCAACCTCAAAGGAATACTCCACCATTTGCAAAAGAGTATTGGAATAATAAATATTACAGAACCCAAGACTTAAGAATAAGCAAAGGGTAAAGACCATATTTTCAAATACTTGTACATAGTACTGCAAAAAAAAAGGGGGGGAGGGACTACAGATTCATCAACTTCAAGTGCTACATTTCTTTCACATTTTAATATACTCCAAATCGGGGGGCATCTTATAATCCATGTCAGTTCATGTTTTAATTTATAGCATTTTTATCTTTCTTAGTGGTACATACAATAATGGTGTACTTTACAATCCATGATGTCTTAGATTTAGTGAAAAATTTCTTTTGTCTCTAATCTTCCCTTTTCTATTCCTTTATTGTCTTCTATTTTCCTATTCCTTTATTTTTCCTCCCTTTCTTTATATATAATATATATATTAATAATATATGTAAGTTATATACAATATATACACATATTATATATAATATATATTTATATATACACAAATTTTACACACACACACACACACACACACACACACACACACACAGGGCCAAAAAACTGTACACACGTTTTAAGAAAGGAAAAAAAACTATTAAAACTGTAATACTTTATACTGATAACAAAGGATGAACACAAGTCACATTTAACTTCTGCAATTACAAGAGGTGCTCAAAGTGGTTACCATCAGCGTCCAGACACTTCTGATTATGGCGAACTACTGCTTGAGCAACATTGACCAAAGTGTCCACTTGTACACATTTTTTGGCACCCCCGGGGTGTGTGTGTGTGTGTGTGTGTGTGTATGTGTAGAGAGAAAGATGGTGCCAAAATAATTTATACACTGTATTACAGTGTATAAGAAAGGAAGAAACTGTATTACAATTGTAATACTCAATATATACTGATAACAAAAGATTAATACAAGTCATGTGTATACATGTTTTCGGCTTTCTCTCTCTATACACACACACACACACACACACACACACACACACAAATTATACAGATGTATACAAGACATAAATATATACCTATTTTGGACCCATCCAGCACCCACAAATAACTGGGGACCTCTCTTTTCTACCTGTCCATCTCCAAAGAAATGAAATAAAGTCCTTTTCCTCACTCTAACCCCAAGCTGGGACTGCGCTAAAGGTAGATTTCCTGTCTCAGAAACAAAAGGGGCCTTCAACTCAAGGCCCCCTTACTACAAGGAGAGGCCTGCTGTAGGGCGAAGGGAGAACTACTCACTAAAATGAAGGATGCTGGGTCTGTCTTGTCTATCCTGTCCCCATTCCTCACTAGCGTGGATCATCAAAGACTGACTTAAACCCTTTGTTCTGAACTGTGGGAATGAGACAGAAGAAATGCATTTTAGCTTGTTCTCTTCCTTCATGGGATTACATTTGCGGCCAACACTTAGCTCTAGTAAGCCTCTAATAAAGATGCCAGCTTCCTCAGGGGCCCACATCCCCAGCATAGCAAACCTCAGTCTTCCTGCAGCCACTCTTTAGATTGTATTTTATCTCCAGAAAGCTTTCTCTTGATGCTGCCAACGCACAGAATTATTAATTAGTACAAAGCAGTGCAGGTTCAAACAGCAACTACAACTGGCTTAAAATAAAATTTCTCTTCAGACTTGAGAGCCTCAAAGTTTGATGAAGATTTTGCTCTGCTCACAGTAAAATTGGTGGAAAACAAAGACATCAGAGTATTGCACTGAATTGCACTGTATCCTCACACTGAATTGTACATAAATGAATGAACTTCTGATGCAGGGTAACATTTAAGAGGGAATAAAGGAAGAAAACTTGGCAAATAATACATCTACACACAAACACCTGGCTGAAAAGTCACCTGCTGGCACCTACCGATACTTCACATCACCTTTTGTCAAATCCGCCTAGGTCTCTACTCCCAAGCCCCTTAGGAGAGATAATTCCAAAAGGCTTCTCACCCCTCCCGACACAGCTTTCTCAGAATACACTAAATTGGGAAGCTGAAGGAGCAGCTGAATTACACCTGTTCCTCTTCCATTCAGGTCTCTACACCCCCCCCCCGCCCCCGGAGTTGGTAGGGCGCTTGGCTCCTGTACAATTCTGCTGAAATTGGCATCCAAAGACCGGCAGCTTTAAGTGAATCCAGAGAGTGGGCAGGTGTTGTCAAGGTTCGTATCTGGAAAATCTCCATGGTGTGTGGGGAAAGATGCAAAGAAAGTCCTAGTTTCCCAGAACTTACAGGAAAACTAAGTGTCAGAATTTATTTTTTATTTTCTTGGAAGGTACTTCTTCTTCATAGTTTATTACTATAACACATAAAACACTTCAGAAAAATAAGCAGTTAGCTGTCTATTTACAGATAGTGCCGTTCTTCCAGAAGTTATGGGAGCTGGCTTAACTGAGTTCAGTAAATATCAAAATTAAGTTCAGGAAAAAATGATGCTGATTCATTTGCTGAAATTTTCCTCCTTTTAGCCTAATACATCTCAGCACATCAGCACATCTCTAGAGAGACAATATGTTTTAGTGGTCTCCGTCTGGGGCTCTGGAGTTGAACTTGGGTTTGAATACACCATCTATAAGCTATTTGACTTTGGACATGTTATTTAATATCTCAGGTCTCTGTTTCTTTATCTGTAGAATGGGTATAATAAGGTTATCTAATTGTTTCTCATTTCCTGTGTACTATTGAATCAATCAAGTTTTCAGTTTTCCTTACTCCTTTTCATCTTCTCTACTTACTGGGAAGTTATACATACGTATGTAATATTCCTATTCTTTCAATAGTTACGCTTAAATTTTTAAAGACATACCTAACTTAAAGTTTGCAAGTCTTCAACATCTCTGTGCTTCTCCTAAACAGTAACAGGACAGTAGAATGTTTTTATTCTGATCATTTACATCTGAGTATGAACTGGTATTTTAATTCTGTCTTTTTGTTTTAGCACCAAAATGTGTCATAATCAGTATTATTATCTTATCAATTATTATTCTGAACAATCAAAACTTTTTTGATTACCTACATTCTTGTTCATTTCTTTGCATATCATTCATTCTTTTGGGTTCAATTTCCTTCTTACTAAAATATATCCTTTAGGAGGTACTTGCTATCAGGAAACTCAGAATGAGACTACTGGTGTCATTAGCTGGCACTCCCACTTGAGCTAAAGAGGAGTTGTGGATGAAAATCTATGCTAACAGTTATTGTCCCTCAGTGTGTTGACAGTACTGTTCCATGTCTTCTGATTTGTTGTTGCCTTTGAGAAGACTGTTGGTGGGATAGTGGTATTATAATTCCTTTAGAAGCAATTTTTCTTTTCTCCTCATTTGCTTTATGATCTATTCTTTGACACTGGTGTTTTCTTTTTCAGTTTCACTAGGAAACATCTAGGTGTGGTCTCACTGTGATTCCTGAATCTGAATATTCACGTCTTTCATCAACTCGAGAGTATGATTAGGCATTATTTTATTAAAAAATCGCTTCTCTTCAAGTCTCTCTAGTCTGTCCTTATAGAATTCCTAGGTAACATACTTTGTGTCTTTTCATTCAATCTTTCTTATGCCCTACCTTCTCTTTCTTATATCTGTGCCACCTTCTGGGTAATTTTTTCAGATCTATCTTCCAGTTCAAAATTCACATCCATAATAACATTCAATCTGCTGTTTATCCTATTGTTTGACTTACTATCTTATCCATCCAATTACTTATTTTTTTCACCAAAAAGAAGGTTTATTTGGGAAAAGAAAAGAAACAAAACCACCACAGCAATGTGGGGACACATACCTCTGGTTGGGGCTGCAGCTGGCTGCATACCGTGCAAAAGAAAAGAGGAATTACTATCTTTTTCATTGCTAGACATTCTATTATTTCACTTCTAAAAGTTCTTTTCTTTTTTGTCTCATGTTGTCTTACCTTTTCTTTAAATACTGTCATTTATGTCTTCAGTCATATTAGAATTATTTAATATTCTCTTTCAGATAGCTTGTTTACCTGTTGCTTCTATTTATTTTTGACAGCTGATCTTGCCAGTGTGGATTGCTTTCGCGTATCTTTTGTGCTTTGGGTTTGTAAGCTCAAGTTAAGTGAAGCTTATTTGTAGGAATCCTGCTTAGGATGAGGTGCTCCCTCTAGAGAGGTGTTCAACTTGCTTCTACCAGGTACCCAGGGAGTATTGCGGTCTGAGACCAATTTTAATACTAAATTCTCCGGTTCGGGTTTCCCAGACTATGCAGGTAAAGCACATTCAAAACCTCAAATTCACATATGGTAGAGACTCATGTTTAAAAATTCCCGCAGGATATTTTACCTTCCCACTCCAGCCCATGCCAAGAAATACAAGCTAGTTTCTTTGGGTCTCCCATTACGAATAGGTAAATTTTTTCTCCCAGGGCATACATCTTTGAAGATACCTTTAACTTCCAATTTCATATGGGTCCAAGTCTTTGTCATGTGTCTCTGCGTGGGTGTGAAAACCTGAAAACCAGATTACTGAGTCTGACACTCCTTCTCGCCAACCCCTGCTCCTGGGAGGTACCAGTTCACACACTCTGATTCTCCCACTCTTCATTTCTGCCCCTAAGGATCTCTTACCTTCTTGTGAGCTGCAGTATTTAAAAGTCTTTCAAATTATATTTCAAGTAGCATTTTCAAGTTGTCTATTCCATAAAATTGCCATAATCAAATTCTCTCTGTTCTGTCTGTTAATCAACATGAACGTATTACTTTGAGAAAAAGAAAATATTTTTAAAATGCGTAATGTAGTGATATAACACAAATAGCTGCTCATGAGATGTAATGTATCCTTGGATTAGAGCAGCTGAAAAATTAGACCCCATGGGTGAATACATGCTTGTCAGAAATAATTGATATCTGATTCTTTGTTAAATAAAACAAACACTGAACACTTTCACAAATTTTGTTGATCTTATAAGACAAGCTACAAAGTATAGCCACTTACATGCATACAAGATGTCATACATGTAATAAGTGCTCCATCTCATGCAACTTCCAGATTTTCTCAACTAAGGCCATGATTTCTTAAAGGCAAATTATTGCATAATAATAATAATTATATATATATGTATTTAATATTTATATTACATCTAGTATAGGAGTCAAATAAAACCAACTTCCTTATTAATGTTAGCAAACATATTAATATCTATGAAACATTAAGTTTTATGGAAAACCTTAAAGAAATCTATGGGAAGTGATAGGCTGCAAAGGGCACAGACTTGAGAGATAGATGGGTGTGGGCTCTGAGGCCATCTGTACTATTTATTGGCTGTGTGACATTAGGAAATTAACCTCTCTGAGCTTCCTCTTCATCAATAAAAGAAACGATGAGTGACACCTTGGCAGGGTTGCAGTCAGGATTAAATGAGATAATGAATTCATCTAGCAAATGCTGAATAAACGTTAGTGGAAAGACTAAGGAAAAAACGAAAAGGGGGGGGGCTGAGAAACTTGAACTATTAAGGAAGTCAGTCATTATTTCATTAAATAATAGGAGTATGTTTGCCATGCTCTCCAGTGAATTAGCCTAATGCTAATTTCTAAATAATCATTGTCTAGACTGCTATCATTCATGCAAATTCATTTCATGTTTTATGGGAAGTTTAATACAACAATAAAGACAAGTCAATTTGCCTAGAGCCCAAAGATGTTTGGAGCCAGCCATCCCTCCGGAAGGTCCCTTAGTAAACAGTGGAGGGCATCAAACAACAAGATCTCTCCTGGAAAAAGAGTTCCTGAAGTAACTTATGAAAGGCTAAAATAAGTGAAACATTGCCTCTGAGTAAACTGAACTTTCAACTTTTTTTCCTCCAAAAAGAAATGAAAAAGAATCAGAGCAGAAGGGTAGGAGAGAGTAAAACTACACAAATGCTTTTGACCAGCACCCACAATAGAAAAGAGTCCTGATCACCTTCCAGAAATTTCTAAAGGAAGAAAAAGAATACTTTAGTAGCCATTGTTTCTGCTGAGATGTTTTCAGATGTCTGTTTCCTCTGAATATGTTTGGAGGCATGGAGGAGCACCAAACACCCTCAGAGGAAGATGACCTAATCCTATATCCTATTCCCTGTATTTGGTGATGTTTATTAGTTTTGTGGTTTTTTTTAGTAGGTCTCTGCCATCAGGAATGTTGAAATTGCTCAAGTAAGTAAAGGGATGGTCCGCTCCAGCCTAACCTGACATAGCCATTAATTCATCTCTGGATGAGGACAGTGTATGTGCTGTTCCTGTCATACCCCAGACTATAAACATCGTTTTCCCATCCATTCCTGAGGATATTTAATTGGGGGAAAATCTAGCTCTGAGTGAACAGGTAGGCTTTTATCTCAGGTAATCTCCCAGGAAATGATCTGTGTCACCACGGTAATAGACAAGAGAAAGAAAAGGACATTTAATAAGAAGGGAAGAAACAAGACACCGCATCATTCTTGGATCCAACAGGATTTAAGTGTGAGACAAAAGCTAAAATACACAGTGTGTGAGAATGGATGAAGGTGATGAAGATTTTTTTTTAATTTATTGGGGTGACAATAGTTAGTGAAATTACATAGATTTCAGGTGTACAATTCTGTAATACATCACCTATAAATCCCATTGTGTGTTCACCACCCAGAGTCAGTTCTCCTTCCATCACCAGATATTTGATCCCCCTTACCCTCATCTCCCACCTCCCACCCCCCTTACCCTCTGGTAACCACTAAACTATTGTCTGTGTCTATGAGTTTTTGTTTCTCATTTGTTTGTCTTGTTCTTTTGTTGTTTTTGGTTTATATACCACATATCAGTGAAATCATATGGTTCTCTGCTTTTTCTGTCTGACTTATTTCGCTTAGCATTATAATCTCAAGATCCATCCATGTTGTCACAAATGTTCCTATATCATCTTTTCTTACCGCCGAATAGTATTCCATTGTGTATATATACCACAACTTCTTTATCCATTCATCTATCGAAGGACATTTTGGTTGTTTCCATGTCTTGGCCACCGTAAACAAAGCTGCAATGAACATTGGAGCACACGTGTCTTTATGTATAAATGTTTTCAGATTTTTTGGGTAGATACCCAGGAGAGGGATTGCTGGGTCATATGGTAATTCTATTCGTAATTTTTTGAGGAACCTCCACACTGCCTTCCATAATGGCTGCACCAGTCTGCATTCCCACCAACAGTGTATGAAGGTTCCTTTTCTCCACAGCCTCTCCAACACTTGTTACTATTTGTCTTGTTGATGATAGCCATTCTGACTGGGGTGAGGTGATATCTCATTGTGGTTTTGATTTGCATTTCTCTGATGATTAGTGATGTTGAGCATTTTTCATATGTCTATTTGCCATTTGTATGTCCTCTTTGGAGAAATGTCTCTTCAGGTCCTCTGCCCATTTTTCAATTGGGTTGTTTGTTTTTTGTTGTTGAGTTGCATGAGTTCCTTGTATATTTTGGATATTAGCCCCTTATCGGAGGCACTGTTTGCAAAAATCTTCTCCCATTCAGTTGGTGGCCTCTTTATTTTGTCAATGGTTTCTTTTGCTGTGCAGAAGCTTTTAAGTTTCATATAGTCCCATTCGTTTATTTTAGCTTTTACTTCCATTGCCTTTGGAGTCAAATTCATAAAATGCTCTTTGAACCCAAGGTCCATAAGTTTAGTACCTATGTTTTCTTCTATGCAGTTTATTGTGTCAGGTCTTATGCTTAAGTCTTTGATCCATTTTGAATTAATTTTGGTACATGGTGACCGATAGCAGTCCAGTTTCATTCTTTTGCACGTGGCTATCCAATTCTCCCAGCACCATTTTTTGAAGAGGCTGTCTTTCCTCCATTGTATGTTTTTAGTTTTTTTGTCAAAAATTATCTGTCCATATTTATGTGGTTTTATTTCTGGGTTGTCAATTCTATTCCATTGGTTTATGTGTCCGTTTTTCTGCCAATACCATGCTGTTTTGATTATTGTAGCCCTGTAGTACAAGCTAAAGTAAGGGAGTGTGATACCCCCATTATTGTTCTTTTTTCTTAAGATTGCTTTGGCTATTCGGGGTCTTTTGTTGTTCCAAACAAATCCGATGGTTTTTTGTTCTATTTCCTTAAAAAATGCCATTGAGATTGTGATGGGGATTGCATTAAATCTGTATATTGCTTTGGGTAATATGGCCATTTTAACTATGTTGATTCTTCCAATCCATGAGCACGGAATGTCTTTCCATTTCTTTGTGTCTTCTTCAATTTCTTTCAAAAATGTCTTATAGTTTTCAGCATATAGGTCCTTCACATCCTTGGTTAAATTTATTCCTAGGTATTTTATTCTTTTTGCTGCAATTGCAAAAGGAATTGTTTTTTGTATTTCTTTTTCTGAGATTTCATTGTTAGTATATAGGAAGGCAATGGACTTTTGTGCGTTGATTTTGTAGCCAGCAACTTTACTGTATTCGTTGATTGTTTCTAATAGCTTTTTGGTGGAGTCTTTAGGGTTTTCATATATGGCATCATGTCATCTGCAGAGTGATAATTTAACTTCTTCATTCCCAATTTGGATGCCTTTTATTTCTTTCTCTTGCCTGATTGCTCTGGCAAGGACTTCCAACACTATGTTGAAAAGCAGAGGTGATAGGGGCCAACCCTGTCGTGTTCCTGAACGTAGAGCAAAGGGCTTCAGTTTTTCACCATTAATTATGAGATTAGCTGAGGGCTTATCATCTATGGCCTTTATTATGTTGAGGTATTTTCCCTCTATACCTATTTTATTCAGTGTTTTAAACATAAATGGATGTTGTATCTTGTCAAATGCTTTTTCTGCATCAATTGATATAATCATATGATTTTTGTCCTTTATTTTGTTTATGTGATGTATCACACTGATGGACTTCCGGATGTTGAACCATCCTTGTGCCCCGGGGATGAACCCCACTTGGTCGTGATGAATAATCTTTTTAATGCATTGTTGTATTCGATTTGCTAGAATTTTGTTCAGGATTTCTGCATCTGTATTCATCAGATATTGGTCTGTAGTTTTCCTATTTTGTGTTGTCCTTACCAGGTTTTGGTATCAGGGTAATGGTGGCCTCATAAAATGAGTTAGGGAGTACTATCTCTTCTTCAATTTTTTTGGAAGACTTTGAGCAGGATTGGTATTAGATCCTCTTTGAAGGTTTGGTAGAATTCACTAGTGAAGCCATCTGGTCCCGGACTTTTGCTTTTGGGAAGGTTTTGGATGACTGATTCAATTTAATTACGGGTGATCGGTCTGTTTAGATTTTCCAGTTCTTCATGGTTCAGCCTTGGAAGGCTATATGTTTCTAAGAACTTGTCCATCTCTTTTAGGTTGTTGAATTTGGTGGCATATAGTCCTTCATATTATTCTTGGATGATCCTTTGTATTTCTGTGGTGTCCGTGATAACTTCCCCTTTTTCATTTCTGATTTTGTTAATCAGTGTCTTCTGTCTTTTTATCTTAGTGACTCTAGCCAAGGGTTCATCAATTTTGTTAATGTTTTCAAAGAACTACCTCTTTTTCACATTAAGTTTTTTCCATTGTCTTTCTGTTCTCTGTTTCATTTGGTTCTGCTCTGATTTTGTTATTTCCTTTCTTCTGCTGACGTTGGGTTTCACTTGTTCTTCTTTTTCTAGTTCTTTAAGGTGTAACATGAGGTTATTTATTTGGGATTTTTCTTGTTTCTTGAGATAGGCCTGTAATGATACAAATTTCCCTCTTAAAACTGCTTTTGCTTGCTGCATCCCCAAAATTTTTGTAGGATGTATTTTCATTGTCATTTGTTTCTATGTATCTTTTGATCTCTCCTCTAATTTCTTCTTTGACCCAGTCATTCTTTAAAAGTATGCTGTTTAATCTCCACGTATTTGTTTTTTCCTGCTTTCTTTTTGCAGTAGATATCCAATTTCAAAGCCTTGTGATCAGAGAATATGCTTGGTATGATTTCAATCTTCTTAAATTTGCTGAGGCTGATTTTATGTCCCAATATATGGTCTATCCTTGAGAATGTTCCATGTACACTAGAAAAGAATGTATAGTCTGATGTTTTAGGATGAACTACTCTATATATGTCAATTATGTCTATTTCATCTAATGTGTCATTTAGGGCTGCTATTTCATTATTTATTTTCTGTTTGGATGATCTATCCATAGCTGTCAATGATGCATTTAAGTCCTGTTAGTAGTTGCTTGGAATATTTCGGTGCTCCCTGATTTGGGCCATAAATATTGATGACTGTTATGTCTTCTTGTTGTATAGTCCCCTTTACCATTATGAAATGTCCATCTTTGTCTCTTGTTACCTTTTTCACCCTGAAGTCTGTTTCATCTGATATCATTATGGCTACACCTGATTTTCTCTGGGTACCATTTGCTTGGAGTGTCAATTTCCACCCTTTCACTTTGAGTCTATGCTTGCCCTTGTAGCTGAAATGTGTCTCTTGGAGACAGAATATGGTTGGGTTTAGTTTTTTCATCCAATCTGCCACTCTGTGCCTTTTTATTGGTGAGTTCAGAGCATTTACATTTAGGGTGATTATTGATATGTGAGGATTTCCTGTCATTCTATCTTTAGTTTTCTGGTAAGGCTGTGTCTCCATTGTTTCTTTGCCTTTTTGTCTTTGTCTATTATTTCCATGTGGTGGTATTCTATGATGTTTCCCTCTGTTTCTTCTTTTATTACATTATATATTTCAGTTCTGGATTTTTTTTGAGTGGTTACCCTTAAGTTTATGTAAAAGAAAGTTTGATATTTAGAGTATTCCATTTTCTTCAGCACACTTATTTTCTCCATTCCCATATCTGAGTTCAGGCCTTTACTCTCTCCCTTTTAATGTTTTGGTTGCCACAAATTGTCCCTGTTGATGGTGGTTGAATAGCCTCCTTTAGTATTTCTTGTAGTGCATTAAAAAACTCCCTCAGCTTGTGTATGTCTGGAAAGGTCTTTATTCCTCCTTCATATCTAAAGGATATCTTTGCTGGATATATTATTCTTGGCTCATAATTTCTCTCTTTCAATAGTTGAATACTTGGTTCCACTCCCTGCTGGCTTGTAATCTAATGGGTTTCCTCTGTAGGTTACCGTCTTCTTTTCCCTGGCTGCCTTGAGGATTCTTTCTTTGTCGTTGATTTTAGACAGCTTCAATACAATGTGCCTTGTAGAAGGCTTGTTGGGATTGAGGTAACTAGGTGTTCTATTTGCTTGTTGGATTCGAGGATCCATTTCTTTCCACAAGTTTGGGAAGTTCTCATCAACAATTTGTTTGAATATATTCTCTGTTCCCTTCTCTCTTCCCCTTCTGGAATGCCAATTATTCTTATATTGCTCTTTCTGATGGAGTCAGAAAGTTCTTGTAGAGTTCTTTCATTTCTTTTAAGCCTCAAGTCTCTTTCTTCTTCCATCTGTGTAATTTCCAGGTCTCTATCTTCGATGTCACGGATTCTTTCTTCCATCTGGTCAACTCTACTACCTAAGCTGGTTATTTCATTCTTAATTTGTTCTATTGAGTTCTTAATCTCCAGAAATTCTATTTGGTTCTTTTTTAAAATTTAAATCTCTTTTGTAAATTGTTCATGTTGTTCTTTGATTGTGTTTCTGCATTCATTAAACTGCCTTTCTGTGTTTTCTTGCATATCGTTGAGTTTTTTCAGAACTGCAATCTTGAATTCTCTGTCATTTAAGTCACATATTTCCATATCTTTAAGTTCCTTTTCTGGAGACTTTTCACTTTCTTTCTGAGCTGTCTTGTTGCCTTGGTTATTCATGGCAATTACTGATTTATTATTTCTCTTCCTAGACATCTACAGGAGTGGCTTCTGCAACAGGTTGATAGGAAGAGGTCTTTCTTTTGTTTTCCAGTACTTGTTGGTAGAATGTTTTATTTTCTCTCCGACTGCAGCCTTTTTTTTTCTCTCACACGGTAGTGCTATGTTTTCTCTGAACTATTCCAGCTTCTCACACAATGGGGGGATTCCCTGGGAGATGGGCTTCTCCTCTGTTAATAGTTCACCTGGGTCACAGGGCGTAGTGTCTGTGTGGGTATGCGGAGAGCTTTTGAAGTTCCAAAGCTCTTCCTGCAGCAGATTCAGAGCCCGTATGTTTCAGCAGTTCTGTTTACTGCTGTAGGGATCCGCCCAGATAGGTGGGGCCAGGGGTGGGGTGAGTTGTGAGAGGTGGCCCAGAGCAATGGCAGCGACCACCACCACAGCCGGTCCTGCTTCCACAGCACCCTCCCCTTTGCCGGAACTAGTTGGGCTGCGAATCTGTGTCTGAGGACCACAGTTCTCAGAACAGCAAATATTGTGTTCTTTTGATCTGACACTACTACTGTTCGGCTTCTAGCACCGGGCAGGTCGGGGTGGGGTGAGCTCTGGAAGGGTAGGGAGGGGGCATCTACTCTCAGTGCCTAAGGCTTCTGTTCTCTGCTTGGCAGTGAGGGTTTAAACCACCGTTTTCAGCTTTCTTCCCTCAGTCTTTTCTCCAAGGTCTTTGCCATGAGCGTTGGGTTCAGCCGTGTTATATGCTGCCCCCTCAGCCCTGTGGGCCATAAGCAGAGCCCTAGCAGTCCGAGTTCTTCCCTCTCCGGCAGCTGCGGTAGTTCCGGGATTCAGTGAGCTCGGAGCACCGAGCAAGCTCTGCATCCTGTGCCCCCGCAGCTCCGTTTCTGCACTTCTCCCTTCCCTCCCCCGCTCACACGATTCGCCCACCTTTAGGTGAATTCAGTAGTAGGCCTCTTTGTTTTGCCTGTCTGCTGTACAAGGAGTCCTTTGTGGAGTTATTGTTGTTCGATTAGTTGTAAATTCCAGGGGAGCTTTACAGAGGCTCACCTCACACCGCCATTTTGATGATGTGTCCGAAGGTTTAAAGTCTAGTATTGCCTTTCTCCTTCATCAGAACCCTGGGTAGGGGACCCCCACATCTCTATCCCCAGGAACAATACATTGCTTTGAAAATATCAGTCTAAATGTAGCAATAATGATCACAATGTTACAGGAGTTTTACAAATGCAAATATCTGTTCTGAACTAGCATCACATAAACAGGAGTTAATTGCAGTAATAAGTTAATGATTGTTAAGAAGTGTTAGAATGTGTGCCTTTAAGTTAAAATAGTGATAAAATAGAGAGGATGTTTAGAGAAAGGGACAACGAGGATAGCAGTATTGTTTAATCTGACATGGATTACAATGCTGTTAGTTTCAGCAAGATTGACCATATTGTATAGGAAATCCTAGCCAGGGCAATAAGGCAGTAAAAAGAAATAAACAGTATACAATTTAGAAAGGAAGAAGTAAAACCATCTCTATTCACAGAAGAAATTATCTTCCCAGAAAATCCAAAAGAATGTATAAAAAGCTATTAGAATTAATAAGAGGTTTGAAAAGTCATAGTTTTCAATATACAAAATCAACAGTATTTCTATACACTAGCAATAATCAATTGGAAATTAAAATTCAAAGAAAAACTTACCAAATATAATAGGACCATGAAACATTAAATATTTAAGTATAAACCTAAGAAGTATGTCTAAGATCTGACTCTTGAAACAGCACAAAATACTGATATTAAATAAGACCTAAATAAGTTGGAAAATGTACCCTGTTCGGGGATTGTAAGACTAAATAGTGTTAAGATGTTAATTCTCCCCAAATTGATCTATAGATTGAAAGCAATCCCAATAAAAATTCTAACAGGTTATTTTGTGGAAATCAACACACATGATTTTAAAATTTATATGGAAAGGCAAAGAACTAGAATAGGTGAAACAGTTATGAAAAAGAACACAGTTGGAGGGCACACACGACCTGGTTTCCAGACTTCTAATACAGCTACAGTGATCAGTACAGTAACGGTGAAGTACTGACAAAAGGATAAGCAACAGAGGAACAGAACTGGACAGAGTGTTCCGAAATAGACCCACACTTATATAGTCAATTGATCCAGGACAATCGGACATTCACTTGCAAAAAAAAAAGAACCTTGACCTTGACCTGTACCGTAATAATTAAAACAACAGGGATCACAGACCTAGATTTAAACCTCAGACTATGACACTTCTCAAAGAAAACAGAGGAGAACATCTTTGTAACCTAGAATTAGGCAGAGATTACTTAGATACACAAAAAGCATGATCCCCCAAAGAAAAGCTTGATAAACTAGAGTTTATAAACATTTTAAAATTACGCTCTTTGAAAGAAAAAAAACACTTATGGAAATGAAAAAACCCACTGGATGGAAAATATATCCAAAACACATTTAAAAATGTATTCTTTTATCTAATAAAGGATTTGTGGCTAAAATATATTAGGTTGGTGCAAAACTAACTGCAGTTTAAGAGGTTAAAAATTGCAAAAACCTCAATTACTTTTGCACTCCCCCAATATAAAGAACTCTCAAAATGTAATAATAAGAAAACAAACAACCTAATTTTAAAAATGAGCAAGACATTTGAAAAACACTTCATCAAAGAAAAAATATGAACAGCAAATAACCGAAGAAAGTATGCTCAACATCATTATTCATTATGGAAATGCAAATTAAAACCACAGTGAGATACTGTCACCTACTGAAATGGGAAAGATAAAGAAAAAAAGAAAAACTGGCATATCAAGGGCTGCCAAAATGTGGAGTAACCTGAACTCTAATATACTGCAGGAGGAAATGCGAAATTATTCCATCACTTTGGAAAATAATCTGGCAATTTCTTATATACACTCACCATATGACTTAGAAATCCCAAGAGAAACTAAGACATAAGTACACACAAAAACCTCTGTGTGAATATTTATAGCAGCTTCATTCAATCACCCCAAAAAGGAAACAAACTAAATATCCTCCAACTAATGGATGGATTTAAAAATTGTGGTATATCCATATAATGAAATCCTACTTGACAATAAGAAGAAATGAATGGTACACCTAACAATATGGATGAAACTCAAATTAATTATGCTAAGATTTACAGATTTACTAAGGCTACATGATATATGATTATGTTAGATGACATTCTGGAAAGAACAAACCTCTAAGGACAGAAAATGTATCAGTGGTTGCCGGGGCTGGGTTGACTTCAAAGGATCACAAGGATATTTTTTGTGGTAAGGAAGTGTTCTACATCCTGAGTGTGGTGATTTACAACACCACATGCTATTGTCAAAACTCACAGAACTGCAAATTGAAAGAGATGAATTCTTCTGCGTGTAAATTATACCTCGATAAATCTGAATTTAATTTGTAAAAGATTTTTAAAAAGCTGTTTGCTGGGGGAAAATATAATAAGGATCAGAGCCAAGTCAATGAGAAAAAATAAAATCTTATAAGAAGAAAGCACAGCTACCTAACCAGAATGAAAGGAACTTGAAGAGAGAAAGGGGTTTCAAGAGACGATGAAACCAAAAAGTTAAGGTTAAGATGTCTCCAAAAGATAGCTTCATCCTCGCCTGAGAGGTCATAGGGAAAATGAGAGTAACTTAACAAATAAGAAATCATTTGCTCTAGAGCAGCTGAGGCAACTGAGTGACAGAGTAGAAGGTAGAATTCTAAAATGCCCCCGCCTCATTCCCATCCCGTGGTGTACACACCTTGTATAATCTGCTCCACTTGAGCGTGGGTGAGACTTGTAAGTAACATGGGAATTCACTCCCACGATTAGGTGACTAGTCAATTGACTTTGAGTTTACCAAAAGGGAGTTTATCCAGGGTGAACCTGACCTAATCAGGCTAGCCTTTAAAAAAGGGGGACTGGGCTCTCTGTGAATGGAAAGGGTCCCCTGCGGTGTTGTGAACTGCCTGTGAAGGAGTCCATGAAGCAAAGACCGGAGTGACAGCAGCCTCTCGTTGCTGAGAGCATCTCCAGCCAAGAGTCAGTGGGAAACGGGGACTGATTTCTGCCAACAACCGGTGATCTTGGAAAAGGACACCAAACCTCAGATGAGATCAAAGCCCAGGAAAACACCTCGATTTCAGCCTGGGAAGACGCTGAGCAAAGAACCCATGCCCAGACTTCTGATGCAGAGAAACTGTGAGATGATAAATGTGTGTTGGTTTAAGCCACTGAGTTTGTGGCGATTTTGTCATGCAGCAATAGAAAACCAATTCAGAGTGAATTAAAATGTGTCAAGCTGGTTTAATCAACGCAAACACTTTTATGGTTTTGACTCCAACAGCTCCTCACCCAATAGTAAGCTAGTTTTCATGATTTACCATATATTGACTCAAGCATCACAAAAGGTAATGTCATAGAAGAGGGGAAGACTAGAGGGATGACATTTTTAGAGAATAATCTCCATTAATTCTGTTAAGTGGCGGCCAAGAGAGCACGGCAGACTGGTGGAGGGGCCTTCTGCTGGCGGTGCCCTGCTCTTGTCTCATCACACTTGATAATTCACGGTCCCTACAGGCTTCCCTTCTCTATCTCGGGGCCATGACTGCAGCCACCAAGGTATTATCCTTCTCCTCTCTGGGCTGGACAGCCTCATACAGGTCTCCAGGGCCAACAGTGGCAACCAGGGCAGAAACATGTCAGTGTTCACTGGACTTTCTTAATACTCATTCTTAACACATTTGTGAGGCTGGGCACCAGGAAATAACCACTCAACTTCATAACCATAAAAGAAAGCATGACTCATTCCTGAAGCATCTTTCCATATATGTGAAAATAGCTAGGAGGGTCCCTCCTCCTCCCCCCGCCAAAGAATACTACTTGAATTACAGGTTGCGATATCTTGCAAATTAAAAAAAATTATATTCTTCATCTTCATAACATTATTAGTTGTTTATATTATTCGATAAAGCTGTTCATTCTAAATGTCATATAATGAGAATGGAACAAATAGTAACTTACCCTGTAACTTTTTAGTCTGATGAAATCGACCTTCATAGAGACAAATCTATCTGAATTTCGACTGATGCTCTTAAGGTGTTCTACAAGGTCAGCACAGAACTTGTAACCTCCTTTTAGCACACACAGGACCATAATGTCACAGTATCCTATGTCTTTCATAATATCCTTAGCCAGCCGCTCAATTCTGAAAGAAGGGATTAAAAGATATATTAAACCATAACCACTTCAGAGTATTTTTTGTTCCTTTCAGAAAAATGCGTGATGTATTATGCATATTAGATTATGCAGGGGAATGTGGAGAAGAGCTTGGGAGACAGAAGCCTACAGATAAAGACGCTTTGTTCAAGTTGGACAAAGAGAGAGTGTTCAAAACATATTTCTGACAACCACATCGTCAATAGTACATATTTGCTCCTCTGCATCACAAAAAATACTTAAGGTGTAAAATATAAAGTCAAAGATCATGAATGCTATTATTTTATCACTACAGAGCCTGGCAATGCTGTGATGGCATTTGGTGATAATCACGCTCACTTTATAGCAGAGAGCAAGGACATGGAGAATGACTCACCCACCTTACATTAGAGGAGCCCTTGGTAACTATCAAAAGAATAACATTTGCCTTATATTTCACAAAGATAGCACATTACCTATGTGAAAGGTGCCCCAGAGTACAGTTCCAGTAGACAGCATTTCCATGGAACAAGATGTGAATGACGCCTCCTAGAGTTATGCAATGATTGGGCTGGCACCCAATACCTAATTTGGAACTGTCATTGTGTTTTTTTCTAATTGCTTCATGTGTATAAGTCCATTGACCATACAACCATACATTAAAACCTTGAACGCAGGCAGGATCTAAAGTACATTTTTAAAAAATTCCCACTGGCACCTCAAGTAGAATTAGATTTCAAATAGATAAATTGAATGATCTGAAGACATATGCATATATAAAATATATTACATGTGATCTACATATATAATATATAATTGCATAATGCATTTTATATGATTTGATGTTTCTTTTATTTTTATTTTATTTCTAATTTAAAAATGTTTAATTAAAAAAATTTTTTTTAATTACAGGGGGCATACAATATTATATTAATTTCAACACAGTGATTAGACATTTATATAACTTACAAGTTGATCACCCTGATGATTCTAGTACCTCCCCGACACCACACATAGTTATTACAAAGTACAGCATAGGAAATACTGACTATATAGTGAATAATATAGTCAATATTCCCTATGCTGTCCTTTACATACCTGTGACTGTTTTTACAACTGGCATTTTGTACTAATCTGAATCCCTTCACCTTTTTTACCCTATTATATATGTTTTATATAAGTGTGTGTATACATATGCATACACACATATACACATACACATATAAAGTGGCAACCATGGTTTCAGGCGATGTTTCTCAGAATATGATCATCAAAAAATGTACACCAGCATGCCAGATACTCTACAAACAGAGACATCCGTTTCCATCCTGATGGAGTGAGGAGGTCAACACATCCTCTCCATAAACAGCAACTACAAAGCTGGACAAAACTGTCAAAAACAACCATTTCAGCACTCTGGAATCAACCAAAGGCATACAACAAACTGAGAACGATTTATTCATGAAATCACTGAACACTGGGTAGAAACAGGACAAGTCTGTGGCACTCTTGCCCAAAAATGCCCCGTTGTGTCCCTCCCCCATCGACTCTGTTGCTCAACAAGGTAGCTCAACCCGAGTGGGCCACTGCCAGCGGGAACCCACCTGGCTGGGAGCACCGTCAGCTAAAACGGCCATGTTGGGAGCATGTGAACAGGAAGGGCCGGTGGCTCCACTTTCCTGTATTCGCAGTCCTGTTTGAGCAACTACTAACTGGTTAGACCAGTCTGGGATTTGACAGGGAATTCTGGGAAGTGAGAGTCAGAGGAGAGGGGTAAACAATAAACTCGTCACAGATCCCAAATTGACCAGAAGTTATGTGTATGCGCAGAAGAGACTAGAGTGGGCTGACACCGCCCACACATCCCTGAATGATGGAGTGTGTAGGCATGTGCAGAAGAGACACATGAAAACCCAGTAGAATGTAAAACCCATGAAAGCCAAGGAAGACTTGAAAAAGGCCAGAAATTTGAATGTGCCTGCAAACCATACATTTATCAGCAGAGAGTAGAAGCCTTACTGGCTCAAGGTGCCTGGGTACAATCTCTAACCAACCTTATGCTGAAGACTAAGCTATTCAGACAGAGGGGTGAACCCTAGTAAGGAGGCTTAAAAATAAAAATGAGAAAAATAAACTGCACATCATCAGAGGCCACACATTGTGGGGGAGACATATTTCACAGAGTGGAAGACAAAAGAAAAACAAAAACAGAGAAAAAGAGCAATGCATACAAAATAGTTGGTCAATATTAAACCAACTGTATCAATAATCACTTTAAATGTGAATGGTCTAAGTATACCAATTAAAAGGCAGAGACTGTCAGAGTAGATTAAAAAAAATCCTAATATACGTTGTCTAGAAGAAATTCACTTTAAATATAAAGACACAGATAGACTAAAAGTAAAAGGATGTACAAAATATACCATGCTAACATTAATCAAAAGAAAGCTGGAGTTGCTACGTTAATTTCAGACAAAGCAGACTTCAGAGCAAGGAAATTATCAGGAATACAGAGGGGCATTACATAATAATAAAAAGGTCAATTCTCCAAGAAGACATAACAATCTTTAACATGTAAGCACCTAACAACAGGGAGTCAAAACAATGATAGAACTACAAGGAGAAATAGATGAATCCATTACTGCAGTTGAACACTTCAACACCCTTCTCTCAGTAATTGAGATCCAACAGGCAGAAAACCAGTAAGGATATAGCTGAACTGAACAGTACCATAAATCAACTGGACCTAATTGATGCTTATAGAATTCTCCATTCAACATTATTTCTCAATATGAAAATGAAAAGACAAGACACAGACTGGGGGAAAATAGTTGCAAATCACATATCTGATAAAGGACTTGCATCAAGCATACATATATAAAGAACTCTTACAACTCAATAAGATGACAACTCAGTTTAAAAAACTGGCAAAAGAACTTAAATAGACATCTCTCCAAAGAAGACATATAATAGCTAACAAGCACACTAATCATTTGGAAAATACAAAGTAAAACCACAATGAGATAGAATTATACATCTGCTAGAATGGCTATAATCAGGAAGGAGGACAGACAATGCTAAATGTTGGCAAGCAAGTGGAGAAATTGGAAACCTCATACATTGCTGGTGGAAACGTAAAATATACAGCCACGTTGGAAAATAATTGGCAGTTTCTTAAACAACATAAAACCTAGAATTCCACTCAAAGGAATCCATCCAAGAGAAATGAAAAGATATGTCCACACAAAGAATTATATGTGAATGTTCATAGAAGCATTATTCATAATAGCCCCAAACTAGAAATCCAAATGTCCATCAACTGTTGAATCAACAATTAAATAATGTATGTTTTAAGTTGGTTTCATTGTTAAAGTCAATCAGGTTTCTTTCTTTGTTCAGGAATTTCTATATATTTAATATGAATTGTCAACAGAAATTAAGCAACTTGGGAGATGCAAAATTTCCCAAATTTATTTGATCACAAAATTGTTTTATCCCTCTGAGGATCAGAATTTTTTTCCATAGAAAGTCATCTTAGGCCGTGAGAAAACCCAAGCTAGACCTTATTTTAATAATATACTATAATTTGAGAGCATATACAATGGAAAATTTTAGAATTTGAGTGAAAGAATGATATTTCCTTTTGCTTACAGACAGAAATTGATGGAAAGATAATGTCTTGGGAATAGTGACCACCTAGTGTTTTTCAAACTTTCTTTTGGAGGAGGGTCTATTTCACAGTTAAATTTTAACTCAAAGATATAACACACACGCACACACACACGTGAAGTAGAGGCAGAAGCACGATGGTTTAAGGAAAGGGTAGAGTAGGGCCCAACTCTCCATTTGCTCCTACTCCCCAGTACTCCCCCCACCACCCCAATTTCTGGGTCTCTGAAGAATCTCTAAGATGCCTGGGAATGCACTGTGAAATACACAAAGCTTGCTTTCCACATAAATGTGAAGGCTTAAGTATTTGACCCTTGTCAAAGGCCCTGGAAAGGTAACAGTCTGGGCATGAGGACTGTTTTGTGCAAGGGGTATGACCTATAAATCCTGACGCTTGTGGTAGCCCGAACTGGAGGGGGCTCTCTGAAAACCAAGGGACAAATGGGGGTGACTTAGGGGCTTACAACAGGTGAGAAAGTGTTGGCTTTTGGAAAGCCAAGCAGCTAGGAAGCAGCCAGAGGACATCAATGTAGATGGGTCAGAAATAAGTAGAAATCATATTCTAGAAATAGTTCTGTACAGATTTTTTTTAAGCTGCACATACACCTATTCCCAAAACTTTATTACTGGCTGGAAAATATAATCGCACAGACTGGGTGACCTCTGATACATTATTTGCTTTGAAATAAATGCAAGTTGCAGGAAAAGCCAGGGCTTTGGGGTGTGTCCTATGAAAGCAAAGGTCACTTCTTAACTGGTTAACTCAAGCGTCTGTGGAAAATGTGAGACAAAGGTGCTCAGGTGAAAAGCAATGCTTTCCCATCTCCCATTTTCATCAGTTTGTACAGGACATTGTTATCTTGAGGCTGTTATTGTAATGTCATACTTTATGTATGTATGTCCTTCTTACCATTTCTCCTGGACAAATGTAAACAGTTCCAGTTAAAGCACAGATTCTTTTTATTCCAAATTCTCTGTCCTACATAAGTTCTGTTCACTGCTATATAAAAGTGACTCAGGAATAGGGTCGTAAAATTTACTGCCCGATTCACACGAGAGCCAGCCCAGCACAGGACTAAGACCGACACAGGAAGTAACACTCACCTGTCCACAATGACGCC
Source organism: Rhinolophus sinicus (assembly GCF_036562045.2). Taxonomy (NCBI): domain Eukaryota; kingdom Metazoa; phylum Chordata; class Mammalia; order Chiroptera; family Rhinolophidae; genus Rhinolophus; species Rhinolophus sinicus. Next base: position 96,669,637 of record NC_133752.1, read on the forward strand.
ATGAGGTATGAGGACATATTCCAAATCTCCATAATAGTGCTGTGGGTATGTGAATAAATTCAAGTCATACCCTGGCCAATCGTCCATAATCTGTGAATCAAATTATTTTGGTTATGATATTTTTCATTGGAAATTTTGAAAACAAATACACAAAAAGAGTATCATTTGAAAAACAGAATAGGTCTGATAATCAATATGGCATTAAATTATATTCTGTCAACTTATGAAAAGCTCAATGGGACCAGGTAATTTGTTTCACATAACCTGATAAAGGACCTAGAGCTGAAGTGAGAGAGTACGTACTCCCTTCCTAAAACTTGACATCATGCAATAAAAATATAAACTCAGTGTCGTATAGCTAACTTGATAGTATTGTTTCTAAGAGTGCATATGTGTAACTATATAACATGTCTAAATTATAAAAATTATCATGAATGTAACATGAATATATATAACATGTTTGTAATTATATTAATGTAGACAGTATCATCATACATTACTATATTATTCCGTGTTTCCCTGAAAGACCTAGCCGGACAATCAGCTCTAATGCGTCTTTTGGAGCAAAAATTAATATAAGATCCAGTCTTATATTATTACTATAATAATATAATAATATAAGACCGGGTATAATACAATATAATATAATACAAGGTATAATATAATATAATGTAATATAATATAATACCGGGTATAATATAATACCAGGTCTTATATTAATTTTTGCTCCAAAAGACACATTAGAGCTGATTGTCCAGCTGGGTCTTATTTTCGGGGAAACATAGTATATACCATTACATTTCTAGGCATGTAAATGCCTCATCGGCCTGGGAAAGACAACCTATTAAAAGTACATGTCGGGGCTGGCCCAGTGGCTCAGGTGGTTGGAGCTCCATGCTCCTAACTCCGAAGGCTGCTGGTTCGATTCCCACATGGGCCAGTGGGCTCTCAACCACAAGGCTGCCAGTTCGATTCCTCGAGTCCTGCAAGGGATGGTGGGCTCTGACCCCTGCAACTAAAGATTGAACATGGCAACTTGAGCTGAGTTGCCACTGAGCTCCCAGATGGCTCAGTTGGTTGGAGCGCGTCCTCTCAACCACAAGGTTGCCGGTTCGACTCCCGCAAGGGATGGTGGGCTGCGTCCCCTGCAACTAGCAATGGCAACTGGACCTGGAGCTGCGCTGCACCCTCCACAACTATGACTGAAAGGACAACAACTTGACTTGGAAAAAAGTCCTGGAAGTGCACACTGTTCCCCAATAAAGTCCTGTTCCCCTTCCCCAATAAAATCTTTAAAAAAAAAAAAAAAAAAAAGTACATGTCTCCCGGGATTAATGAAGACCCAAAATTCTGAGTCACCTAGTCCTTCTAGTAAAAATTGCTACAGGATGTACTATGGTCAGTACTGAAGTCAGTCTTATTGGGAAACTGTTGCTCCAGAAAAGTGGCCTATTCCTGTAGTAGGAAGACTGCTAGCAAGCCTTCCTCTTGCTTAGGATGGGATGTGCAAGTTTTGTGGTTCAAGCAGTAGAGGTAGGAAAGAAAACGAAGCTGAAGGTATTACTGTTACTTTCAGAGCATCAAGGAAGGATGCAACACGAAGGTATTACACATTCTCAAACCATACTGTGGCTGCACTGCAGGTTCTGGTTCTCGTAATTACTCCTGCACACTTCCATCAGATGCCTCTGTTGAGCTTCCGAGGCCCTTCCTCACGCAGACTATCGTAATTTTCCAGTCCAGTTCCCTTCACCATCCCCTTCCCATCCTCAGATTGCTCTCCAGTCAAGTCATGATCCTTCCCAGCTGTGTTCTGTTCACGTATGTCTTGCACCTACAACCTGTTCCTCTCTTCCCCCTCAACCTCTGTATTCCAAGCTCAGCTCCCTTTGTGGAAGCTCAGGTCAGGCCCCACTTCTTTCTGGAGGCCTGTTTCCGCTCTCTGATCTTCTCTCCCAAATCCCTGGTGCCCCTAACAGCTATCTAGTCTCCCAAAGGCTCCCGTTCAGGTTCCTTGATTAGATTCCTATCCCTTCCAGCCTCTGGCTCCCTCAGTCTGGTTTGGTTTTTGTTGTTTTAGAACCCATCTGAACTTCACGTAATCCTGGGACACTCTCCTGCTTTCCATTCTTCTCCTCACTAGGGATTTAAAACCACTTCTCTTTTTGCTCAGATTTTGGAAGGTCATTCTACCCCACACCTGCTCCCCAAGTTCTGGAATGCCAGCCAAATGAAACCTGTGGTTATTGCTCCCCAAATTTATCCTTTCCTCCCAGGAATGGACAACTCATTTTCCCAGTTCTCAGGTCAAAACCTTGGAGTTGTGGTCGACTCCGTTCTTTCACCCCATTAGCAACTCTTATCATCAATTCCTTGAAAATGGAACCAGGACCTCCTGTCAGCATCTCCACTGCCTCCCCCCATCCGTGCCATCATCATTTCCCCAGGGACTATTGCCACAGCTGCCAAACTCACCTCCTGGCTTCCACCTTGGCATACACACCCCGGCCACACATGGCAGCTGGAGTGCTCCTTTACAAAGGTGCGTCGTATCATAGCAGTCTTCTGCTGCAATTTTTTTCAAGGGCTTCCCATTTCACTTTGAGTACAATCCAGAGTCCTCACATGGCTTCCCTCTCTTCCTCCCTCACTCTGCTTCTGCGACTGTTGTCCTTGCTGGTCCTTGAATGTGCCAAACATGTTTCTGCCTCAAGAGCTTTGCACCTGCCATTTCTTTCGCCTACAATACTCTGCCCCCAGCCATCCACTAGCTTACCCTTCACTTCCTCCAAGTCTCTGATCACCTATATAAAATAGCACCCGTCTTCTTCACACTCATCCTCGTAGCTCCGTACCCAGCTTTACTTTCCTTCATAGCATGTATTCCTACTGGATGTGGCCCGTGGTGTGTGTGCGTGTGTATTTTGTCTTGTCTCTTCCCACTGAAATATTAGCTCCTCTGGCAGAGACCCTGCCTGTCTTATTATTGAATCCCCGGTACCCAGGACACTGACCTGGAATATGGTAAGTGTTCAAAAATGTTAAAAGGGGGAATAAATGACACATTCTCCATCCACAGATTACCCACAACTATCTGAACTCCAGCCTCCACCCTGGGTTTGTCTCCATTTGATAAAGAGCACTGCTGTTCAAGGCTCTGGAAATTCATGGGTAGACTGATAGCCAACGGTGTATGTCATCTGCATAGTTGAAGAGTATCACATCTGCCCTGCCTCTACCAGCAAATTGGCTGGGTGTAAATTGTTGAATTTGCACAGAGCAACTCTGGTTTCCACTCCTGAGGCCTGCTGTAACCATCAATAATACCACAGCGGCTGAACCACCAGCTACCCATGGGCAGCTTCCAGAAGACCCACTGGCAGGCCAAGGTAAAGACCAGACAAGAACCCTGACCAGTACTTTCTGGCTCCCCTTCCAGACCACACACTCTACCCTCTCAACTTCTGGGAGCACTTCCAGGTGGTGGCATCATTAACTGATGGTCTTCTGTGCCCATTCCTCCCACTATGCAAATGATTTACTGCCCTCTGCTCTGGCGACATCTCAGAGACTACTCTCCACTCCATGTCCTAGAGCTCGGCTCTGATACAAGCTGTGGTGTTAGGGAAATTACTTAGCCTCTCTGAAACTCAGTTTCCCCCTCCTTTAAATAAGATACAATAAAACCTACATACAGGGTAGTTATGAGGACTAAGACTAGAACAGATAATGTACTTGAAGTTCTAGTACATTTCCTGGTGTATAATAAATGCTTAATAAATGACGCCCCCAAAAAAGGAAAAAAATGATAAGAAAGTGACAAATAAACCAACCTATAGATAAAACCTGTAGTGGTAATCCGCAGCTCAGAGGCAGAAGGAGTAATGGTTACGAGCACGGACTTAGAAGTCCAACACACCTAGAGGTGAGGTAGCTAACTGTGAGAACTTGGGCGCTTGAACGTCTCTGAGTCTCAGTGTATTCATCTGTAAAGGCGAGTCAAGGACTGCCTCATATGGTTACTGTGAGAATTAAATAAGAAAAATAATGGATATAAAGTTCTTTTATCCATACTTAGTCTATAGTACTTATGCAAGAAATGTTAACCATTTATATATGCTGAAACATCAATAGTTTACTTACAAATTATATATTTTACTTAATTTAAAGAAGTGCTTCCAACCTCCTTGCCAAAGTCTTATTACTCTAGGTAAAGCTGTAAATTTAAAAGTAGAAGACATACATTTCTCTAAAACTATTATATAATCCAAACTGGCCTTATTTCCAAAGAGTCCAAAATAGTAAGTTTTCCTGGTTGAGATAAAACACAATTAGAGATAAAAGAACTACTGGTTTACTTTGTTATTCTTAATGGTGCATGCAAATTGCATTGTAAATAAGTCCTAAACGTTAGGAATGGAGATTGCTATGAACTGTAGATAATTATGTTATTAATCTGCTTTTAAAAAAATCAAAACAAGAAGTCTTTAAATAGTTTCAGTATCATAGATAACATGCTCTAATTTTATTCAGAACAATGCTCTCTCTGTTCAAAGACACAAAAACACGGCCAAGCTGGGGAAGTGACAAACACATTAACTGAGCCATTTCACACAACATCAAATCCCAGAACTCATTCCAATTCTTTTGTCTCATTTGAAGATACATTGAAAATCTTTTTTCTAAGTCGTTAAAAATACTTTGCTGCTCAGAATATTTCTTGCATTATTTTTCAAGTGGTTTTCCCCAGAGAGAAAAATAGTTTGGAAACATATAAAAAGTGAATCTCTGCTCTTCTCTGCTGCGGCGTCCCATATTCTGGGCCCCTACTCTCTCTTGCAGGCTGTGACCAGGGCTGCTGCCAATTTCAGGCTCACATCTACCCCTCCACCATCAGAAAGATATGGAGTCCTACCCCTCAGCTCTGTTTCCAAGAATCCCACACATGAATCACATCAGCACCTTGACCCTGAACTCACTTGGAGTTTGCCTCGCCTGCCTATATCCAACTGGACGTTAATCTAATTATCCTGTGTTCTACTGGAGAAAAGGACAAACATGCAGGAACTATCTCCCTTCTGCATTATTTCCAGCCTTGGTGGGCCCTCTCACTACCTTCCTGCATCTTTCAGAAAACTGCCTTGTTTTTGAAGGCTTTTTTGGACACAGATTGGGCTTACACTGTTCCATCATTTGCTTTTTAGACTTTAACAATCTACCTATCCTATTAGTCATAGTTACCTCACTCCTTTTTAAGAGTACCTATTATTAAATAAGAGTGCTATATTTTAACCATTCTACTGATGGGATGGCTTTGTTTTACAGATGGCTTTGTAATTGTTCAATCCACTGGCCACTTTTCCATCTTGGTCCTGCTCCTTCTGTAGTATCTAATACTCTTGATAATCTCTTAGTGTCCTCCCCACTCCCGGCGCCACAAAACACTGTTCCCTGGGCACCCACCACCCTTCCTGCTCTCTACTACTTTGCTACTCATTCTTGGTCTCTTTATCTGGCTTCTCCTGGAAACTCTGCCTCTTACATTTGGGACTTTCCAGGTTTCTACCCTTAAGAGTACTTTTTCATTTTTTTCCATTTTCACTGGGCATCCCTATCCACTCCCAAGTATCAGATATTTTTCTATTTGCTAATGATTTCCAAATCTATCCAATCACTCTCCTGAATTCCAAATATGAATTTTAAATTGCCTATGTTGCATCCTGACCTGTGGGCCCTATGTGCACTACAGACTCAATCTGTCCAGAATTGAACTTGTTTCCCTTTTTGCATTTTCATCCCTCCCACCCAACCCCAGGCCTGACCAGCCTCTCCGTGGCAATTGGAGTGTTTTTTAAACCATAAATTTGGTGTAATGATTTCTTCTCCGGATGTAATGATTTCTTTACACTTGGTATGTGCCGTCTTGGAGTACTCAGCTTCCGGGGGGGCGGGGGGGGGCTACCCCTGCTTACCCTTCAGATCTTGGCTCAAATGTCACTGAAAAGAGGACATCCTGACCACCTGAGCAAAAGTAGTGCTCCCCAGCCCTTCTCCAACCACTCTGTTCTCCTCTTTCTTTCTTATTGCATATATCACTATCTGAAATTCTCTTATTTGCTTTCACACTGCCTGCCTATGACCTTTCTGTAGAACGTAAGCTCCATGAAGACAGGGCTTTGTCTTGTTCCCTGCTGTATACCTAGAACCTAGAACATGGCCTGGAACCCAGCACCATCAAATGTGTCGAATGAATGAACTCATCCTTTAAGAAGGAACTGCCCTGCTGTTAAATTAAGAGCTGAGCAACACATTTCAATCCAAATAATTCTGTTGGAGTATGAGGTGTTTCCTTCCGCAGCCCATTTACTCATTCAGTCCATTCATAATCATAGATTATCCGTGAATTACAGGCTAATCTCTGAAAAAAGAATCTTAATGTAGTAAATTAGCCCCACCTGCCACCCTCACCACTGTTCTACATTAAACCTGACACAGTAATAATCACCACCTTCCAGAAACCATTCTCCATGGGAGCCATGAGCAGAAGTTGCTGGCCACAGGGCAAGACCAGATTTGAATCCAGGGCACTGAGAGATGGGTACCCGCTGGGCTGGCTGACTCCTCAAGGGATTGCCAAGGGTACAGAGGCTCTGTTCTGGAAACTCATTATCCTACATCCTACCGTCGGGACCCACAACTTGATATTTTACACACGTCCTCTCCAATTCGCTCAACGGGCCTCTGGTGCTGTGGCCCTTTTGCAGGGAAACTGGGGAAACTTTCGCTGGAGAGGCACTGGCTTGTCTAAAGCTTGGGCACAGACCCCTACAGACAGGGTCCCAGCGCAGGTTTTAAAGCTCAAACTCCATCCACTTGAGCTACTTTAGCTGCCTTGAAGAATCCTTAGTATCTTTTTGGATAACAAATGTGAGGCCCGGGCTAGAGGACTCAGGAGCAAGCACAAAGAGAAGGAGGCCCCCAAGAGTAGCCCGCGGGGGTCTTCACAGACCCACGCTGCTCCCAGGGGTGACTCCTGGCGGCTGGCAGGAGTGGGACCCAGCACCACACAGGCTTAACGCTGGAGTAGCGGATTCCTGGCTGGGGGGCGGGAGTTGAGGCGGAAGGGGGACACTGAGAACACCGGGTGAAGGGACGTTAAGTATTTGGTCAGATTGCGCGGGGGGGGGGGGGGAGCGGAAAGGGGAGGACTGGGTTTGAGGACGAAAGCGATCCTCGCCGAGAGGGAAGAACAAAGCAGTGGCCGGCCCGCGCTCACCCGAATGCACTTCAGGCATTGAATCTAAGGAGGCTGACAAGAAGGAAGGGGTAGGGAGAGCGCCGGGAGCGCACGACTCAGCCCGAAATAATCGGGAGTTTGCATTTACCACTACGCCTCGCCCGCAGTCTGGCGCCTCTTCACTGCTCCCGGCCATGTTTCTCCTGGGGAAAGCGGGAAGGGAAGAAGGCCGCGGGAAGGATCTGGGAGGGGACGGGGCGGTTGGGGTTGGGGTGGGGCCGCCCCGCCCCCAGCCCTCGGGCTGGAAAGCTCGCCGCGGACCGGTGTCTGGCTGGGCTCCAGCGCCTCCACCACGGCGCCCCCTCCCCGATCTCCTTCCTGAGCTGGTCCACCGAGTGAGGACACCGGGAGCAATTGCGGAGCAGCGCTTGCTCCACCTGAGCTCAGGCCCCAGGCGCGTCCCTCGCCGCCGCCGCCCGTCTGCGAGCTGGGGACCTCTCCTGGTCCGCGCCCCCCTGGGACTCGGGAGAAAGTGGTTGCCCGCGGCTCGATTTTTACCGGAAGAGAAAGTGTTCGCTTGTCCCCTGCCACCCTGAGTATGTCTTCCCAGCTTTCAGACTAACAATGTCGTGGAGTCCTTCCTGCTAATTTGTATGCACTCTTGATCCCAAGTAAACCTTTGAAGAGGTCTGCATTCTAGGACGTTCTCGAGTAGGGCAGTGCATGAAACGCTCCCGGATGTGGTTTTTAAATCCTCGAGCTGCCAAACCAGGAGTTTGCAAGAGCCACGCTATTGCTTTTACCTTGGAATGTACTGCGATTATAGGATATCTGGGCTTTGAATTAGGGCCTCTTCTTAACCGTATTCAGCGGGGGGGGGGGGGGGGGGGGAGAGGGTGAGATTTTTTACAAGTTATCTGCTTTACTTTTTGTAAGAATAGATGGTTGGATTTCATTGTTTCAGGTTGCAGTTTAAAGCAATTATTCTCTTCAGATTAGAAATCATTTTATGAATCTTTTGTTAATTCCTGCCCGAATCCCAGCCTTCCCCAAGTGAATGTCCCGGGTCTTTGTTTCTCCAAGGCCCTGCTTTCCCTTTATGTATGTATTCATTCCCCTGGTCTCTGCTGTCCCGCCACATCCTTTGCGGCCCTGCTCTGGGTTTCAGCGCTTCAGCTGAACACAGCTCTCTGACTCGGGCCTCTCCACCTCTCCAAAAGACAGTTTTGTTAATCTTCGGGCTCCGGCACAAGACAGAGAGAGGAATGCTGATTTTGCCTGGTTTGAGGGGCATACTGTTATCAATCAGTTAATGTCGCTCTAGGTTGGAAAAATAGTCCTTCAGACATGGTCCCTGGCTGTGCTCAGCACTGCTTGGTCTTAGTGTCTTCTAAATGCCAGCGCAGTGGAAGGAAGACAGCTCCGTGGATCACTCAGATTACGCATCACACTGGTCACCTGGCTCCTGTAAACTGGGTGATACTGTTTCCTAGCGCACAGGTAAACATTTTCTCTCGGTATTGTCAGAGGTCCTTGTTTGGGGCTGTTTTACAGTCTGCCTCTCACCTCGTTTCCCAAAGGTGAAGGATCATCTCCTATGTTTCATTGTGAAACACCAAGCCCAGGAACCATCTTAACACTACAACTTCCAGGAACTGAAAAATGCTATCTCACCCGGGGAATGATCAAACATTAGGGTTCATAGGAATCTCTTGGGGGAGCCGACCACCACCCTACCCTGTAGGCTTTGGTGGAGAAGCTGTGTAGTGGGACTCAAGGCTAAGACACAGGTGAGTGTGATGCAGGTGGTTGATGAACCATGCCTTCACTTTACCATCTTACTGCTGCAAAATCAGATTTATCCATAAGAGACTGATGTGGGTGTTTGGGGCCAGAGTAGGGGAATGGTACTTCAAAATAAATTACAGATATAGCTGCCATACACAAGTCAAATAGCAGCAACTGTGTGCCACGCCCAAGCACTGTGGAAGATGTCAGGGAAATGGTAGATAAATCTTCTTTCCTCAGGAAAGCCATTAATTTTTTTTTAATTAAAGTTTATTGGGGTGACAATTGTTAGTAAAGTTACATAGATTTCAGATGTACAATTCTGTATTGCATCATCTATAAATCCCATTGTGTGTTCACCACCCAGAGACAGTTGTCTTTCCATCACCATATATTTGATCCCTCTTACCCTCATCTCCCACCCTTCACCCCCATTACCCTCTGGTAACCACTAAACTACTGTCTGTGTCTATGAGTTTTTGTTTCTCATTTGTTTGTCTTGTTCTTTTGTTGTTTTTGGTTTATATACCACATATCAGTGAAATCATATGGGTCTCTGTTTTTTCTGTCTGACTTATTTCGCTTAGCATTATAATCTCAAGATCCATCCATGTTGTCACAAATGTTCCTATTTCATCTTTTCTTACTGCCACATAGTATTCCATTGTGTATATATACCACAACTTCTTTATCCATTCATCTATCGAAGGACATTTTGATTGTTTCCATGTCTTGGCCACCGTAAATAAAGCTGCAATGAACATTGGAGTACACGTGTCTTTATGGATAAATGTTTTCAGATTTTTGGGGTAGATACCCAGGAGAGGGATTGCTGGGTCATATGGTAATTCTATTTGTAATTTTTTGAGGAACCTCCACACTGCCTTCATAGCGGCTGCACCAGTCTGCATTCCCACCAACAGTGCATGAGGGTTCCTTTTTCTCCACAGCATCTCCAAGAAAGCCATTAATTTAAACTTAAAACCCAATAGGTTCACAATAAAAACAATGTAACTTGCTTGGATGATAACAGGAATCTTACAAATGCACACTCAAGAACATCCTACAGGGGCCGGCCTGGTGGCTCAGGCGGTTAGAGCTCCATGCTCCTAACTCCGAAGGTTGCCAGTTCGATTCCCACATGGGCCAGTGGGCTCTCAACCACAAGGTTGCTGGTTCAAACTCCTCGAGTCCCGAAAGGGATGGTGGGCTCTGCCCCCTGCAACTAAGATTGAACACAGCACCTTGAGCTGAGCTGCCTCCCGGATGGCTCAGTTGGTTGGAGCACAGGCTCTTAACCACAAGGTTGCCAGTTCAATTCCTCGATACCCGCAAGGGATGGTGGGCAGCACCCCCTGCAACTAAGATTGAACACGGCACCTTGAGCTGAGCTGCTGCTGAGCTCCTGGATGGCTCAGTTGGTTGGAATGTGTCTCTCAACCACAAGGTTGCCGGTTCGACTCCCGCAAGGGATGGTGGGCTGTGCCCCCTGCAACTAGAAAATGGCAACTGGACCTGGAGCTGAGCTGCGCCCTCCACAACTAAGACTGAAAGAACAACAACTTGAAGCTGAATGGCACCCTCCACAACTAAGATTGAAAGGACAACAACTTGACTTGGACAAAAGGCCTGGAAGTACACACGGTTTCCCAATAAAGTCCTGTTCCCCTTCCCCAATAAAAAAAAATCTTAAAAAAAAAAAAAAAAAGAACATCCTACAGAGACCTATATAGGACATGCTATGAAGAGTACAGAATGATGAAGAAATCTTTTCTGAAAATGGAATTCATTTTATTATCATTTTATATTTTGATAACATTTGAATTACACTTCTATACTTTGGACATCATTACTGTAATATAATAGAATACTTGGTATTACAAAAAGTATTCGCAAGGACCAATATCCAAGAATAACAACTCATCTTTCCAGGCTTTATTTTTAACCTTGCATTATGAGGATTTAAGAGTTAAAATTCTTTTTAGATGTTAAATTTCTGTTACATGTCTAGTGGAATAGCTTTGGATTAGTGTGCCAGTTTTTCTAGTAATAATCCGTATGACCTTAGCCAATTACATCAATGTAATGTGCCTCAGTTTTCTCATCTGTAAGAGGGGCAGTACATTTCTGCTCTGCCGCATATGATAATGAAATTAACATGAGATCACATGCAAGAGAATCCTTTCAAAAATGCTATAAAACTGTAAGGCATTACTAATCTGAGATGCTGTGAAAATGTATAACCAAATGTTTGTAAAGTAATTTGATGTGAAAATGACAGGTTAACTACCTTTTAAAGATGAGTGTAGATGACCAATGAGGGACAGTTATAATCTAGGAACAAGTTGGGGCTGGTATGAAAATGGATATAGTGAAATGAGAAAAGTATTAAAGTAATGGAATTTTCCATAAAAAAAGAATATTTTAACTCAGCCGTTTTATGATATTCCTTTGAAGAAGCTGTAAGAATAAAGACATATATCTTTACAAAGTTAATAGCCAATAAATATACTTGCATTTTTCTGTATTCTCTTTATCCCCTTTTAGTTGTAGGTTGCCTGCATTTTAAATTCTGAAATTATCTTGTGCCACTACCATAGTGAAAACATAAATATTAATATTTATACTTACCTGAATTCTCCACCAGGCTAAAGACTTTTGTCCTGAAACTACATACTAATCTTTTGACAGTTTGGTAATTCTTTGACTTTGCCAATACTAATCTGTTATTGAAGGCACAATTCAATCTATGCACTGAGTTCCTCAGAGCCAGTCACTTAGTGACACTACAGTGATTTGAAACACAGAAGGGCATTTCATTCTTTCTGAGTCCTGAAACATGAAAATAAATAAAAAACTCTCAGCCTGCAAATTGTGTTGAAATACATAAACATATGAAACTTAGTGACTCAGATTATTAGTCACAGAGTCACTGGTTAGTCTGGATGAGATCCACTGTGGACAAAGGCCAGTCATAATGATGATGATATTTTGCTTTTCTGTAATGCTGAACAAAACCCTTTACAAATATTACAAATACAAAATAAAAAGTGGCAAGATCCTGTCTCCCAAATATTCAGGCTAAGTAAAAATCTTGCTACCTTTGAGGTATTTTTTCCCTCTACATAAATACAGAAGAAATCTAGTTGCAATTAATTATAACACAAAACAACTTAAGCCAAAGCCTTATTTGTATTCAATTAGCATAGTAAGCCCTGTTTCCTGGCCTCTTGTTTGAAGCAGACTGAATCCAATGTGTGGTTTTAGAGTAAAGAAAATAATGGCTCCATAGTAGCCCTTACAAATAAAGCCAGGAGCTACATTCAGAATTATATTCTGTATTATTAACTTTCATTAGTAATTAACCTTCTTCCACTGAAGAACGTAGGTAGTGCAGGGAGATTTAAGCCTGTCCTCTTGCAATAATGTCAGGCGTGAGTAATATCATCAACAGTAAGTGCTAGGCTGTTTCAGAGATATCCTCCCACTATCTCCCCATCTGACCGGAACAGGAATTGGATAGCTTCAGAGCTAAAGAATAATATGTCCATGTGTTCCTCCAGATCTCAGAGTCCTGGCAGGCGACCTCGACTCTCTTGGCCACCATAAAGCAGTCATTGAAAGGACACAGCTGCAGAAACTAGCGGCTAAGCACTAAACAAATCCGCAGGGCTGGAGGCACAAGTCATGTACATGACCCTAGCACAATACCTTGTGGTTGTGAATGAACGGATTAGCATCTAATGGTGCTGTGGTAGCTTATGCAAAATTAATTGGTGCCTCAGCCAGTGCTGAGTTTCTAATGGAAAGAAGTCCACTTAAAAAACAAAAAACACCAAAAAACAAAACAACAACAACAAAAAACCAAAACCCTCAAGGGACCTGTTTAGTTGACAGAAACTTTGGCTCGTGTTGTGGGAGACTAAGAACCAGTAGGGATGGGAATGGGAACTGAGCTCTTTATTCTCTTCTTTTTAAAAATATGCACCAAGAACTTAAATGGACATGGCTAAGACCTTTCCCAACGCTGAAAGGGCCTGGCTTTACAATTTGTGCCATCCTTCAAGTTGACGTGAAACTTTGTATTGTCCGAGAACATAAGGAAGGATTCCCACTCACCTCCACTCATTCTTTCTCCTTTTCCCCAGGTATGAACAAGATCAGCCTTCTGACTAACAAGAGAGATGAAAGCCATCTCACTGTGGCAATTCCCTTTTGTCTTACTGAGTGATGGTATGGTGACTTCCACAGGCAATTGTTTTTAAACACTGCCCACATATCTCTGTAAATAGGGAAGTAGAGTTGGGATATAGCAAGCCATCCAAGGGCGTGGGCGTGCTGGGCTCCTGCTTCTCTCTAGGGAGCCCTCTATTACATCCGGGTCCATGGACATTTATTGCAGCACCCATATTAATAGTCCTGTGATTTGTTCTTGAAGGAACTGAGTTCTTTGTGTTTTCTATCTAGGGGTCTCTTAATTACACTCGCTACTTCAGCTGTACCTGTAGGATTCATGGCTAGTTGAACCTGACTTCCAGATGGTCAAATTTGATAAGTTTTAGCAATTCTGTTTATAACTTTTCACTTTGATTTTTTGTTTTTGTTCCAACTTTATTGAAATAATAACTGACAAATATAATTGTATATATTTAAGTTATGTAAAACAATAACTTGATATAGCTATACATTGTGAAATAATTACCACAAACATGCTAATTAACACATCCACGTAGGTATCACACAGTTCTGTGTGTATGGAGAATGCTTAATATCTACTCTCTTAGCAAATTTCAAGTACACAATACATACAATATTATTAACTACAGTCACCATGCTGTATATTAGATCTCCAGAACTTATTTTATAACTGAAAGTTTGTACCTTTTGACCAACATATCCCCATTTCCACCCCCCACCCCCACCCCACAGACCTTGGAAATCACCATTCTATTTTCTGCCTTTGTGAGTTTGATATTTGATTTTTTTTTAATTACACATATAAGTGAGATCATACAGTATTTGTCTTTCTGTGTCTCTCTTATTTCACTTAGCACACTATCCTCCAGGTTCATCCATGCTGTTTCAAATAGCAAGATTTACTTTTTATGGCTAAATTTTACATATATATATATATATATATATATTCACATTTTCTTTGTCCATTCATCTGTTAATGGACACTTAGGTTATTTTCATATCTTAGCTTCTTGTGAATAATGCTGGAATGAACATAGAAGTGTAGATATGTCTTTGAGATACTGATTTTGTTCACTTTGGATATATGCTCAGAAATGGGATTGCTGGAATCATAAGGTAGTTCTATTCTTAATGTTTTGAGGAACCTCCATACTGTTTTCCATAATGACTGTACCAATTTACATTTCCACGAGCAGTGTACAAGGGTTCCATTTTCTTCACATCCATGACAACATTTGTTATCTATTGTCTTTTTTTGCATTTCCCTGATGATTAGTAATGTTGAGCATCTTTTCATGTTTGTTGGCCATTCATATATCTTCTTTGGGAAAATGTCTGTTCAGATCCTTTGCCCATTTTTTAATCAGGTGATTTGTTTTTTTGCTACTGAGTTGTATGGGTTCCTTATATATTTCGGATATTAACCCCTTATCTAATAAATGGTTTGCAAATATTTTCTCTCATTCTGTAGGTTGCTTTTAATTTTGTTGCTTGTTTATTTTGTTGGGCAGAGATTTTTATTTTGGTGTCATCCCACTTGTGTGTGTGTGTGTGTGTGTGTGTGTGTGTGTGTGTGTGTGTGTTGCTTTTGTTGCCTGTGCTTTTGGTGTTATATCAAAAAAAGTATTTCCAAGACCAATGTCAAGGAGATTTTTCCCCTGTTTTTTTTTTTTTTTTTTTTTTTTTTAAGGAGTTTTATGGTTTAAGGTCTTATTTTTTAAGTCTTTAATCCATTTCAAGGAAATTTTTGTTTGTGTTGTAAGATAGGTGTCTATTTTCATTATTTTGCATTAATAGATATCCAGTTTTCCCAGTACCTTTTATTGAAGAGATTATTCTTTTTCCATTGTGTATTCTTGGTGTTTTTCTCATAGATTAGTTCACCATATATATACAGGTTTATTTCTAGGCTCTCTATTCTGCTCTATTAGAATACTTGTCTGTTTTAATGCTAGAACTGTATTATTTGATTGCTATAGCTTTGTAATATAGTTTGAAATCAGAAAATGTGTTGCTTCCAGCTTTGTTCTTCTTCCTCAAATATGCTTTGACCATTTGGATTCTTCTTTGGTTTTATATAAATTCTAGGATTGTTTTTCCTATTTCAGTGAAAAATACTATTGGACTTTTGATAAGGATTGCATTGAATCTGTAGGTCACTTTGGGTAGTATGGACATTTAAACAATATTAATTATTCCAATCAATGAACACAAGATACCTTTCCATTTATTTATGTCTTCTTCAATTTCTTTCATCAATGTCTTATAGTTTTCAGTGTAGAGACCTTTCACTTCTTGGTTAAATGTATTCCTAAGTATTTTATTATTTTTGATGTTTTTGTATATAAGATTGTTTTCTTTATTCTTTTTCAGATCGCTCATCATTAGTGTATAGAAAAGCAACTGGTTTTTGCATGTTGATTTTGTGTCCTGCAACTTCACTGAATTCATCTATTAGTTCTAACAAGTTTTTGGCATAGTCTTTAGGGTTTCCTATATATAAGATCATGTCATCTGCAAACAGAGACAATTTTGCTTCTCTCTTTTTGATTTGTATGCCATTAATTGCTTGCCTAATTACTTTGGCTAAGACTTCCAGTACTATGTTGAACAGAAGTGGTAAGAGTGGACACATTTGTCTTGTTCTCAATCTTAGAGGAAAAGCATTCAGCTTCCATTGGGGCTTGCAGTGTTGGTGGGCTTTTTACCAGGGGCTCAGGAAGGCATGGGTTTTGTCTGGTCCCTGGATATATGGAGCTACTTCCAGGACTTGGGTCAGTAGGGCTGGTGCTGGGACAAGGATCCACTTCAGTGTCTGTGATTGGATCTGCAGATAGTGGGACTGTTAACCAGGTACACAGCAGACAGGTATGGCTCCCACCATGTCTGTGGGAGGGCTCCTGCCAGGTCACTAGGCAGGCTGGTCCCAGACTGAGGCTGAGAAAGACTGGTATTGAGATACAGGACTGCTTCCTGGTCCACAACCAGAACCGAGGTTTGCAGGCCTGCCTTTGGGGACATGGATAGGAGTGCCTCTTGCTGGCTGGCTGGGTGAGCGGGACTGCCTCTGGAATGTGGGTTTGCAGGGGTGGAACCAGGTCACAGGGCTGCTTCAGGACCTGAAATCAAATCTAGGTTGGCAGGCCTATCTTCCAGGGCATGGAAGACCGTGTCTCCTACCACGTCCCAGCTGGGCAATACCCCTCCCAGACTGTAGCTAAGAGGCGCTAAAGCCAAGTTATAGGGCCACTTCAGGCTCCAAAATCAGACCCAGGTGGGTGGGCTTTCCTCCAAGGGCACTGATGAGCATGTCTCCCAGTGGGTCTCTGGGTGAGCAGCTGAGAAGGGCTGGAGCCAGGTCACAGGCCACTTCAGGGTCCACATCTGAGACTGAGGTTGACGGGTCTGTTACCTACAGCATGGGCAAGTGTGACTCCTCCTGTGTCCTTAACAGATGGCTGGTGGCAGGAACATGGCCAAATAGGGCTATAGCAAGTCCATAGGGTAAAAGACCCATTTCTGGGTCTATAACCAGGACCGTGGTCAGGAACCTGCCATGTGAGTGTCGGTCTCCTCTGTCTTCTCAAAACGGGCCTTCTCTGTCTTGGGCTCCACTCAGGTTTCACAATGTCGTACCTGGATACAAAGCTCCCACAAAGTCACTTTTGCCTAATTATTGTTGCTATGGGGTGCTTGATATGTGTGGGACGGGGGGGGGGTGATCCTCCTATTCTGCCATCTTGCTAACTTATAACTTTTTAAGAAGAAAATTATAATGTTTTCCCTATGCTAAAATTCGTATGTGCAAATGAATTTAAACTGAAAAATATAGAAAAGAGGAGTAAAATAGAAAGGCATTTTAAACATGTTTTGGTGTCTTCTAGTTTTGTGATTTTGGAAAGTTTATCTTATATAGTTGTGACTAAGTGCTTGCTCTATATTTCTATACTGCTTCTCTGCTTTGCACTCTTAAGTAAAATAAACATATAACACAGTGTTTTTCCAATGAATAAGAAAGATCACCTGAAATGATAATGCCATTATTTATTTAACCATTCCCCAATGTATTTTTATTACTTCCAAATTTTGATTTTAGAAATATATATAAATAAATATTTTTGTAATAAAACATTTATATGCATTTTAACAATTTCTGGAGGATAAATTCTTCAGAAATGGAATTTCTAAGAGGGTATAAATATTTTAAGGCTTTTGATATATATTGCTAAATTTAGCTTACCATGTTAATGTCTGTGTTCAGTGGAAAATTATAGAAAGTCTTATGGGGTTTTTAACTGAACGTGAATAAAATTTTACTGCAAAAACACTTTGAAGTTTGAGGGAAGAGAGTATTAGTTAACATATGTTAAAAGCTTAGTAATTGAAACTAATAAGGAAAGTCAGTTTGAATTTGTGATTAAGTCTTAACTATAAACTGCTTTAAACAATGTGCTTTTATTGTCGTAGTCCATAAAATAGTACCTAGACTAATGAAAAGTTTATGGTGTTCTGTTTAAGGCTTTTGGCTCCAAGTCAGGTAGACTGAGCTTTAAACTCAGATTTCACCACCTATCACCTGACCTTAGGCAAGTTTCCTAACTTCTTTGCTTTATTTTCTGCATCTGTTTAATGAAGATAAGTTAATTCCTACTCCTTAGGGTTAATGTGAGGCTTAAATAATGTGTTCAAAGTAGTGAGGACCTAAGAAGTGCCCAATACACTTTATCAGTTATTAAAATAGAATCATTTTAAATGGAATTCCTGGTCAGTGAGAATTTCTGTGTCAATAAACAGATCAGTTGAAGAGTTTTAAATAAATAAACCTGCAATCTATACAAGTTTCTTCATGTAAAGGAACTAACATTTTCCATGAAATTATATTTGTTGTGTCATCAACCTGTTCTCTCTTTATAGTGTGTGTGTATGTGTATGTAAAACAAAAGTAAGCTAATAAGAAAAGCCCCTGTTAGTACAAATAGTGATTGATTCTGAATTAATTAAGAGGTCTATTTTTAATTTATTGCTTTAAGTTTTTAAATATTACAGTAGAAAGAAAGTAATTTTCTTGATTTAATGCCATTAATGTTTGGAATATGAAGAACAACAATAAATGTTTATTTCAAAATTAATGAATGTACTTCAAATAAGCTTATATCAAACATATATACACCAAAAATCTCAATATTTATAGTTTATACCTAAGGAACAAATATAAATGGATCAAATTTAAAACTCAGTTAACATTTTTCTAAGTGTTTCTCTAAGGAGTGATTGGGGAAAATCTTCTAGTGAAAAGGTGTCTCTTGATGCAGAGTGGGTGTTGCATTCGGGACTTGGGTAAAGCAGTATTCTGTTTCCATAGGCCATTTTAGATACTATTCAGTTACTGTGGTTAGTGGTTTTTTGCTTTAGCACTCACTTTACCTTAAATGCTCCACTATTTCTTAGCTCAGCAAAACTATCATGATCCTTTTGAACTCAAAGCTCAGGCCAACACTGTTGTTATCTGACTTTGTCTCATGGCTTGAGAAATAACCTTCAGATTCTCTTTGGTTCATACCAAATGCAGAAATAGCAAACAATCTTAAGTCACAGAGGTGAAAAATTTTCAACACATCTTTTTAAATTAAAGTCATTCAAAGAAATAGGAGACCAGAAAAATCTAGTTTGTATGGTAAGGCCAAATGCTTAACCAAGAAATCATTTCTCACTCCAGGATTGATGTCATTGGCTTTTTATTCTCAAATTTCTCAGCATGTTCAGCACAGTCAGTCACGGAGTATACACCCAGGTAGGTCACCTTTTACAGAGTGTAAAGGAATGAGAGATGGGTGACTCAGGCTTATATGTGGGTCTGGGGATTTTGCCAAAACTTAAGTGATATAGACAGACTGTCTTAGAATTATAACTGTCTACCTGGACTTTGTACTCATTACCTTTTCACCTTGATAATCAAGTTATATTACCTTTTATATTAGGATTTTTTTGTTGTTGTCATTGTTATCTGTGATTTTTCTGCATTCTTTTTCAACATTTTTTTCTAGGTCTTAAAACCAGTTTGTGTTTCTAAGTTCTTGCTTTAGAAACTTAGAAACTTAGAAACTCATACTTCCTGGCTTCATTCCAGTTGTTTAATCAACTAGATTGAATTTTCAAAAATAACAAATTTTACAAAATTATGAATATTTAGACTGGTTACTAAAGTAGTCATTTGGTAGTTATTCAGAAATCTCGTGTTAATTCAGAAAACCTGAAACATAGGTTTCCAATGCTTTTTCTTACTTTTAGAGAGATTAGACATTTGAAAAAGCGTTTTCTGGATCTTCTTCCACATTTTCTTCTTATAAAAGAACAATAAAAAAGGAAAACTCTGGTTTTAAAAGTAAATTATGAAAATGATGTAAAAGGATAGACAAGCAAAAATTCCCCAAAGTCAGATTGCTTTGCATAATGATCAAAATAGAGAAAGAAGATGGTGGAAATAATTATGTAAGAAGTACTCCCCTGTTCCACACAGCCCATTCTAGGAACTTGTGAAAATGAATGGAGAATGCAGGGAAGATGTTCCCTCTCCATCTGGGAAAAGCTCTAGGTAACACCATCATGCTGAGATTCTCTGGGTTTAGAAGCCTAGAAGATTTTTCCAATGGGGTTGCTCAAGTGTGCAAAACCCATACATTTTACCTTGCCTTAGACCAGGGTTTCTCAACATTTGGGACCAAATAAATGTTGTGGAGGCTGTTCCGTGCATGCAGGATGTTTAGCAGCATCCCTGATTTTTACTCACTAGAAGCACTCCCAGTTGTGATAAGCAAAAATACCCCCAGCAAGGGCCAAATGTCCCTCAGGAGGGAGGAGGAACAAATTCACCCCCGTTAAGAATCACTGTCCTAGAGTAACAACAGCTCTTATGCTGGCCTCGACTGTTTCCTACTCTGTTTTGAAAAGGTAAAGGAAAACATTCAGCCAGTAGCCAAAACCCATTAATGGTAAGTCTATAGCCTCCTTGGCTATGGATTAATGTGAGATTGTGGCAGGATTTTCTTTTTTCGTGCTTCCTGGGATAGAGAAATATAACCAAACATAAAGAAAACATCGATTATGTTTCAAACATAGGGAACCATAAATCTGATAAAGTTCAGGTCAAAAGCAAAACCAATATTTGGCTTCTGCACTGTCTTTTTAATATAGGCTCAATGGTTTTTCATTTTCTCCTAGTTTATCAACACAGGAATTTGAGTTTATAATATTCATAGACCTCTAAGGTTTGTTAATTTGATTTCCATTTAATATCAAGAAATGTGAGCCTCCAGAGAGGCTGAGAAACATACTAAGATTACCCAAAGTAGTCATATTTTAAATTAATGAAGTGTATGGCAAGATTCTGAAGTGAGCATCCCTCCTGTGGCCTGTCTTGAATATATAGCCTTCCATGCTGGGCCCACACAGGTGTGTGGGCCTGACAATGTGGGCAAAGCTAGAATCAGATGTCACAGCACTGAACTCATACAACTCAACAACAAAAAAACAAACAACCCAATTGAAAAATGGGCAGATGAACTGAAGAGACGTTTCTCCGAAGAGGACATACAAATTCCCAATAGACATATGAAAAAATGCTCAACATCACTAATCATCAGAGAAATGCAAATAAAAACCACAATGAGATATCACCTCACCCCAGTCAGAATGGCGATCATCAACAAGACAAATAGTAACAAGTGTTGGAGAGGCTGTGGAGAAAAAGGAACCTTCATACACTGTTGGTGGGAATGCAGATTGGTGCAGCCATTATGGAAGGCGGTATGGAGGTTCCTCCAAAAATTAAGAATAGAATTGCCATATGACCCAGCAATCCCTCTCCTGGTATCTACCCCAAAAATCTGAAAACATTTAGAGATAAAGACACGTGTGCTCCAATGTTCATTGCAGCTTTATTTACGGTGGCCAAGACATGGAAACAATCAAAATGTCCTTCGATAGATGAATGGATAAAGAAGTTGTGGTATATATACACAATGGAATACTATTCGGCGGTAAGAAAAGATGATATAGGAACATTTGTGACAACATGGATGGATCTTGAGAGTATAATGCTAAGCGAAATAAGTCAGACAGAAAAAGTAGGGAACCATATGATTTCACTGATATGTGGTATATAAAATTGGAAACAACAAAAGAACAAGACAAACAAATGAGAAACAAAAACTCATAGACACAGACAATACTTTAGTGGTTACCAGAGGGTAAGAGGGAAGGCGGGTGATTGATGAGGGTAAAGGGAATCAAATATATGGTGATGGAAGGAGAACTGACTCTGGGTGGTGAACACACAATGGGATTTATAGATGATGCAATACAGAATTGTACACCTGAAATCTATGTAACTTTACTAATAATTGTCACCCCGATAAAATTTCATTAAAAAAATAAGTAAATACAAATAAAATAAAATAAAATGAATGGGTTAATTAAAAAAAAAAAAAAGTGACAGCACCGAAGTCTGTGCCCTGCCTCTGCCACTTGCTGCTTGACCTTGGGACTCATGACCCTGAGATTCAGTTCCTCCGTGTGAAAATGAGAACGACCAAGATTAACTGTTGTGATTGCTGTGATGATTACATTAGTATCACGATCACTGTCACTCATATCATTCCACTTTTCCTCCTTTCCCTTCACTCCTCTCCACTGGCATTGATTCCTTGCGTACACCCAGGCCCTCAGGGGCCACAGTTTTGTGAACTCGCTCAGCCCAGATTCTGAGGCTCAGCACTGGAGAGCTCACCAACATGTCTCTGAAGTTTTAGAAAACAAAGTTCACATGCTTCATAAAATTAACGGAGAGCTCTGTGTGTCTTTTAATTTCTTACTACTTGAAATGGTTTCATTACATTTCCAAGTGCTTAGATGTCTATGAATATTAAAAATTAGGTTCTCTGTGAAAATAATTACCAAATTCTTAGTGCTGGGGCAGGAGGAATACTAGAGGTCATCTCGTCTAGCAAGGATTCCTAGTCAGGAATCTTTCACTGATGGGGACTCAGCCCTTTGCAGGCACCTCATGTCATTTTTGAGAAGTGCTAGTTATTGGAAAGTTCTGATACTGCCCTATCTGTACCCTTCGGGTGTTCTTCTGGAACAGCACTGGTTGCATCTCCTTCCTCATTCCCTAATGAGCTATACAGCCATCGGCAAATCATGGGCCTGTACGTTTGCTGCATTTAAAGACCTGGCATGTGAAGATATCAGACACAAAACAATGAAACTAATTTTATAGGCACCTGAAGCCTAGTCTTATTTCTTGCATTAGTGGGGGTTGTGTAACTTGGAAGACTATAGAAGCTTCAGGTAAAATGCAGACAATGAGTAGGGCTATGGAAACTGCAGAATAAGAGATCTAACTGGCAGAGAAAATAAATTCTATTTGGTTTTGCCTGTAGTCATATTCAGTTACTGACTTCATAGATGATGCCTATAAGAATAGTTCACCCAGCATACATTCAGATTCACAGCCTCCGTCCAGAAGAATAAGTGTCAAACATACACAAGTATGTTTTGGGAGTATGAATTAGAACCTCCATGGTATGGCCAGAAAATAGCAAAAAAAACTTGAACATGACTCTTAGGTAACTTGCATATCGGCATGTATGCCACCTTTGTAATTAGAGAAGAAAAATGAAATATGTGCAAAGGCCTTAAAACTTAAGTGGCTAATGAGGGAGAGACCCCGTTATTTGTGGTATGTGCAGCTTTTTCATTCTCTTAGACCGTAACATCCTGTAGTTTCCTTCCCTCCTTCCTCCCAGTGCCATGGCTTTTTCTGGACACTAGAAATGTTTTCCTCTGAGGCACTTTCCAGGTTCTCAGATGCCTTTTCCATCATGCAATTGCACTCTGTTAAAATGGGCCACTCCATACACATAGGCATTAAAGTAGATGGAATATGGTACAAGGAAGATGCTAGAGATTAAGTGAAATCTTTGGGAAGTGTATGTCAGTTGCCCGTCAGGTGCCTGAGCATATGCTTTTATTTACGGGCATAAATAAAAACACTCTCCCTTATCAACTCTTCCACTGCCAATCATTAATGGTGAGATTTTGGACAATTTCCTAACCTTTCCATGTCTCAGTTTCCCTATTGCTAAAAGAGTATGATAGTCATAATGTTATGAGGATTAAGTGAGTTTAACTTAAGCACGTAGAAAAATATAGACCCTAGAACTGCCACATATATTTCCTGTTGTTATATTATAGAGAAGAAAATGGGGTGATATCTGTTTCTCATTTTATTGGCCATTCATCACTTTGAAAAGTCATATAGTAATTTAGTTTTTTTAAACCTAATTTAATAAGCAGCTTTACTCTCCACTATGAGCAAGACTCGCTGCTCTGCTCATCATAACAGACCAAGAAGATTTTAGATTCTGTGGGTGCCAGGTTCAATTTCTGCATCCACAAATTCAGAGCTTCTGAATTCTTTTTCTGGAGTGTGTGTGTGTGTGTGTGTGTGTGTGTGTGTGTGTGAGTGTGTGTGTGTGTGTGTGTGTGTGTGTGTGTGTGTGTGTGTGTGAAAAGTGGCAGAGATGGATCCAGCTGGTTTGGACTGCCCATTCTTCTGTCATTACTCTACATAATGAAACCGTGTGATTTCTTTCATTACATGCAGCTGCTACCACCTGGTCTGCCTTTAATAGATCCCATGCCCAGAAATGATGAAAGCCTTTGGCTCTTACAAATGAGAATATCTCTCCAAATGCGCTGAATACTTGCCGTGGACATAGGACATGAAAGGTCACGAATTCTATTTTTTTTCTTTCAGTTAAGCCCTGGTATTTCTCATTGCATTACTGTTTGCTTAATTCTATATTTAGATCCTTGAACAAAAATGTTACAAGCGACTTTTTAGCAGTCTCACCACGATCCTGAACCTCCTTTATTTCCGTATTTGGATAGTAGTGATACCTATGTTTATATACGTGATATATACAGAGGGTGCCTAAAAAATGTATACACATTTTAAGAAAGAAAAAAACTATTAAAATTATAATGCTCAATATATTAATATACCGATAATAAAAGATGAATACAAATTGTGTATACATTTTTTTGGCACCCCCGCATACGTATGACCAAATAATTATGGTTCGACACACCCTCTCTGAAATAAATTAACCATAACCTAAAGATACAAGGAATTGTAGTAAAGCAATACATAATTTTTTAAAAATGATTTTAATAGCTTCCCATAGACTAGACTTCTAGTATTTCTGGCCATCAACTATAACATCACTGGGATAAGGAAAGAGTGGGAAATATTGATGAAAAATGTTGTTACCTGGTAGATTTTTTTAAAAAAAACCTATTTTCGAGTAAGATGTTGAATTACCATTCCTTCTTCCTTCTCATCCTGATATAGGCAGTGGGGTTTTCCCAGGCCCGAGAGGAAGAAGAATTGTCTTTCCTTTTTCTCTGACAAGAATCGTTTTCCACAGTTGATGAACAGGAAAACAAAGCATAAGCCTAGCCACTGTGAGGTGTTCCTGCCCATGAGGTCTGAGATGGCACAAAGTTGTCTTGCAGAGACAACAAGGCAAACTTAGAGAACAGGAAAAGACTTCCAGATTCTCTACCAATCCTCCTTCTCACAGATGTTGACACCTCCTTGCTCATCAAACAGCTAACATCCTTCATAATATCCTGTGCTGTCTGAGCTCCCCCAGTGGTTCCATACCCAGACCTACCTTGAATGGTATTACTGCACACCCAAGACTTTTTTCAGTTCCTTACGCTGCCCCTACTCCCTTGTGTGCCTTCTGACTCCTTCAGTTGGGGCCCTCTGTGCTGTCTGAGTCATCTAATTCAGTAGTACCTGACAAGACTTGATGGTGAATTTCAGCCACTGTGGCATGTTGATGAGGGATGCTTGGAAACGCATAGTATCTCCTGGGAAGCCTGTATCTTATCCGGTTCACCTGTACACAGGGATGGATAACTTTGGACGCACAAAAGTTGAATCATGCATGATCATTCATTTTCTACTCTCCCAACCCTTGCCTTTCAGCTTCTTTTTAAGTAGCAAGATGGCTGTTTCCAATCTTTAAGTAAGCCATGCTGCCCCTTTGGTTATGAAGACTTGTTGTTTCAGAGTCTATAAGTCAGGTTTGCTGAGGATGGGGCTTACGTGCTTAAGATATTATGAACATATTTTGTAACTTCTACATGTCTATCACAGAATTACAGAATCCATAGATCTTTTTCTGTGAGTAAGCTCTGAAGAAAAATTCACAAATGGAAAAACAAAGATAAAATGAAAACATGATGCAAACTTTTCTAACAAATACTGTAAGTTGTAGTTTTGGTGTATTTATTTATTTTTGCTTTAATAAAATCGTTATCATATAATTTTTAAAGGTAAAAATATGTAGAGATCAAAGAATTTGAAGAAAATATGGAGAGTTCCTCTTGCTTACAAAAATAGAAATAAGAGTACTTTTTAAAACTGCGGTTTAAATGACATCAATAGTTACAAAGCCCCTGGAACAGATGAATTTTGTCACATGGAATAACGTTTTAGGCCATTATTGTCATTTGTCATTTCTTATCATGAACATTCTTAAATCATTCCCTAAGGAATTCTAAAATTTTTCTAAGAAACTTTTGCCTCATCCTAAAGTAGCATTTGTTAAGCTTGATTACTTAGGAAAAAACTCACCCTTTTATGTAATTTTGCATAGCAACATTCAAAACACAGCAAACATGATGATGCATGGAAAATAGAAAGAGTCTGGGACACATACAGCCATGGAGAGACAGGTCATGTGTTCCCAGAAACCACTTGGGGATCATGGTGCAGCTCTCCCATGACAGCTACAAGGGACCAGGCCCATCCATGGTTCTCATTTCCTTAAGCTCTTCCTTAGCAATTCTTACAAAGAAAGTTTTATTTTATTCTGAAATTAGGTAAAAAGTAAAAAATGAATGTTTATAGAAGGGGGAAAAATCCTTTCAAGATGATGTATACTCCCATAAGGACAGGCTGCATATTTTAGAAGTATAGTAAGTATGCACTGTTCTAAAGCAGTTACCATAGAAACAAAACTTTTTCCCCATTAGATGGAAGGGTAATTGCAGCAGTACATTTCCACACAAATATCTAAGCTACACAAATTAAACATCGGTTGGGAGTCAAATCCAACAGACTGGATTTAATAGGCAGGTGTAAGTGGGGGAGGATAAGAGCTATAAGAGAAAATGTTTGCACATCAAACAATCAAACCACAAGTTTGCTTAAAAAAAATCCATCAAAGTGGGCACTGGGAAATTAGAGCAGAATAAAATTAGAGCTTTTTATTCTGCTCTAATTTCCCAGGAAGGCATCACCCAGCTCTTAGCTGAAAGCCATGCTAAGCAATAGCAAAGAGGATTCTTCCAGCCTGGTTCATGAGAGTTTATTCTGAAAAGGAGAGTAAATGTGACATGCCACTGCATACGTGGATATGTAGGGTTGCTGAGCAATGTGATGTGTCGAGTAGGGTAATAATAATCATGGAGGCTTCCGCAATGAGCTGGATTTGAGTCAGGAGTCAGAGTGCAGTTTTTGTAGAAGGGCTACTACCATGTTTCATCTATCTTAAGATGCACATTTGAACATCTCTGAAATGAAGCTGCCTTAGAACTGATGGTGTCACATGGTCACTATCAACCAGGTTGCAGCTGTGATGTGACATCATACACACGTGAGCAATCTTGGTCATTGTAGCTTCAACTGAGTTTTATGCATTGTTGGCTCTACATATGTTGAGTTTAACAGATATTTAAAATGTCTTACAAAAGATTATACTACTATTAATCCCTGAAGTGAAAGTTGTTGTGTACACTGAAAAGTATGGAAACAGAGTGGCAAGTTAGATACTAGTTGAAGGAAGTCATTGTCATTGGATGTAAGACCAATATTATCAAAACTTGCAGAAGAGGAGTCAGTAGTTTGGAATACCATCTCAGAGACAATATTGGAGTTCTCTAGTGTCAAATGTATCACCCACACTCCTGACTGCACACAAGATGGTAAGTTATGGACATTGACAATTCTGAGTAGAAAGCTGATAAAGATGAGTCTGGCTGTGAATGTAAAGACGTTTAGGATTACCTTAACCTTCATCGTTTTATGTCACATAGGAATACATGAAAAAAAGTGTACATTTAAATAAAAAAGAACTCTCTCTAGAAGTCTAAAATAAAAATTCTTGGTGATAAGCATTTTGACAGTTTGTTAGAGTTTTTCCTTTCTTAGTGGCACATAAGATAATGGTACATCTTACTATGATAGTATCTTAGATTTAATGAGATATGGGCATGTGAGAAAGATGAGTAAGATAATTATGATCTTAAGAACATGCAATAGAAAAGCAGAGGTTCAATATGGGGGGGATCACACTACATAAGGCCCCCAGAAAAATATTGGTTAACAAATATAATAATTTTAGAATTAGTTTCTCTTAAACATTTGAATAAACAATCTAGAACATGTGAATTTTGATGTAACGTTTAAAAGAATCTAAATGTTTAAACAGTTTAAAAATCTATTTTAAAAAAACTATTCTCAATGTGTTTATTAAGAGGATTATAATAATATCAATCTCAGCATTCATAATTTCATCCCATTTATATGAAATATACTTGTGTTCTTTTAAAAAATCCCCAACTATCATATGATAATTACATAAAATGCACTTAAACTTATTGGATAATATTAGAACCATAAGACTAAATAATGATAGAATAATGCATCTTATTATTCTATCCGGTTATTATTCTGGTTAAAGCTCTTGGATTATATTTTTCCTTTTGTGAATTTTCCATTTTATTTAATTTTTTAACAGCATAAGCGTCAATTGTCGTCAACTTGTTTGGCTCATGCTGCAATAACTAAAAATTTTGAAAACTTAGAATCTTGGCACACTCTTGCACACTTTTTTTTTTAATGTTATAAATTATACTTAGCAGAATCAGAGTCTTTTAGGCTTTATGACTGTATTTTAATTCCCCAAGGGGTATGTCAAGGGATTTTTTTTTTTTTTAAAGATTTGGGTGCATCACAAAAGGACGATAGCAGTTTAATGCTCTGTAAGATGTTGAGCAAATTCTAAGGTAATATTATAATTCGAGGCCTAACTCACCAATCTCACTGTTTATAACACCCATACCCTATATGGCCCTCATGTTAGTGCTAGTCCTCATCTTGCTACGTGGGTGGCAGCTGCCTGTCATCTTAATAATTCTGAAGAAAAGCCAGGAAATTTGTTTTAAAGTGTTTGTCCAGATGAAACCACATATGGCCTCCAGGGTGCTCTGGGCCTGAAGCCTAAGCCTGCTGGCTGTGTAGAACCATAGAGTTTATCCAGAAGAAAGTTTGACTGTCTCCTCAAAGCCAACAAAGATAAAAGAAACCTGCATTAGTCCAAAACAGCACAGCTCATGTGTGGGAAATGCACAAGATTAAGGTTTGTCCTCTGAGACGGCCTCAGAAAGACCAAGGGAGAGAGAGCAAAGTAAACAGCTGCTGGGTCCCTCAGTTTCGTTGTTTTGCTTGCTTAAAAGAATGGAACCCATTTTGAACCGGAGAGTTAACTTTGTCTTGATTAACCCTGTTGGTGAATAGGGGGACTTGAGCACGTAATCGCAAACTGGTTATTACGTCCACTAGGTGATACACTAGCAACATCATTGGGACAGAATCCTATGAAAGGTAAAACTTAACAGGCATTCTGTGCCTTGGAAAGGTCCAATTCCTCTTAATAGTGATTGACCAGGGTGGCATATAGATGGCAGGAAAGGTTCTGATGCAGGCTGGAAAGCTGTTGACCCTTGTTATTCCATGACAAAACATTTGGTAAAATTGTCACTTGTACTGTCACAGAAGTGAAACCACATGCTTATTTACTACACCCTTGAGGGGAACTGTTTGGAAAAACTCAGAATATTGTGGTTGTGTTGGCTGCTACTTGTTGCTTTTAGCAAGATACTATGAAAGGAGGAACTCAGGTGAGGGATGTACAGTTTGCACAGAGAGATGGGAGTGAGTAGAGTTGTGTCGAGGGAGGTTAAGGGAAAAGCAGCGATGGAAGAATGAGGAAAGATCACCAAAAACAAAGATGTGTCATTAGAGACCAAGGCAAAGATCATCGACACCCTCGTATTCCCAGTTACTATGCATGGATGTGAAAGTTGGACAGTGAAGAAGGCTGATAGAGAAAATATTGATTCATTTGAAATACGGTGTTGGAGGAGAGCTCTGCGGATACCGTGGACCACCAGGAAGATGAACAAGTGGGTCCTAGAGCAAATTAAGCCTGAAACATCACTGCAGGAAAAATGACACAACCGAAGCTGTTCTACTTCGGGCACATCATGAGGAGGCAGGGTTCTTTGGACAGGACAGTAATGCTGGGAACAATAGAAGGCAGCAGGGCAAGAGGAAGACCAGACGTGAGATGGACTGGCTCCATAACGGAAGCCACAGGCATGGAGTCTACGGGAGCTGAGCAGGGCTGCTGAGGACGGGACACTGGGCATTGCTCATTCATACGGTTGCCAGGAGTCAGAGCTGTTCAGTGGCACATAACACACAAGGAAGCTTCTCTTAATGTGGCCTGTGATCTAAAGTTAATAAATGTGTAGACTTTCAGTGTTGGAAAAGACAATCAAGAGAAAAACACAAAACACAGGAAACAGTAGA
This sequence comes from Rhinolophus sinicus, assembly GCF_036562045.2. Classification (NCBI taxonomy): domain Eukaryota; kingdom Metazoa; phylum Chordata; class Mammalia; order Chiroptera; family Rhinolophidae; genus Rhinolophus; species Rhinolophus sinicus. The sequence goes on from NC_133752.1 coordinate 96,699,594, forward strand.
CCCAACACAGGTGCCACCGCTAAGGAGCTGAAAGCAGATCTCAGATGGTTGCAACGAATCCAGACTGGAACATTTGATGTGGTGTGGCCAAGGACAGGGCAATGTCCCGGGACGTATCCATGGCCTCTCTTCCATCCAGAATGAACACACGGGCATAGTGAGTCAATAAAACCACTGCAGTATTGATGATGTGTGGCTGATGAAGAATGATGAGACAGGAACAAAGCTATTCCTTATATGAATGCTTGCACGGATCTGTGATGCCTCTCCGGGCAAGAGTCTTCTGATCCTCATAGACTGTGACAGAAGAAAACCACGGATCTGTCAAATTCGAGTAATTCTCCAGTAGACACATATATCATTATTTTTATATTATGGATATAATCAATAATGTTGTAAAGATTCTGTAGGGCATCCGATGGACACTTGTCCCATTAGGGAGACCACCTCAGGGATGATGTAGATGCCTGATCACTGCACTGTACACCTGAAGCTGAAGTTGAACAATAATGAATGTCAACTATAATTTTATATATATATATATATATATATATATATATATATAGTCACAAGAAATGGAGTACTCAGAGTAGAGACAGTGGAAATGTAATGGCTGTATGTGATGTCAGAGGGGTAGTAGATGGGGAGAGGGGGGTTATCACTGTGTGAGGGATATAAATGATAAATGTCTATTACATTGTTTTGTACACCTAAAACTAACAAAAATAAAAATATATTGTAGATATAAATTATATAATGTTATTATATAATATAACATATGCATAGAGTATTATTTGGACAGATACACAAGAAGATGGTCACAGTCATTCCTTCTGGGAAGGGGGATTCAGTGACTGTAGGGAAGGGGTATGAGGGAGATTTATTTCTCCCTACTCACCTTTGGGCACATTATGAACTTTAGACAATGAATGTATATATGGTCTAACAGAGAGAGAGAGAGAGAGAGAGAAAACATTTTTAATAAATTTCTAATAAAATTACAAATGTACATATTTTTTGACCTAGTTATTTCTCTTCTGCGAATGAGTTCCTACAAATATAATCAAATGTGTGAAATGATGAATGTTCAGAGTCACTGCAGCATTGTTTTCAATAGCAAATACTGAAAACAACTTACATGAAATAACTTAAATAGCCATCAATGGGGCACTGATGAAATATATTATATCCACCCATACCATTTAATACCATGTATCCACAACATAGAATGAAGAACATTGTTTTAATAAAAAATGAGCTCCACAGTATTAGTGAAAAAAGCAAGTATTATTGCATGGTCTCATTTGAGTTTTTAAAAAGTGAGAGAAATGTATGTGTATATAATATATCTAATTATGTATATTTTGTGCAAACATATATATTCATGGCTTTTATAAAATAGTTCTGAAAAATAGATTAAAAAATTGATAACATTGGCTATTCAGGAAAGGAGAACTTGGTGGCAGAGCTGTTCAGGGGTGGGGTGGATACTTTTATTCCAAAAGAATTCCACAGATGTTTCCACATCAGAGGATCATTTAGATAAGAGTATATCCTTTCTTCATAGACGACTTTAATTTGAGTGCCTAAAAAGTATGTATCACCATGCAGTCTTATTTGCTATAGAATCAGCATTCTTTAGAATAAAAAGTCTGCATCTACATGCCATATCTGCATGTGCAGTTTAAAATTAATATTGGCATGACCTTTTTACACCAATCTTGTGAAACAATATCTTCAGTTTTCAGGGATAATTAGCATTTAGTCTGTTGCTAATTACAGTTCTTTCTCATCAAGCACATTAGGTGTGAAGGAAAAAAATGTTGCCAGCTCTGACCTCATTTAGCAATGAATGAATCAATCTATTTTATATTGTGAAGACAAGATTTCTTTCTTCCCTTTTTTCTTTTTTTTTTTTGTCACAGATATTGTCTAAGAGCATAGAGGCTGTGACATGGTCAGAGAGAATGTTCTTCTATAATTGGAACCAGTCTTTCCAACTAAAAGACATATCCCCTTTCATTTTAAAATTATCTCCTCCTATTCCTCTTCCCATCCTTTCTTCCTTTTCTCCTGTCCTCTTCCTTCCTTTTTTTCAGCACTACTTTTCTAAAGAGAACATCTATTTAAAATCCTTAGAGTGAAGAACACCCTGTAGTTGAAAACCTCAAATGCCTATAATTAAGAAAGTTTTCATCTAAAAAGATCTGAAAACTAGTGATGGTTTTCACTCTACTTAACATTCTTTCCAGTATGTTAAATGGTGGGTTGGGCTGATGAGTGTTGGTGCAAATCATTGGCTCTGAATTCTCTAGTGCTTATCTGCATTCTGATCGGTTTGGAGACCAAAGTTTTGCTTTAGCTAAGTTGAAAATAGTCATATAGTTTTATAGTGATGGACAATTAGAACTGAAAGGAGGGTCATACAAAATCCAGGCCAGTTTCTTTGTTTCACAGATATAATTAAGGCTGAGAGACACTAGGTGATTTCCCAGAGATCACATAACTTACTGTTAGAGTCAAATCTGCTGACTTTTTTCACTACAGCACATCTCAACAGGAAGAAACTAACCTTCAGAAAAATTATCTTGCTCTTTTTGTCCCTTACCTATGTTTGTCTCCTACTTGGAGTGACCAGTGTTTACGAATGAATCACCTTCTGCGGGTTACTAAGAACTTGGAAATGAGAGAAATTAAAATGCCCTCTTAAGAGTTAATTATGATATTAACCAGCATTGGCCTCTTTAACTGCTGAAAAATGTCCTTGCGCTGTTGAAAAGTTTCTTTCACATTGGTGGTCAGACTGTACTCACGTGAGCTGTATTAATAGGCACATTAAGTCACATGCTAATGCGGTGACATTGATCAATGACATGAATGTATCTAGAAAGATAAAATGATTTCAACATAAGAGTTTGGACTGCAAATATAGAACAGGAGCAGGGGAGTCAATGTAGAAATTGACCTGTATTCTGCTCAGAGCAGGGGAGAAGTAGGTTTGACAGAGGTACTGAGAATTTCGTTCCCATTGTCAAGTTTCTACTTTAGGGAAAGGGGGCTCCTTTCTTCAATTTTCTTGGCTTCCTGGTTTTCTTCTGACCTCTCAGGACACTCATTCTTTCACCTACTTGCTCCTTCCTGCTTTCCCATCTGACTTCTAAATGAAAGATTTGCTGAGAGCTTATTCATTGTCTTCTCACTCAATACTATGTCCCAAGGTGATCTCATTCATGCTGTTGAATTCCCAGTTTTATCCCTCTACCCCAGATTTCTTTTCTGACTGAAATATCTATCTATCATCTATCTATCTATCTATCTATCTATCTATCTATCTATCTATCTATCTATCTATCTATCTACCTAATCATTTATCTATCATCCAATTTTCAACTAGATGTCACAAGATTGTAGTAAATACGTCTAAAATTGTGTTCTTGATCTCTCCCAATCCTGTCCGCCTTTATAGACTTTCCAACTCAGAAAATGGCACCTCCACTGCTCAGTTCTCAAATCAGAAATGTTCATCTTTGAAACCTCTCTCTTCTTCCCCTTTTAATTTATCGCCAATTTATATTCCCCCCTCGACAGGCCAATAGATTATTTGCTTTAATTCTCTCACTATATGAAACTCAAGCATTTGATTTTTGGGTAGGGTTAAACTGTAACTTCAGTAGCCTGCAATACATAAAGATTTTGTCAGAATAGTTTCCATTTAGTCTTTCAACTGTGTCTAGCTATCTCTATCAGGATAGCTGCATTTACAGAACTAGCTGTGCTTGGACCATCTTTGCAAGCAAGTTTAGATCTGAAATGCACTTGGCAATTGTCTCCTTTTCTTTCTGCGCAGATGCTCTGTACCACGTGCTTCTCCACCCAGTTTATCATGTACTCTTGTTCCTTTCCACGCATCATATTCTGCACAGAGATATGATAGTCCAGGCTATTCTTTACCTCCTTGTATACTCTATGCAGCTGTTTCCAGTAAGTAACCTCCAAGGCCATAGCAAAGTTACATTTTTACTTCATAAATGTTTATTGAACCAACAGCTAATTTTTGTTTCCACTACCACAGCCTTAGTCTATGCCACTATCTTCTACCTGGAAGATTATGATAGTCTCCCCCATTCATTCATTCTTTTGCTTCAATTCATGTAGCAAGTGATCATTTAAAAATACTGATTACATCATGCTACCGCTCTGCTTAAAAAATGTCAATGCTTCCTTCTTCATCTTCAGCTTGCCTTTGTCCCTTCTCTAAGTATAATTCAGCTCCAATGCTGCCTTCCTCCTATGAGTTGAGGGTTTCCTGCCTGAGATCCTTCATAGATTTTATTCTCTTTGCTTGGACTTCTTTTTCCTTCTCTTCCCCATGTCTCCCAACTTCTATTAATTCATTAGTCTATTTTGAAATGTTAGATCCTGAGAAAGGCATCCCCTTAACTACGAAATCTGATTTAAGAATCCCTTGATATTCTCTTATGTAGCTTCCCATTTATTTCTTTCAAATCACTAATTTCAATTTCTAATTATAAAAGCATTTGTGTGATTATTTCTTCCAACATAGCTATTTTGTTTATGCTTCTGCCCAGCAACCAGAACAGTTCTTGGCATGTAGTAGACAGTATTTGTTCAATGACAATGAATGAGTTCGATTAGCTGAAGATATTTTTATAATCTAAATTTCTTTTTTTACTCTGTTCTAGCCAAGGTACCCTTTTGATTATTATTTGTCTTCCCACATAGCTTGAACTAGGAGAGAATGAATTCAAGTAAAAGATATTTCTTAGTTTAAAACATTGATGTTCATAACAACACCCTTTCATGATAAAAACATGAAAAAAAAACTAGGGATAGAAATTATCTCAACATAATAAAAGTCATATATTAAAAACTCACAGTAAACATCATATTAAATGGTGAAAGACTGAAAGCTTTTCCTCTAAGATTAGGAACAAGGCAAGCATGCCCACTTTTACCACTTCTATTCAACACAGTACTGGACGTTCTACCCAAAGCAATTAGATAAGAAAAAGAAATAAAACACATCCAAATTGGAAAGAAAGAAGTATTATTGTCTGTTTGTAGATTATACGATCTTCTACGTAGAAAACCCTAAAGATTTCACAAAGAAAACTGCATTTTGTGAAACTGCATTTCTATACACCAACAATGAACAATCTTAAAGGAAAATTACAAAAACCATTCTATTTACAACAGCATCAAATATACTTAGTAATTAACTTAGCCAAAAAAGGTGAAAAACTTGTATAATAAAAATTACAGAACATTGCTGAAAGAAATTAAAGACAAAACTAAATGGAAGTATATCCTATGTTCAAAGATTGGGAGGATCAAAAAGAAAAAGAACATCCCATTTTAGTGAAATACAAGTTTTTAAAAGTTGGATGTCAGGAGAGAGGCTATTCTCTGTAATCCCCCCCCCCAATGCATTTTATAAGTTGTCTTCTTGATTTTGTTATCTTCTTAATATTTCTTCCTTCAAATACAGAGGGTGCCAAAAAAATGTATACATATTTTAAGAAAGGAAAAAAACTATTAAAATTGTAATACTCACTATATACCAATAACAAAAGATGAATACAAGTCATGTTTGACTTCTGCAATTACAAGAGGTGCTCAAAGTGGTTACCATCAGCATCCAGACACTTCTGATTATGGCGAACTACTGCTTGAACATAGATAACATCTCTTAAAATGTGTATACATTTTTTTGGCACCCCCACTATAAGCTTTTCAGCATATATAGCATTATGGATATTGAAAATATTTATAGTTGGAAATAGCTGCAGATGACATAAGCTACAATAGAATATACACTGTTTAAGTTTATGAAGATCTGAATCAATACGTGTAGTAAGAAAGCATATACTACAGTCTCCAATTCAAAATACTTAAGAGTTTTAATGTGTTCCTTGTATCATGCAGTGTAGAAAAAAAATGTAAATAAAGTTCTGAGTGATGACTATTTTTCAGGGCCCAGAAATTAATGTTTATGTGAAACAACTACATAATAATAATGACTTACATTATAGAACTGGAATAGATAACATTAAACTTTAATTGGTTTACACGTGGAAAACCTGACACTGGTAAAAAAAAATTTCTTTTCTCTTGTGTAAGCAAAAAAATCCAATTATTCTTTAAACATTGCCTAGGCACTTTGGTAAAGACTATTTTTATTCTCCTCATAGTATTTTCCTCTTTGAAAAACTTAGTTTCATTTGCATATTTTCCATGTTTTTTCCTATATTAAAGTAACCATTCTTTAAAAATCCATTACTACTTATTGGCAATATAAATAATTTTGTGCTTTTCAATGACACCAATGTCATATTCCAGTTGTTTCATTTCTTCTTCCAGTTTCTGCTTACGCATCCTCTTTGGTATGGAATCGATGAAGACTGAGAGAGACTGGAACTCTTTATGCACCTCTTCCCAATTCTTTTTCAGCCCCTGCAAATGACAAAAAAACACACAAAACTAAATACTCAAGTAAACTGTAATAATAAAGTAAATGGTAAAGGAAACTGCACTGGTGAGGAAAATGTAAATAGGTAAAGAAACGAACTGACGAAAATAACTTTGAAAATGTTATGTATTTATCAAGTACTTGGCCACAGTAATAAAAATACTGTACAGAGGCCAAACCCTGTCCTGATTGTCTGCTCAGTTCCCACTGGGAGTATTTATTTCCTCTGTTTTTAATGTTACTGTACTTGTTTTTACCATCAAATATGCATATGCAGTGTTGAGTAGTATAAAAACTAAGCTCATAGCAAATGCTTTGGTAAAAATGACAACTTCAAATTGATAACCCCAAGCAAAAAACATTTTTGAAAGGAAATTATTTCTTTAAAAAATTTTAGGTTTTTTTTTTATTTATAATTTTTCTTTTAAACCACTATCTCCATTTTCAACAGAGAAATCACATTAAAAAACTTGTTTCTGACTTGCATGGCCATATTTTCTAGTATCTGATGAAATGGAATTGTACAAAATGCCAAAATTCAATTTAGCAAGAGATGACCTTTTATGTCTCTTCAGTATATTAGAATTCTTCCTCCATATAGTCAAGGGATCTATACTCCCCATTAATGTATTCCAGAAATGACTGAAATGTCATTAAATGTAACACACATGCTAATTCAATAATGTAGTTAATTTTTTATATTCTCAATAACCAACAAATTCAAAATTAGGGGTCTCATAGGAGCAGTAAAGGTTATTTCCATCTCTGCATAGTTACCATTTCTTATCACAGTGCACTAGAGGCCCCGCTGACAAAACGATCTTAAACTACTAATTGAATTCATGCAATGAAAGTTTATAAATTAGCACTTTCTTTTATTCACTGTCAGTTCACAAATCATTATATTTACACAAAACACAAAGTAAAATTGAAGTACAATGAAAATATTGCCTTGAAAATATGGTCCATGGCCACACATTTAGGTTTAAGAGAAAATGAGATGTATCTTATTAAATAATGTCTTCATAATAAACACTCTTAGTACAAATTTAATCTTGTAGAAACTTTTCAGGGACAATAAAATTTCATTGACTTAGTTCCATGCTTAGGTAAAAATAATGGTAATCTAGGGCTTACTGCATAGAATAGATTGGTTGAAAATAAGGACAACAAATTATGAATACTTGAATGAGATTATATTAAGGACTTGGGAAAGGAAAAAGATAGAAGGAAAAGTATCCATTTAAATTTTTAAGAGGGGGATGGATTAACACAGTTCTTAACAATCTATGAGATCTATTTCAAAAAGAAGTCCTCAAAGGAATTCTATTGTCCCATCGTCTTTCATTATGGAACGGGAAATACGTTTCCACACAGCTCTACTGGGTTGCCTATTACAGAGAGGAAATCTATGTATTTATACTTTTCAAATATCAAAGATTTTTCATTGCTAGTTGGGTGATATTTCCATATTACTTGTGGTCACAGCAGCTACACTCTGTCTTTGTATTTCCTTTTAAAGGATAGTTTATCTTCCAGTATGTACAGTAATGTTTGGATCAAAGTCCACAGCTAAGGATGGGAATTAAATGTAATTAATATTTCATATTATATTAAAATACCCTTTTTGCTGTTCTTAAGACTTTTGTTATTTCATCTAAAAAAATCGTCTACCCATTGCAGCAATGGTGTTTTCCCCTTACTTCTATTTTTTAATTTTTCTCACTTCTATTTTAATGCTGAAATAATATTAATTTTGGAAAAACTTCAAATGGGGAGAAGCAGTAATAAAATATTGCCTTCATTCAGTTTCATGCTCCTTTTGCACCCACCCCACCCCCATCCATTCTCCACCTTCTTCTCCTGCACTGTGACTAGGGGTGAGGTGGGGGTGGGTGGGATGGTGGCAGAGTTGATTCTTTGGGCTGTGCCCCCACCCCCACCCCCTTGCTCTTTTGTCCTTCAGCCCCTGCCTGAGTTCAGCCAAAAAGGCACTGGTGGGAGAGAGGCTTGGGCCATTTCTTCCCCCTCTCCCTTGACATTACCTGACACTAGTTCTGGTTCATTCATCTGTGACTACAACGCCTGTAAGGTGGTCCATTGTCCAGGCTCCAGCTCTCACTGGGCTCTGGTGACCTCGTTTCTTGCCCGGCCCTTCAAGCCTCGGGTGGTGGTGGGTTTTCGCCATCTTTTGTCCTGGGTTGCCTCAGTGCTCCTTGTTGTTTCCCTTAGCCCTGCCTCACTTCTGGGAATAGTTCCTTCAAAATTCTCTTCAGACTCCCAGCTGAGCATGCCTTCTAACTCCTACTGAGCCCTGACTGATGGAGCCTCCTTTGGTTACTTCCTATGCACGTGTGTAATGTGCAGTGGGAAAACACTGGCCTGGAAATTGCTTGATGTGAGTTTTAGTCCCTCTTGAGCTCCATGATAAGGACTGCAATTGTTTTGCTCACTACAGTGTCCTCCAGGTTGGGTACAGTGCCTGGAACACAATAGATGTTCAATAAATGACGCATGGATGCGTGAACAAATGAGCTTACTTAACATATTTGCATTTTATATCCTCATTTGTAAAATGAGAAGTTTGGGATCATTAGACAAGATGATCCTTTCCAGGTATAATGAGACTGTTATTTTATGAAGAATGAGCAGAATGTGGCCTGCTGGGGGACATACAATCATATTATCATTGAACTATAAGCAACTCTTAACCAGGGAGGAAAGCATGGTTCGGGGCTTGTCAGGAGCATAGCTATGGGCTTTGTTACCACAGCGGCTACACTATGTGACTAATAAGGCATCCAGTGGGCCATCTGCTACTGCCACATCAAAGGGCAAGCAAGGAAACTCTAGCGACACGTTACGAAGCAGGGGGCAGCTTACCCAATATAGCCAAAAAGGTGAGGGGGGGAAGAGCCTTTTCCTTCTGAGGGAAATTCTTTTTCTCTTTCCCTAGTTTTCAGCATAATTTAGATATAAAAACCTGGCTTACACAAAAGCATGTACTTTCTAAAAATGGTAGAATCCAGAAAGAGAGAGAGAGAGAGAGAGAGAGAGAGAGAGAGAGAAAATGGGCCAAAGACCAGTGCTCTTCCTGAAAGTGACATGGAAGTCCCACCTCCATGTCTGCCAGCCTCCTGCCAGCCTGTCTTCCTTTCTTCTTTCCAGCACATATTAAACACCTGTGTTTATACTGGGCAATGGGTTAGGCACTGGAGAGACAGCTGTCAGCAAAGAGACACAGTCTCTGCCCTTAGGCCACTCCTGCTGCCTTGGACCCCCTTTTATACTGCAGGTTAAAGTCCAGCTAAAGACCTACCTCTATCTTTTAAAGGATATTTGTACCTTGGAACCTGATAAAACTCACGATCTGTACAAACATACACTCATATCTATACAGGTACATATTTAAATATCACTTGTCATCAATTAAATTGCAACTTCTTTACAGCAGACATTTTTTTATGTCCTTCTCAATATGTTTAGCGTTTAGTATAATACTCTATGTGAAGCATTTAATAAATGTTTATTGATGATTATTATGGCATTGATAAAATGGTAAGAATTTATAACAGCGTATGAATCCATTTTTCAACAGAAATTAATGCAGTAAGGAGTTATTTTCTATTTTTAAAAGGTCATTACAAATGGCTTTGTAGAAAGCTTCCAAAATAACAAAACAAAGAATAAAGTACTATTTGTTTGCCTCTATAAGAGAACATGACTATAGGAGAGTATGAGTAGGTGCATAATAAATACTCTCTGAAGATGATGATGGAGCATCCCTGCTCACATCCCCCAATATTTTAAATGCTTTGAATAAGTCTTGCATTAAACACTCCAATGTAAATATGGCTTTAAGACTATTTTATTCAAAATAAGGAAAATATATGTAAAACCTAACACTTGGTTATTTTAAATTTGAACATTTGGCTTATAGGAAAGTTTTTAAAAATTTGGAGCTAAGGACAGTTTCAATTATTCTAGAGCTCCATCTAGTGAAAAGTATCTAATTTATGGATTTTTTTTTAAAATTCAGGGACACGAGAATAAAAATAAAAATGCTTTTTTGCTTTATTTATGCATGTTCATTGAAGGATAAGGTGGGTTTCCTTACAACACTAACCACTTCAGGAAAAAACAGAAGTCATCAAGATGGAAACAAAATATTATTCAATAATCCCTATATTACAACTTTTTACTTTCCCCAAAGAGTCAGCTTTGCTGCATGTAGCTGTCACCACAACCAAAAGAGAGTGATCAGATTTAAAAATCAAAGTGCTGCCTCTAATAATCGTTGATGGCATAACTTTTTTTCAGAAATGTTCTAAAGAGTGACACAGGAATAGAAATTACAGAACACTTACCTGCAGAACGGCTTCCCTTTCTTCATCAGACAGCCTTTTCATAGCTGCTTTCCTGAGTTTTTCCTGGATATAGTTATCATATTCTTCTTGGGCTTTCTTTACTTCCTCATTTCGCTTACATATATATTTGGGCGTGACACCATAATCCTTAAAAGGATTTTTCAGAAAAAAAATCAATATCCTGAATGCAATCTTATATGTGTGTACATACCAACCAATGACTGGGAGGAAAAAAAATGGTACGGACTTAAAACCTTTGCTTAAACCACTGTAAATTGATAAAATTCAGTGACTTTTTTCCCCATGGGGAACTAGTTGATTCTGGTCTTTAAAAAAAACACCAAAAACATCTGAGTTGTTATTGTGGCTGCTTGTTTTCCCTCTTCTGAATGTTTCCAGCGCCTGCTCTTGGCTGATAACTCAGCCCTTACTTTACTCCTAAGAGTTGCCTTTTCTTTATTTCTTTTCGATGCTACAGCTTTTGTCGTGAAATATCTTGACTATATTGAGGTCTCTTTTGCAAACTCTTGTTCAATAAAAAAGGATACATGCTTTCAAAAACAAACTCTCAAAAGACACTAAGCAAGTCTGCTTTAAGAGAAAATTGACTTGGTTGTTCTTGAAAATGCAAAATACATTTTTAGGCTCCTGGGCCGCTTATAAGGACTGACAGTGAGGCAATCATCTGTGATTCTTTCATATTACTGAATGCATGTGATATCTCTATATAGAGAAACAGAACTACTCTGTTTATTTTTTAAAAAATTATTTGAGAATGTACTTGGTGCTAGATATACTAGTGAATAAGAGAGGCAAAGTTTCTGTTCTTATGGAATTTGCATTCTATGGTGAAAGAAACTCACCAAAAATAGAGTATAAAATTATACACACACACACACACACACACACACAGGGCGCCAGAAAAATGTATACACATTTTAAGAAAGGAAAAAACTTTATTAAAATTGTAATACTCAATGTACCAATAACAAAAGATGAATACAAGTCACGTTCGACTTCTGCAATTATAAGAGGTGCTCAAAGTGGTTACCATCAGCGTGATTTTAATAATTTTTTACTTTGTTAAAATGTGTATACATATTTTTGGAACCATATATATTATATATATATACATATATCATACATATATTACATATATAATGTTTTATATATATATACATATGTGTGTGTATATATGTGTGTGTATATGTGTGTGTGTGTGTTATATATATATATATATATATATATATATATATATATATATATATATATATATTCCAAAGTAAAAGAAAGGACAGAGTAAGGGGAAAGAAAGTAAAGGAGTTATTTTAGATAAATAAGGAGGTCAGGGAAGACCTCTCTGAGGAAGCAGCTGTTGAGAGATATGTAGTCATTCAAACCATTCACAAATATTCTGGTTCTTCTCCCTTTGGGCACTTGGTAGGACACTTTCCTGCTTCCCTTGAAGTAAGATGCAGCCATGTAAACTGACTTGCCAGTGTGAGTAGAAATGACTTCTGTCCTTTTGGGTAGAAGCCTTAAGTATTAATGGATGACTTGCCATGTTCTTTTTTTGTCTGGATAGTGATGGGTGAAGTTTTTTGTTGCCTGGGTCATGGAATAAGGACGGGAAGCAGAGCTTCCAACAACCTTCAGTGGACGTGTGGCACAAGCAAACAAGAGAACTTAATTGCTTTTAGTTACTGGGATGTGGGGGTTATTTGTTACCACAGCATAACCTAGTCCATCCTCGCTGAACAAGGGATAGAAATCTTAACTATAAATGTGTTCTGGAAAATTGCAAAGCGCTATACAAATAAACTCTAAGAGCACAGTATTCAGGTTGGTTAGTGCAGGAGTAAACAGTCCAATCCATTCCAGGAAACACTGAGGACAACACCTCCTTACAGCTCAGTACAATTACTGATGTTCTAAATGATGGTTCTGTGTCACCACAAAAAGATTAAATTATATTTGGCATTCTCTGTTTAATAGAGGGAAATGACGTGATACATTTTAGGAAAAAGAACTATCTTACAAATGGGTAAAAGTCTCAATAGAAAAACCTCAGGTCTGAAATATTCCTATGTGCAGGATCATTGAGAGCTAATGCATTACTATTAACACTAATAATTGCATATAATATAATGTATGCTTTTTATTGAACGTTTATTAGCTGCCAGGTTTTGTGTCAGGTGCTTCATACTTTTATACATTTAATCCTCACTACAACCCTGTGATAAATCAAAGAACTTGTTGAAGAACACAGAGTTAAGTAAGTGGCCAGAGTCAGAATTTGAAATGATGTCTTACTACTATTACTGTATACCTTGGGCAATCATCCATCCTTCAGTTTGTTTTCACAAATTGTTTTTCATGGCACAAATGGGCATATAATATTTTACTTGGAATGAAAAGCATGAGGTTCATTCACTTTTAAAAAGCGACATTGCCCTTAAAGGGACTTAACTCTGAAAAGCAGAAAGTAAGTTGAGTTAGTCCTTTATGAGCCTTGATTGCTTAGCCAGCAACACCAAGAGGACAGTAAGTGCCGAGTGTTTGCACGGCTTGGTAAACAAGCACAGGTAGACTAACTTAATGTTTTTCTGTCTCTGTAATGGATTTTTTGTTCAATTTTCTGTTCAAGGCAGAAAATGTATTGACGTGGACAGCCTAGACAGAAGGCAGCCAGAAGGGGCAGACTGTGTGGCAGTTGGTGGCATGACCATCAAAGGAGAAGGGGTTTTACCAGTAGTTGAGAAATAATGGACCGGAAGCAGCTTTAAAGAGCCAGGAAAGTGAAATTTCTGCTTTTCAGTACTCTATGGGACAAGGGCTATCAGCAGCCTCCTGTGGCCACAGAAGGAGGAAGTACCATGTTTCCCCGAAAATAAGACCTAGCTGGACCATCAGCTCTAATGCGTCCTTTGGAGCAAAAATTAATATAAAACCCGGTCTCATTTTACTATAATATAAGACCAGGTCTTGTATAATATAATATAATATAATATAATATAATATAATATAATATAATATAATAAATATAATAAATATAATATAATATAATATAATATAATATAATATAATATAATATAATACCGGGTCTTATGTTAATTTTTGCTCCAAAGGATGCTTTAGAGCTGATGATCCAGCTAGGTCTTATTTTTGGGGACACACGGTATCTGGAGAAGCCTGAAAGAGCTGTTGACATGTGCTGCCAATTCATAGACTCCTGCTAAAGTTTTCCAAAGTCTCTTAGCCGATGGAGTGGAGGGCTTCTCAGGGAATACGTAGTGTTCTCTGACAACAGCTGTAAGGTTCCTGTTTTGATTTTGAACAGGCACAGGATTTCTCATGGGAGATCACTGCACGACCTCAATGCAAGCCCCTCATACAACGCTATTGCAATTTCTTTTCTTTTTTTCTCTTCCTTCCTTTCTTTCTTCTTTCCTTCCTTTCTTTTTTGCCACACCTTACTATTGTGTATTATTATAATACACAATATAATACACCTTACTATTGTGTATTATTATTCCTTAGCGTTTTTCATTCATATTTTATTATGTGTGTTTTAAGCATTCTTATGATCTGTAAGTATACAAAGTAAAATAGGTTTTGTTTACGGTACTTTTTGGTAAGCTTTTTTTTAATTTTAAAGCTCTTCTTCCATTTAAAAAACTAAACCTGAGCTTCTATAATTTTTACCAATGAAATTATACACCTATCTGATGAGCACCTTTTCAGATAGAAAAAAAAGTCCCCAAAAGACTAGATTATTGTACAGCACTTTCAAAGTCTGCTTTACTCCAAACTAAAAACAAATGAATATATTCAAGTTGAAATAGTAATGTGAATTATTTATACTACACTGATAGGATGGATGGCTCTAAAGTTGTTTTCCTCTTCATTTCTCTTATTCTGCTACCAAGACACTGAAACCTAATGACTAACTCTTATTAGGATCTTGTTAAAGGTTATTCCTTCTAGATTTATAATAATGATTATAGTTTTAGTGACATGTCCACCTCACCTAAAACTAATATCTTTTAGAGAATGTTTATTATAATTATAAAATATATTAACAATTGAAAGTCAGGGGGAAAATTATCGTTTTCCTTTACTGAACTATATGGTATTCATTCCAAATTCTCTGTAATTTCTTCACATTCCATGCAGACCAAACACAGATTTCAGAGGAAATGAGAACTGGTAATCTGGATCATTTGTCTAGTTAGAGCACTAGTAATGATAATATAGACAATCATTATGAACACCATACTTAAATTATTTGAATTTCAGGCCGATCACATTAATATATCACAAGGCTACCTTTTTATTGATGTGCTTTGGAATTAGTCCTGAAGTTTCAAGATCATGCTTGTCTCCAGTTCTTTTGTCAACATAAATTGGTTTAGGCTTTTTAGCCACTCCCATAATGACATTAGCTGCATTTGTATTGATAAAATTTTTTTCACTCTGTACTCCCATGACTGGATGATCGGTCCTCAGTGGCACAGGAGGCTTTTTGGGCTTATTCCGATCAAATACTTTTTCTGTTAAACATAACATTACCTTGTTAATATTAACTATAAACATTGCTACTCAGTGCTACTTATAACATCCAGATATTTTACCACTAATATATTGAGGTTTTATTAATAACATATTTAAATATTTAAGGTAAAAGAACAGTAATCATAAATGCAAAAAATTAAGTGCAACATAATCAAATAATATGTTGACGGACAGTATAAAAATCTAAAGGAAGAAGATAAATATCCCAAATCATATGCTAGGTAATACATTTTCACTAGCTATTGTGAAAATTTTTCTTATAACAATTTCAACAACAAAAGTTCAAGTTTCCCATTGAAAAAAGTTCAAAGAAATATTAAAACATTTTTCTGAGTTCTATCAACATTACTAATAATTGCTTGCTTAGAGGAAAGTTGTTGTAAAATCACCATGTAAATAAATCAAACTTGATGTGTTGTAAGTCCAAGAATCTATGGATTTTTTTTTCACTAAAACTACTATTATTATAAGATATAAAAATTATGTAATAGCTATGTAACCAACACGCAACTTAACTAATAAAACATTACCAAAATAATTGAAGTAACCTATTCACTCCTCCCTGACTGCATCTCACCTCCTAAAATAACCGCTGTCCAGAATTTACTTTATTTCTCTATACTATAGTGTCTTCATTAGCGGCAGGTGAAACTGGCCATTTACACAGTCTCTTCAACTTGACCATTCCAATTTATCTATTTCGATACAAACACATTAAAATGGTTGTATAAAGATTTAAAATATTTATAAAAATGTTTGTAAATGTAAAAATATTAAAATGCAAAATAATTACAATTTATTTCCAAGAGCCGAAGGCAACAATTCCCTTGAAAAATCTGACTCAGATCTTAACCCTATCACAATTACTAGGGACTTTGACTTTATTCATTTCTGGATTGTTGGAGCTTTATATGAGTTTATATAATTTTTATTATCAGAAAAAACACAATGCTTATTATTAAAAGTCTATAGACTGGATTAACCTCTTATTATGGGCTGAATTGTGTTCTCCCAATATTCATATGTTGAAGTCCTAACCCCCAGTACCTCAGTTTGTGACTGTATTTGAACACAGGACATTTAAAGAGATACTTAAATTAAAATGAGGTCATTAGAGTGGGCCCTAATCCAGAATGACTGACATTTGAATAAGAGGAGGAAATTTGGACACAAGCTCACACAGGGGAAAGGCCATGTGAAGAGATAGGGAAAAGACTGGCATCTACAAGCCAGGAAGAGAGGCCTCTGAACAAACCAAACTCGGACACCTTGACCTTGGACTCTAGCCCTTAGAACTGTGACAAAATAAATTTTTTTGTTTAAGTTAGCCTGTCTGTGATACTTTGTTATGGCAGCCCTAGCAAACCAATACACCTCTGATATTAGTTCAACACCTCCAGGAACATTATCATAAAGCAGTTTCGAATATTCATTAATTAATAAAATATATTTTTGTTGAGCTAATTGCTCAATAATTACTATGTCCCCCGGTAATGTTCTAGCAACTGTATATACAGCAGTGAAAAGAAACAAAGTCCTTATTCTCATGAAGTTTACATTATAGTGGGGGAAGAAAAAGTAAAGTTTAATATGCAGGATATAATGTATCTATTTGGTTGAACAATATGTGAAATTCTTTACTGTTTTTGACCTACAAAATAGGTATCATCTTCCTATTAAACATATTACTGAAATGTCGTTAACATTGCTAGAAATTGAATTATAGAGTTGTACCATGTTTCCCCGAAAATAAGACCTAACCGGAAAATAAGCCCTAGCATGATTTTTCAGGATGACATCCCCTGAACATAAGCCCTAATGTGTCTTTTAGAGCAAAAATTAATATAAGAGCTGGTCTTATTTTCGGGGAAACATGGTATGAAGACTGGAACAGAGAATAAGGCCTCATTGTGGAACCCAAGTAGCTTCCTTTTACCAGATACACCCAACCAAATAAAGTTTGCGTGATCTATTTGCCTACAAAACCAGAAGTATCTATCTTATAGATTTTCACATGGAAAATATTCAGAAGCCAAAATTAATTATGAATTGAAAGTATGTCCAAATGATTCCTGTAACTATAGGAGAATCTATCGCTTTCTAAAGCGATTTCTTATCTTAACATTTCTAAATGTTAATATAAGAGGTAAAACTGAATTCTCAGAATACAAGGAAACCATTTGGAAAGACTAATAATCTATTGTTAGGTAAGTAAGTTGAATAAATTTTAACTTTATTGTTTATGGTTGTTCACCTAACGGTAACTAAAGCCTATTCCTGCCTTTTGTTTATGTTGTATTTATCTCAACATCATCTTCTCTCTCATCCCAGGATTAGGGGTGGGTTATGGGGTGAAACTTGAAAAATGCGGGGAGGCTGTCTCTTCACAAATTATTTGGTGGTAGTGACAATAAACCTGGAAACCAATTTTTCTTTTCTTTTCTTTTTTTTTAGGGTATGTCAAAATGGCAATGTCAGCATAGCCTTATAGTCATGCAGATGTTCTATCAATTGAATTTAGAGAAATGTTCATGTATCTGTTAAGTCTTTTCCAGTGTTTCTAGCAAAGTATTATATTTAAAATGGCAGAATATTCAAAAAGAGATTGGCAGCAGCTTTAGACTGGGCTTTTAAAGCTCTTGCAATACCCTGAATTTCTTAATTATTCTTAAGGCCAATCAAGTTTTGTGTTTGTTTTACCTTATAATGTTTATAAAAGAAAACATAGGCTTCTTCCCTTTTTTTCTTATTTGATACTTATTTTCTTATTTGATTTATACAGTTTGGTTGTTGCATTATATATGCTTAACCCTAGAGTGGATACATGAGGACCTGAGTAATATCATTGGTCCAAAGGAACTGAGAAAAAACTAATTCCATTTTAAGATGTTCCTGTGTTCACAAGTGCTCGTGAGTCACAAAATACCAAGACTCCACTTGAGGGAAATACAAAACAGACTTTTGAAGACATGAATTTCAGCATGAATACTGTTTTCAAACTTGTTCTCTTCCATCTTTCCTAATAATACCCTCATCCTTTGTCATGGCATATGGGTTATGAGAGGATTGTGGGACATGAAATATGGACATAGGGAGAAGTTTCACTTTTGTCAAAAGGTACACCCTAGCTGGGCTTGAGATGTTGCATTATTTCTTTGATGACAGAAGACCTAAAAAGGCTAACTTTATAAAAAGATAGGCTCATACCCCTCTCCTCTTTACTGTCCTAAAACATTAGGGAAGACACACGTTGGATGCGAAGAAGCTGCTTGCTCACACACACCTGTCACAGATCCCTTTTCATCCACTCTCCATTTTTCTGAAAGCCTTCTTTCCCTATATCTATAGACTCTATGATCATGATTAATTACATAATTTGTGAGGCCCAGTACAAAATGAAAATGTGGGGCTCCTTGATTCAAAATTAAGAATTTCAAGATGGCAAAAGCAAAGCATTAAACCAACCATGGGATCCATCTAAGCATAGAGCCCCGTGTGACTGCACAGGTAGCATATCCAGGAACTGATTCTGTCTACCACTCATGCATGAAGTCTCCTCCATTACATCTAACTCATTTATTGTCCTAATGGCCCCAGAGATCTGGTAGAGTTAAAGCCCACACTCAGGCCTAAAGTGAGCCTGGTAGTTGCTTCAACAAATGATTGTAATTTTTATCTCTTGGAGAAAAGACCTTGCTCACTGGGATTTAGAACTCTTCTTACAATTGTTGCTATTGAATTCATATGGCTAGGGACTAAGATGGTAAGGCAAGTGGTGCTGAAGGTGGGGCTTTATTGGATAGTCCAAGGTGTATACAAGATGCTTGCATGACCAAAAGGAAGTTCTATTTTGGGGACAACTTAGCATTCTCTACTCTCTTTTTCGACACATTCTCTACTTCTACTTTCTTTTAGCCTCTCAAATTCTGTTTAACATGAGACAAAGTGGCTATCATCTGTGAACATTTAATATTCATAGACAATAAAATAATTAATTTTAGTTGAATTACTTAACACTGTTAATATTAAAAAGAATGATAAAACCTACTAGGTGGTAGAATTTTTTCCTTTGAATGTTTCTTCAGGAAATCCTTTGGAGAAGGTACTTCAACTTTTGGTGGTCCCATGGTTTTCATTGCAGTTTTAAATTTTTGCATGTCCTCTTTTACAGCTGTCTTAAAAATTGATATGTACCTAAAATTAAAAAATTAAAAAAGTTGTAGCATTTATATATATTTTTAAATTATTTAAATTTTGAAAAAGGATATACATTTCTAATTTATGTAAGTCTATAATCAGAGAGAGCTGTAAAGCATAATTATCTGAGCCCTGTCTATCAGGCTTAGGTAAGCTAGATGGAAGCTTTGCCCTAAGAGGTGCCAGTGTAAAGATGATCATAGTATTTCTTTATTATATTGTGAACATCTGAAGTATAAACAGTGATTTCACTTCTCCCTTTCCTGATATTGATAATTCTTGTCCTTTCTCCCCCTCTCTCTCCTCCTTCCCTCCTCACCTCCCTTCCCTCACTGTGACCCCCCCTTTTCTCTGATCAATCTGGCTAGGGGTTTATAAATTTTACTGACTTTCTCAAAGAACCAGATTCTCATTGATTTTGTCTAATGTTTATATATTTTCCATTTCAATGATTTCTGCACTGATTTTTACTATTTTTCCTTACCTGGGGTTTAATTTGTTTTTTTTAAATAGAAGTATTTAAAGCTATAAAATTCCCTCTATGCATTGTTTTATAGCTGCATCCCACAAATTTTGATATGCAACACTTTCATTTTCATTCAGCTCAAAATATCTTTTTAATTCCCTTCTGTTATCTTCTTTGGCTTGGGATTTTCTTTAGATGTGTTTTGCTTGGTTTCCAAATATTTGGGGATTTTCCACATATCTTTCTGATTTCTAATTAATTTCCATTGAGGTTAGAGAATACACTTTCTATGATTTCAATCCTCTTAAATTTTCTGATACTTGTTTTATAGCAAAAAGTATGGTCTATCTTGGTAAATTTTCTGTATACACTCAAAAAGAAAGTGTATTTGCTGTTGTTGACTGGAATCTTCCATAAAAGGCAATTAGGTCAAATTGGTTGGTAGTGTTTCTGAGTTCTATTAATTACTGAAATCTCTGACTACAGTTGTGGATTTGTCTGTCTCTTTTTAAATTTTTATTTACTTATTTATTTTGCTCAGCTATTTTATTTTTCCAATTTATTTTATTTTTTGAAGATTTTTTATTAAAATATCACTAACATACAACATTACATTAATTTCAGGTGCACACCATGGTTCTTCAACATTTATATACCTAAAGAAGTGATCACCATGATAAGTCCAGCAACCATCTGACTCTGTAGCACGTGATCACAATATTATTGATGATGTTTCCTATGCTATACATTACATTCCCATGACTTATTCATTTTATACCTGGAGATTTGAACCTCTTATTCCCCTTCATCATCTCCCTCCTTTTTTAATTTTTCAATTACAGTTGACATTCACCATTATTTTGTATCAATTTCAGGTGTACAGCATCGTGGTTAACACATTTGTATAATTTAAGAAATGATCACCCTGACTAGTCCAGTACTCACCTGGCAAAATACATAGTTATTACTACCTTACTATTTCCCTGGGTTTTTTTTTTACGTCCCCATGACTATTTTGTAACTATCAGTTTCTACTTTCCATTCCCTTCAATTTTTACATCCTTCCTCTCAACGCCCTCCCATTTATCACCCCAACAAATCTAGTACCTTCTGACACCATACATAGTTCTTATATTATTGACTATATTCCTTATGAAGTACTCTGCATCCCCATGATTACTGTGTAACAACAAATTAGTACTTCTTAATTTCTTTCCCTTTTTCACCTGCACCCACAAACCCTCTCCCATGTACAACTATCAAAATACTCTCAGTATCTATGAGTTTGTTTCTGTTTTGTTTATTTTGTTCTTTAGATTCCACATATAATTGAAATCTCAATGCATCTGTCTTTCTCTGTCTGACATGCTCATTTAGCACAATATCCTCCAGGACCATCTATGCTGCCACAGATGGCAAGAATCCATTCCCTTAAATGGCCAAGCAATATTGCATTGTATATATGTACCACTTCCTCTTTATCCATTTTTCCACCAACAGACACCCAAGCTGCCTCCACATCTTGGCCATTGTAAACAATGCTGTAATGAACATATGGATGCACATGTCCCCTTGAAGTAGCGTTCTGGGTTTCTTCAGATAAATACCCAGAAGTGGGATTATTGGGTCCTTCTTTGTGTCGTCTTATAGCCTTTGTATTAAGTACATTTTGTTTGGTATAAGTATTGCTACACGAGCTTTTTTTTTTTTTTTAATTTTCATGAAATCACTTTTTCCATCCCTTTACTTTCCATCTGCCTGTCCTTATCAATTTGAAGTGAGTCTCTTGTAGGCAGCACATGCATATGTATGGGTCTTGGTTTCTTATCCATTCAGCCCTCCTGTCTTTTGATTGAAGGATTTAATCTATTTACACTAAAAGTAACTATTGATAGATATGTAGCTATTGCGATTTTATTATTCATAATTTTGATCTTTTTTTTTTTCCATCTTAAAGTAGTCCCTCTAACATTCCTTGTAATATTGATTTGGTAATGATGAACTCTTAGCTTTTTCTTGTCTGGGAAGTTCTTTATCTGTCCTTCGATTGTAAATGATAACTTTGCTGGGTACAGTAATCTTAGTAGTACAAGGTATGACAATTAAGTCCATTAACTCATCCTTAAAAAAGTGCTACATACCTCATTGCTGAATATCATTATGGTCAACTTCGACATTCTCCCCTTGGAAGCTATGTACCAACATCAGCGCCTAGTCCACCCTTCAAAGCAATTTTGGAACTCTTTTTCTGGAATGGCCAATAGAGCTGTCGTCGTATTACCCTTGATGTCCTGAATTCATTAAAATGTCTTCCTTTCAATATTTCCTTTATCTTTGGGTAAAGACAGAAGTCATTGGGGGCCAGATCAGGTGAATAGGGAGGGTGCTCCAATATAGTTATTTGTTTACTGGCTAAAAACTCCCTCCCGGACAGTGCTGTGTGAGCTGGTGCATTGTCGTGATGCAAGAGCCATGAATTGTTGGCAAAAAGTTCAGGTTATTTTCGTCTAACTTTTTCACACAGCCTTTTTAGCACTTCCAAATAGTAAACTTGGTTAACTGTTTGTCCAGTTGATTCAAATTCATAATGAATAATCCTTCTGATATAAAAAAAATTTAACATCATCGCTTTGACTCTTGATTTGGACTCATGGAAGTTTTTTGGTCATGGAAAATTGACAGACTTCCATTGTGTACTTTGATGCTTTGTTTCAAGGTCATATTGGTACACTCATGTTTCATCACCAGTGATAACATGGCTCAAAACATCATCTTGCCTCTCCAAAAGGTCTTGGCAAACTTAGACTCTCCTTTGCTTTTGTTCATCGGTGAGCTCCTTCAGGACCATTTTTGCACACACCTTTCACATACCAAGATTTTCAGTTAAGATTTTTCTGTTTCTCTGTCAGTGCTTACTTGGTCTGCTATGCTTCTCCCAGTCAGCAATGATTTTGACACACAATTCAATGAATTTTTTGCAATGTTTTTGTCAGTTCTGCTCATTACTGGCCTCTCTTCATCAGTGATGCATTCTCTCCCCTCAGGAAAACGTTTAGTCCATTTGTACACTGCCATTTTCTTCATGGCATTATCCCCATAAACTTGGACTAATATGTCCCTGACTCTACTTCCATTCTTGCCAAGTTTAACAAGAAATTTAATGTTTGTTTGTTGTTCTAATTCAAGCTCATTCTTGCGACAGCACACAAAAACATGCAACAACAATGATGAATGCCACTGAGCAAGACACCACCACACGTTGACATGAACACAGCTGTGACACACTGATATAGTAAGGTTATGAAACCTTACCGAGCTGTTTGTACAGTGCTGCCAATGTAAACGCATGGCGGCAAGTTCACGACCTTAATTGTCAGAACTTGTAGGGCCTTGTTTTTCATCATGTTGAATATTTTGTGCCAATCCTTTCTGGCCTGCAAAGTTTCTTTTGAGAAATCAGCTGACAGCCTTATGGGAGCTCCCTTATAAATTGCTTTCTCTTTTTATTTTAACTTACCTTTCTTTTGCTATTTTTAGGATTCTCTGTGTTTTTAACCTTTGCCATCCTAATTATTAATATAATGTGTCTTGGTGTGGGCCTGTTTGGGTTCAGCTTGTTTGGGACTCTCTACACTTCCTGGGCTTGTATGTCTATTTCCTTTGCCAGGTTAGGAAAGTTTTCCATCATTATTTCTTCAAAGAGGTTCTCAATCCCTTGCTTTCTCTCTTCTCCTTCTGGTACCCCTATGATGCAAATGTTGTTATGCTTGATGTTGTCCCACAGATGTCTTAAACTATCCTCACGTTTTTGGATTCTTTTTTCTTTCTGCTGCTCTGATTGGGTGTTTTCTGCTACCTTGTGTTGCAAACTGTCGATTCAATCCTCTGCTTTATCTAGTCTGCTGGTGATTCCTTCTAGTGCAATCTTCATTTCAATTATTGTAGTCTTCACTTCTGACTGGTTCTTTTTTATGGTTTCTATGTCCTTTTTTTATGCTTGCTATCTCTTTGTTGAAGTTCTAAGTTCCTTGAGCATGCTTTTAACCATTGTTTTGAACTCTGTCTCTGTTAGATTGTTTGCCTCCATTTTGTTTAGCTCTTTTTCTGGAGTTTTCTCCCATTCTTTCATTTGTTTCCTCATTTTGTCTGCCTATTTCTTTGTTTCCTCATTTTGTCTGCCTCTCTGTTTGTTCTGTGTATTAGTTAGATCTGCTGCGTCTCCCATTTTTGGCCAGGTATCCTTACATTTTTGGTGCCCTGTGGAGCCCATTGGCACAGTCTCTCAGGTCACCTGCACTGAATGCTCCAGGAGTATCCCTTGTGTGGGTTGTGTGCGCCCTCCTGTTATAGTTGAGCTTCGGTTGCTATTGGAACATCAGTAGTTGGGATTGACCCTCAGGCTGAATGGCTGTGAGGTTTTGCCACAGCTTATAGGCTGCTGTGCTCAGGGCTAATCCCACTGGGTGGGACTCACCCAAGCAGGCTCTGGTGCTTGTTGAGACTGCCTTTTGGGTGTGCTACTTATGGGGCTAATTGGGCAGTGCTCTGCTGTGGTCTGAAGTCAACCTCCAAGTATGCTAGTTCTGGGGCCTCTTGTGAGTGGCTTCAGTGCAGTCCTGGGTCAACCACTGCTTGTGACTGGCAAGGGACTACCTGGTAAGAGCTACTAAGTGATCCAAGGTTGTTCACTGCCCGTGCTAATCCTAGACATGTGTGGGAGAAGCCATGCTACAAACTGAGGATATCTGCCACCAGTACCAAGCCTGGGGTAACTCTGAAAAATCCCAAGACACTCCAAGGTCTATTGCCACCAGCCCATTCCCTTAAGGTTTAGCCCACCTGGGGTATGTTGGACTGATAGTTTTCCAAGAAAGAGTGCAATGCAGTCTGGCAGAACTGGCTGTTCTTGGGGAAAGTGCCTCTGGAGTTGTGGGAGTTGGGTGGGGTGTGGTCCCAGTGAGTCAACAGGGCGGAGCTGTGGTGCTCACCAGACCAATCATAGTCAGATTTGACTGTAAACTTAGCAGGGAGGCTCAACACAGGAAAGATGGCGCCAGCCTCCTGGCTGCACTGGAGAAGGACCCCTCACAGGTAAAATGCCGACTGTCATCCAGCCCTCAACCCCAAGGCAAACAACTCAGTCTGCCTCCCCGTATGTCTCCAACACCCCCTGAGTTACTGTCTCTCCACTGGAGGCCAAGGTGAGTGCCTGGGAGTGAGAGAGTCTGTGCACAGGCCCTTTAAGAGGATGCCTGGGTTTTCTCCCACCTTCCATCCCACCTGAATGGTCAGAATCCCTACTGTTTTTCACAGCCAGATATTGTAGGAGCTCCTCTTCCCTGCACCAGTACTCTGGGCTTGGGAGGCCTCTGTGGAGCTAGGGGTCCCTCTTTCCTCTGGGAAAACCTCCACAGCAGAGATATCCCTCCTGGTTCTCATGGAGGTGTGGTTCTCATGGAGCCAGTTCAGTCCCTCCTACCTGTCTCAACGTGGCTTCTTCTTTATGTCCTTAGTTATAAAACTTCTGTTCAGCCAGGCTTCAGATGGTTCTCCTGGTTGATTGTTCTATAATTTAGTTGTAATTTTAATTTGTTCATGAAAGTAAGCAGGCATAGTGTTTATCTACTCCATCATCTTGGATTTGTTTCATTTCTTAGTTCCATCAGTTTTTGCTTCATCTATTTTGACACTGTTAGTAGGTGCATAACATTTAGGATTATCATATCTTCTTGAAAAACTGAACATTTTAAAATAACGACTTTTACCCTTGTAAAAATTTTGTATTCTAAAATCTCCCCTCTCTGATTTGAATATAACCACTTTAGCATTCCTTTTCGTTTGTAGTAACATAGTATTTTTCTATTCAACTTTTTACTTATTTGTGTCTTTTAAAGGTGTTTTCTTATAGAAAGCATAGAATTTTCATCCTTTCTAACAATGTCTTTTACTTGGTGTGTTTAGACCATTCACATTTAATGTAATTTAAAAAATATGTTCATGTTTAAATTTTCCATCTTGTTATTTGTTTTCTTCATACCTCTTTGTTCATTTTTTAAAAATCAGATAACTGCCTTATTTTTTGTTTTTATTTTGCAAAAGTTCTAAGGTTACAATATACATTGTATATTGTATCACATCCTACATTCAAGTAATATTATACCACTTCACATATGGTATAAGAACCTTACAAAAGAATACTTGCATTTACCCCTCCCCCAATCTTAGTCCTAACATTGTAATGTGTTTTACTTCTCTATGTGTTATAAAACCCATAATTCATTGTAATTATTCTCCCTTTAAAAACCCAATCATCTTTTAAAAAAATTTAAAAAGAAAAAATAATCTTCAATATTTACACATATATTTACCATTTTCAGTGTTATTTCGTTGTGTAAATCCAAATTTCCAACTTGTACCTTTTCTTGTGCATTAATAACTTTTTAATTTCTGACTTCCACTGTTTCTGAGAAGATATTTGTTGTCCTTCTTTCTTCCTCTGTATACAATAGGCTTTTTTTTCTCCTTTGGTATGATGGTTCCTCCTGCTCCCTCTCCTCCTTCTTCTCCTCCTTCTTCTCCTCCTCCTTCTTCAGCTTCATTGTAATTCTTGGATTTAGGAATTTCATTATATTTGTCAAATATTATTCAAATATTTCTTCTGTTTACCCATCTCTCTCTTCTCCTTCTGGGGTTCTAATTGCACTTATGTTAGGCTGCTTGATGTTCTCCACAGATCACTGATTCTGTTTCAGTTGTTTTTCTGTTTCATGTTGTATTAGTCTATTAGTATGTCTTCAAATTCAACAATATTTTCTTCAGTGTCATACCTGCTGTTAATCCCATCCAGTATCCTATTTTCTTTTTAGACATGGTATACTTTATATCTATAAGTTAGATTTGGATCTTTTAAAAAATCCATTTCTCTTTGTATTTTGCTCATGTTTTCATCCTCTATGTTTTTTAAACATGTGGAGAATATTTGAAAATTTTGGTTTTAATGTCATTGTCTACTAATTCTCTCATTGATGTCAATTCTTTGTCTGTTCATATTGACTGATTTTTCTCTTGGTTGTGCATTATATTTTTGAGTCCAGGAGAGCTTTTAGTGTAGTTCTAATTCGGCTCCACTACAAAGGCAATATAATTCTGAGTGAACTGCTCAATGCCCTGTGTCTTAGGAGCTGTTTCCACTATGGCTGGTGGAATATGAACTTTATCTGGCTCTGTTGCCTTCTGCTGGTTATGTCCCTGGCCTCAGTAGTTTCATCACACATATATACTGTCATTCAAAGGCTTCAGGAAATCTTCATGCATATTTCTCTCCCTTTCTCTGTCTCACTGCATTTCTCACCTCTCTGGTATTCTGTGCTGTGAACTCTACATGCCTTGACCTCCTTAAACCCTAAACTGTGTCTCCTCAACTCAGGGAAACTACTGGGTTTTGTTTAAATTCCTCTTCCCTGGGCTTTGGGCTGTAAATTCTCTCCAAGGAGTATGTCGGGGTAACTGTGGGCTTGTTTCCCTCCTCTTAGAGATGACTGCTCTGCACTGCCTATTGTCCAGTGTCTGAAAACCATTTTTAATTTTTTTTCTGGTTTTTTAGTTGTTTAAAGTGAGAAAGTAAATTCCATTCTTGATTGAAAGCAGAAGTTCAGCTAAACTACTTTTAACAACTTGTATTCTCTCCTTGCTTATGTGGATAAGTTTGTTTGAAGAAACATTAAATTGTTTTGTGCGTTTAGGGACCTGTCCTCAATTCTGAACTCAATATCTAGGAATTAATTATGGTCAAAATTGAATGAGCTCATTAGATACCTTCAGGAAATAAGGTTCAGTACAAACTTGCGTCTTAAAATTCCCATGGAAGTTGGAATGGCAGATATGATCTCACTTGATAAAATATTCCTTTAGGGTGAAAAAGAGGTGTGTATACTCTCACCTCTTTTTAACTTGCAATCTTGTATTTCAATGCATTACTTTGTGTGCTCAAAGCTTACCCACCTGCTATAGAAAAATAAAAAGATATTCTATTCTATATGAATAATTTTTATTTTTCCAAATTACAAAAATAAATGAAACTCGTATGTTATATGTCAATTACATTTCGATTTTAAAAAATGAATAAAAATCTAGGTTCCCTCCATCTCCTCAATCCATTTTCCAGAAAAAATTCTATTTTTTATATTTCTATTTATGTATGAATTGTAACTTAATTTTTGAAATTTAGTATGTGATATCTTTCCATATCAGTACATGTAAAGCTTAGACTTTCTTTTTAATAACTACATTTTATTCCATTTTCTTGATAGTGTGGTTTTATTCTAAAGATCTAGGCAAGGACTATTAGACAACTGGCCATACTTTCTAGTTTTTATTAGATGTCAGCTATAGATTAATTATCCTATTAGGTTGGCACAAAAGTAATTGTGATATTTGCAATTATTTTTAACCTGTTAAACTGCAATTACTTTTGCACCAACCTGATAAAATTAAAATTGTCATCTTCAATGAACATACTATACTTGTATTTATTTCATTGCCAATAATCAACACACAGTAAGTCATACCAATTCTCTAGATATACACTTTTAAAGCAGTTTATCTTAAATATCACACAGAGAAATACTGACTAAAAGTTGATACAGTTTAATAATGCTTGATTGGGATTTTCTTCCCCCTAATGGGTTAGATAAGCATCTGGTTAACTACTTCTTCTTCTTCTTTTTTTTTAATTTTAATTTCGGGCCAATATTATTGTAGTGTTTCTCTGTTATGTAGAACTTAGGGACCTAGACTATAGTAGAAAATCCCCCAAATTATTTCTTGAAGAGAATTTTATTTATGTACATAGAAACACCTTAAGCCTACCTAAAAGCACTGAAGTGAGAGTCTTCAATCCAGCCGCATGACTATATTAAGTAATTCAATTTCCACAAATGGATGCCAATTCTACTACCAGCTTGGCTAGTTGTCAAAACTGTGCTCTGGACTTAATTGACAACACATGTATGTGTCATTGACTATAACTCTGATCTTACTGCTGCTCAATACCTATTGCAAGCTGTTGAGAGAAATAATAAACATCAAAGAAATACCAAAAAGATATGTAGTTAACGTATTCATTTAGACCTGTGCTGGACAATACTGAGTTATTAGCCACATATGGATATTAAGCAACTTGAAATGTGGCTAGTGCTATAATGATGAAACCATACTATTTTGGATATATTGGGTTAAATAAAATGTATCATTAAAATTAGTTTTACACGTTTTTTTCTACCTTTTAAAAGAGGCTATTAGAAAATTAAAAATTACATATGTGGTTCACATTCTACTCAACAGTCCTATCTTGAGATCAGAAAAATCAATTCTTGAATTAAACAATATAGTCACATAGTTGCATACCCAGATCATATCATATCCATGCCTCCAAAACTGCTTTCATTGTTATGTTTTCGCATGAGGCCACTGGTCTATAACACAGCAACATGAAACCTTTGGAACTCAATGTATTTAAAGTGAAAGTGCGGCTGAAGTCTTTATTCATTACATTACACACTTTGTCTTTCCTTTCTATGAACCATAGAGGAAGCATATTTCTGGCTGCACACCGAGAATACTTGTGCTGCTGAGCTACTGCTTTGCTTCTGTCTTACGGAAGAAGAAACTTAGAGTATAAGTGATCTTTAGAAGATTATGAGAACAATCTCTTCTTTGTGGGTTGCCCACTTTCTACTTAGCACTGAGTCTCAGACTTCAAGCAAACATACAAGATTTTAAAGCATACATTTCATGTACCAGAAATTTCATGCTCATTTGTGGTATTACCTTACTTTTCTATAATTTCTTATTTGCTTTGATATCCTTATTTTTAAAAATTGTATTGCATTATAATGTGGTAATGTATAAATACTAAATATATCTGATACATGACATATTATCTGAAAACTGAATGTGTGTGTATATAAATATATACATATATACATATACATATACATATATATATGGACTGAGTGTGCCAAAAAATGTACACATTTTAAGATATGTTATTTATGTATTACTTTTCGAAGTTGAATTGAAACGGTAGCAATTTGTAGTATGACATTTGCTCAAAAAGTGGCGTTAATCAAATGAATGCTAGCTTCATTCATTGTATTACAATTTTAATGCAGTTTTTTCCTTTCTTAAAATGTGTATACATTTTTTGGCACCCTCTGTATATGTGTATACACACACACACACACACACCACACACACATGCTATTGAAGCAAAAGGTACTCATTAGGTTTGGTTTAATTATTTACTCAGGTTAAAAGGCAGTACTCAAACGGGTTAAAATGATATGCTTTGGTGTCAGACATATCTCAATCTTAGCTCTTGTTTATGCTAGCTGCCTCACCTTTTTGGGCCTGAGTTTCCACAAAACTGGTTTACACAATCATTATTTTATAGGGTTCTTTGTGAGAAATAAAATAATGATTGTGTAAACCATAGACCAGTACCTGGAAAATTGCATATGTTAATACATTGAACATATTATCATAATTTTTATTGGTAGTATTCTTATTGTTATTACTGGATATCCATCTTGCTTAAATAAGAAGAAACTGTTTGGCCCTTTACTTGATTTTATCTGTATCCTAGCAGAAACTTTTTATTCTCTAAAAAGTTGAGTCATGCTGTATTATAAGCGATAGACATAGACAGGTAGACTGACATACTTTCCTGACATGTAATAAACAGATTCTCATACTACAATATATACGAGTACGCACAGTATGCTTAAAATATTGAACCTTGTTCTGGAATGGAACAAGCGTCTAAAAAATAAGTCTAACACTCACAAAATTTCACTTATCCACAAATTTCACTGGTAACGAGAAATATTTTTGGCATATTTTCTCATCAACACTTTTAGGTACATGTGAAATGCCAGAGAGATGTGCTAATATACCACATGTTACATATAATCCATAAAAATCTAAATGAGAGGCAATAACCCACAATGAACAAACATTAAGTCACTAAGTGCAGATGGATACTACAATTCTCTGCTGACAAGAAACCTGCTTGTGAGTGCCCGTACCCTCATCCACATATCTGAAGGGGAAAAGTACCTTTTTGAATTATCCCTTTCATTACTAGTTTCCCAGGCCATCAATTCTTCCACATTCTTTGAGTGATTCTGTTAATTATAGCACATCTTCAGAGCTATGTACTTGCTTTTCCTGGTGACTTGAAATCTTCTATAAGAACTACAAGGCTTAGGTCAAGAATGAGTATATATGACCAAGCAAAGTGCAGTTGGGTAAAAATAACACAAGAGATGAAAAGAAGTGTTATTATTGTGCAAGTCTGCAGAGACTGGATAGCCAGATGAAAAATCTGAAGAATAACTTCTAACACTAATCATAAAACTGTCTGAAACTATATATTGCAGCAATGGGAATTTTAGCATAACTTTTCATTATTCTAAAAACAAAGACGTTGGAATATTCTTGTCTTTCTTTGAATACAAGTTCATTTAACAGGACTACTGCTTTCCCCGACTGAATTATTGGCTATAATTAATCAACAAAGTAGACAAGAACCTCAAGAGAAAATGACTATGTCATCTAAAATTTCACAATAGTCAAGATTGCTTAGCAAAGTCAGATACATAAGCAGACTTCAAACAAGGACATGTTACAAATCTTCAGAAAATATAGACATAACTGTGGAAGTTGAATAGAATGGAAGGGAGTCCAAGAAGTATGAGAAGCTCTGAAAATGAAATGCTGACTACATGTCACAATTACCCCACTGAAAACCAGAAAGGCATTAAAAAAGGAACAACCACTAGGTACTTATTACATTAAATTCCCATTTTCAAAAAGCGTGCATCCAGAAACTCCACACTGGTGAATCTGATGTCACTGTTGGGGAGCATTTAAAAACTTATAGAGAAGCAATGATTGCATGAGCCATTTGGAATTTCAGGTTACCAAAACAAACATGATTTAAAAAATATATAAGATTATTGGAGTCATAAATCAGGCAAATACCTTAGATATAATAATATGTATCTTGGTGTTAGTAAGCCTCTCATTAAATTCTTACTGATAAGGTAGAGAAATATGAACTGATTAATGGATGCATTTGGATGACTGATTGAACCCCAAAAAACATTATTCCTGTCAGCCTAGAAAGAAGTGTCTAGTAGCTTACCAAAGTGCAAAGTACTTGCCTTGTTCAATGATGGATGGAGATATAAACGACATACTTATTAGATTTGCAAATGACACACAGCTGGGATGGATGGTTAAGAGGGTGTATGAAAAATTCAAAACTATCTCCATAGATTAATGATGACTTTAGATAAAAAAGAATCAGCTACACAATCATAAAATGGGAGGGACCAAACTTAGTCATAATTTATGTGGGGATTTCAATGTGAAACAACGGTGAGACATGACTGTCAAAATGCTACTAACGCATCAATAAAAGTATTGTGTATCAAGAAGATAATGGTTCTATGGGCTGTTCAGACCATATTTGGAACATTGCCTTAAACAAAAGGAAAAGAGAGAATGATTGGAGATACTAATAATTGGAGCCATCAATAGAAGAGTGACAAATTTGGTGAAGATCTTGGAAACCACCTCATGTATCATGAGCAACTGAAATTTTGAAAACTGATTCATGGCTTCCCATTGACTTATATCTTAAGTCCCAGCTCATTGTTCAACTCCAAAAGGTTGTTCCTCACTCCACTTTGGTTACATATATCTATCTCATTTATTAATAGTATCTGTATTTCTTATTAGGGTTTTCAATAATATATGGTTTTATTATTAATCAATGATTTAATATTTGTTTCTTTTGCCCAAGGAGGCTGTAACCTCTGAGGTATGGGAGATCACAGTGCAGTCAATTGCTGATTTCTCCAAAGAATCCATCTCTTTATGAAAGCTGGACAATCACCTTGCCAGTCTTGCAAAGAGCTGCAGTGAGCTTTCTTGAAGCTGGGTTTATAATTCAGTGATGCAAATAAGCCTCATAGCTTAATACATTTCTTATAATTAATTCTTACTACTAGTAAGGGGATTGGGTAAGGGCAAGTTTGTGTTAGTGTGGTGAGAAAGAATTGCTTAAATGTTTTATCATGCTCTGTTTTTATAAGTTAGTAGTTTGCACGCATGGCATGGAAGCTTTTTAATCTTGTCAAATTAAACATTCCTCATGCTTTTGCTGACGGAGTAGGCTGACTTTAACCTAACAGTGTTCTGTAGCATCACATGTGTATGCATTCTATTCCCTTCACCACAAATTCCTTTTTCCTACTCATTACTTCAGAGTAACCCAAGGAGTTTGTGTTGTCACTCCAATATTCCCCAAGAATATTCCCCAATGGCAATATTATACACACAATAGGAGCTCAGTTAATGCTTGTCAAATGAATAAAGATTGTTCCTATAAAATTTCTTGAAAAAAATCACCTAGATGCATAGTAAAGCTTTTTTACCAATGAACATAACACCTAATAAAATATCTTACCATTCAAATTCAGTACTCTACAGAAAATACAATCTACTGGTGGGTTACAAAGAGGAAGAGCTTTATATTCTACAATATACAGGAATTTTTTATCAAAGTCCATTCAGCAATAGTTAATTTGAACACTCCTCATAAAATCTGTAACTGTATCATATCTTACTTTGCATTCTCCTTTCCAATCTCTACTAGATTTTGAGAAGCTAATGTAAAACAATGTACATATTGCTCTGGTTAAAACAAAGATACTCAGACTTAAATTGGAAGGATTTGCCCACTTGTTGAAGACGTTCTGCACCCCCCGTAATTATTAGTAAAAATAATTGAGCATTAGACCTGAAAGGAGCTTTAAAGATTATCTAGTTCATTTAGTTTGTTTTACAGATCAGAAAAGAAAAATTTATTCATGATCCCAAAACCTATTAGTTGCAGTGGCTGTTTTTTTGTTTTGTTTTGTTTTTTTTGCCCAGTTCTCTTTCAATGTGATTTTGACTTGAATCAGGAAAAAGGAGTTTCTCCCCATAGATTTAAATAAGTTCTGAGTTCCTGCAAAGCAGAGTAACAAGAATGTTTACTTTGTGGTGACTTTTTTGAAATTTGGGGAATTTAAGAGGTCCTAACACCTACGTAAAATTTTTAACTCATGGACATATTTTTGGTCCTCTATCGATCCACTCTTCCTTCCATCCAAGTATTAGACCTGAAAAAGACCTTAGAAACTATCTAATCTATTTTGCTTCACTGATCAAAAAACTGAGGCTCAGAAACAAATTTATATTTGACAATAATCTTGGGGGGAAAAATGAATACTATCCTTTCAGAAAAGTAGTGTAATCAGAAGCAAAACAATGAACTCTTGAAACCAAATATCAAGTATCCTAACACAGGACAATAAAATTGTGATGTTCTCTTTTCAACAAGAAATTTCACGCTATGTTGTATACCAACCACATTACGTACGAACAATTAGATAAATTACAAAACAGTTACATTACATACCGGATTACAGGAGACTAACAAAAAACGGCCCTCTCACAGCACTGGATCGCCCTTTGAATTGTGAGATGCTAAATACCTAGATTTTGCAACCTCTCCTTTAAGAAGTTTCCATTCAAGGCAACTTGATCGAGACAAAAATATTTTTTATTTATTTTTAAAAGTCATGTGATCCTTAGTTAATCCTGAAATGGAACAGTTATTCCCCATTCTTGTTTCAAGCAATAATTTGGCTTACCCACATACCTAGGAGGCTGGGGAGGCTCCTTCCAGTCACTGGGTATGAGGTTATAAATGCTCTCAGAAGAGCATGTTGGATCCATGGCCACCAAATGACTCCTCCAAATATTCAACTTTTTCTCACTATACCAATATCTCCGTCTCTTTCTTCACTGTTTCCCCTTTCCTTTCCTACTCTCTTGCGTTCTCAAGGAACTAAGGTTTCTCTTTCACATAATTCCCCTTAGACCTCTTCTTAGCGGTCCTCTCTTGGGAAGAAGATACTTTTCTATTCCTCTTGGGGTTGCTTAGCGTTGTTGACGGCGCGGTTGCCGTGGAAACAGTTACTAGGCGACGGTGAAGTGGTCAGCAACGCTGCAAACTAGGTTTCCTGTCTTCGCTGCAGCTCCATCTTCTGCCAGAAAAGTTCAAGGTGGAGACCACGGTTTATACGTCTTTGGGAATAATGGGGTGAAAAATGGGGTCCCCTGAAAAATGTCGCTCTTTTCTGTCTCTGTATATTTGAAGAGAAAGAAAAACTATTACGGACACACGCGAAGCGCAGCGTGTATGCACACGTCACACAATAAGGCTCTTGTGCGCAGGCCCCAACTCTGGCGGGGGTGGGGCCAGCGACTGATGTCACGCTAACGCACGAGAAACGTTGAGAGCGGGACGAACGAGGGGAGGAGTCCGAGGAGCCGGGAAGACCCAGGTAGGTGGGGCGCCAGACAAGAGTTCTGTGCCATTGCGGGGCTGCTGTGGGCCGTGGGTGTGGCGCGCGCAGGTCCGCAGCGGCTCACACTAGCGCAGGCGCAGAGGCCGCAGCGCGTGGGTGGGGCGGGCCTAGCGAGGGTTGCGACCTGAGCTGTGGGCGAGCTGGGGCGACAGCCAGACGTGGGGGCTTCGAGCCCAACGCGACACTGGCTGCTCCTGGACACCCTCCCATTTCTTTTCCTTTCCCCCGTCAGTGTGATTTTCTTGGTGAGTTATTTGAGGAGAAAGAAAGGGAGACTATAGAAACCAGGGCGTTCCCATCTCATGCCTTTCCTCTCTTCGTGCTGTCCCCTTTCCGCTACTCGGTTGTCATCTCAACTCTGTCTGCGCTCATTTCCCGGTTGCTCCGTCCCTGGCTGCCTGGAACTCGCTGTGCGCCCACCTCCCGCTGTCCTTCCGTCCACCTGTCGCTCCCGGGTTCTCCCTTGGGCCTCCGGCTTTCTCTTGCGCCTCGCCGGTTCTCTGCTCTCCTTTGTGTTCCCCTCTTGATCGGTCCCCTCCTCCTCTTAGGTCTTTATCCACGGATATGTGGACTTTGTTTCTTAAACGAGCAGCTTTAAACCAGAAGAAGCTTTTTATATGGGCCCTTTAATTTTTACCCTTTCTCTCTCTCTCTTTTTTTCTGGCGTCCGTTTTTGAAAATTGTCTTTCTGAGAATCTGTTTTATTCCGTTCTCACCCCATTTGGTCTTTCATAAACCTGTTTATACACGTTATGACTGCTGAGAGAAACTCACTTGAAAGCCTTTGCCATCCCGAGTCTCTAAAGACATTTTGGCAATATGATTTGGGAAGGAAGATAGATGGTTCTGAACCAACCTTACAGTAGCCTCTCTGCCCAAAGGGAATGAAGAAGCTTGAAGATGGGAGAGAACACCAGTTTTGGTCACCTGGCAGCCGGCGTGCTCGGTGGAGGGATTAAAACAGCATGGTGGCTTGGTTAACTTTTTAGTTCCTACTTAAAAGGCTATGCGGCATGTGTAGGTCCTTATCATTCCTTTCCAGTTGATGAGATTTTAATTTTTATACAAGGCGTTTAACAAATATTTTATTTCAGATCAGTGACACCTTGGGAATGATTCTCTTTCACACCAGATTTTATAGTCAAAACATGTGTATACAGATATACAGATTTGCCCTTTTTTGTCTCCCGTTTGAGTATTTCTGGTTTTGGTTTTTTGTTGTTGCTTTTTCAGTTTTTTTTTTTTTTTTAGAGAGAGAACAGAATTTTTTTCTGTACATGCCAAAATTTGAACTAAGGACTCAGAATGATATCATAAGCCAAGTGTATAGTCATTAGCCAAAACTTCTACATTTTGTAATTAAAAGGAACACTTTGGATCTGTTTGTGTTAATCAGTTCCTAAAAGAGCCAGTAAGGCGAAGAAAAAAAGGCATGATTCTCCACTTAGTAAGCACCAACTGGCTAGTCTTGACTTTCTGGTGTTTATGAATACAGTATTTTCACTGATGTCAGTATATTATTGTGGTTTTGAAAATACTAAACAGAATTTAAGACCTCATTATGGTACATTTAGAATACAGTTATGAAGAAGTTGTTAAGTCATTTGGAAGGGAACTCTTTTTTTCTTAGATACTTGGTCTGTAATTCTGTTTGTCTTTTGAAAGCATGTTTACAAACAATAAGTTTCTAATTTTTATTATTCACTCAAGATGGCAGTACTATTCAGGGAAATGCCTGTGTCTGGTATGTCCATAGGGAATTAATGTTGGTATACCATTAAAGGTGAATTTTTTTCTGTAAAGGGCTAGATAATAAATATTTTAGGCCTTTGCACACCACATGTTTTCTGTTACAACTACTCAGCTCTACCATTGTAGCTCAAAAGCAGCCAAAGACAATACTAAACAAGTGAATAAATGAATGAGTAGTGTTCCTGTGAAACTTAATTTACGAAGGGTAGTTGGCCAGATTTGTCCTGTGGCTTGTAGTTTGCACGACCCCTGCTGTAAATCGTTGCACATACAAATAGGATTTTTGCTAAAGATTATTTTTATCTACTGAGATGAATAAAATGAGAGTAGGTGGAAATACAAATAAGACAATTGGGAGGAAAATAAACCCTTTATAAAGCCAGATACACTTTACAATATTTTCCCAAGTTATAGTATTGAAAAGTGTACTTAAAAAGTCTTGAATTAAATACTCAAGACTACTAAGAGGATATCTAACAGCAAAAGTAAACAACAGGAAATGCTTAGTCAACTTGATACAAGCAAAGATGAGTGGTGAACTTTTAAATTATGCTTTTCATTGTAAGATCCCTGTGCTTACAACATGGCACTGGGGTGTGTGGTCCTTCCACCCTCTCCACATCACTGTTTCCAAGGAAGTAGGAGCGAACTGACTGAAGGGTTGAGAGGATTTTTGTTCAGTAGTCAGAAGCAGCGGAGTTTTACCTCCCCCTGCCTATTTTGTCCTAGTATATTTGTATTTTTTCTTATTACTGTATTTTGCCATGTAAAATGTGCACTTTTTTGCCCAAATTGTGAGGGAAAAATAATGATGTGCATTATACATGGGTAGTACTAATTCTGTATCTGTATAACTGTTTTAAATTCTTTTATTTATGCTTATGAGTTAAAAGTGTAACTGTAGACATCAGTAATCGTATCTGTATGCAGAATAATACCCTGGAAAACGATAATTGGTTGTATTGAACTTATGATGAACTTGCAATGCCGAAGAGTTCTTGGCCTTCTGGGTTGTGTCAATATCGTAAATTTGTTACTGGTACAAACATTTCTTGTATGTTGTATCTGGTCTTGTGTTTTGTAATTATTTGTTACACAAAATTTCTTATACCATAATGTATTAACAAATAAACATAAAATTCCTTTATAATACAGAAAACAAGTACCTAAATGTAAACAAAAATTTGAATTAAATTAAAATGAAAGATTTTTTTCCTTGAAAGGTTGGGCCAAGAACATGGTTGCGCATTATACATGGCAAAATACGGTACTTATTGAAAAACAATTTTTTTTTTTAAATTTACTGGGGTGACAATTGTTAGTAAAGTTACATAGGTTTTAGGGAAAACAATTTTTAAGAATTTTTTAAAACCTCAGAATATCTTCATTAGATAATGGACTAGATTTAGTCATTCGTCTGAGAAATTATATAGAGATTTCATTAATATAGATGACAAGCATAATCATGCCATAGTATTTACAGAAGATCATTGAACTATATAGCCAATTATGAAATAATTTTGGAAGTGCTGTCTTATGTTTTATTTCGGAAGAGTATGCAATAAATATTTTAAATGGATGACAAATTGCTGCAATGTTTTGACTTAAGTAGAATTTGACAGTTTCCCAGAGGAATTGGAAACTAAGTAATTTTATAATGGATTGAAAAATTCTTCTGGATCATTTTGGAAGTAAAAATTGGTAACAGGTTGAGTATGATTTTGGTTATCAATCATCTAGTGGTAAACTTAGGAAAACATAGGTTCCTGCAAATTAATGTATATTTCTGGTTTAAAAATGTAACTTTATTAGCATTCATAAGAAATAATTTAAAAAGTGATTTCTGTACTTTATTTCCCTTGAATTCTTAATTCAGTTTTGATCAGCTTATCACAATAAAATTGTTAAGTTTTGTGCCTTGGGGTCACACAGTATTTGAATTAATATGTACATGTGGACATTCTGATTTTTGTTTTTTGAAGTTCTTGCTGTGATACTGACACATCACTACCTTTTTATCTATTTGAATGACATGTCTTTTATGTCTAAAAAGTATCCATTGGAATTAGTGGGTCAAAAAGCCCCACAATAAGTGATCAGTAGGAAAACCTATTTGAAAATTATCAATGTATAATGGATTTGTGTAGATCTTCCATTCTCTGAGGAGTTAGTATAACTAAAATATTTTTGTGTAGAACTTGACTCTACAAAAAATATTTCAGAACATTAATGGTACAGTAAAATCTGAATACTTTATGGCCAAGAGATGTTGTGTTTAAGTTCTGTTTTTATTTTTTGACTCTTGTGATTGACTTCTATTTAATTTGAACTAGTTTTGTCCTTTGGCTGAAAAAAATTGCCTGTGTATGACCATTATACTGAAAAACACACTAAAATACAAAATGAAAAATGTCTAGTAACATGGCTTTGAATCATAAAGGGAAATGATATGCAGTCAGTCCTCACTTTTCACAGATTTCATATTTGTGAATTCTAGTTACTAAAATTTACTGTTAATCCCAAATTAATATTTACAGCACTTTTGCAGTCATTCATGGATGTGTGCACAGTAGTGAAAAATTTGAGTTGTCTGATGTGCATGTTCCAAGCTGAGGTCAAACAGGGTGATACTATGCCTTCTTGTTTCAGGTCTCATACTGTAAACAAATGTCCTTTTCTAGTTCTGTTTAGTGCCACATCTTTCGTATTTATGTGCTTTTGGTTGGTGACTTTGATCTTTAAAATGGCCCCCAGCAGCGTGCTGAAGTGCTGCCTAGTGTTCCTAAGGCGACAGTGCTATCATGTGCATAACAGAAAAAGAAAGTGTTAGATTAGCCTCATTGAGGCCTGAGTTGAGAGTGCTGTTGGCTGTGAGTTCAGTGGTAATGAATCAACAATATATATGTTAAATAAGATGCCTGTAAACAGAAACACACATAAAACAAGGTTATGTATTGATCAGTTGGCAAAACGTTGTAACTAGAGGCTTGAGAAAACTAAACCTGTAATTCCCATAGGAGCAATGGTTCAATAGTCACTAATTCAATATTCATGGTGACTTTATAGAACACAGCTACCATTAATAACGAGAATTGACTATATACTTAAGTAAACTCAATTTCCAGATAAAACTTACATGCTGTGGGTGTTACTCCATCTTGTCATTTTGTTTGTTTGCAATGGATATTGAAGCCCTAAAGTTACTTTGTGGCTAAATGTTATAAAACAAAATTTAGTATGTAGCTTAAAGTGTAATTCCTCTTTATTTTTCTTTAAAAATGATAATATTTGATACATATTATGGTCACTTAATTGCCTTCTAGATTCAGGAAGATTTTCTTTTATTGGGGAGTATTGGGGAACAGTGTGTTTCTCCAGGGCCCATGAGCTCCAAGTCATTGTCCTTCAATCTAATTGTGAGACTTGCTAGTAATCAGTCACCATTTTCAATCTTTAGTTGCAGGGGGATCGCCCACAATCCCATGGGAATTGAACCGGCAACCTTGTTGAACCGGCAACCTTGTTGTTGAACCGGCAACCTTGTTGTTGAACCGGCAACCTTGTTGAGAGCTCGCGCTCTAACCAACTGAGCCATCCGGCCACCCACAGGAAGATTTTTATGTCGAAATAATATTGATACAGAATTAATAAACTGAACTGTTATAATTTTCTATTTTTAATTCATAAAAAGCAAAGGGAAAGTAAGATTATAAAAGATAAGGTGAAGTTAACATGCATAATGTTGGTGTTACAGTCTTTTAAAGTCATTGATGTTAAGCATTGTAGCAACCAACATAAAGTGGAAGAAAAGATCAGTTAAAAGATTTGGTGTCCATAACAACAAACCAGCTACTCAGATAATATACAGTTATTACTATTACAGACATCAAAAAGGTATGCATTGGGAACTAAAAAGGAAGACAATTTTATAAGCAAAAACCTCCTGAATAGGAGGTTAATCAGGCTGTGTTTATTCAGTGCCCTCAAAATAGCGAGTGTTATGGTACAATACCAGAATACAATTTAGTAAAAGAAATTGCAGATCAGGTTCAAGCATACAGTTCTCTAGTCCTTGGTTTTACTCCAGGGAAAGAATTAAACTGTGCATGGCATAACAGTTCTTCATTCACAGATGAGTACCAATATTTTCTCTGAAGGTTTATAAACAAATCAAACTACAAAAAAATATGCCTAGCCTTGTGCCTAGATACTCTGATTCAATTTGTATGCTTTTAGTCTGTTGTAATTGAATGACAATTACTATTATTATATGTATGAATGTTATTATGTGCCAGCCACTGATACATGCTTTGAATTTATTATAAACTCATTTAAATAGTTTAGAGGTAACTGTATGTGGCAGATGCTTCATTTGCAGTTTTTACTTGTATGCACTTTCATTTGCATGTGGGTAATAATTACGTACAAATCATGTAGTCACTCAGGTGGATAAAACAACCTGAAAGAGTAATTCAAACACTCATTTCATGGCTTTTAGTCCACTGATGTTTTTCCTTGACCACTAAGCATACAGTTATAAGTGTAGGTGTCGTGAAAGATTTTATATGTTATTATTTGTTTATATTGTCTTTTATATTGATTGATAGTAGACATTCCTTTTGTACTGTTTAGTAAAAATTTCTATAATTAGACACATGCTGAAAAAAAGCAGTATCTTAACCTTTGAATAACAAGTTGACATGAAAAGGGTCTATTCATTATTTTTCTGTACTTCAAATATTTCAGATAGATATTTTAATAATAGACTAATCTATGTGTAGAATTTTGTGATACTGTATACAGCTCTGATTAATTTGAAATTTTTTTCCATTATAGACTCCACTTTCGCAAAGATAGACTTTGCCTCAACATCAACAAACTTCATCTAAGATTGTTTCCTGTGTGTCATATGTTTACAAGTCAGTGAGAATTAAGCACAGCACGTACAAGCTGAAAAGCCAAATAAGGAAATGTATTCCTTCTCTTGACAGTTGTAATTTAACTTGTAAGTTAAATTCAGTGTTAGCTTGAAATGCTTTAATTGGTTAATTACAAAACAGTTTAAATAGCATTGATAATCAGAGTAGTAAATGATTGAAAGTTTTCAGGACATTTAAACGTACCATCTCATATTTAATATGCTTAGTTGCAATTTGGTTCTACCACAGAACATGTGAAAAGCCCCGCTATGTGTCTGTAAAATTACCTTTGTGAAGTTAAATGAATGCTGCAAAAGTTAACTTGCATTTTACATACGACTAAAAATTTGACTTGTCTGGCATGCATTTTTTTTTTTTAATGGTAAGTATATTTCCAAAGACGGATTTGACAAGTATGGGGGAATTATAGAGCTGCTTTGCGTGCCAGAATAATTTTTCCTTTTATCGGAAACATTCCTGAGTTTCTTTGCTGTCACTCTGGAGTTTGGAATTTGAATAAAGTCTCTCCACTGATGATGTTTATAGGACAGAGACAGAAGTGATGGTCCCATGCAGATAAGGTAATAGATATGTAGCATTTGACCTTGCTGCTGATTATAAATTTTTCTTAACTATTTGCATATTCTATCTTTCACTTTAGCTTTTTTTAAGGGCTTCAATAAGAAAACTATAAGGATTTTTAACAGTATGCATGTAAAAGTCACATGAGAAGGGAAATGTCATACCTTTGCCCTATGGTTTGGAAAATTAAGCATTTTATAAGCAAATATTTTATTCTGGTTTCCTGTTATGAATTCTGTAGCTAAGAAATTTATGAGTAACATCATAGTCTAATAGTCTCTCAGATGTTCATATAACTAAACAGAAATTAAATGTAAAGAGTGTTATTTAGTTTTTGTGAATTGCAAGTAAATAGCATCCCAACTCCAAATAATCCTTATTTATATGGGTTATAAACCATAAAACAGTTTTCATTAGAGGAAAAGAAATGCTAATCTGATTTAGTATATATTTTTAAAAAGCATCTATGATATAGCATTTTATGAATACAGTTTCTGTTGCTTAATAATTACAGATTATTAAAGTTTAGATTATTCAATGCCTTGAGATTTGAAATGATTTTAAACGATAATATGCAATACATGAGAATTTGGGTTTCAAATACTTT
This sequence comes from Rhinolophus sinicus, assembly GCF_036562045.2. Taxonomy (NCBI): domain Eukaryota; kingdom Metazoa; phylum Chordata; class Mammalia; order Chiroptera; family Rhinolophidae; genus Rhinolophus; species Rhinolophus sinicus. Next base: position 96,743,037 of record NC_133752.1, read on the forward strand.
TTTAAATGTCCCATAAATTTGGAAGATTTTAAAACAGTTTATATACTATGGGTATGATTATAGTCAATCCTGTAGGGATTGTTAGTCTGTTGAAATTAGTAACCAAATATCTGTTTGTTTTGTTTTTGTGTTTTGATAAGGGCTAAAGCCAGTTTTTAGGTTGGCTTGGTCAGAAAAGTGAAAAGAAAATGCTCCACTTTAACCGATGTCAGCATCTGAAACAAATAACCCAGAAATGTTTTTCTGTTATACATGTTAAAACGGATCAACATGCCCAGCTATTTCTTTCAAGAACCTTTGCACTTGCAGAATTAAGGAAGTCGTGGCACTCAACCCACTCTCTTATTGGAGACAAAAATATTATCCTGATGGGACCGCCTGGTGCCGGGAAAACAACAGTAGGCAGAATAATAGGTCAGAAATTGGGTTGTTGTGTCATAGATGTGGATGATGATATCCTTGAAAAAACCTGGAATATGAGTGTGTCTAAAAAATTACAGGATGTTGGTAATGAGCAATTTTTAGAAGAGGAAGGAAAAGCTGTGTTAAACTTCTCTGCATCTGGAAGTGTGATTTCCCTTACGGGGTCCAATCCAATGCATGAGGCTAGCATGTGGCATCTGAAGAAAAATGGAATAATTGTGTACCTGGATGTACCTCTAATAGATATAGTTAGTCGTCTAAAATTAATGAAAATAGATAGAATTGTAGGTCAGAATTCTGGAACATCTGTGATAGACTTACTTAAATTTAGAAGACTGTATTATAAGAAGTGGTATGATACTCGTGTTTTTTGTGAAAGTGGGGCTTCCGCAGAGGAGGTAGCCAACAAAGTGCTGAATGCAGTTGAAAGATACCAAGATGTCGACTCAGAAACATTCATTTCAACAAGATACATTTGGCCTAAAGACTGTGAACAGAAGGTTTCAACAAAATTCTTTAGCGAAGCTGTGATTGAAGGGTTAGCTTCTGATGGTGGACTCTTTGTTCCTCAGAAGGAATTTCCAAAATTAAACTCTGGGGAGTGGAAAAGACTTGTAGAAGCAACCTATGTAGAAAGAGCACAAATATTATTGGAAAAGTGTATACATCCTGCTGATATACCTGCTGCCAGACTGGGAGAAATGATTGAAACTGCTTATGGGGAAAACTTTGCCTGCTCAAAAATTGCCCCTGTCAGGCACCTTTCAGGCAACCAGTTTATGCTGGAGTTGTTTCATGGACCAACAGGATCATTTAAAGATTTGTCTTTACAGCTTATGCCTCATATGTTTACACACTGTATTCCACCAAGTTGCAATTATATGATACTGGTAGCGACTTCAGGAGACACAGGGAGTGCCGTCTTAAATGGTTTTAGTCGTCTTAACAAAAATGACAAGCAAAGAATAGCCGTGGCCACATTTTTCCCTGATAATGGAGTAAGTGATTTTCAAAAAGCACAAATAATTGGTAGTCAGAAAGAAAATGGATGGGCAGTAGGTGTCAAGTCAGATTTTGATTTTTGCCAGACAGCTATAAAAAGAATTTTTAAAGATTCTGATTTTACTGGCTTTCTTACTGTGGAATATGGAACAGTCTTAAGTTCAGCTAATTCCATAAACTGGGGCCGGCTGCTTCCCCAAGTAGTTTATCATGCTTCTGCATATCTTGATCTTGTTAGCCAAGGATTTATTTCTTTTGGAAGCCCAGTGGATGTCTGCATTCCCACAGGAAACTTTGGTAATATTTTAGCAGCAGTGTATGCCAAAATGATGGGAATTCCTATTCGAAAATTTATTTGTGCCTCTAATCAGAACCATGTTTTGACTGATTTTATAAAAACAGGACATTATGATCTAAGGGAAAGAAAATTAGCACAGACCTTTTCCCCAGCAATAGATATTCTCAAATCTTCAAACCTGGAACGACATTTACACTTGATGGCTAATAAAGATGGACAGTTAATGACAAAATTATTTAACCAATTAGAAGAGCAGCATCACTTCCAGATAGAAAAGAGTCTAGTTGAGAAACTTCAGCAGGATTTTGTAGCTGACTGGTGCACTGAGGAAGAGTGCCTTGCAGCTATTCACTCCACCTACAATACTTCAGGGTATATTTTGGATCCACACACTGCTGTTGCAAAAGTGGTTGCAGACAGAATGCAAGACAAAACTTGTCCAGTGATTGTCTCATCAACCGCTCATTACTCAAAGTTCACACCTGCTATCATGCAGGCTTTAAAGATTAAAGAAATCAACCAAATTTCATCAAGTCAGCTTTATTTACTGAGTTCCTACAATGCGTTACCGCCACCACATGAGGCTTTATTAGAGAGAGCAAAACAGCAAGAGAAGATGGAGTACCAGGTCTGTGTAGCTGATGTGAATGTCCTGAAGAGTCATGTAGAAAAACTAATACAAAATCAATTCATATAAGAGTTTTCTGAGTAAAATATTTTTTTCTGGTAATAAGCCTGCAATAATAAATCACAAAAGTTGATTTCGAGTACTATAGCATTTTTTAATGTAAATATATGTCTATATGTAGATTATTATCTTTTGGATTGAACATTGAATGTGCTCCTTGGATCCTTAATCCAGAAGTGACAAAAAGGTAGCATAGTGTGTGGACCCTTGTGCTATTGTGCTGTGCTTTGTACTCATGAGGGATATATTAGTTTCCACTTTCTCACCCACACTTTTACATGGACCAAAATGTCTGGTATTGAATTTGGCAGTTAAATATTTAAGTACAGTTGTTAAGTACTACATGTGTAACCATTACTAGTTGTCTCTTGATGAGAAAGATAATTTACCACTCAAATGGCTAACTTGTGTGGAGGAAGTAGTAAGCTCATCTGTTAAGATAGACCAGTGTTTTCAACTCTACTCACTCACACTTCATTTAGGCTACAATTATGTGTACCCTACACCATCTGAATTAGATAAATGCTTTGTCCTCCTCTCCCCTGTGGATGTTTATAGTCAGAGTGCTATAGTTTGAAAATAAGACACATGATTTAAATCCAGGATGTAATAATCAATAGAACTACTTAGTGGATTCAGAAATGTAAAATTACTATTTTAAGAGTTTTCTAAAATTCAGATTATTTGAATAGTCTCAATAGAAGTATGTTTACAGTTATAGGTAGCAATTTTCCTGTATTATTTGGAGTCCATTCCTCTATAATCTGTCCATTGTCTCCAATGAACAGTTTTTTGACAACTAAAACCACACACGATTGATGCACATACTTATTTTTTCTTTGTAGTGACAATGCATTTTAATCATACATGTAGGAATTTACTGGATGTTTTATTTCTGAATTAAAAATTATCACTAAAAGGATATGTTAGTGTAATGGACTACTCTCAACCACAAGATGGCATTCCGAACATAATTTGTCTTTGCTGATAACATTCTATTTTATTTTCTGGAATAACTACGTCCATGGGAAAACATTTAAAGTTATAAACAAAAATTTAATAGTTTAATGAGCAGGAATGATTTGTTTAAAATTTTAAAAATTTTAATCTAAATATGTGTTAACATTGGCTCTCTCACTTAACTTCTAAAATATAGATGGCCATGTAGAGAGGCAGCAAGAGGGCAGCCATCTGCCAACCAAGGAGAGAAGCCTCAGAAGAACCTATCCTAGCTATGAGAAAATAAATTTCTGTTGTTAAAAAAAATAAATATAAAGTAGGTTCTAAAATCAAAAATTGAAAAATAGGAGCAATTATAAGAAAATAATGGAGGATGCAAAATTCACTTATTCATGTATGTCTTTATCATTTGCTTTTAAGGATATTTGTTTCAGTAGATGACATTTAGAAATGTTCACTGTGTGTATGAGAATACACTTTCTGAAAGGGGGGAACAGTGTTAAAAAAACAACAACAATTTCTGCCCTCAAGAACTGTAGCTAAGGAGACAATGCATAAAAATTAAATTGTGTACAACACAAGAGTTATTGCAAGACAGTCCATGAGTAAGTGAAAAGTGATACAGCCAAGTATTTTAAGACTTAAAGGAAAAGTATACCATGGAATAGTCAGGAAAGTATTCAGAGGACTTAGAACCTGAGGTGAGTGTTGAAGAATGGGAACATTTTTCTAGCAGAAAAGGAAGGAGAAATACATTCTAGGTAGAGAAAAGGGAAACAGGTAAGTTGAAATGTCCAGGAGCCTGCATTCGTCTGTGATCAACTTTTGTTCTCTCACTCTCGCAAACTGTTACCGTACGCTTTCACTTTTTCTCAAGACCAACTCTGGCCCTTCCCTCAGCTAATAACGTTCACTCAAGAGGAACAGCTATCAGATGTGACATATGTTGGATTCCCATCACTAAATGTACAAATCTGCTGTACCTGTTTCTATCCTTTCCTGTTCCCCTTTAATTGAATTAGGTAGCATTCCTCCTCCTTTCAAGAGTACCTTGAACTCTGTCCTTTAGAGTACTCAAGTAACTTGTTTCATCAGTCATCTCTCCTGTTTCAACTTTCTGCTAATGGAACCTTTCTGTGCCATTCAGATGTTCTCTATCCATATCTTAAAAAGCAGAAAACCATAACTAAATATCCACATTTCCCCCCTCTACTCTTTTATTTATGCTCCAATCAAGATCAAGCCTCTTCGAAAAGAGTTGTCTACATATATGGTCTCTATTCTATTTTTTTCGGAGTCAAATACATGTAGTTTATGGATGAATAGTAAATGCCCATGTACTCACCCCCTCTCTTTAAGAATAGAAATTACTCATACCTTTCATACCCACTGTGGCTCCTTGGATTACATTCACTCTCTTCCCTAGAGATATCGCTATCCTAAGTTTTCTGTTTGTCATCCCCTTGTTTGTATTTATAGTTTTACACTGCATAGTTTTGCCATTTGTTAAAATTTTATGTAAATGCAGTCATACTGGGTGTATGCTTCCATCACCTTTTGCTGAAAAACTTTAAAATTCATCCACGCAGATGAGTGAAGCCACAGTTCATTATTTTTTATTACTATATAATATTCCATTGTATGAATACCACAATCTATCCATTTACCAGTTAGTGGACATTTAGATTGCCAGTTTTATCTGTTCTTGTATTCAACAGGTATACTGTTTCGTAAAATTTGTTTTGAGGGCTATTGAATAAGGACTTCCAAACATTTGTGATTCTTTCTAATGACATGTAAAAATAGATTTCATCCCTTAGCATTATTAAAATGAAAATTTATAGTTTATGAGATAAAAAATTGGCATCAATTTTCAGGCTATGGTTATAATTCCTAGTTTTCACTATCTTTGATGAAATTATTTTATAATGTCAAATATAGTGAATTTGTAAGATTTCTGAGAAATGGAATTTTTATATATTAGTGGAAATTGTAAAATATGTTTCCATCAAAATAGAGTTTAGAAGGTGATAAATTATTTTGTATGAGGTTTTTGTTAATTTTAATAGCAATTCACTTTTGGCAAATACTGTTTCAATCCATTAAACAATTTATAAACATTTTATAATTCAGACTACTTAATAAATTTTTTAAAAACTGTTTTCACGTAAACCTCAAACCCATAGAAACATAAATTATACTGTTTTTGTCCCAATCCAGAAACATGAGTAAAATCTATGAAACATTTATGTGGGCCCTATTGGTGTTCTTCAGCCACTAAAATCATTAGTTTTATCTCTTTGAAACTTTAAAAATAAATAGTCTCCTTCAAAATCAAAGTTAGAATAAGCTCCTCTGATTCAAAACAAAATAAAGCCAAGTTAGTATCTTAGAACAGTCACAAAGCATTTCAGGGGATATAGAACTTGAAGTGGGTCGAAGAGAAGAAATCATATAGCAATCAAATTGTTCAATGTATAGCAATACTCTGATCAATTGGCAATATTTTGGCCAGAGCCCAACATCCAAAAGATAACCTATAGAAGGGTGCAATTAATCAAGTTAACTATTTTTCTTTTTAAACTGCTTATCTCTTGCTGAATTCTTATGACTTTCTTTATCATACTGGTAATAACTATCTTGAGAAGTCACTGCACTGAAGTTACGTGTGCAGATGTGGCACTACTTTTTAGGTGATCATCATAGACTTTGTTGAGATTTTAGTGGCCCATAAAATGCTAATGGGAGGTTAAATTTCATTTATAAATATTAGGGGATTTTATAATTCTAAATTCACAATAAATTGTTTTAAAATTTCGTATTTGGTGAATGAATCCTAAAATTAATACCATCTAATGGTATCTTTTGAGTTTGTTTGTTTTTTAAACAAATGCCTTATGACTGTTCCAATGAATTTGATTACTCTAGAAACCTCATATAAATGGAATCATACAGTATTTGTCTTTTTGTGACTGGCTTATTTCACTTAGCACATTGTCCTCAAGTTTCCATCCATGTCATAACACACTTTGTTTATCCATTCATCCACTGATGGTCATTTGGGTTGCCTCCACATTTTGGCTATTGTAGTTATCGTTGCTATAAACTTGGGTGTATAAATATTTCCTCAAGGTCCTGCTTTCAGTTCTTTTGAATATACACCCAGAAATGGAGTTGTTGGATCTTAGCATAATTCTATTTTCAACTTTTTGAGAACCTGCCATACTGGTTTCCCTAGCAGCTGCACCATATTATAGTCCCACCAGTGCAAAATTGTATTATTTCTAAATTGTGTTTTGAAAAACTATAGATATACCTAGTTTAAAAAGTCAACTTGTTTTTAAAAAGCGAAAATGAATCAGTAGCATCCTATATGTGCATCTTTCTATACTCACTTCCCAGAGGTAACCACTTTCAAATCAGCTATTTGCTCTGGCACTTTTCCTCATTTCCTGATAATGTACTTAACTGCTACTCTGAATTTTAGCTTTATACATTATCTGTTTACATTCTTGTATGAAAAATAATTAGTTCTACTTCCTCTCTCCTGGCCACTACCCACTCATTTCCTTACATTGTATCTTCCCAATACAGATATGTTATCATTTTGGATTAGACCGATATTAGTGTTTACATTATTATGACTATAAATATTATCCATGGCTTAGTTGCATTGTATACTATAAGTTTTTATTTTTGGAATTCATAATTGTATTTATTCCATTTGCTTAGTTTTCTTCATATGTAACAAATTCATCTCCAAACTTTCTACCAGTTGCACAGATGTCAATTAAATTCATTAGATAGTGGGAGCTTCCAGTCAAGATACTGGAGTAGGTAAACTCTGTGCTGTCCTCTCATGACCACCTCACAATTACGACTAAACTACAGAACAACTTCATTGAGAACTGCCTGATGTATAGTTGCACAGAAGACCTATAACTAAGGATATACAGAAGAAACCACATTGAGAATGGTTGGAGGGACAGAATCGTGGAATGGGCTGGCCCCACACCCACATGTGACTGTTAAAAATTAGGAGGGTTATCTTGGCTATAGAGGTCCCCCATGAGGAGTGAGGGGTCCCAGCCCCACACCAGGCTTTCCAGCCTAGAGTTCCAGTGCCAGGAAGAGAAATTCCCACAATACTAGCTGTGAAAACCAGCAAAGAATGTGGCTGAGTGAGAAGGAGGGCTGCTGGAGTCCCAGGTATTCCTCCTAAAGGGTCCATGCATGGATTTACTCGCTGACAGTCTCACATGCTTTGAGCTCTAGTGCCCGGGCAGCAGCTCAAAAGGTACATACAGGGAAAACTGAATTGTCTAGCTTCAGAGCAAGGGCTGTAGGGGCAGCTTTCTTCCAGACAGAAGTGCTGGCAGAACTATTGTTCTTTTATTGAGACCTCCCCCGCTCCCAGCATGCAGACTTAGGCAGGCACCATATCTGAATCTCCATCAACCTGGTTAACACTGTTCACCCTGTCCTGGTGATTCCTTGACACCCTGCCCCACCCAAATTGTGAGCCCACTCAAGCAGCTTCCAGTGGCTTTTCCATACAAATGACCTGTCTTGGCTCATGCTGCCAACTTTTCTAAAATCTCTCAAAGGTTCACAAACCCCACACAAGCAGCATGTGGCCTCAGCATGCATTGTACCCCTTGCTAAGTAGCCCCTAGCCTGTCACTAGGGGAAACAGGCCTCAGTTCCCAGCTTAGTTTCTCCCATGCAGCTTGGAAAAAGAACTAAACAAAATGGAGACAAGTTATCTACTAGATGCAGAGTTCAAGACACTGGTTATGAGGATGCTCAGTGATCTCAGTGAGAATTTCAACAAAGAGATAGGAAACATAAAAATGGAGATAGAAAACAACAACAAAAAAAAGAAATGAAGAACACTATAACTGAAATAAAGAATAATTGGAATCAAAGGTAGATTAGGTGAAGCAGAAGACCAAATCAATGAGTTAGAAGATAAGATAGCAGAGAACACTCAATCAGAACAGCAAAAAGAAAAAATCTAAAATAATGAGGCTAGTTTAAGGGGCCTCTGGGACAACATCAGGTGTAACAACAATTGCATCAAAGGGGTACCAGAAGGAGAAGAGAGAGAGCAAGGAATTGAAAACTTATTTGAAGAAATAATGACAGAAAACTTTCCTAACCTGGCAAAGAAAATAGATCTACAAACCCAGGAAGTTCAGAGTCCCATAGAAGATAAACCCAAAGAGGGTTTTTGTGTGGACAAAGGTATATCATAATTAAAATGCCAAAGTAAAGACAGAATCTTATGCAGCAAGAGAAGACCAGTTAGTTACCTACAAGGGAGCTCCCAGTGTGGCTGAGTGAGATATCAGCTGATTTCTCAACAGAAACTTTGCAGGCCAGAAAGGATTGGAAGGAAATACTCAAAGTGATGAAAAGCAAGGACCTACAACCAAGATTACTCTACCCAGCAAAGCTATAATTTAAAACCAAAGGACAGATAAAGAGCTTCCCAGACAAGAAAACACGAAAAATAAGTTCATTACCACCAAACCAGTATTACAAGAGATGTTAAAGGAACTTCTTTAAGAAGGGGAAAAAAAGATCAAAACTATGAATAATAAAATGGCAATAACTACATATCTATCAATAATTACTTTAAATGTAAATGGATTAAATGTGTCAATCAAAAGACATAGGCTGACATGAGTCCTCAGCGATGCCCCATCACCCTGTTCTATCTCTGCCTTTTATGGAAACGAGAAATAGTTCCCAAGAAGGGCAGTGACCTGTCTGAGGGCATGCCGTGTATGAACAGATGCATTAAATGCAAAAACGAAATGACCTTGGAGTTAAACTTTTTCAACACCATTTTATTTCATTTAGAGAAATGGAAGCCATGGGAGGACAGGGCAGCTGGGAGGAGCACTAAAGTCTAGGACTTCTCTCCATCATGCCATGCTATTTCTTGTCTCCCTACAGTTATCAGATTCCAGACCAAGCAAAGCACAGGACCCTCTGCACCTCTCGCTCTTCAGAGTGAGTGGTAAAACTCTTTGCATAATCTCAATATGCACATTAAGTACCTTCTCACTTACTGAGGTTCTAGTATTACAAATGCAACTCTGCAAGAAACCAGGACTCCATAAATGGAATACTGATAACTGTTATTATATATTTTGGAAATGAAATGTAAACAAACATGAAAAATATTTGCCAATAATTATGACAAGCCAAAGATTAATTTGATGATGTCCTTCATGTGTAAAGCACTTTTACAACCAATAAGAAACAGACAATTCAAAAGTGAGCAATGGATATCAGAAAATTTATAAAAGGCCCATAAATATAAGAAGAGGTGTTTAACTTCACTTACACTTGAAGAAATGCAAATTAAAATACTGCAATACAAGCCTTACAGGTAAATAAAGATTTAAAAAATGACTTGGTCATGAAGTGGGGAAATAGACAATTGCACACATCACCATGTATGTGAACATGTAAATGGACAAAATTTGATTTCGGCAGCTTGGCGATTTCTATAATATTTTAATCTTGAATATTCTTTGACTCAGTAATTCTCCTTCTAGAAAGTTACCTTGTAGATTAATTCATACAAGTACACAAAGATTAAATACAAATTGTCATATCAGCACTGTTAGCAATATGGAAAACTGGAAATAACCCAAATGCCCATTAATGCGATCATACAAACAACGAAGGTGCTCACGTGTTCTGACTTGAAAGGGTATGTTGTAGAACATACATAAGTTGTGATTTTGTTTGTACAAAAAATGTATAAATGTTTATATAGTTCATTTATGCATAGAAGTGTCTGGAATGATACACCAAACTGTTAATATTAAACAATGAGATGTAGTGGGAGAATTCATTTAAAAAAGAAAATCTCACATAATTCTGCAGTGTTCACCCAAAAGCACATACTACTTACGTTATAAATAATTTTTAATGCAAAAAATAAAGTAAAAGAACATGGTTTTCTGAGGTGAAAAACAGAAAAAAAAAACAGGCTGAATGGATAAGAAAAAAGACCCTTACATATGCTGCCTACAAGAGACTCTTCAGATCAAAAGATACACAGAGACTGAAAGTAAAGGGATGGAAAAAGATATTTCATGAAAATAGAAACAAACCCCCCACCCCAAAATCTTGAATAGCAATACTTATACCAGACAAAATAAACTTTATAACAAAGGCTATAACAAGAGACAAAGAAAGACCCAGTAATCCCACTTCTGGGTATTTATCCAAAGAAACCCAAAACCCTACTTCAAAAGGATATGTGCATTCACATGTTTATTGCAGCATTGTTTAAAATGGTCAAGATATGGAGGCAACTTGAGTGTCCCATGATGGATGAATTATTACACACATAAATGTCAGCTATTATTTTTAATTGATGCATAATATACCATAGTGAAGAAGTGCTTAGGTTATTTGATCATTCTGTTAATGGTAAACATTTATGGTGTTTCCAAATTCACTCTTACATATCTTGAACATGACTTCTTGTCATATGTGCAAATGTTTCTTTAGGGAAGATACTAAAGAGTAAATTTACTGGGACATGAGATATGTCATTTAGATTTCTGTTAGCTGGTGGTGAGAATACATACTTGCCTACAGTTTATATTATCAAGCATTTAAAAATTTGCCAATCTAATAGGTTAAAAATGGTCTGTCACTGTTTCAATTTTCATTTTCTTTATTTCTAATGGAATTGAGCATTATTTCCCTTCTTGCATTTTTGTCTGCTTGCATTTGGGGGAAGAGGAGAGGGGACTGTTTGCATTCCCTCCCATTTTTAGAGATTTTTCTTTGCCTATTCCAGAAATCAATTTTATTATCTATCATATATGTTGAAGTATCTTTCAGTCCACCATTTTATAAAAACCTTTTTTATTCATGATATTACTTGGCATATAAAGGTTTTAATTTTGAAATAGCTAATTTTATCAGTCCCTCCTCTTTTATTATTTTATTTTATTTTTGTATCCTAAGAATGACCTATCCACCCAAGGTCATGCATATATTTTCATTTATTTGTTTTGAATACTTTTAGACATTTATCTCATCTTTGAACTTTAACCCATTTGGAATTCATTTTGTAACTATCATGAATTAAAGATATATTTTGTTTTTTCAAATGGATATCCAGTTGGCCTAACACTTATTACATAATTTACCCCTAATTTGAAATGCCACCTTTAGCATATACTAAATTTCTACATATACCGGTATGTGGAATTTCTACTCTAGTCCAAAGATTCACTTTATTCCTATTCCAATACTATATTGCTTAAGTTACTATAGCTTAAAATAAAATTTGATATTGGAAATTTTTTAAAAATATAAATAAATTCATTAGATAATGAATAAATTTTATCTTTTTCTTTAAGATTTACTTTTTGGAGTCCTCTGTTCTATTCCAGTGCAAATTGGTTGATCTACTAGGGTTGTGCATAAGTATTGGCCATGGATCTCCAGTCATCTTTCCTTTCTATTCACATTATCCTTTTATCTTTCTCCTGATTTGGATCGAATTTCTTCCTCTTTTTTAGCTTATTTACTAAATTTGGTAGCACCATCCTCCAGTATTTCCGTGGTATTTCAATTATTTGAGAAATTACTTGTTTAGCAATATTTTCATCCCATTTCAAACTAGTTTGACAGTTTCTGTAGGTATAGAATTCTAGGTTGGGAGTCATTTTTTCTCCTCTGAATTTTGAAGCTATTGTTCTACCATTTTCTAGGTTCTATGTTTGTTTTTGATAAGTCTACTGGTTTCTGGTTCTTAAATTTTTTTAAAAAATGTAGTCTATTCTCTTCTTTAGAAGCTTTTAGGATCTTCTCTTTATGATCAGGATTCTAACATTTCATGACAATGTTTCTTAGTATGGGCATTTTTGCTTGTTTGTTTTGCTGTTGGAGCACATTGGGCCTTCTCAATCTGGAAAATCAAGTCCTTCAATTCTGCTAATTTACAAAGTATGGTTATTTTCTAACTTTCTACCCTTTCCTCATTGTTTCTGTTCTTTCTTTCTTAAACTCCTGTTTTGGGGATTTTGGAAATCCCTGACGTGATCTTATGTGGTGTGGAAGATTCACTATAAAAATAGTGGACAACAATCCCTCCCCACCCTTTATTCACCTGCTGGTCTTCACATCAACAAGTGAAGTACATTGTCTTTCTCATTGAATCTGGGCTGATCTTATGACTTGCTTTACCAATAGAAAGTGGCAGAAATAATATCTAAGACATCTAGGCTTAGGACATAAGGGGACTAGACACTTCTACTTCCGTCTTTTTCTTCTGTAAAGAAATTTGGAGTAGATTACTCAATAGTGAGAGGTGATGTGGAGAGAGACCTTGGAGGGTGAGAGGGCATCTTGGACTATAAAGCCCTAGGCAAGTTCCCAGGTGAGGTAGTTATGTGACTGTCCTAAGCAGAAATGGAGAAGAACCTCTATTCTGAACCCAGTCAACCAACAGAATTGTGAGAAATGATAAATTGTTTTAATCCACTAAATTTGGAGGTGATTTGTTATGGAATAACAAACAATTGATATAGCCTCTAATTCTCTAATATCTTTTTTCCATTTCCCATTTCTTTTCTATTCTTTGAATTCATTCATACATGCTTTTTTAGAAGGATTCCACTTACTGGTTTTATTTCTCTTTTAACTCGTCCATTAAAAGTTTAATTTCCATGGTCATGTTTTTAATACCCAATCTCTTTTTTGTTCTCTGAAAAAATTTAATAGCTTTCTATTCCTCTTTCACAAATGTAAACATCTTTCATCTTTTTAAGGAATTTAATTACAGTTTAAAAATTCTTTTGAAATCTGTTTTTGTTTCTTCTGAAGTCCACTTTTTGATTGTTTGTTTTGGTTTCTGTCTTTTCTGTTGATATATTTCTTAAATTTTTAGTGATCCTCCTCTCTCATTCACATTTAATTTTTAAGTAGTAAGAAGCTGATTGGAAACTATTTCCTAGATGGAACTTGTCAATTATTGGTCTTCACTGTGTGATGATCTGATTGGGTCATTTTAATGGGTACCCTCAACTCAGTCTATAGGGATTTAATTTTTGCCTGGTTAGATTTCCTGGAAAGGACTCCTAGAGGGAAGTATAATTGGAGGAGAGAGAGAGAGAGAGAGAGAGAGAGAGAGAGAGAGAGAGAGAGAGAGAGGCTGTGGATTGTTATCATCAACATGTAGAGTTTTTATTATGGAACCTCTTCCTGTTTTTTATTATTGTATTTCTGCCATGACCTATGCCTGGTATCTCAGTATCTGAAATCTCTCCATAGAATAAACCTGCAGGCTTAATCAACAATCACCCTGCTACATGGTATCGCGGACAATTTCCAAGACCAAATTGCTTTTTATACAAATTTTCAATGAATTATCTTATTTTTAGTTCCATATTCCTCCCCTCACCCTTCCCCAGTTTCAGAGATAAATGGTACTTCTCACTCTTGAACTATTTTGGGGTCCTTATGTGCTAATCAGCCTATATTTGGAATTTTCATACTAGAAACAAACATTCAACGTTTCCTAATCTGTTAAAGTAATAAGTAAGCAGTCATTCACTTGCTTTTTGGCTCCCAAACAGTGCTGCTACTGGTCTTTTCACCTGCTATTTTTTTTTTTTTCGGTCAATTTGTGACTTTCTTTTTTAATGATTTTACTGCCATTTTAGTGGTGCCAAAATGTAATCCAGTGATGTGACCTGGGTATTGTTTCTGGTGCTAACCTCTAAAGCTGATTCTCTGGAGAATTTTTTTGGTCTACTTATTATCTTTTAATAAATTTATTTTAAGCTTAAGCTTGTTCAGAGTGACTTCTATTATTTGTAGTTAACAACCCTGCCTAATACACTACTAAATGGTGATAATATGTAGAATTAATGATACTGATACTGATACTGATAGAATAGTTAAACATCTCTAAATTATTCTATGAGACTTAAGCATTTTGTAAGAAACAAACATAAATATTTGGTCATATAGTTTTATGGAAATGTTGCATTCTATGTCTTTTTATATATACGTAGATAGATTAACAATACACATTAGCATATTAATCCTGCCTTAAGGAAACTTGATTCAATTTCACTTCAACTTTCTTCCCAAACTTACTTGTCAATTGAAGTAAAATGTAAATGTTTTGCTGGACACACTTCAAAAATGTTGGAATAGGTAAATTAGGCTGGGGAATTTGGAAAGATCTAATGGGACTTAAATTAGTGTCCCCACACCACTTTTTTCTAAAGATCAAGAAACAATTTAATCCAACCTGTTTGAGAGTCAAAAAAAAACACAATAATGATAATACAACATAAAATGTGTATATATACAGCTACAGTGGAACTTAGAAATGTAAGGCCTAGAATATATTTAATATATGTGGTGTATATGTATATATGTATGTATTCATGTATATATGTATATTTATGTGAGGTTAGACTATTAAGTTCGCGAACTCATCCTAGAAAAAGTGCTACATACCTCATTGCTGAATATCACTATGGTCATCTCGAAGTACTCCCCTTGGGAAGCTATGCACTGACGCCAGTGCCTAGCCCACCCTTCAAAGCAATTTTGGAACTCTTTTTCTAGAATGGCCATCAGAGCTGTCGTCGTATTACCCTTCATGTCCTGAATGTCATCAAAATGTCTTCCTTTCAATATTCCCTGTATCTTCGGGTAAAGAAAGAAGTCACTGGGAGCCAGATCAAGTGAGTAGGGAGGATGTTCCAATACAGTTAGTTGTTTACTGGCCAAAAACTCCCTCACAGACAGTGCCCTGTGACCTGGTACATTGTCATGGTGCAAGAGCCATGAATTGTTGGTGAAAAGTTCAGGTTGTCTAACTTTTTCATGCAGCCTTTTCAGCACTTCCAAATAATAAACTTGGTTAACTGTTTGTCCAGTTGGTATAAATTCATAACAAATAATTTCCTGACATAAAAAAAGGCTAGCAATAGCATTGCAACAATTTCGCAAACTTAATTGCCAGAACTCACATGTCTATATCTATCTGTGTATGAACACATACATGTATATGAAAATAAATGATCAAGTATTCAATTAAAGAAGCTAGAGAATGAACTAATAATACCTCCCACCCCCCAAAAAAAGATTTAAGAAGTAAGGAAAATATCAACCAACATTAATGACTTAATTATATTCTTTCATCAATCATAACCATAAGTTGGTGATAGATGTAAGACTTAGGCAAACATTAACACATTCTGTTAAAATTGATTGGTTATATAAAATTACAGGAAAGAGTATTATTTTTTATTACTATTTATAATTTTGTGTTATACATTGTTTAGTCAGTAAAGTCATAATAAACTTATATATGCACAAACACACAGTTTTCTTTTCAGAGAGCCATTTACTACTACTGTACTCAATATATGGCAACACATGATATTACCTTTCTAAAATCTGAAAATTTCTTAATTCCAAAACATTTACCCCATGGATCAAGTGGCCTGATTAAAATGATTCAATATCCCAGTTTGACAAAATTTAAGGTTATTCATATTTGTTTTGAAGTTTGCAAGGCTCAAGTCAAGTAACAGAAGTTTTCAGAAAATAATTTTACTTGCCCTTGATATTACCTTTTTTCTGGGATTCTTTCTCCAATCTGCTTGAGATTTTAAATATAATTGGTTGACATAATATTTAAACAACTGCCAAATCAACAGGGGTCATTCCCAGAAAATACATCATTTCTTGTAAATTCCACATCTGTGTAGGGTTCTTTTCTATTAAAGTAATGCAACTTAATCCTAAAAGATCTTAATAGCTTATTTTTTCACAGTATTCTGTATATTTTCCAGAAAAAGAGTCATCAGGTCGAGAGGTACCCTTTTTTTCCTTCAGTGTTGTAGTTTACGCTGAAGAAATACAGAACATCTTTCTCTTGAGAAAAGTTGAGTATAACAATATTTTACTGGCAGCAGAAAGAAGGAAAATATTAGTTTAAATCAGGTCAAGAGAATAAAATTTCTACTGGCCAAAAGTACTACCAAAATGAAATGAAATTTTAGGGAGAAAACAATCAAAGCTAAAATATTCTTTGAAATATGCAGGTTATTCTTGTCAGAAGGAAAAATATGTGTAGGAGCTTTACAATTTGAAAATGATCATATATATATATATAATTTGATTTGATTTTCCCAAGACCTCAGAAAGGATGATAGTGCTTTGACACGGTCACCAGATTGAGAGGTCCTGAAATTAAATTTTGTTCATGTACACATAATTTATTAGATTTAGAAATCCTATCTCCTGCTAATCACACTTATAAGAGAGTAATACATACCTGAGAATGTATTGACTTATAATGGTTGATATATTTTTCCAATAACCACAGATTTAGTCTTCTCCATGTAGGACTCTTTATCCCTTAGATAAAGATATCTAGGAAAAGAGCAATCAGTAGTTTACTTGGAAAACCAAAGAGATAAGGATGGTTTTAAGGGATATTTCACTTACAAGTATCTGTATTTATTCCACAATAAAGAATGCCTCTTCAGTGAACAGAATATTCTTATCTATTTGACTGAAGGTCATTCTTCTCTGGACAGTGCTAGATAGACACCGCTAAATCTTGATCTCTGGGTGTCAGTTCGTTATACACATACTTGAAGATCAAACACTTGGGGTAAATATGTGCCTTTTTCAGATGTGTTACAAAACAAAAAGACATAGTCACAGTCCTTGGAAAGCTGATTGAGAATTTAGGCAAGTAATTGGACTTACTACAAGATCGTTTGATAAATGTTATAATCGGGACCAGGCAGAAACATGGCGTGACTTTGAGAAAGCTAATTAGATATTTGGTTCCCCTTTAAACCAAAGTTCTTTAAGTATTTGTTCCACTTCTCTTTTGGGGAGAGACCACAGTTTTGCACAGACCATCCCACCACAAACACAGTGCAGGGAAGGATGGAGAAGGATCTCTGTTGGCAGAGGATACCCTCTCCTGTGTTGTCCTAAGCAGCTCAGCTCTAATTCCAAACTTGCGTACTCTAACTACCACAACAAAAACACAGAAGCTAACGAAACTCACCCTCTTTGAAAGGCAGTTTAGAAATGTATTGCTATTCAAGCATATTCTTTGGTCTTCTCACCTTCTGATTTCTAGAAGCTGGTCAAAGTATTCCTAACCACATACAGTACTGATAAACAATTTTTTCTCTCTGCAGTATTCCTAATGACATATGTCTTCTTGAAGATCGGTGCCCTGGACAATTGCCTGGCTAGCTCTTCCCTGTTCCACTTCAGGCCATGACTGTGTTTTAGACCTGAGGCTATGGGATGGGAGCCAAGAGAAGAGATGTAGAAATCAGATTGAGGGATTAAAGAAGCTATTCTAGAGATGATCACATGTGAATCAAAGTTGAAATGTCCGGTGACAGTTATATATGTAACTTGTTCCCATGAGGGAATAACATGGCTTGGAGCACAGTATGCATTACTCAGTTTGCCTGGGACAAAATGTATATGTATGGGGTTGGGAAGATGAAGCTAGAAAATCAGGCAGGATCCATGAGTTGATGCTTTTCTGAAAGCTATGAGGTGTCACTGAGAGATATTAAGTAGAATACCTTAATCAATGTTTTATTTTAGAAAGATCATGGTGGCAACTAGGTGTTAGACTTATGGACCCGAGACCAATTAGGAGGCCAGGGCATGGACTCAAAGGGTGGAACCAGGAGGAGTGGGCCGTTTCAAGAAATATTTAGGATTATTATTAATATAATCCTATATTATCCCTATCGGATTTGGTGACAGATTCTATGAGAGGGTTTGGAGAGGGATTCTGGTTTAAAGACCAGATGTATGGTTTTACCAGTCACAAAGATCAAGAATAGAGAAAGATATGCAGATTTAGTGATGAACAGACTGGAGAGGAGATGGTGATGGTTTTGTATGCCTAACTCACTGAACATTTAATTTTCACTTTAATTGTCCATCACATCTTAAAGTAAATAATCTCCAAATCATCTTCCAAGAAAAGAAAAGAAAATGACTCAGTTATTAATGAAAGCATCTGGGGAATTTGGAGAATTTTGCCTCCAAATAAATGCATTTCTATTTCTTCCCTAACTTCCAAATCTGTCTTGTTCTTTTTTCTTTCTGCCTTTCTTTATCATGTTCTGAAAATGACTTCCCAAATCCTGTCTATTTGTCAACATTTTCAAGTTGCAATCAGGATTTATTTCATTTTATTGGTCATTTATGTTGTTTCAAACTATGTTTTTTTTTGTTTGTTTGTTTGTTTGTTTTTTTGTAGTTACTGAATGGTATCTGTTTCTCAAAACCACCATTCCTGGTCATTTTAGCATTCATGGTATGTTCATAACTCTTCTGCAGTTAATTTGCTAAAATCCTGGCTTTCTTGTAAATATTTATCATTTTCAACTTAATTATAAATTTTCTTAGAATTTAAAATTCTTTGATATCTGCTGAGGTGTCAGTACATTATTGTTTAAAAGATAAACTTGTGATTAATTGACTTCTTGGTATATTTCATTCTGATAACTAGCAACAAAATAGCTCCCATGATAAATTATTGACTTTTAAGCTTTTGGGGCAGCTTTCTTTACGTAATGGAGCATTATAACTTACAGTCACTTTCTAAGGTACAGAATATTATAGGATATTTTAGATTTTATCTGGGTATCATTTTTGTTCAATATCTACTCCCAATTTTCTGGGTTTTTTGTTGTTTTACAGGGTGAAATATCATAGGAAATGATGGTTTCCTTTTAAAAAAGAGCTGTTTTACTTTCTTGGTTATCAGGAAAAATGATAGAAGTCTGACAGTCATTTGAAAGATTCTCATGAAATTTATGCTTTAAGAGACATGGAACAGCATTGTATCCCCACTCTCCCATCTGTGTGATAGGGCTGACTATGCCTACATGTTGAGATCTCCCACTTATAATACATGAATTAAGCATTAGACATTTGTTTAACTCTCAGGAAACTTGGTTTACAATGTAAAAGATACTGCTATTCTAGTGGCAGTGAGCACCTTTTTTATCTGTACAGGCCTCTGTTGCTTAATCTATAAAACTGATATATACGTACCATGTTTTCCCGAAAAGAAGACCTAGCCGGATCATCAGCTCTAATGTATCTTTTGGAGCAAAAATTAATATAATATCAGTCTTGTTTTACTATAATATAAGACTGGGTCTATATAATTAATATAATATAATATAATATAATATAATATAATATAATATAATATAATATAATATAATATAAGGCCGGGTCTTATATTAATTTTTGCTCCAAAAGACGCATTAGAGCTGATTGTCTGGCTAGGTCTTATTTTCAGGGAAACAGGGTATTATGAAGATCAAATAAAATAATGTGTATAAGTGATTGTAAAAAGAACACAGCATATTATTTTATGAATGCTGTTAATTTTACTGTCTTAAATTTGGAAAGAATTTATCTTAGAAGAGTAGTGGTCTCTTTAGTAGTGGTTTTCTTTTGGGGGAATGATTTTAATGTATTCAAGAAGAATCGCTACAATTGTATATTAGGTTGATTTTTGAAATGAATGCCAGTGATTGGCACTGGAATAAAATTGGGAGAATATGATTTTAAATGCACACTTTTGTTTCAAACTATGTTTGTTTGTTTTTGTAGTTACTGAATGGTATCTGTTTCTCCTAATGTCAACTATGTGGGATAACGGGACCTACATTGCTTGTTCAGGAGTTGGAATAAGAAAGATTCAATAGTTGTCAGAGCTAGTATGAGTTATTTAAATACAGATGTGTACACTGAGCATCACTGAGTTCAATCACTTTGATAATTTGTTTGCATTGCAGATGTCTCTACAATGAACTCAAAATTTTCACTGCGATGAATTATGATAGTCATTTTAGCAGAACATTGCTTTAAATTCTTTACTCTGTTAATGTGAATTTTCAACTATTCCTTTGTAAAATGAATTTAATGCTACATAACTATTCTGAGTGCCAGAATCTTAAAGCTTCCATTTATTTTTTCTTATAATAGGATATTGATGATTGATGCCTGCTTGGAAAGCAAATTCATTAAGCTTTGCTTGAATACCCAAATTCAATGTTTTTAACAGGGACAAGTTTGCTCTTGCACTTTTATTCAAATGGTCACTATATTATGTTCTTGAGATTTTCTTCTTCTCTAGCTATAAGCAATATATAAATTAATGTCAAGTTTTTTAACTGAACAGTATTGTTTTAGTCACCTCTTGCTGTATAACAAACTACCACAAAATTTAGAGGCTTAAAGCAACCACTGTTTGCTGCTGACCCTGTGGATTAGGCGTTCAGGCAGAACTCAGCGAAAGTGGCTCATTTTTGTTGTCATATGGTATCTGTTGGGACAATGTGACTGGAGCTGGAGAACTCCAAATAGCTTCACGCCCAAGTCTGGGCCTTAGTGCTGGCTATTAGCTGTGCTGCCTCCATTCTCCTTTGTGTGTCCTCTCTCTTCACATGGTCTCCCATCCTCCTGAACCTTGCTCCTCATGTGATGTCTCTCCGGTAGAATAGCCTTTATTTAGTTGAGTTGCTAGGTTCCAAAAAACAGAAGCCCAAGCTGTAAGGCTGCTTAAGGTATAGGCTCAAAAATCCCAGAACATCATTTCCACTACCTTCTATTGGTCAAAGCAAGCCACCAGGCCAGTTGGCTAAAGGGAAATACATTCCACCTCTTGATGGAAGGAGCGGCAAAGTCACAGACAACGGGTGGGAACTCAGAGAGGCATGATTTGTTGGGGACCAATTGAAACAATCTACCATAGTTATATTAAATGAGCTTTTCAAGAGGAACTCACTGAAATCCAGGAGACGTGGCTTCTTGGCCATGGTTTGAAATTTTTCACACTAAGATGAAATAATGTTGAAAATCATAATTTCTGAACCTAATGGTACTTTGGCCATTTGGTCCTTTCTCCTTAGACAAAGTTTCTTCCTTACTTTAATAAGAACTTGCTGTGTATAAGTTCAGAAAATATATCATGCATTCCTTTTAATAACTTGCTTTAAAAAATTAACAAGATTGTGGGTATCTAGCTATGTCAATAAATATATGAACAAAATTTTAAATGACTGCATAGTACTTTATGTGGATATGCCATAATTCCTCCCCTATTGATAAATATTTTTCATAGTTTTTGCTGTTTTAAGCAATACTGTGATGAACAATATTAGGTACATTCATTTGTAACAAATTCCTAGAAATGTAATTTTAAGATAAAGGGTAGAAACATTTAAAAATTTGGTGCTGTCCTTCAGAAAAGAAGTTGTTTCACTGTTTTCTGATCTCCATAATTTTGAAAAGAAATTGCAGTCATTCAGATCATTGTTTCCAGGTATCTAATGTGTCTTTTTTCCCCCTCCAGCTATTTTCAAGGCTTTTTTCTATATCATTTATTTCAAGCAGATTATGGTGTGTCTAGCCATGCCTTTCTTGAATTCATCCTGTTTGGAGTTTGTTAAACTTCTTGAATCTGTAAATTTATATCTTTCACCAAATAGAGGAAGCTTTGGGCCATCATTTTTCAAATATATATTTTTATTCTGTCTCAATCTCCCTCTTTTCTTTTTTAGGACTTTTATATATATATATGTGTTATATATATATATATATATATATATATATATATATATATATGTATATATGTATACATATAACATATATATACATATATATGTTAGATATATAAATGTTAGATATATATATGTATATATATGTTAGATATATATATATATATATACATACATATATATATATATATATATATATATATATATATATATATATGTTGGATATGGATATTTTCATGATGTTCCATAAGGTTCTTGTGGTTCTGCTTTTTTACAATATTTTGTTGTGTTGTTTTGTTTTATAATATTTTCTCTATGTACTTCACATTAGATAATTTTGATTGAACTATGATCAAGTTTACTGATGTTTTCCTCTGTCAGCTCCATTCTTCTTATGAGTTCATCCAGTGATTTTCTTGTATCAGTTATTATATTTTTCAATTCTAAATCTTCCATTTGGTTCTTTTCATTGTTTTTATTTCTCTGCTGAGGTTTCCTATATTTTGAGGGACAGTGTACAGATAACTGACCTGTACCATTCGAAAATGCCAAGGTCATAAAAGACACAAAAGAATGTGGAAGCATTCCAGATTAAAGGACATCAAGAAGATGTGACAACAAAATACAACCTGTGATCCTAGATTGGATCCTGGACCAGATACTATTTTTCTTTTGATAAAAAGAACATAAGTCCTTGTTAACAGAAAATTTACACCAAAGTTTTTAGAAGTAAAGAGGCATCATATCTACAATTTACTCTGAAATGTTTAAGAAAAAGAGAGATAGAACATATGGATAAAAAGACCTGCCTTGTTGGGATGTGAGGACCACATGAGATAGTGCATATTAAGTAGTACAATCTTTAGTTTCACCAAAAACATGGTCCTTCCATAGGATGAGCCTAAAATAATTTAGTTCATAAAATATTGAAATTTCATTATAACTTTCTTTAAACAGATTGACTTTTTTTTTTTTAACCAAATTCTGCTGTTGTACACCAGCCAAAGGGTTTATTTATTTATTTTATTGACGTGCCCAAAGATCTTTGTTAAATGGTTACTGTACTTAAAAGTAAGTTTTAATCTCCTAGAAATTCACAATGTTTAAGTAGAGGTTTTTTTATTTAGGTGGGAAAAAATGAGAATTTGTCATTCGCAGGCTAATTTGAGGTTTGGCCAAACAAGTAGACTCACTTTGCTTTTCACCAAATAAAATTAGTTTTTGGCAACACAATTCAGGGTAATTGACTCTGAAACTGCTGGCAGTTTAGGTATTGTCTACACACATTCTTATAGTTCAGGGAACAGAAAACCCCAATTTTTCCCCTTAGAAATTTAATCCAATGTAAACACAAGTTTTCAAGGTTTGTTCAGAAATGTTCATTATTTTCTTCTTCAATTTTTCCATGATAAAGCTATTCTTGGATGTCAGCAAGCAGGATTAAACCTTAGGAGTATGTGAGGTCACTGGAAAATGCTTCATTGTTTTTCAGTCTTTCTGGGTCACCCAGTATTTGATTATCCAGACTAATTGTGGGCAGGGGAAGCATGAATAATTAAATTGTACAGACAAGCTCTTGTACCTTATTTTGGCTGAAAACTTCACCCTTCTTCTCAAACTTTTTTCCAGCAAAGCTAACAAGTAGAGTGTTTAGTTTCCTGTCTTTGCTCTATTTCTTCTGTCCTTTCAAAAAAGTATTGACAAATTACAAAATGTCTCCCTCCCAAGTCCCCCATTCCCTTTGTCACAAAGGAGTGGTATCAATAATGAGGAAAAAAGCAGAGATCCAAGTAATAATTCCTTGAAAAGGTAGACTTGCCTATTCTATAACTTTCTGGTTATAAAAAGGAGAGTAAAACTTGAGCCTGAATTTGGTTTCTGGCTTTTATTTTCTTGATCATTTTCCAACCACCTTAAAGGCTGTTTCTTCTTTCTTCCCATTACAGGCTTTTTTGGCACCTCAGAAACAACAATGGAAATAAACATTTAACAGATGGTCCCAGCAGTTTCCCCTGACATAAACACATAGTACAAAAGGAAAGCATATCTAATGGAGTCAATTAGATCTTATTTTAATGGATTTTATCTTCTTCAGAATATTCTTCTGGTCACAATTTTCTTCGTTCCTGCCTTTTATCTCTGTGGCCCCTTACATACAGTTTCTGATGCATTCTTTAAAGTCAACACCCTGTACCCTCCTTATCCCCACTTCTACCCCACAGAGAAAAGTGTGTCACATTGTTAGCACAAATGGCTTCACCACAGCAACTCTGCAGAAAAAATTAGGAAAGTTCCCCACATCTGCATCTGGTTCTCTCGTGAAACCAGAGGTAATAGTGTGGAAATAAGCCAAGGAATATTAGCAAGAAGAGGAAGAAAAGAATGAGTTGAGGGAAATACACTAAGGGCTCTTCATTGGTAAGGGGGAAAACGAGAAAATCCTAGGGTAAAAATGTCTGCCTCAGGCTATAAGGACAGTTCAAGAGGGGTTAAATGGACCAGAACTCGGACTCGAACTTCTCCACATGGCCTGGAAAAGAAATAAAAAAAATATAGGTTCAAGGCCAAGATGTTCACAGACATCAAAAGGGCACATCGTCTTATTAGTTATGGAAAGCAAGGCCAAATTCTGAATCTGAGCATTCCAAGGCATGAAGGGATGAGCAACAGGTGACCAGGCCAAGGTCTACATGAGGAAGAACAATCAAGCAGAAGGAAAGCCAAGCCCAGGCCCCAGGCAGGGGATTCGCTGCAAGCAGGAGATGATGAGAAACAGAGTCCTGCACAGGCAGAGGCCCAAACCAGCAGCAAGACCAAATGAGACCCATGAGCTGTTCCCAGCCCCGCTTTTGTAATTCTTCAAGGGGTGGGGGGTGGTGGGGGTGGAGCAGGCTGGGCTTGCACAACATGCTGGGAACCAGGGAGAGACAAGGGATTCTGGCAAAGTCTTCTCAGGTGTCAGATCTCTGGGGTTTTGCTGGGACCAGGGATTTGGGTAAGGGTAAAACTTCAAGTTTTTATATTAAAGGCAGATACAGATGGTCTTGGAAATGTCCAGTGTTCTAGGAGAAAGGGAGGAAATCGAAATGGAAATAGGAAGGGAGGAGGAGTGAGAAGGCACTCAATGTTCTCAAGGAGGTCATGTATATAAAATGGAAGTTAAGGACGCTTACTTCCTGGAATAATAGATGTGTTAACTGATTGTGGTGATCACTGTGCAATGTGTACATAAGTCATATCATTGTGTTGTACATCAAAACACATACAATGTTATGTTAATTATATCTCAATAACGCTTCGGGGGAAGGGGATGGTGGGTGTGGAGGGAGAAGGCTGGCTCTGGAATCACAATACAATAAATCCCATCTCCACCATTTGCTAGTTGAGGGTAGATCCTAACTACTAAAAACCAGGGCAAGTTTTTGAACCTTTTCTGTCCCATCTGTGAAGTGAGGATAATAGAGTAAGTGTCCTTCCTTGTGAGGTTGCTGGGAGGATTAACTGTCCATTGCTTGGAAGAGTACCTTGCACAGAGAGGGTGCTTAATACACTTTAGCTGCTGTTTTGTGCGTTAGGTATATTATCAGCAGGTAGTCATTGATCATCCACAATGCGCCAGGTACTTTGCTAGGAGCCGGGAAAACTATGGTAAACAAAATGCACATGGTCCTCATGATCTCAGGAGAGAATAAGTGAACTGAATTTGAAAATCTACATTAGGATCTGTAAATGAAAAATTATGGAAGGTAAAAAATGTTAATTTGAGTGACTAGAGATATCATGAGATCGTTTTTCCACTAATTAAGATCCTAGGAAAATTAAGGATCTTTTGGAGAGAACTGTGTCATTATGAGAGGCACGTTATGGTGTAGTCATCCCCCCTTATCCATGAGGGTACCTTCCAAGATGCCCAGTGGGTGCCTGAAACCACGAACAGTGCTGAATGCTATAAATACTAGGTTCTTTTCTAAACACACACCTACAATAAAGTTTAATTTATAAATCAGACACAGTAAGAGATTAACAAGAACTAATAATAAAATAGAACAATTATAACAATATAAAAGAGTTAGGTGAATATATTCTCTCTTTCTCTCTCTCAAAATATCTTATTCTGTTGTCCACACCTTTTCACTTAAAGGAAGCACATTAGGACTTTTCTGTGGCATATCCGAACTGCCAGCATCACGAATGGGGCCATTATAAGTAAAATAAGGGTTTCTTGAAAACAAGCACTGCGACACTGCAATGGTTGATCTGATACCTGAGATAGCTACTAAGTGACTCATGAAACTCTCCCATTTTTACTCTTTTTGTCAGCATGTGAGAGAAATAATACAGACATTTATGTAGAATAAAACTAATAAGTGGAGCTGAGTCAAATGGTTAAACTACACACACACACACACACACACACACACACACACGTTTTGGATTATTAATAGAGAATAAACATTTCAACAATTTGAGATAAATTTTGAAATGCAAATACTACTGAGAAAAGCAGTACATATATGTATATATTCCCTAAAAGCTCTGTTGTGTCCCTTCCTGAAAGTTTGGCACAAATCACCACTTTGGTGAAGCAAACAGGGCAGAAACAGGCGTCTCAAGGGGCTGAAGACAAACCCAGCTCATTCTTCTGCTTAAAACCTAATGATCCGCTGAAAAGATTCTGTACCTCACTCTTACGACACCTAGCGGTTGCTAGCCATGTCTGCATCAGCAACACACAGTATAAAACAATGTTACTATTGATTTTTAAAAATGGAAAAATTGACACTGAGCCGCAAAATCAGTTTAATCACCTCAGAACAAACGGAAAGCCAGTTAATTGTCCTTTAGCATTGATTTGAAAGCTACTTTCCTTAGAATTCTTGGGTAAGTTGTGTAAAAGGGGATGGACAGAAATTTCAAATCCTTGGCGAGGCCCATTACTATGTAATATCCATCATGGAACCTAATAAGCAATTTGATGAGAGGAAGGAAACAAAAAGTCAACCAAAATCAAACCTTCTCTTCTGGAAAGTAAAGAGGCCAATATACCAAAGTCGGAGGTCTGTAGATGGTGAGAGTAGATGGCCTCATTTGGGCTTTTCAAATGTTTCCTTCTTCATGTCTTCTTGTTCAAGTATTAAATACTCTTATCTGTTATGACAAGATGTACAATGCTACAATGCTGACTGAACATTTCTAAATCCTCAGGAATACTCACCTAGTGAATACATTTACACCCATCATGGGCTTAATAAAGTACTGCAGAAAATTAAATGGGAGGAATCAAAATTCCTATTAGACACCAATTTTCTGTTATCTTCTACCCCACAATAGCTAGATGCAGCAGCTAGCTCCATGAAACTAGGTGACTTAAGGTTCAGAACACAATAATAGTAATATTAACAATACTGTCTTGTTTGTTTTCCTGCACCATAATTTATTTAACCAATTTTCTATTGTTGGACACTTAAATTAAAATATTTTGACTGTTGCAAATAACCCTGCAAAAATAAATAAATACGGGCCGGCCCGGTGGCTCAGGCGGTTAGAGCTCCGTGCTCCTAACTCCGAAGGCTGCCGGTTCGATTCCCACATGGGCCAGTGGGCTCTCAACCACAAGGTTGCCGGTTCAACTCCTCCAGTCCCGCAAGGGATGGTGGGCTCTGCCCCCTGCAACTAAGATTGAACACAGCACCTTGAGCTGAGCTGCTGCTGAGCTCCCAGATGGCTCAGTTGGTGGGAGCGTGTCCTCTCAACCACAAAGTTGCTGGTTCGACTCCTGCAAGGCATGGTGGGCTGTGCCCCCTGCAACTAGAAACAGCAACTGGATCTGGAGCTGAGCTGCGCCCTCCACAACAAAGACTGAAAGGACAACAACTTGAAGCTGAACGGCACCCTCCACAACTGAAATTGAAAGGATAACAACTTGACTTGGAAAAAAGTCCTGGAAGTACACACTGTTCCCCAATAAAGTCCTGTTCCCCTTCCCCAATAAAATATTTAAAATAAATAAACAAATAAATAAATAAATAAATAAATAAATAAATAAATGCTTGCACATAAACCTTTGTACCCAGAACTGATATTTTATTTTTAAAATTATAAGGAAATGTTTAAAACACGCAGAGTCATAAATCATAATTTAAAAAATACTTATGTACCTACCATTTGGCTTAAGAAATTAATCTTCACTGATATAGTTAGCATCCCCGTGCATGCCTTCTTTATTCCATCTCATTTCTTATTTCCAGCAGTAATCTTACCCTGACATCAGTATGTATCATCCTTCTATATTCTTTTACACTTTCACTACATGGTATGTATCTTGAAGCCACACATATATTAACTACTTAATATAAATTTCTCTGATTGCAAATGTAATGCATGCTCGTTGTAGAAAGGTTGGCAATATAGCAAAGTATAAATAAAAATACAAACAACATTATTGCCCAAACACAACATTATGAAATATTAACTATTGTTAGCATTTTGATCTACTTGGGTTCTCTTACTACACTCTTTAAAAAATCAACTGGGTTTCAGAGGGAAAGGGAGGGGGGTGGTAGAAGAGGGAAAGGAAGGTCAAATATACGGTGATGGAAGGAGAACTGACTCTGGCTGGTGAGCACACAATGCAATATATAGACGATGCATTATAGAAATGTACACTCGAAACCTATAGAATTTTATTAACCAATGTCACCCCAATAAATTTAATAAAAATTAATTTAAAAAACCCAGCAAACAAATAAAAATCAACTGTGTTCAAAACAATTTCTTTAAGTTGAATGGTGCTTTCTCATTTACAAAGTGCTTTGTTTTCTATCTTACTCAATTCCCCAGCATCTCTATGGGGTAGGTGATTTTTTTGGTAGGTGATTTATTTTTATCTCCATTTTAGAGATGAGGATGAGAAGTTCTGATGGATTAATATCTCAACATCTCTCAGCTGTCAAGTGAAGGGGCCAGAACTCACTTGTGGATCTTTCAAATCCAAATCCAGTGGTTTTTCTGTTAAAATATTCCACAATGTCACCATCATTCTTCCCCATCAAAATCCCCAAGAATCACTTGCAACCCTTCCTTCTCACTCCTTGCCCTTTTGGCACTTCTTGTCAATTTACATTCCAATTTTCATGTTTATTTTAAATCAACTTTTCTTGTGTGCAGAAGTGGAGTAGGGAGAAAAAAATGCAGTGTCACTCACCTTAGATGACATATCTCAAAAAAAAAAAGTTCCTGACCTACAGGGTATTATGCTAAGTGAAATAAGTTAGACAGAGAAAGACAAATACTTTATGATTTCACGTATATGTGGAATTTAACAAAACAAAACAAATCAAACAAATCAAACAGAAACAGACTCATAGATACAGAGAACAAACTGCTGGTTGCCAGAGGGGAGGGGTGTTGGGGAGTGGGCCAAATAGTTGAAGGGGAATAAGAGGTACAAACTGCTAGTGATAAAATAAGTACAGCACAGGGAATACAGTTAATAATATCATAATAACATTGTACATTTTTACAAAGATGGTTATTAGACTTACCATGGTGATCACTTCATAAGGTATATAAATGTCGAATCAGTATGTGGTACACCTGAAATTCATATAATATTGTATATCAACTATACTTTACTTTTAAAAAGTGGTCTTGGGTCTTAGGTTTTACTGCCATGACCACCTCCCTTTTTAGCCATGGCCTGTATTCTGACTCGAGGCATAGCTTTAACCTGATGCTGTCCGAAAGCTCTATGCTTCAAAAATGTGCTGAAATTGCTCCTAATGTAATACAATCTCTCTCCACAGATATGAACTTCAGGGAGCAAATAAATTGGCAAAAAAGAGACTTTCAGTAAGATGATTCTAGATTTTATCTCAGTTGAAATGTTAACTTTGTCAGAAGATTCTACAAAAACATTGATGATCAAAAAATTGTCCTTTTTTGATTCATTAATATTCCTTTTTGAGTAGCTGATAAAAGCACACAGTGGAGTTCTTTTCTGTATCTTTGCAGTTGTTCTTTCTACTTTCATTGAAGACATCTCAAAACATTATGACTCCTCTGTCTATTCCTGCAGTGCCACCATTAGAGGAAATTCAAGCCATCACCTGAAGCAACTCTAGCATGTCCGGTGTGAGGAAGACTCTAGAAATTCTTATGGAATAGTTGTTTTCTGTTGGTGTCAGTTGTATTATGTAGTTTATACATAGAAGTTGATGAGGATGTTGCATCATCATCGTCATCATCACGGTCATGCTAACATGGGTAATACTGGGTAACTACCATATTCCTGGCATGTCCATAACTATTGTTATGTGCATTTTACAGGTGAGGAGACTGAAGCTCAGGGCAGTTAATCAGCTAGCCTGAGTTCACCTTGCTAGTAAGAAAACAGAGTCAGAATTTGAATCCGGGTCTGTCTAAAAACAAAGCCTGTGCTGTGCAAAGAGTAATTTGTGAAGCACTCTGTCACTTCGGTGCCATGGACTAAAATCTACACAGAGATAACAATACCTGTCTTAGGCCCCGGCGTTCCCAGTTCAATGGGAAGAAAAGGGCACACATAGAAGCAGTTCCAGTGCAGAGCCAGTGGTGTGAATTGCTATAAAAAGGGACTAGTAACATGTCTTGTGAGCCTGGGGGAAGATTAAGTCACATTTGGGGGAAACTAGGGATTTGAGGAGGGCCTTTAGAAGATAGAATTTCATCAGATATCGCTGTGGAGTAGTTCTGATAAAGAGAATGATATATAGGTATAAGTCTAGAGTTGGGAGAGTGTTGTTGGTGTTCAGATAATTTTAAGTAGGCTATTGCCAGCCCCCCTACCTGTCCTCTGTCATTCAATTTTAAATAGAGCAGGGGCTGGCTCTTACCTTTGATATAATCCTGTCCTGATTAGGAGTGAGAGAGCTGCCTAATGACAGAGAAGGCAGCCTTCAGGAAGGAAAGCTGTGGCTGGCAGGTTGAGAGGTGGGGGGGGGGCAGCAGGGGCCACCCAAGGCTCATATTCAAACCAAATGCTCTGAGAAGCCAGTGTCCACTTCCCTCCCCATGCTTCAGACTGTAACTTGCTTTTCTATTTGAGAGGATATTTGACTAGTGTTCATTTTGTTTTCAGTATACTTTTAAGAAAATTTTCTCAGTATACTTTTATACTATGTACAGGTATCTATGCATAGTATAAAGAAAGATTTACATAGCTGATATCATGGCAGTTTTCAACACCTCCAAGAGGGAGGAGCTTTGTTTATTCTGTTCACAGTCACGTTGGCTGTGCCTAGACCAGTGCCTGGCACATACCACTTGGCAAAATAAATGTCAACAGACACTGACTGCATGAAGCTATATTTTAGTGGGAATGGAAGGATATGCTAGCTAGTATTGACATAAGGAGAGATGGAAAAAAATCTTGGATGAATTGGGTTTGTTTCACTATCTTGCCTGGGGCAGCCTATGTGAGTTTTGTAGGGCTGGCAGTGATAAAACCCCGATACCAATCCCTGGTTCTCCCAGGCGAGTGGGCGTCTAATATATGCAGCCCTTTTATCTGCCCTGGGAAGCCGACCTGTCTGTACAAGGAGAAGCCAAGTTCTAGGACACTGTTGAGTTTAATCCAAAGTGATACCAAGGAGAGAACCTAAGGTGACTCAGAGTCTAAATGTGTACTGTGCAAACAGACAGGGTGCCAGTCTCCCGGGTAATCTGGCCGGGCTGGAAAAGGCCAGGTGAGGAACGCTGGTCTCCATTTTCAACACAGGCCCCAACCAACGAGCCAAGTGTACTGCAACCAGAAATCAACCCAGGCTGTTCAATGGCTCAAAATAGATCATTAGCAGAAACACAGTTCTCATCCTCAACAAGTACACTCAAGTAATGAAAATGCAACACTTGAAAGTACTAAATGAACTGAAGAAGCAAGTACCTGCTTTCCCATGTACTCACCGCACGAAAAATATGGTACTATTTTCTTGGAAGGAACTTTCCCAGTTTTTGTGGCCTTAAGTCACAAAGCTTGACTGGCAGCTGAGCCTGAACTGAAAGGTACGTAGTTCACTCGTTGGCAGAAAAGACAGCAGGGCATAGGATGTAATATAGCGATGATGCCAAACCTTCATGTTTCTTTTGATGAGACAAGAAAGTGTCTCAGCTTCCCTGGTAGGCTGGCTGCTCAGATGCAAAATCTCTGAGCTCAAGAATGTCAGTGTTACCTGGAAGCCACCTCCAGCCACCTGCTCTGTCCTCATGCTCCATGACAGCCAAGCACCACGGGAAGCTCACAGGTGCCAGAATGTGCTTCAAGGCCCTGAGCTCTGAGATCAGCCCTTGTCTGCAGCTGTGTAGTCAACGGCTGCCAGACACATCCAGGCGAGGAAAATCCGCCTTATCCCAGGGCCAGTGCCAAGAGCAAGGTCAGGGCTCTGCATCCTGCACCTCTCCTGCAGCCACCATCCCTGCTGGGGGCGGGTCCTCTGTCCTTTTTTGCTTCCTTCATACCTGGGCTCTGAAGGAGAAGGAACAGCACACAGGAGAGTAAGGGAGAACCCTTCCAGGAGTAATTAGCATTCTGCTCCTCCTTCTGCTCCTCACTGTCAGGCTGAGTCTCATGTTCCCCACATATTTCCAGTTCCACAGAGGAGAGGAGAAAGCTGTGGTGATCTATGAGCTTTGGGTGAACTTCCCTTTGGGTAGGAGGATTGAGTGGTTAGGTCCTTTTCCAAGTCCTGGTTATGGCTAAGATGGGTCTCAAACCAAATGGTAATGTCAGCAAGTTTCTCTTCAGATTCTTCCACAGCCCTTTTCTTGTCTCTCCTACCTGCAGGCTTCCCTTCACCCGACATCCAGGCATCCAGTGACTTCTGACTGCTAATACCTTGGCCTGCGCACTCTTAGCTCCCTTCTGTCTATCTCGGCAGTATGAGAAAGTTAGTGTAAAATGTGGATACATGAATTCACACCACTGGATTATAAATTGGCTGTTCACGGCTATGTTACCAATATCTAGAATAGTGTCTGGCACATGGTAGCCACTCAGTAAGTATTTGCTGAGTAAAACACTGCAAAAGTGCAAAATACCAAGAGATTTGTCAATTCTCTGGGGGATATTTGCACAGAGGAATAACAGAACAATAACTACCACTGGTTAGCATAACAATAACTGCCAGCAGTTGACTACAGATTACAGTTACTTCTGTACACTCAAAGGATAGGATCTCTGCATTTCCAACAGCCCCATAGTCTCCTGGTTGATGTATTTTTGAAGGAACCTCCCAAATGACACCAGTTTGAGAAACCCCTTCCCTGCTTGTGAGTCTGTTCCCACATAGCTAGCTAATCACTCTCCTCTCGAGCAAATGGGGCTTTTTGCTCTTTCCTCATATTCCCGCTGAGGTTCCTTCATGAACGGACAGCAAAAGTAACCAAGCTTGTATTTTTTTAAAAAACTGTTCTGGAATGTTTGAGGAAAACCTTGGGCTTTACACAGCCACTCCCTGTCTGGAAAGTGTTGGGTCAGCCTCTTGCAGTAATTTTCCTTCTATTTTTCCTCTTGGTGTGTCCCTTCTGAGTGTGTTGTCCTGTTTCCTGAGGCAGGAACCTGTCTGCAAGCAAAGTCAGGGAGTTGATGGCACCTCTGGAGCCGGCTTTCTGGCAGCTGCTGACCCACGCATGGGGCCTGGCCTCCTCCATTACTAATTGTTGACATTTGTGTACGAAGGAATATGTTAGTAATAGCACTCACCTCCATCAGGCTGCTCTCAGGCTGGGGCAGAGAAGACAGGCAGTGAGTCACCTGGATTGCAGGGAAATGACATGAAGGGAGGAGGCAGGAGAGGAAATGTCCTCTCTCCCTATGCCCTCAGCTCCCCACCACCTCTACCCTCTGCCTCCACCCCACTCTGCCCTATAGCCCACCTCCTGCCATGCCCTCTCTCCCTGAGCCAGCTCCCCTCCTCCCATATCACCATATGCTCCAGCCACATGGGAGATGTGTCTTGCACTATATGTACCTTGCTTCTCACTCCTCGGTGCTTTTGTACATCATTCCCTCTGCCTCTGATGCTCTTCCCTCAATACTACATTGGACTGGTCTTACTCGTGTTTTAAAGCCCAATTCAAATGTTTTCTCTCCTTTAAAACGTTTCCTGCTCCCCTGTGCAACTGGGAAGCCCTTTGGATAAATTCATACTCTGTAAGACAATTACTATATTGTGTCACAGTTGCTCTTGCATATCTCAACCCCCAGGAGACTTGGACCACTCAAGGGGAAGGACTGCCCTTGTTCATCTTTGGATCCACGTTACCTCACCAGGGGCTGGCATATAACGGCACTCAGTAAGCATTTATGCTCTGTTTATGGAAGGAGACAGAATACTGTGGCGTGCAAGGGACAAAGGACCCCAGCTCACCAGGCAGATGCATGGAGAGGATGTGAGTCCAAAGTCTGTAGTTCAGAAAAGGTTTCCATCCTCAGATGTGCTCCAAATTTATTCACTCTTCCAAGCACAATGATTGTTTGGAGGGTACACCATTAGTAGACTGGCAGATTTCCTCTGCCACCATACCTGTGCCGTGTCAGTAAAAATTTATAAAGTGTCTACTCAGTGTTCAGCTCTACAATAGATGAGGCAGAGAATTCAAAAGAGGTAGAACATGTCATCTCTATTCCTATGGGTCATAAAGCCTCGTCCTAAAGAGAGCATGGCCGAAACGAGAAGATATATAACAGCACTGGCCTACCTGCAGTTGCTTGGGAGGGTCATTAAATGTTTTTCAATGAGGCAATTCCTGCTTCTAATTTTCCTGGGTCTTTCTATACAAAGTTACTCATGTTAGAAACAACGTGACTGAAAATCAGTGCTTGCAGTGTAGAGCACCATCTCTTGAATTTCAGATCAAGGTGTTGATTCACCTTGCAAGGTGGAATCACATGACGGAAACTGGTTTTGGCAGTGTGGGAAGGATGAAAGAGGCAGACAATGGTGAAGAGATTCTTACACTAGTTCAGGCAAGAGGTCATAGCAGCCAGACCGGACTGCTGTAGTGAGAATAAAATCGAAAGGGTGGCCAGCGCGGCTGTTCTCCATCTCTCCTAAAGCTACTTACAAATCCTGAAGGAGGAGCAAAAGCTAGAAATGTGCCAGGATAAAGAAAAGGTATTCAAAGAAATGAAACCCCAAGCCAAAAAGGGATTTTCTATCACTGAAGCTGCTATTATATTTGAATGTATAATGTACTCAGGTTGTGCTTAGACTCTACCTGGCAAAATTCAGTTTGCTAAATGCTAAGCTGCATCGCTGTATTGCTTATGCTTCATGGCACTGCCAATTATCTCAAGCCATCCGAAGAAACTAAGGGCCCCTATTTCCCAGAATGATTTAAGCTGGTCTTGAGTTATCCTACCAGGCTTGCATCTAGCAACAACGATGGGTTGTAATTCTAAAGAAGAATTTGTAGCTAAGCATGTTGTTACTGCTTTTTAAAATAATAGTCATAATGTTCATTGCAGAAAACACAGGCAAAATAACCTATAACTCACAACCCCAAAATAATTACTTAACATTTTATTGTCCCTCTTTGTGTTGTCTTAACGTTTGTGTGCTTTATTATTATTATTCTTTTGTATATGCATTATTTTTTCTTCAAATAAGGGTCTTTTAACCATGACTCTCACTTTGCAGGCGGTTGGGAGTATGTATGGGAGGGGGTGAGGAGGAAACAAATTCCACAGGAAAACTGAACTTCTACTTTCTAGAAGTGGACCTCTAGACCTCCAGTACTCCTAACTGCATATTTCTGTCTTCTTAGTCCTGGAGGAAGTTTGATCCCTAGGCCTGCTTCCTGCTTCCTGTTCTTCCTGTCCCTCAGTCCCATCCCCCAGTCCCTAATCTGAGGATTTAAGGGCGTGTGGGAGTGAGTAGGCTTGATGGGAAGGGGCTACTGAAGTCTGAGACATTAGAATTGATCCTATGTAGAGACCTAAACTTCAGATGACCTTTGACCCACCTGTGGGGAAATGAATTCTCTGTGATTCCTGGAGATTTTCTAGCTCTCTCCTTCCCTGGGGTCATAAAGGTGCTTCAAAAATGGAAGCTCATAGACTCATAAGAGTCGAAAGGCCCAAGTGTAGGCAGGCCATCGTGCTGTTAAACAAAAAACTTCCACAGCCGAAAGCCTTTCTAAAAGAAAGAATTTATTGAGCCATATGCTAGCTAGAAAAAGAACCAGGTCCAGGTATGTGCAATCTAAACCAGCAGCAGCAGAAGAAGATGGAGAAGACAACATGTCTTCTCTCCTGGTGTTAATGGCTATTTTATACATCAAGTCGGGGGAAGAAAGATGTCAGTTGTTTTGAAATGATTTACATTGATTATAGATAAAGGAGGTGGGAGAAGGTAAAGCAAGGCTAGTTCTGGGATAGATGTGCAGTCTGTAAGGAAGAAGTCTTTGTTCTTTTGGATTGGTTGTGGGCAACTGTCTGGAAACTTCATGTGAAAACAAGATGTGGTGGCGCCTGGTGGTCTATTCGGCTATTCTCTCTAGATAATTGTGGAAATAGCCACTTGGAAGTTAATTCAAAGTTCCAACATACACTCAGGAATGTTATCAGTCTTTTGTTGGTTTCAGCCTGCAGTTGTTAACTGATTAACCTCTCTTGTCTCTTCCTTCCACCCTCCAGCCTGCTGTAATTAGGACATGCCAGAATCTTCTCCTTGTTAGTGCCCAATCTCCCATTCACTGTGGGCATCCCCTCCCTAGCATCGCTGCCAAGTGACACCCAACCTCAGCAAAATGTGACCAGAAATAAGGAATCCAGGACTGTTTATGCCACTGCTGGGCACCCCAAAAGCCAGACAACTCTGTCTTTATTTTCAGCTAATATCTGATTTGACATGAGGTGAAATGATGTAACATTTACTCACTTAATTGTAATATTTTTGCCTTCAACGATAATTCTGTTTTAGGCTGCACTGAGAGACAGTAACTAGTATTTTAGAAAAAGGGAAGGCCCTCGACCCTCCTGAAATTATATACAAAATCATGTGAGTCTGTGTATATGTCTCTTTAATTTTTTTTTTCCCCTGGGAATTGGGGCCAGAGTTTTACGGGGTTCTGTAAGTCCCATGTGGTTCTGTGTCATCCCTGAAGTGCTATGTTGAGTTCAAGATGTCACACTTACAAGGAATATAAACCAGATCTTGCTCAGATCTTGTCCCGAGGGAGGCACACTCACATCCCTGCTGTCACAGGGGTGCCCGGGCTTTGTCTTTTGCTTGGAATAAGTCCTCCTTTCCCCAGCAGAGCCCGGAGAATGTGCAGTCCGTCTCAAGGCCAGCCACGCGGAAACATGATGCCATCCGGGCCTTTGTTTCAGATATGCTCTCATTGCTCAGATGTGTCAGCCTGTCTGTGCCTTGACTTTTCTACGTCAGCACCTCCCAGCTATGGAAAAGGCATGAGGGATAATGGCTGTGTTTGTAGAGCCAGAGTGTGTCACGAGGGTTTGCAGACAAAGGGGTACAGAGGCTCACACATTCCTAACTCATCATCTGCACACCCATTCAGGAAAAGGAAATGACTGGGGCCTCGTCACTCAGAGCCTGTCTCTACTGGTCGTTGCACGATTGCCTCAAACACGCACACAAAAAGGGACACTTTTCCCTCTTGTTTCTAGTAGCAAGCCCTACCTGGGGGTTACATTATCTCTGTGTTGATTTACTTTAAAATATTTGGTATGATCTGTACCCTGAGAGTAGTGAGGAGGCATTTGAGGAGTCCTAATTGGGTGTTGACATTCCAAAGGTGGTTAGTTATCATTTGAAATAACCTAATTAGTGATCTACACTTCAGAGGGGATTCCTTAGCTCTTCAAATATCATCACTTAAACCTCTACCACAAAGTGTGTGTTAATTAGCATAAGGGATGTTAGAAGTAAAATTTTCATTGGTGGAATGGATGGTGTTCAAGTCATGCAAATTGGCAATACCAAGTCTCAAATAAAATAAAAGGTAAGCAAACTAAAGCCTCCACATATGAATATACTCAAGTTTTTTCTGTCCTGTGTAGGATACTTCAAGAATTTTCATAGCTATGGAGTTAAATAAAAAATATTTAATTCTACATTGCTTGGCTGCAGCCTCCTTACGCACGTGAGCAGCCCTCACTGCCGCACTTTCACGGTTCCACATGCGTGGCTCAAACAGATCAGGCTGTTTCCCTTAAGATCTCATACACTTTTCTTGGCTAGAAACACTCTCCTAGATAAGAGTTCTGTACTTACTGTGTGAACTTGCTTAAGGCACGTACCGTTTCTAAGCCTCCATTTTCTCATCTATAAAATGGGGGGAACTTCAATGTCCACTATCTTACTAAGGGTTAATGAGATTGTATCTGTAAAAAGATTTATCTCAGCGCTTGACACATGGAAAAATGTGATCATTGTTTTTATTATTAGTAACCTAGCTAACTCCAACTAGATCATCGAAACCCAAGGGTCTTCTTGTCTACGGAGTTTCTCTGGTCACCCTCCTACCACAAAACCAAGAGAGTGCATCCCCGCTCTAGGTTCTCACAAAGTCTGGCCAACCTCTGTGGAAGCACATACTCTATAGTAAATTTTTTTTAATGTGCTTATCTCCACCTAAAACCATTACCTCCCCCGAGGGCAGAAAATATGCCTGTTTTTGTTGTTGTTTTTATGTCCCCAGTGCCTAGTGCATAATAGATACTCAATAAATATTTAATAAATAAACAAATGCATGAACTAATTAGGGACCTGTGGCTCCACGAAGAGACACCGGGTGGGGGGCTTTTAGAATTACCATCCAATGGGCAAATGGTCGTCCCCTGAAAGAGGAGTAAACCAAGTTTGGTTTGGAAATTATAGATTGGATTCAGCTCAATATATGGAAGCATTATTGTGACTCTTCAAAAAATGGAATGTGCTGCCTCAGTGGCATTTCTTTCGCCAAAGTTATTTTAGCAAATGTCAGTGACATGATAAATTGGGATAAAAGATTTGCCTATAAGGTGCCTTCTAATGTTCTGTGACATTCTATGCCAATTCCATATGAGAAACTTTTGTGAAACATCCTGAAATAGATATTTAGTCTATATTGCATGTTTATTCTACATCTTAATATCCTTAACTCTTCTCCTAAGTATACTTTTCAGTTTTCAAATAATCTGTCTCTTTTTGATCAATTATATTACTTATATATGTACTTATCCTATATGTAGCTGATATTAAAGACAGTTTTATTGATAAAATGATATATTCTTTGAGACTTTTGCTTGGCTGTTGGGAACTGGAAGTGAGGTTATAAATTATTCACATCAAATTGTTGGATTCTGGGTCCATTTATTGAAAGCACAGGGATGGCTGAGGAGGCCAATTTGGCTTTAAAACCAAATGACCGTTGTTGTTGTTTTTTAATTGAAGTTTATTGGTGTGATAATTGTTAGTAAAGCCACATAGATATCCGGTGTACAATTCTGTATTACATCATCTATATATAACATTGTGTGTTCATCACCCAGAGTCACTTCTCCTTCCATCACCATATATTTGATCCCCCTTACCCTCATCAATCACCCCCCTTCCCTCTTACCCTCTGGTAACTACTAAACTATTGTCTGTGTCTATGAGTTTTTGTTTCTTTATTTGTTTGTCTTGTTCTTTTGTTGTTTTCAGTTTTATATACTACATATCAGTGAAATCATATGGTTCTCGACATTTTCTGTCTGATTTATTTCGCTGAGCGTAATAATCTCAAGATCCATCCATGTTGTCCCAAATGGTACTATTTCATCTTTTCTTATGGCAGAATAGTATTCCATTGTGTATATGTACCACAACTTCTTTATCCAATAATCTATCGAAGGACACTTTGGTTGTTTCCACATCTTGGTCACCATAAATAAAGCTGCAAAGAACATCAGAGCACATATATTTTTATGGATAAATATTTTCAGATTTTTTATGTTGATACCCTGGAGAGGGATTGCTGAGTCATATGGTAATTCTATTCTTAATATTTTAGGAACCTCCACACTGCCTTCCATAGTGGCTGCACCAATCTGCATTCCCAACAACAGTGGATGAGGGTTCCTTTTTCTCCACAGCCTCTCCAACACTTGTTACTATTTGTCTTGTTGATGATAGCCATTCTAATTGGGGTGAAGTGATATCTCATTGTGGTTTTTATTTGCATTTCTCTGATGATTAGTGATATTGAGCATTTTGTCACATGTCTATTGGCCATTTGTATGTCTTCTGTGGAGAAATGTCTATTCAGGTCCTCTGCCCATTTTTTAATTGGATTATTTGTTTTTTTGTTGTCAGAATGACCTTTAACCAAATGGCTAAACAAAAAATTAGGTAAATCTTGAGCTGAACTGAACCTCTAAATTCACAATGTCATTAAATGCTGAAAACATTTTAAAAACTTCCAGAGAATAGACAAACCACAAATAAATCCAATGACCAAGCTATTCTTTCCAATTTGCAATAGCCAATTAATCATCAAATGGGGACTAGCCTCAGCTATAGCTTGTGTACAAACGTAATGTAACCAGGAAACTCCCTTGCTGCCTCTGTGCCAGTCTTTCTACTCACTGAGGAGCACAGAAGGGGCTTTCCGTTAAGCAGATATTTTGTGAATACGTTAAAAAACAGGTTTCATCCACTCATCAAGAATGATCTTGTCATTTTGATTAGTCAGTAACATTGGATTAAACATTTAACAATTTTTTTCTGTGTCTTCTTTGGGAAAGCAGAGAAACTCATATTATCTTCGGAAAGAACCAGATCACTGCAAGTATTTATAGCCTATCAGCATTTTTTCCCATTACTGTATAGATTTTTCTCTGCATCAATTGGGCAAATGACTAGGATAGGATGAAAGCTATGCTTTAAGACTAAGGTAACTCTTTTCAGCACCAAGGAGAATGGAGACCAACATAAGCAGCTGAAATGTGACACTTTCCATGAAAAAGGTTTGAATAGATTTGAGAATTACCCAGTTTGGCTCCCTGTTTTGGTCAGGTGAATAGAACATTGGCTGTATTTTGATGCCACCTGTGGACTTGTAGATAGAGTTTATTGACATTCATCTCTAAGAATTTTCCTTGGATTTAACAAAATATAAGTATGCTATTCTTCTTCTTGATGAATGTGACAACTGATCACACCTGTGGATCAAATTAGGAAGACTAAAATTCCTGGCAAAAGCCTATGAATAACTAAGAGGCTTAATAGCCACAGACAAAAATAAGC
Organism: Rhinolophus sinicus; assembly: GCF_036562045.2. Lineage (NCBI taxonomy): Eukaryota > Metazoa > Chordata > Mammalia > Chiroptera > Rhinolophidae > Rhinolophus > Rhinolophus sinicus. The sequence goes on from NC_133752.1 coordinate 96,784,326, forward strand.
CACAGACAAAAATTATAGGATTTGTGCAGATATCTCATTATTTGAAAATATATACCATATTGTGGTTAAGAGAGACTCATGATAAACTCTGCTAAGTTTCTTAAAAGATTTCATATTGTATAGTAGTCCCCCCTTATCCACGGTTTTGCTTTCTATGGTTTCAGTTACTCATGGTCAACTGCAGTCAGAAAATGTTAAATGGAAAGTTCCAGAAGGAAACAATTGATAAGTTTTAAAGAGTGCGCTGTTCTGAGTAGGGTGATGAAATCTTGCACTGTCCCGCTGTCCTGCCCATTAGTCTCTGAGCCAACTTGGTTATCAGATCTACTGTTGCAATATCAGAGTACTCGTGTTCAAGTAACCCTTATTTTATTTAATAGTGGCCCCAAAACACTGGAGTAGTGATGCTAGCAGTTCAGATATGCCAGAGAGAAGCCACACAGTGTTTCCTTTAACTGAAAAGGTTAAAGTTCTCAACTTAATAAGGAAAGAAAAGAAGTTATATGCTGAGGTTGCTAAAATCTGCAGTAAGAACAAATCTTCTATCTGTGAAATTGCCTCATTTATAAATTAAAGTTTATCATAGGTATGTATGTATAGGAGGAAATATACTACATATAGGATTTTGTACTATTCACAGTTTTCGGTATCCACTATGGATCTTGGAATGTATCGCCTGCAGATAAGCAGGGACCACTGTATAAAGTTGATAAGATGATAATTATATTATACCCTTATTATACTCCATCTCATTATACCAAGATTTCATTTTTATTTTATTTTCTAATATACAATGTGAAGAATAGAGTGAATAAAATGACATTGAGCATCTCAACAGCTGGATAGTAAAATTAATCTCATAAGGGTGCCTCACTCACAACTATGTGTCATGACTTTTTAATGGAGTAATTTAAAGGAATTCTAAGGGAATATCAGGCTCACAATATTTTTAATATTTTTAACCAGGGAAATAGCATGGACTTAAAAAAAAAAAAGCCACCACCGTATTTTATGAATTCTTGCCTTTTTAGCATTGGATAGACTTAGAATTTCATTTCTTGTCTAAAAGATTCCTTATTTATAAAGAAGGAGGAGGAGAAGAATTCCAATAGTTAATGTCTGGCTGAAAGCTTACCTTAAAAGCCTATATTCTATATGTGGAATAATGTTATATCTCCAAATGTATAAAAGCTTTCCTGGAGGTAATGTTCAAGAGGTGAGAATTTTCTTAGATTAAGCAATACTGTGAGAATTCTAAAATATTGATAGCTATGAGAAAATCAAATATTTCAATTACTTACCACTTCTTCTAAATACTGAAATCAAAACAGCCTTGAGCTTTAAGGTATTCTACATAATGCAACATTTTTTTAGGGAAAAATATATCAGTGTATCTTTAAGCAGAGACATATCCAAAATGAATCAGCTCTATTTGGGCACCATTGCACAGAGTATGAATTACATGCTCTGCACGTTCAGGACATTAAACTAGTGACTATACATGCCATCTAGGCCCTCCCTGTTTATTTGCTGTTCCTCAAAAACATCTTAAGTTGAATACTAAATAAGGAACCTCACCCCACTACTGAGAAACACTTTACTCTGTGGTGGTTCTTTGTGTCCTACTACCAATGTCCAGTATGGCTACAGTAGTAGTAACCTCTTTGCTTTTAATTGTTTCTTAAATATGCTTATTAGTGTCAAAATATTTAAAGTAGAAACCTCAGTAATTTCTTTCCATGGAATAATTTCTCCCCTAAAATTAAAAACATTTGTCATGCTAAGGAAAGTGCACATTAAGACTTCTCTGTAGTTGTAGAAAACCGTAATGGCCTCCTAAGTTACTTGTGTTGTTATATGCTTTAAACAGGGTTGGGAAGGAAAAGGTTGGAATGGGGAATCTTTGTAAATGGTGTGGCGACTTCCACTGATTCTGGGAACTCTGGGCATACCCAAGCAAGCTATTGTTCTATGTGAGCCACAACACATATGAAGTTCCCTATAGAATGGCAATAGCCAGTGCATTCTATTATATTTGGGGGCCCAAATATCTGGTTTTCTCTCAGTCCTGCTGGGTAGGAATATGGGGAAAAAACACTATAGGCTCTTGGCTACAAAATGGTAGCTGGGGTAGAGTTAGAGTGTGCATAGGTGTGTGTGTGTGTGTGTGTGTGTGTGTGTGTGTGTGTGTGTGTGTTTATAATAAGACTTCTAATAGCCCTTTATAATGGTATGCACAGTGATTGCTTTAAGTTCAAGGTTTGTTTGTTTTTTCATTTTAATGAAAGAATTGGCGATATTTAATTTGAAGAAAATGAAGATCTCAAGGGTGGTGAGGAGGATGTATGGGGGACCAGATGGATGTTTTCAGCAGGAAAGATCTGTCCCATGGCTGAGGGATTTGACTCACCTTCAAAGATATAAAGATATTAAGGGCAGAGTGGATGTCATTATATTTTAGCTCAAAATATAGAAAAAACTTCTACCAAGTCAACCTGCCTGAAGTTGATTGAATCAAATAATTACTTTTCAAGGACAATGTAAAGAGAATTTATGCATCAGGTGAAGATGACCTCTACAATTACTTCCAACCATAATGTTGGAAGATTCTATTACTCTAAATCTAAATAATACATCCTCTGATGAATTTACCTCTGAATTAATTTCTTTCAGAACCTGGGCCAGAGATCAATTACATGGCTATTAGAAGAGTGGCTTCCTAGAAGACTTACTTTTTCTCCTGAACATCCGAAAGCCTTGAGTATGCTACTCAGATGGCGAGTATACTCTAGACTAGGTGTGACCTAGCCAGAAGGTTCTCTGAATGACTCAAGGGAGACAAGATATACCTTTGGCCCAAGAATATCAATGGCATTCATTACATCAACACATTCAGAAAGGAAAATAAAAGGTGAGGAAGAAATATGTGTGAATTCAAAATCTTATATTGTTTCATTCACCAGTAGAACTCAAGCAAGTGGGAGATGAGTACATAATGATTACAAAAGGTAAAGTTGATTCAACCAGTTGCTAACAGTATTGTTGGGGTGTCTATTATTTCAGAGTTTTGTCTTATTCCATCTTCATAAAAATTTTGTGAAATAGATACAATTATTAATCTCATTTTCCAAGCACAGAGGTGTTAATTATTGTCCAAGTATGAACAACTGGTAAATGGCATAGCTAGAACTCAAACCCAGATCTATTTGCCTCCAATCCCAGAGTCTTAACCACTATTTTCAGAGGAGACCAGGGCCTCCCAAATATCCTGGATTGCTGCTGCCCAGGTGGCCCTGAATCAGGCTCTCGGTGAAAGATCTTTGACCAAGACCAAGAACTTGAAAAGAGAGCACCAATCCTGGATCGCACAATCTCCAAACTATTTGAACTTTGGAAACAAATATCACCCATGTATCAACAATAATATACAAGAAGGAGATGAAGAAGCTAGGAATGTGTGATTATTTTAATTGCGTGGGAGAAATTTGAGGACATAGATTAATATTTCACATGGGCAAGGCATCCTATTCAACCGTATTTAGTAATATAACATTCTTTACTTTTTCTAAGGACAAAAATGAGACAATTTTGAAAGAAATGGTTCAGGTCTAATATGAGAAATAAATTCCTGGAAAAGAAATAGTAAAGCTTAGGAATAGATTACAAAGAAAAATTGCAACTTAGAAAAATAAATTATTGACCTCTGTGAACTAATTTGTGCTTTGATGGCAGGAATGACTGCATGATACTCAAAAACATTCAGTAGGGAAAAGTGTTAGCTAAATTGTTGTTTACTATCATGTAGTTTTAAAAAGAAAAAAATATTTTAAAATATATGCTTTTTTGCTTTTGAACTAGTCATTTGAAGAGAAAGCTTTTATCTACCTCACTTTTTCCAGTGTGCGGTGACATCAATGGCACATTGTAAAGCAATGTGTATTCACATGTTAGGCTTTTTCACTCCTGTTGGCGAAGTTTTGAGTTGGAAGACTAAGTAGGGGCCACTTGAGTTGAGTCTCTTGCTGCTTCTTACTGCTTTTGGATTATAGATCTTGGTTCTCAGATGAAAAGATACGATTCTCTTCATGTGCTAAACCTATGGGCATAAGGGTTCCCAATGAGCCTGGCTCTGCCAGTAACACAAATTAACATTTAAATCTTTGGGAAGTCATTGAATATGTGATGTTCCCTCGTTGATTCAATGATTCTTTCGTTCCAGGATGGAAAAAATACTAAGCAGTACTTTTCAACATGAAATTTGGATGTCACCCAATCCCTTAGAAAAGCTTACAGATCTGCCTCCCAGGAGTGGATGGAACTTTGTGAGCACCAAAAAAGCAAGATCTACAGGAGGCTTCCTACTAGTGGAAGTGGTTCCAGAGCCTTTCCTAGTGTTGAGTTTTTGTTTCTTCAGCTGTGTAACGGGGTCGGTGAGACCACGCTTGCAAAGTACCATCGACATGCTATGTTAGGTGTTGGTATAATTATGGGATTTCCCATTTGTGGGGCATCATTTTACAATTCTGATCAAACAAGTATTGTTGGAAAATTGCCTTCCAGGTTAATAATAATTAACTTTTAATTATAGAGCCTTTACTATGTGCCAGGTACTGAGCTAAGCTCATTAAAATACAAAATCTTGATTAATTCTTAACCCACAACTAAAGTAGTATTAGTATCTCTAATAATAAATTTATTTTTTGTATTCATTCGTAAATGAGATTTAGAGAAAGAGAGTAACTTGCTCCATGTTACAAAGCTTGAAAGACCTACTAGGCATCTGGTCCACATTTGCCTGATTCCTGCAAATCCTAGTGTTGCTTTAACTTTATCTTCTGCACCTACACTTCCAAAACAGCGGGGGGGGGGGGGGAGGACTTTTATTCTGTTGAGATGGGAACAGATTTCAGTGAATGTCCACAGTGCTTCCTATCATGTTCAGCCACTGCTTTGCCCAACCAAGGTCCTGCTCTGTGCATCAGGTCACGGTTGATACTGTTCTTCTAACACTTGCTTGGCAGAGCAGATGTCACTGGTACCCCACCCAGGTCCTCTTTACCAGCCATTGCACCCATCCTGGAGCTGCTAAGAACTCATAGTTGCTCCCATTCTGGAGAATCCCCCACTTACCCTGTCCCAGGCAACCTGGGATCCTTGTGTAGCCTACCTACCTACCCTTGGCAGATGACAGATGGGCACAAGTCAGCCCTTTCACCTGGAGGTGGTGCAATGTGTGTTCTAGGGTGTCCCAGTGGGAGCCATACTGAAGCTGGTCTCCAGCTAAGGCTATATTCTTGCTTAGCTTCGCCCCCCTGCCCCGGACCTACTCTTTTCCCTTATTCCCCTGTCTGGAAAGCCCAAGCCAAAAAATAACGAGAGCAAGAATCCTCATTTCAGGCTCTGCTTCTAGAAAACCTGAGCTAAAACTGTTGGGCATTGTTGAGTTTTTCTGTGCTGTCGTCCTACTTCTTATTTAAAGAATTCCATGCCTCTAATGCCTTCATTTAACTAGTTTACCCTTGAGCTTATTTTTGTTCATTTTGTTGTTTTAAACTAATCCTGGTTTCTTCCTTTTCCTATTTGTTTTGGATTGCGGGGAATGGATCATTTTAGAGTGAAGGTGTGCTATCAGGAACATTTGTTGTAATCTAAGAGTCGTTGGAATCAGATTGTTCCTGCTGTCGAATTACTGACTAGAAAGTGGCTCAATATCATGTCTGCGATTCTGTCATACATTTACAAAAATATGGAGATCTCTTCTCAGAGAACCTACCATACAGTTCCTATTTGGTGTACTGTGATCGCTACAACGCTGATTTCCTGGGGTTGCCAGGCGTATGAAGGGTAGTTGTCTTTTACCCTCTCACAGTGCCCGATGTCTTTTTCCTTCCCCCAGGGAAAGCACCTTTTCATGTCTTTCTGTTTGTCTTGGCTGCACACTGATTCCTCCTCAGTCAGGCTCCAAGGAGATTGTGATAATTGCACTGAGGCACTATGACACAGGTGTTATATGTTACCCTGAAGGAACACACAGTGATTCTTGGAGGTAAAGAAATTATAAATAAAATAAAAATGAACTTTCCAAAGGGACCAATTTTACAACTTGAAAGAAAAGTTTCTCTGAAAACAACCACCATATTGGCTGAGAGAAAGTATCTGTTTGGGGAAACTGCCAAAAGGATTAGACATTTAGTTTCTAGCAGTTAATCATTTACAATTTCAAGTCTAGGCAGATAAACAGGGTCCACCGCAAAGAGATAAGAAAGTCGGAGAACAACATAGGAACATTTACAAGTTCAAAGTCTAGAGATTAGTCTACCTGGCCAAAACGATCGATCTTATTGATTTCCCTTTCCCCGACAGTGTGGGCTGTGGCTTGAAGGCAATGTGCATTGGATGGCACTAAATTCTTATTAAGCTGGTGGACCTTCTGAAACTGTAGAATTCTTTGTCTTCTACAACTTTCTTATTACTTATAGTTTTTGATTACTTAATCTCTTTAGCTTCACAGTTCTGTACATTGATAAATCCTCTACTTATTTCCCCAAATTTTCATAGCTTTCCCTTTCCTGTTCACCTTATTTCAGTCCCTGATAACCTTTTTCATTCCATATAGCCAGATGCTGGTACAATTTTTATTTGGACACCCTTGGCTCAAGAGCAAATCCTAGGTATCATTTGCATATTTCCAGATATTCTTAGTCAGCCATTCTAGTTGTCTTGCCTCTTTCTTCCCAGACCATTCTCCTTCCAGACGCTACCTCTCTGGATTGCCCATAGCCCAGCCAAGGTCTTGGAAAGAAATTAGCTCAAAGAAGGACTTCCTGCACCTGGAAGAGACACCTCTAAGCTTTCTTTCAAATAATAATGTGTTTGAAACACTCCCTCATCCAGGTAGTAATTTCCTGCTAACATCATTTTACCATCTAATGTTCCTTTTCTTCAATGCCCAATGCCCAATATATTTATTCCATGATATATATATTTATATATATAAAACACAAGTAGCTTTCTATATGTAAAACACACCATTCACAGACATTTGCAACTGACTAAATAGATTCCGTGAAGAACAGAAAACCAATTAGAACTCATTGAACATTATTGGGGCCATGCATAATCAATATGAATTGAGCTAAGCAGAATAAAAACAAAATTTTAAATAGTAACTAATTTTTCTGTTTTCTCTGCCTTGCAAAGCCATCAAAGCAAAACTTTCAAAGTCCATATATTACTTTATCTCTTACTGAAAAGGCTTGTTTTCTTTAAGCAATGTCTTCAATGTTGTCATTTTTTTTTTACTTCTGATTTTTTGCTCCTGGAGAACAGTGATTGGCTGTGTCCAGTGCTGCCCTCCTACCAGGGAGGCAGGTAAAACCAGTCCTTAGTATCCTACTATCATGTTTCTCAATCTTCCTTTCCCTCCATTCTCTCCTCACCCCCTCTCTGCACACCTACATTCTCTTATCAACCATCCCTTGTTCTTGGTTAGCAGTTTAAATCTCCTTTTTTGATAATTACAAAAAGTAAGCTATCACTTTTCTCAGGCACATAAAATAAATTCTTTCTGATTATAAAATTAGTACTTATTCATTTTAACAAGTTTTTTTTTTTGAAAAATACAAAAGCAAGACAGAAAATATAAGTCCATTTATATTTAAGGATATTGGTCTTAGCATTTTGGTGCCTTTGCTTCTTTTTTAATTAAAAGAGTTGAGATCATTTTGTATATCAGGACTACAATATGCTAGCTGTATTTTACTTAACACTATTTTGTAATAATTTTTCATGTCATTAAAATTATTATTAAAGCATGATTTTAAAAGAGTCATCATATTATAGCCTGTGGCTTCATCATAATTTATTTTACTGTTCCGTTGTTGTGGAGTACCTAGTCTCTTACTTAGATTTTGCTATTGTAAATAATACTATAACATACCTTTCCCCCACATATCTATGGTATTTTAATTGGGTATTCTTAAAGACCCCAACAAATGTCTCTTTAACACAAAATTGGAGGAATTAATTACAGGAAAGAGTTATAAATTTTAAGGCAAAAGGGGCTCTTGCTTGATTTGTTTGCTAAAGGTTAACTACCTTTGAGTGTGGCCAAAGTCAGAGGTAGATGAAGCAACTACTGTTGACTTGTTACACATGCTTAGGTTATCACTTAGGTCAGATGAACATGAGCTGAAAGTTGTCTAATTTTCACTAGTAAATCAAGATCACAGGCTTCCTAGCTTCTACTTCCCTACGTCATTTCAAAATGGAAGTAAGCCTGGCCCTTCTGTGTGTGTCGATGTCCAGTGTTCCCAGGGTAATTTAGACATAAATCATATTACCCCTCAATGACTGTGTGTTGTAGGAAAAGCTAAATCCGTGAATTAAGCGTTCTCCGAAGACAGACATGTCTGAGACAGGAGTGACACCTTCATCCTCTCTCAGCTTCCATCGCTGTTTGTAGTTCAGATGACTGCATTTTTGCAACTTCCACCCCCCTGTTGATATCCACAGAAAGACCCTGACTCCCTCTAGTGGACGTCAGCGCTAGGCAAACAGGCTAATTCTGTCCTGCAAGGTCCAGAAGCCAAGATTCGGTGTCCTTAAATGCCCTCCTGAAATAATGGAAGCTGTGTTTCTGAAGGAGACTCTTTCTATTGCACAAAAGTTTTTGTCTCTAACAGACCATCTGTGCCTACTGCTGCCACAAGACAAGACATCAGGGGATTTTTTTTTTTCCTCAGGGCAGTATCCCAGCCTCTTTTTCTTTTAATTAATTCAGTAATCTACTGAGTTATTTTCTTTTTCACCAGAGTTAGAGACTGTTATGTCCACATTCACTTCATGCTGTGTCACAAGCAAGAAGTGTTGCTAATATGAACAGAGCCTAGACTAAAGCAGCTGGGAACCTGAGAAACTCCTATAAACTATTGGGAAAAGTCCTAAAATCACTTTATTTATTTATTTATTTTTTGTAAGTGTAAAGTTTTAAGAATATTGAGGAACAACCAAAGAGAATATTACAAGAGTTACTGGCAAGTCACTTATTTAGGGCTCTATCCAAAGTCTCTATGATATTCTTTTTCACAGTTTAGACAATCACCTCCGAGAGCCGCATTGCCACTTCCAGAATGAATTGAGAAGCTTCCATATGTGACTTGTCTAAATCCTTTATTGATCTTTTTATGTGCATATAAAGAAATCTAGCTGTAGCCAGATGAGGTGCCCTGGTTCCTGGCAGAGTATCCACCTACCCAGAACCTCCCTCCCTCTCACCTTACTACCTACCTACCTACCTATCTGCCTTTTACCTACTTACCTTTCTCTTACCTACCTTCCTACCACCCTACTTCCTACCTACCTCCCTCCCTCCATACTTCTTACTTATCTCCTACCTACCTATCTCCTACCCACCTACCTACTGTCTATCTAAGGCAAGCTACTCAAAAGCTCTGGGTTTAGATTTTCTTATTTGTAAAATTCAAGGACTGAATCAGATGACATGTAAGCAGCTCTTGCAGTTCTAAGTCGGCATGAAAACAGCATTTAGCCTCTTCTTAGAGAGCAATCTACAGAAGACGCCTTTCCTCTATCATCCCCCGTCACTTTTTTCCTGCTGATTGAAGGCGAGTTCCAACCACAAAGCCAGAGACATTTCCTTTTTATAATTCTTAGCTCAAGTGTCCCCTAAATGTTCCATCACTGTTACAACCAGGGCATCTGAGCATCTCAATCTGTACTTGTTGGAGGCAGGCAGCCTTCTAGCACTTAATGTGCAGTGGCAGTGGGGGAAGAAAAATGTCCTGATTTCATGGGAATCTCAAGAATGAGACTGCTGTACTCGAATTCTTTGCCTTTTATTTAAGCTGAGATCACAGCAGTGAACATTATAGCTCTGACCTGTGCAAATACAATACGCACTTCAGCGCAGAAACAGTTTTGCCTCTTTTATGAGGTTGGGCTTTCAGTATGTGTTTGAAGAGGAGCTATTTATGGGCTTGCAAACAAAGTGCTGGAGGAAAGGAATTTAAAGGATGTCCTTCAGAGAATTCAGGGGGTTTTGTTTCAAGAGGCCACGCTGCATGTTAACCCTTTGTCTTCTGGCACACATTCCCTCCACGCTGCTCCCCCAGACGCCTGGTGAGAGATGGTCATCCAGGGTTGGGTGAGGACTTACTTTGTGGCCTCGAGAAAGTCACTTCTTCAGTATGCTGATTCTTGGCCTGGCAAATAAGAAGGTTCATGTGACCTCCTGACAAACAGAGAAGAAAAAGAAGTTCAAGATGCAAAAGTCTGTTGTAGGTGAGGTAGGGGCCCATCCATACGGTAGCTCTTTGCAGCATATTCATGGTGATGGTTTCAGACCTTAGTCATGGCAATCCTGTTGAAAGCATGCGTGAACTTAAAAAAAAAAAAAAAAGTAGCTTACTCCTGCTTTGACGTGCCCAAATGTAAAGCAAGGCTATAGATTATGTCATAAAATAAATTTGTTGGACAAAAATGCAATTAGCCAGGGTGGAGTTTATTTGAGAACCAGTCCTCTGCTTCTTTAGGTACAGACAATTGACACTGTGAAGTAATCATGTCATTCTGTTTTCAGTCTTTCCTTCTGCTGTTCACAGCCTAGACCTTTGACAACTCTTAAGTCTGGGTTAGGGAAAGCAAGAAAATAAGTCTTTTATTTGATCACTTGGTTATCTTGTCAATAGTTTGATGAATGAGGAGGTTAACCTCCTGTTAAAACAGGGCAGTACCGCCGTTCCCAAAACGTTTGCACGTGATGTTAGTAGATGATACTCCAGAAAAGGGTTCTGTGCTCAAATGACGTTAGTTAGCATTTTTCAGAGTGAACAAAGTAACCCCTGTTCTCAGTGGAACCTCAGTTGACCCTGCTGTTGTGCCATCCCATGACTGGTGATAGAAGGAATGAGAGTATCCTTGTGCCCCTTGGCACTTAGACTTGGAGTAAAGCGGCTGGTCTGTTGCTAGGGAGTATGTGTCTCCTGATCAAATGATTGAACTCCAGGGTTGAAGAATGCTGCATTCAGAGGTGCTGGCACCCCATTATGCATTATCTCTTGCAATCTTCCAGGCTGCCTGGTATACATTATGCTGCAGCCAAGTAGCAAAGAGGGCCCTGTGCTGAAAACGAACCTGCTCTGGCTCTCTTCCGGCTGAAGCCCTCCCTGAAGTGCAATGATGCTGTGTCTACCCAGAGCCGGTGGCCTTTCTGCCTCCTAGGCCAGTGGTTCTCAGAATGTGGTCTCCAAAACAGCAGTATCACATCATGTAGGAGTGTGAGGATAGAGCCAGGAATGCAGTTTCCAGGCTCTTGGCCTCACGTGGAAAGGTGCTGGCTCAGGAAGTAAATGGCCATCAAATGTGATTGGATGGCCATCAGCTGGGGCTAGTTGGCCATCAGCTGTAACCAGTGAGCCACTGGCCACTAATATAACTGACGTGGCTACGCTAGCAGGAAATGGGGGCTAGCAAGAAGATGGTGGCTCAGCTAGCAAGCGTGGGTTGCAGCTAGCAAGTGAGGTTGGTTGGCAGAGAGAAGTGGATGGCAGGTTGCGGATTGTGTGGCTGCTGCTTCCTGTGTCTCCAACCCAGCTGCCAGCGAGAGTATAGTGGTATGACTCCCCTATCCATGGCTCCGTGGGTGTTCCTTTTTGGCCTCACCATGTCCTGCGTTCTTATGTGGGGAGCGGGACCAGAGACCCCACATGCCACGCTGCATGACAAGGAGTTTGTTAGAAATGCAAATTATTGGACCCCAACTCACAACTATGTACTGAATAAAAAGCTCTAAGGATGGGACAAGCAATCAGTGTTTTAACAGCCCTTTTGATAATTCTGATGCCTGTTCAAGTTTGAGAACTGCTGTCCTCATTTTAGAACATGCTTTGTGATGCCAGCGACCCAGAGATTCCTGCTCAGATGGCTCTGAGCCCACCTCCAAGGCTTGCACAGGCCTCTTTCCTGGGTCTGAGGATAGATGTGTCTCCAGAGGCCAAAAGCAGCTCTTGCAGGAAGGTTGGGAGATACAGCTTGGATTTGGTGGGCTGAATTATTCACAATTATACCTCAAGTACCATGTTTCCCCGAAAATAAGACCTGGCCGAACAATCAGCTCTAATGCATCTTTTGGAGCAAAAATTAATGTAAGACCTGCTCTTATTTTAGTATAATGTAACGCCGGGTCTTATCTAACATAATATAATATAAGGCCGGGTCTTACATTAATTTTTGCTCCAAAAGACGCATTAGAGCTGATTGTCTGCCTAGGTCTTATTTTCAGGGAAACACAGTATCGAAGTCATTATAAAATACATTTTTCAAAGCGTGAGGATAAAACATTATTTAACAGTTTGGTAGTTTGATTTATAATTTTTAAATATTTAGACGTATGGTAGGACAGGCCTCCATTTTTATAGTATTTTAGTCTCTGCAGATGTTAGAGGTGGGCCTGCTGCTAAAAGTCTGTATTCTTTCATTTACTCATTCATTAATTCATTTATTCATATATTAATTTATTTGATGTCTATCTCTTTGTTGGTATACTCTATTTGACGTGACACTATCATCACACCTTTCTTTACTTCTTCAATCATGGTTTCCTTTAGTTCTTTGAAGAGCTTTATTAAGGCAACTTTGAAGTCTTTTTCTGTTAATTCTGCCATCTGTTTGCTCTCAGAGGTTGTTTCCGAGGTCTGCCCAGTATATGGGTCATACTTTCCTGTTTATTTGCATGTTCTGTAATTTTTTGTTGGGAACTGGACTTATTGTAGCACCTCTGGGTACTTCCCTTCTCTCCCACCCCAGGGCTTGTTATTACTATTTGCTTGTTTAGTTTTTTTCAGTGACTGTCTGGATTATTTTAGTGAAGTTTCACCCCCCACCACCCCCCCACCCCGTCTTCCCACCTCCACCTCCCTACACCACCACTCCCCCCCCCCCCCGCATTATTAAGTTTCTGATGTTACTCCTCAGGGAAGCACAGCTCCGGGTATGCCCACCATCACCCTGGGATGACAGTAGGTTGCATAGGGCTTTAGACTTTCCTTGACCACTCCAGCTTTTAGGCTCCACTATTATTGGCCAATTAATTGCTCTATCGGTCTCCACAATATCCTAGACCAGGGGTGTCCAAACTTTTTTCAACGTTTTTTCACCAAGGGCCATATGCGGTAAAATACACAAACAGCCGGGTGAAGTATGCATTGCCTCACCTGGTTTATTTAAGTAAACTAAATATATTTTTGGAGTTTGCTGCTGGCCAATTAACAATGGATTGCAGACAGCAGTTGGCCCTCGGCCCACACCCCTGTCCTAAAGGCATAAATGCTCCACAGACAAAACCAATTACATTCAGATTCCCTTGAAGGAAAAGTTCCTGTGGTCACTCTTTGATGTTTGTCCTGACCCTAGAAGGAATCCTCCCAGCCATCTCTTTACTGGACTGTCTTTAGAAAATTTGCCTCTATCGTCACTAAATCCACACACATCCTCCCAATTGCCCCCAACCACAATATCCACTGTTCTCAAGAACTCCCTTAGGCTTGAACTTCTCTACACGCTGTTGCAAAAGAAGCCAGTTCCTTTGGAAGAGATTAGGAGCTATCTGTTTTATGACCTGTTTCTCCTTCCAGACAAAATCTCTGAGCCAGGGCTCTGGAGCTGGGACTGGGAACAATGGCACTGCTTCTGCATGAGTGGTAACCCCACTTTAGGAGTTGAGCAGTTGGTAGACAAGGGTCTTCTTAGCTTGCCTCTCCTAGCACGGAACCACTGCCTTACAAGCCAGGCTAGGAGTAATGGAGGACCCAGTATTCTTAGAAGTACTACACTCAAGGTAAAGCCTACCTTCCACATGTGCAGGCTTAAGGGAGCTCTCACCTCTCTACTGCACTTGCCCACAACTTGGTCTCAGCAACGGAAGTTGAGGTAGAATGAGAAATGCTAATGTCCTGCTCGTCCCAGGAACAAAGCCCTCCAATTGGGCGCTGGAATAGAGGAAACCCTGTGCTCTTGGCTCCCTCAATGTGGAGTTGAGTCCCTGCCTTGCTGAACAGGGGGGCAGGAAGGGTGTGGCCTTGGCTCAAATACTGCAGACTCCCTTTTCTTATGGAATTTTTATAGGTTTTCTTGCACAGATGTTCCTTCATTTACTGTATGCCCTTAAGACCATTCTCAGGGGCTTTAAATAGCTTTAAAATATAATTTTCACCAAATTCACTGGGAAATTGGTCTGCAGAGTTCCTCAAGCTGTCATACTAGAAATTGATCTTCATTTAAATTTATTTGGATATTTTACTGAGCACCTACTATATGTCAGGTACTATGCTAAATGTTGGGACTATAGTAATAAACAAAAGGGACAGTCTTTTAGCCAGGTGTTTGACATATGGAGGGAACTCAATAAATGTTTGTCAAATAAATGAAAGACTAACAAATACAAGTTTTTTATTGTGTTGTTTTTGTTTTGTTTGCTAGAGTTCTGGGAAATTCTTGAAACATCTTGCTAGCTGCGTTTCTAGACATTTACAGGCCATATGAGTGTTATGAGAACAATGCCTGCCGACAATAGCCTTGTTTACAGTGTTTGCACAATCTTCTTCTAATCTCAACTTTATTAAAGGAGTACAGATGGCAGTTGCTATCACTGTTCTCTGTTTATTTTTTTCCTCTGCCTTTTGGTACTTTCATTAGGGATTAAAAGTGTGCCCTTACTATGGTTGCAGGATTGGTGTTACAGGGCATATTTGTGGCATGGTCCTGGCCAGAAAGAACCCTATTTTTGGTTGTGCAATCTCAGAAGACCAGTCTGTCCTTATTTCTGTGGAATTCTCAAATCACATTTTCTTCCCACATCTGATTATGTGCTTTCCAGTGACCCACGATGTCACATCTTCTCCATTCTTATTGTTCTCTTAGGGAAATACTATAGAAATGCTGGGAATGAACTGTGATACAAGGAAAAGTGAGGTGTCCAGCCCTGGAAAAACCCTGCTGCCACTGTTCTGACCCTGAAATTGGAGGGCAACTGAGTCTGGCGCTCATGCTGCCTGCGCTGTTCAGCCAATAGACCGACACAGGAGATGGTCTATAGCATAAGTGTTTGTTATCAGAGCACCGGTGGTCTGAGAAGGCAGTGGGTTAACACCTTCAAAAACTGCCTTAACATTCTCAGACCAGCTTGGCATATTTAAGGGAAAATCTGGGCATTCTTTTAAAGGCTACTTGATGGTTTCGGGGTCTGCATGGAGTCTTCCCTCTGGTAACATGGCTCTCTGGTGGCATCAGCAACCCAGGAACAATGATGGGAGTAGCCTGGAAAGAATGCTAGACCATTGAGATTGTGATCAATAAGCACAAGGGTATTAATCATAAGTTTCAGGGTTAATTTTCTAAAGCAGGGAACTGGGACAAGGGACATTCCAAGTTCAAGCCACAGGGGGACAATCTATTACTAAGCTATAGATCAAGAAAATGTGAGGCCAGGGATGCGGTGAGGCCTCTACTATGAGGGTCCCAACTGGGTCCTGCTTCAACCCTAGCACTACTATATGAGTGGAGGGACAGTCTGCTCATCTGTGCAGGTGGGCTGTGTTTAGCAGGGTGATGCTGAGGACATATTAGAGTAACTAGGAAGCCTTGTTAAAGTACATGCTCTTATCCCTGAGAGCCTGTCAAAGTCCAGTAAGTGTAGAGGTGGGGAATGGGGAGATGAGCAGCTAACGGGACTGAAGGAAGACATGGGATGCATGTAGGTTAAAGAGCTCTCCCCAGAAACAGATTTAATGTCAGGGAAGCTTGAAGATCAAGATTACGATTTCAGTAAATTCCCAAATAAGCATGTCCTGTATCTCTCTCATTGTGTCTCTATTTCTGCTTTGAACTTAGATGCCACAAGACCCAGTGATAAGTAAGTTATTTCAGTGCCCGTGAGAAGTGTTAAATAAACAACCCTGGAGGAAAACAACCTCCCTGCACAAATTGGGGCAAAGAGTCCCTTTCTGGGACTTGAGAATGGCAGGCTAGGAGGGGTTGGACTGGCTGTTCAGCAAACTTTTCTCAGAATTAATGGGGAAACTGACCTTAAAATGGTTCCCTGCCACGTGGAACTGAGCTAAAATGGTGGCCCCAGCGGAGAAATTAGTCCCCAGCCTAAGCCCCAGCCCACTTCCGCATAAACCCCTCCACCACACCTTGAGCCAATCACCAGATGACACCTACCACTTCCCTGACTCAAGGAAGTCCCCAACCCACAAAAACCTGCTCAAAACCTTGCTAGGGGCTCAGTCTTTTGGGAAGGATCCCGCTGAGCCTGCCGGCGTAATAAAGGTGACTCTTCTAACTCTCTGAGTGCCGCTTGGGTTCTTTCCGGTCTTGGATTCTGCAACAGAATGACCAGAGTGAGCTCTTGTTCCTAAGACTTTGTTTTTACATTACAGAACTTCTTCAAATGTATAATGAAATGTAATTTCAATTTTAGATTTTTCTAAGAACATATGATGTAGGTGATGTTGGATCTGCTAGCAGTTTCTGAGTGTGGGCCGGGATCTTGTCTCATGAAGCTGAAGAATGGAAACACGGACCAGGGAGAGGCAAAAAGTTTTAAAAAGAGGATAGTTTATTAGAGGCAGGAGAAGAGGTTGCAGCTCCCTAGAGGGAGGGGGTCCCTAATGGGGGTGCCCATGACTGAGGCAAAAGCTCTTACTTTTATGCCTTCCCTTTGCCTGCTTGGGGAAGGGGAGCTGTTTGGAGAAGGGAACTTGTTTGAAGAAGGGAACTGGCACCTTCTAATGAAATTCGTCTACCAGGTTTGTTCTGCTTGCCCATCCTAAAGGAATTAGCAAAGTAACCCACTCTTTATCTATCAGATCTGCTCCATTTGTCAGGCCAAAATGAATTTTATGATTAACCTCAAGGCCTAGTTACATTATGTCCTGGAGCAAAGGAGTGATTTCAAAACCTGAAGTTTTAGGATATGACTGTCTGTTTATTCCACCAGGGACCTCCCTGTCTACCTAGGGACATGCTAACTCTCCTGTATCACATATACTTAAGTTGAAAAAACTATTGCGTCCTTCATACATTCATTTACTTCATTCACTCATCAAGCACCCATTCAGTACCAATTACATGCCAGACACTGTTCTAGGCACTGAGATAAAGAAGAATAAGATAATTTCTGACCTCAGGAATTCTACAGTCTAATAAAGTTAATGCGTCCATATGTACATCATTATAATTGGACAACATACAGAGAATGACAGTGGAGTCTTTGGGAATACAGACAAGCAGGACCTAAGTCTGACTGGGTGAAGAGAGTTTCCAAGGAGGAGGGGACACTTAAATTGAGCCTTAAAAGGTGAGTAGGAATCAGCCAGAGAAAAGAAGGTTGGGTAAGGGCATCATGAGCGAGCATAAGTCAACCTATACACAGACAGAGGTGAGAAGCCTCATGGGGTGTTCAGAGAACTGTAAGAGCCGGTGTAACACAGTGAAATGCTCACTTTCTCAGATTCAATCTTAATTCTAGCCTACATTCTCCCATGGCCTTCAGGCAAATAGCTCCTTCTATAGATATGCTAATTATTAGAGGAATTCTGCCTGGGGCTGGAGTTTTTGCAAGAACAGCCCCTTGCCAGAGGATGCCTCTCTGGAGGAAGTGGGGAAATATGTGCAAAATAATGACTGTTAAAGATTTGCTGGAGCCTCAAGACTGAACTCACATCAGCAAGCGTCAACAGACCAGGAGCAAAGAGATTTGCCCTGCCCATTCTCCCTTTTCTTGACATAAAAGAAGCCTGAACTCTGGGCTCACTTAAGATGGATTTGTGGAGATCCTAAGGCTCCTCACTCATCTACTCATAGCTGGTGACTTCTAGATCAATAAACCTTTCCTTACTCCAAACTCTCACGTTTTGAATATTGGCCTTTGAAGCGTTGGGCACATGGACCTTGAACCAATAACACTGGGATTATGAGATGATTAAATGCAAGATGAGGGACAAGAAAAGGCAGTGCTGTCCTGAAGAACCTTTTTTATGGCTCATTAAGGAGCTTGAACCTTCCTTTCTAGGCAAGGAGGAGCTATTGGAGTGTTTTATATAATCAGGTTCATGGCCTGATTGTTGGCCTTGGGTAGAAGGAATTGGAGGATTGGCGACAATATTGAAGTCAGGGAAACCAGAAGGCTGTTGATTAATAAACAGCTGGGAGGATTAGATTTGAGAAATAGTTTGGAATTATAATCTGTAAGAATTGGAGATTTGTTGAATGTGGGGGAAAGGGAGAGGGAGTAATTGATGATTGTCAAATCTAGGGTCCTGTTGTCAGCCTCACTTTAAGATGCTGTGATACGCTGCCGGTGGTCCTTCCTACTCTCCTAAATAACTTTAACAAATCATAGAGCCTGGAAATGTATCTTTTTATGTCTTCATGTCTTGAAGGTTCTTTCTTTCCCTCCCCAAAAATCCCATAATAAGAGGGTTGGGTAATAACTGCAATAAACTGTAAAAATGTAAAAATAATAAACTGTAAAAATGAGTAAGAAGCAAATACCTTTAAAACTTGCTAATGTGTTAGCTGAAAAACAAATTGTTCAAAATGTTGAACTGAGATCTTTATAATTATACCTGGATAAAAATATAGTTTAGGGGCATTTTTCTTCCTCCGACGGCTTTTCATTCCTGAAGATTTTAAAAGATCTTTCTCGTACTTTTTTTGAGGGGAGTAGATGAAGATGGAAAAGCAAAGATATGTTGCCCTTAGCAACTTGACTTGAGCTATCGTAGCACCACTGAGCAAAAACAGCAACTTAACTAGAGGAGAGGGCACTGTGGAACATTCCCAGCCTGCGGGAGACGGTCCACCCACCCTGACTCCAAATGCTATAAAGAGGGTCAGATTTCCAGACTGAAATAGAAATCTGCCTTAGGTTTATGTTGTGAATTAATTAATTAATCAATCCAATAAGTGTTCTTTAAGCACCTTCTACATACAGTACAAAGCAAACACAGCCTCTGTTCTACTGAGGTCATATTCTAATTGGAGGAGAGAAAGAGTGAGAAAGGAAGGGAGGAGGAGGAGGAAGAGGAGAGAATTTCACTTAGTGAGAAATGCTATGCAAAAAGTAAAACAAGATGGTAGCGGCAGAGGTATTCTGGAGTGGGAGCATTGCTTACATGGTATGATTTTAGTGCCCTGGATTTCCCCAGGAAATAGTTTAACAACCACCTCACCTATACAACAAAACTACTTTTAATAATAATTGTAGTAATAATAATAATAATAATAATAAATGTCCAGAAAAGAAACATCGTAAAATTTCTCTTTTCTTGAACTTCATCTCTTCAGGCCAATAAAATTCAATAAATAAATAAATAATAAATAAAATAAATATTACAGTAAAAAACAAAAAAAACCACAACTATTCAATAGATTTTTATGTCTACCTTGTGGTTCGAAGTTCAATTATTTGGTTACAATCTGATATAATAATATTTTATGTAAATAGTTTCCAGTAATGAGTAAATGAATATGAATAAAATAGAAAGAGCTGCAAAAAGTATAATTTAGGCAACTATGAAATCATACCACCAATGTAAGGGTGAAATTCAAGAAATCAATAATGTAATTAAACTTAGCTAGTTTGCAGTTTTTTGTTTTTGTTTGTTTGTTTTTGTTTTTAATTAGTTTCAGGTGCACAAAACAATGTAATAGTTAGACATTTATCATTTATGTCCCTCACACTGTGTTAACCCCACTCCCCACAAGTTTGCAGTTTAACTCACCACACAGACAGCTATCTAGCCACCTGTAATTAAACCTAGCTAGTTTGCAGTTAGATCTGCCCTGCTATTCAGCTATTTTTTCTGTTTCTTCCCTCACTGATTAAGGAAAGAACTCTGTTTTGTTCCCTTTCTCAAGACTACCCATACCTCATTAATCCATTTAATTAACAGAATCCTAACCTGGAAAGGGTAATTTCTCAATCCTCAGGCACCCAGACACCGGAATACACATAAAGTCCCAGACCTTGATGGTCCAGGCTGAGCCAGAGTCCAGAGACAACATTATCTTAAAACAGACCAGGAAGGATGTCCGCCCTCGGACCTGTCTGACCGACTCCCCCTTTCCTTTGTTCTTCTTCTTACGTCCCTATAAAACTTCTGCCTTTTGTAGGAACGGAGGGGTGGCCTTCGGACAGGAGTCCACTATCCTTCCAGAATGCCAGAATTCTGAGTAAACCTGCTTTTCTTTCCACCAACCATGTCTCTCCATTTTTAACTTTTTCAAGCGGGAGGCCACCGGACCTTAGCACGGAATCACTAATATTACATTTTTTTCTGAATTATTTAGTTTCAAAACAATTATCAAGTAAATGAATACATTTTATATTAAAAGGTATTAAAAGTCAGTAAACTATATCATGTATGAGTTAAAGTTTGCACCTACAGAAACATTATACCTCATAGTTTTCACTGTTTCACTGTTTAAAAATTAAATATTAAATACAAAAAGAAAAGTCCTTCCAAGTGGTCACATAGAATGGCAGGATTGAGAGTCAAATGCATCTTTGTAATCATTGTGCTATCACTGTTTGTTTAGAACCTATGTTTAAATGCAAGAACACATAGTACCATGGAGATTGCAGGCATGAACTTCACCCAATGCACGCACAAGGAATTTTTTTTTTTTAATTTATTGGGGTGACAATTGTTAGTAAAATTACATAGATTTCAGGTGTACAATTCTGTATTACATCATCTATAAATCCCATTGTGTGTTCATCACCCAGAGTCAGTTCTCCTTCCATCACCATATATTTGATCCCCTTTACCCTCATCTCCCCCCCTCCACCCCCCTTACCCTCTGGTAACCACTAAAGTATTGTCTGTGTCTATGAGTTTCTGTTTCTCATTGCACAAGGAATTTTGAACTCGGAAAAACTACTCTCCAAAGGAACATGTATGACTGAGTCGGCATTATGGGCGCCAATTATATAACTGGCATTTCTCCCAATTAAATTCAATATAGAATACAATATGTATTAAAGAATAAATTATAAAACTGTGATCGTTGACACGTTATATACCAGCAACAAATTACCACAATCTCTTAAATTTTAGACCAGTTCAAGAGTTTTTTGCTGTGGAGGGGTATTTTATCAATGACATTGCTAAAATTGCTAGGAGGACAACTGAGGACAACTAGAGGACAACTGAGTCCTGGGCTTGCGCTGCCTGCGCTGCAGAGACCATGCTGCCTGCACCCCTCAGCCAATAGACTGATACAGGAGTTGGGTCATAGAATAAGCGTTTATTATCAGGGCACCGGTGGTCTGAGAAGACAGTGGGTTAACACCTTCAAAAACTGCCGTAACATTCTCAGATCAGCTTGGCGTATTTAAGGGAAAATCTGGGCATTCCTCTAAAGGCTACTTGACAGTTCTGGTGTCTGTATGGAAACTTCCCTCTGGCAACATGGTTCTCTGGTGGCATCAGCAACCCAGGAACTATGATGGGAATAGCCTGGAAAGAATGCTAGACCATTGAGATTGTGATCAATAAGCACAAGAGTATTAATCATAAGTTTCAGGGTAATTTTCTCAAACAGGGAACTGGGTGGGACAGGGGACATTCCGAGCTCAAGCCACAGGGGGATGATCTATTGTTAAGCTATAGGAAGGTGAAGGAAAGGTGAGGCCCCGGACAAAGCAAGGCCTCTACTAGTGGTGTCCCAACCGGGCTCTGTTTCAATAATAAATATAAACTAATTTTGGTCAGATATCTTATTGCTTTTATAGTCTCTCCAGATAATTTGTCACTTTATCACCTGTACTCTGGGCTTGAGGGCTCCCCTTGTTCTTTTGTCCTTGATGTGCCACTGGATTTCCCCCAAATTCCTCTCCCTCCTAATAACTACCTGGTGCTTAAAATTCTCTAATTCCTATCATGAGGTTAGTGAAAGGCTTTCAGAATGCAAATGTTCTGGAGTAGTATCACTTGGTTCTAATGATGATTTTCACTTTAATCTTTCGGAGTTTATTGAGCCTTTCTTAGGGTTTAGTCATTCGTTCTTCCACTCATTTATTCAACATGTTTCATCATCCCACAATATGGGTCAATAAATATGGCAGGGTTGGGTCCTAAGGGAATGCGCAGTCTTGTGGGAGAAACAGATGTTTGAAGCAGTAATTGACTTTCAGTGTGATCAGGGCCAGGTGTCTGCTTGGCTGGCTGTTACAGAGAAACCACAGCTCTGTTAGGGGCTGGTAGAAGGGGTGCTAATAGGGGAGAAACACCCCAGGGAGAAGTGGGGGAAGCCCAGGCTGCTGATCAGCATCGTTAGAGCCTGTGTTTGCGGCCAAAAGCATTTGACCGCAGGCTGTGCATCACTGCAGAGGTGGGTTCTGCTGGCGCTGAATACTCTGAAAAGACTCATTTCCACTGCTGTGGGAGACAATGAAGAGGAAAGTGTCTCATAGTGTGGGGAGGAGGAGGGACAGAGAGATTGTGTGGTTCTCTAGAGCAAAGACAGGACCACCTTTTCCTTTACCCCCAACCTGCCTAATACTGTGACTCTCTTCAGAACCCTGTTTCCTGAGAGGGGCTTTGATATCAAATGTGGCACGAACCTCCCTCACATGAATTTTCCATTAATTAACACTCTACTTCCTCTGCGTAGACCCTGGCGAGAGTTCCCATGAGCTAAGGTAACTGAACTCCTGCCAAACTGTCTATCTTGGACCTGCTTTGCATAATGTGCCTTGTCTGAGGTTGGACTTGGGTAGAGCAACTGGCTCTGTGACACCCTCCCCCAGGAGCTGATTTTTAAGCTGTGGTATGTGAATGGTTGCTGTCAGGGAGCCAGAACAAACTCCTTTATACAGTAAGACAGGAAGCTGGAATGAAGTGAGCTCACCTTATTTTATGAATTTCTTAGATGGCGTAATGGGAGGAGATGTGGAGGAAGGGGGTTTAAATCAGAAAAATCTTGAGAACTCCTGTGTCTAGTCATTTCAGGTCAGTGCTGGGCTGGACTCTGTAACCAAGAGCTTGGCCAAGATGGAGTGGGCCAGTCTAATTAGCATCTGAAAGAGGAAACCCATCAGAAGCCAGGCTTCCCACACCTTTCAAAAAGAAGTAGAGGAAGGTAACCATCAGACTGGCTTCCACTTCCTCATCATAAAGCAGAAAGGGGCCACCTATTTGTTAAAGGGCACTGGGGCCACTAGAAAGGGATACTGCTACTCACCAGCCAGATGACGTGGAAAGGGTACCATTCTCTGGGCCTTGGTTTCCTTTTCTGAAATATGGATTGGTCTTTTTGATCCCTAAGGTCTCTCTTCCTGTGTTGAGAAGCTGGCCTTTAAAGTTTAGTCCTGCCGTGGGGTAGATGGCAGGAGGGGCTCGTGGGCAAAAAAATGGGCCAGTTGAAGTCTAGAGATGTGTTCATCTCTGCATGTCTGATGAGCATTCAGAGGGTTTGTTGTTGTTTGTTCATGAAGGACTTATTCTCACATCAAGGTGATCACATACTATTAAGGCTTTAAAAAGAACAATGCACAGTCCTTGCTCTCAAGGAGTTTATAACAGTGAGAGCAAGACATACATATATATGACAAATGGAAAACCATTCACGATTACAAAGCAGCTTCTGAGCCCTCCTGAGGCAGCATGATATGAAGGCGTACCAGCTGAGTGTTCAAAAGAACAGCTTCTTAGGACTCACAGAGGGACTGATTATGGTGCGTTGATTCATGGCTTAGGAAGTATCCACCAGGGAACATTTCCAGAGCTCTTTTGGGGAAATGAAAGTGTCAGTACCTGGAAACGGGAACAAATGAGGCCAAGGTCATGGGAACCGTGTCTTATAACAAGGATTGTTCCTCAGCCACACACTGTGCCCTCCAGGCTGGCAGCAAAGAGAGCCTCTGTGCCCAAGTCGGGGGTGAGAGAATGCCAGACGGCCCATGTGGGAGGCCCTCCAGGACTGTCTGTTGAGAAGAATGGAATGAAATTGCAAGGTTGCCAGATCAGTGCCCAACCTCCCTGCCCCCACACACCTGCTCACAGAATCAGCCCTCCTCTCCCCACCCGCACAGGGCTGTCTGCCTTGACTCATTAAAGGGGCTCCTTGGCTCTCTCAATCCAGCCCAAGTCATAGGACCCCACTGTAGAAAGTACATCCGGTTGCATTGGGGCCGAACAAGTCAGAACCTGAAGTCGCTCCTCCATCTCTGGGGGACACTGAGGTAATTTCTTATCTCTTCTTCCTTCTGGGTATCCCATTCTTTCTGCTCTTTTTCTACAGCCAGACATTCTCTGTCTGCTTAGCAAGGTGACTGTGGTAGGAAACGCCTGTTTCAGCCCCAGCTTCTCGGATCTTCAGTACAATGCCCGGGATCATGTCTCAGGATTATGATTCAAATGATCAAGACAAAGAATCTCAGGTCATTGTAGGTCCCATATCTAACTCGGATGCTATCACCTGTGGCCAGAGGACATCCCACTCCTTCACCAGGGCCTCTGGGGAATGGCCAGTTTTCCATGAAGGGAGTGTAGACAGAAGCTTTTCTCCAAAAAGCCTCTACTACATTCCTACCGCAAACAGAGCAGGTCTCATCTTAATTACTCACAGGCTTAATTACTTCTCAATTGCAGTAGCGTCGTCTCCGGTGAAACTGAGGCCAAGAACTGGGCCCTACAGTCATTTCTGCAGCCCTAAGGCCGAGGGCCAGGTCTGGAACACGATGCATGGAACATTTTAGATATTCTATAAGCTTTTCTAGAAGGAGGCAGTGAATGAATGGTCACTTCAGGTCATCCAGCCGATGAAGAGGACAAGGGAGTGTGGGGACAGAGCCCCAGAGAGTGGTTTACAGGCTCTTGGCCTCACGTGGGGGGGTACTGGCTCGGGTGGTGAGTGGCCATCGGCTGTGGCCGGTTGGCCAATTGGCCGCTGGTATAACTGCTGCGACTACGGAGGACTGCCGAGGATTGCCGAGGAGCCGAGCAGAGCCGAGCAGAGCCGAAGAGAGCAGAAGAGGAGAGCCAAAGAGAGCGGAAGAGCAGAGCCGAAGAGAGCGGAAGAGGAGAGCAGAGAGAGAGGAACAGAGGAGAGAGTGGAGAAGAGTCATCTGTCGGTCGGTTGGCGGAAAGCGGACGGCAGGTCGGCGTCGGGTGGGCCCAGCCTCCAGTGAGACCATTGTGGTATGACTCCCCTATCTATGGCTCATTGGGTGTTCCTTTTCGGCCTCACCATATCCTGCGTTCTTGTGTGGGGAGCGGGAGCAGAGACCCCGCAGGCTGCCCCGCCTGAAAGATGGCGCGGCGAGAAGGCCTCCGCGCACGACAAATGGCGCAGCGAGGAGGGTCTCCCGCACGACAGGGAGTCAGTGCAGAGAGTGACGCATGGAATTGGGGTTCTGTTCCCCCACCTAGCTCTACAATAGACCACAGTGTGCTGGTTTTAGGGGAGAGTGGCATTTGCTTTGTGATACTCATTTTCTTCCCACACGTTTCCTATTAATTAGCACAATTCTTCCTCAGCACATAGATTGACAGGGCCCTACAGAATCAGGGCACTTGAATATCTGCCAAACTGTCCGTTCTGTGCCTATTTGCCCTCATGTTCTGCGTGTGAGTACTGGCCGTCCAGCCATGCTGCCCCCAAATGACACTTGGCTTCTGTTTTGACAGGAATCTCCCCACCTTTGTTTTCTTTCCATCTCCCGGGCTTTACTCTCAGCCTGTCCCAAGGTTCAGGATGAGTCTGCACTCACTAATGAGCTTGTCTTACAGGGAAGGAGTTCCCTTCTGAAGCAGGGTCCTGTCACATTCAGCCTTGGTTTTGGGTCTAGGGAAAGAGTTAACTGCTAACCACTTAACAGAACCTGCACCCAAGTTTATTGGAGTTTCCATTTTTCCAGAATGCTGCCTTGTCCTTATAATGGAGTAGATAGTGACACTTGACCTCAGCCCAGCCTGACACCTTGATTCCTCTCTCATCCTTTCTGGGAAATTCTTCTCAATTTCACAGAACTCTTTTTGCTCTGAGTGAAAACTCATTGTCTAAAGCATAATGCTATCATTCACATGGTTTAAGTTTGGATTGCACTTAGGGGGAAGGGAATGACTGGGTAGGTTGCAAACCCAAAATTCTTCTCCTTTTAAACATCTATTAAGTCCAAACTTAGAGACACTGTTATCATTCTTATTCATTTTGAAATAAAACACGTTGAAAAGTATTTACACAGGGCACTCAGTTCATCCTCCTAGAGAATGTCCTGGTTTGGGGCATTTAAGGGAGATGAGGTCTTCAGATGCTGATTCATAGGGAGCTGCTATGGGACACTGTGGGGACAGAGACCCAGAGAGCAGTTTCCAGGCTCTCGGCCTCATGTGGAAAGGTGCTGGCTCTGGTAGTAGACGGCCATCAGCTGTGGCTAGTTGGCCGTCAGCTGTAACCAGTTATCCAATTAGCCACTGATGTAACTGCCAAGGCTGTGTTGGTTGGTCAGTCGGTTGTTTGGCAGGCAGAGGAGCAGACAGCAGGTCGTGTGGATCCAGCCTCCAGTGAGACTATAGTGGTATGATTCCATGGGTGTTCCTTTTTGGCCTAGCCACATCCTGCGTTCTTATGTGGGGAGCGGGACTAGAGGCCCCGTAGGCTGCCCCGCACAACAAATGGCCCAGGGAGCAGGGTCTCCTGCACGACAGACACATCCTGTGACTCAGGTGTATTTTCCTCCCATTGCAAATGCAATTTAAAAATCTTCTAAAAAACACATTTCATATTTATAACCAATCTTTCAGAATTATTGAACGCAATATTGTACTTTTTTTGATATGTTGTGGATGTTTTAAAATGGTCAGAGTTCTCATAATTGTTGGCTGTAAAAATCTGCATGGACATGTGTTTTCATTAAGACATAACCTCATGCACCATCCGTTCATAACACATTACTGACTGCTCCCTCTATTAGCAGCTGGGAGAATAGAAAGCTGAATTGAAAAGGAATTTATATGTTCATTTAGCTTGGTTAATTAGCTGCTGAAATAATGTCCCCAATTCTTAATAGGTGCTCCACTTGATGGATAAAGCAGATGCCCGAGAGGAGGTGACAGCTCAAAACGGCACCTGGCTTATGATAATGTTTGTCAAAAACATGACAGGAAAAAGCAGGTTGGAATGTTTTATCTGCCAACAAACTAGATGCTGCCAAGCCTGGAGGCAGTTGACTGACAGCCTGTTTAAACTGAGGCTGCTTACATAATAATAGGACAATTTTGCATTCTTGATAATGCTAATATATGCAAATTTACAGTAATACATTCCTTAGTCTGCTGTGGACAAGAGGGCTGGCTAGGAGTAAAAGGGAACCTGGAGGGGCTGGCCCGGTGGCTCAGGCGGTTGGAGCTCCATGCTCCTAACTCTGAAGGCTGCCGGTTCAATTTCCACATGGGCCAGTGGGCTCTCAACCACAAGGTTGCCAGTTCAATTCCTCGAGGGATGGTGGGCAGCGCCCCCTGCAACTAAGATTGAACACGCACCTTGAGCTGAGCTGCCGCTGAGCTCCTGGATGGCTCAGTTGGTTGGAATGACTCCTCTCAACCACAAGGTTGCCGGTTCGACTCCCACAAGGGATGGTGGGCTGTGCCCCCTGCAACTAGCAACGGCAACTGGACCTGGAGCTGAGCTGCGCCCTCCACAACTAAGACTGAAAGGACAACAACTTGAAGCTGAATGGCACCCTCCACAACTAAGATTGAAAGGACAACAACTTGACTTGGAAAAAAGTCCTGGAAGTACACACTGTTCCCCAATAAAGTCCTGTACCCCATCCTCAATTAAAAAAACAAAAAAACAAAATCTTAAAAAAAAAAAAAAAAAAAGGGAACCTGGAGAACCCTGGAATGGGAATTTGAAGCTCTCTGAGGGACCCTACAGGATGCTTACACATGATTTCTTTTTATTGTAAATTATCCATGTTGAGCTTTCAGTTCTATTAATTGGCATTACAACTATCAGCTTTCTGAGGCCACCTGTAGTTTACAATAGTATTTTTTTTTTTGTACTGAAGATCTCATTGAAATGGAATTGTGTATATTTCTGGTCTTTAGAAGTCTGTCTGAAGTTGATTCAGAGTTTCCATTTTCTTTCCTCCATATTCCAAAGTTCCTCAAGTTAATTTCATTAAGTCAAAATCATTTACCTTCCCTAGACTGCTGGGAAGTATACTGAAAGAGTGTTAAAGAAAAGAGAAAACAGCCCCAAAATGGAGTTGCTTATGCTCAGCCAACAAGCCAAGACTTAATATATAACCTAATTGCAGTTCTAGCCTCTCGCAGGAATTTGACCTTTAACTAAACCTGGAATTTCCTGGTCAGCAGTAGTGAGCTAATCCATTTGATAGACCTCTTCCATTCCCCAAAGAAAGATGAGATAATCGCTCTTTCCTCGTCACTGACCCCTTCTACCAATAAAAGCCTTCCATTTTATATAGGTCCTCGGAGCTCCTTTCTATCTGCTAAATGGGATGCTGCCTCATTCATGGACCATTGAATAAAGCCAATTAGATCTTCAAATTTACTCAGTTGAACTTTTGTTATTTAAAAGTAGATAGTGTCATTCCCATTCTGGTAACAGACCTTTTTTTTTTTTCTTTAAAAAAAAAGGGCACATCTCACAGTGGCCCATGTGGGAATCGAACTGGCAACCTTGGTGTTATCAGCCCCACGCTCTAACCAACTGAGCTACCCCTGTCATTCCCATTATATAGAGGAGAACTTGGAGTACAGAGACATTGTGACCTCCACCCAACTGTATTGGAGCAACAGGTAGAATCTGTCTTTCTGCTTTCTAGTTAAACACTTTTTATATCCCCCTCACTAGGTCACTATTTGGTGATGCCTGATAAGTACCTAACTAGACCAGATGAACGTGGGGCATATAGATGGAGTCATCGGTTGGCGCTGGAGAAGGGACACTGACATCTATTTCAGATGTTGTCAGGGGAGGGCAGAGCTCAGCTCAGGGGCCACGCCTCATAGAGCTTTCTGCTACCTTTTCTTCCAGTTCTTTCTTTTCCTCTATCACCACACAACAGTATTCACTAAATTCCTCATAAGAGGTTGATCCTTTCCACCTGTTGCTGCTCTTTGACTGTTAGAGGTGAAAGGTGCCTCACAGGACAGCCAGCTCAAACTTTCCAATTTGTGGAAATTTTAACAGGCATTAGACCCAGAGGGTGTAAGCAGTGTCCCTGATGAGGCTTTAACGCTCATATCTCGTTGAGCACACACATCTTGATTCTTCATCTTCCTTGTTTTCTAGTGGTGGTTACTATTACAACTAGTTTTGTGTGAGCACCTACTATGTGACGAACACCACACATTGCATTTAGCTCCCCACCTCAGTCTTCAAAAAGGGCCACATTATCCCCATTTTGCAAATGAAGGAGCCACAACTCAGTGAGGTTAAGTAACTTGTTTGTACAACTGGTAAGTGAAAGATCAGGGATTTCAGTTTACAGAGCTGGCTGGAGAACCCACAGTCCTAGCACTTTCTCTCACATTTTACTCCTATTATGAAGTGAATGATACTGTTACTATCAGGATGGTCTAGATATCTTATCATATGTTTGCCATCAATTTATAGAGGGATATTTTGTAAAAATACTGAAGCCCAGACCTCTCCTGCAGATATTTTGATTTAATAGTTCTGGGCTGGTACCCAGGGAAAGTTTTTAAAAGCTCTCCAGGTAATTCTAATGTTGACTAGCATTGAGAGCTATT
Organism: Rhinolophus sinicus; assembly: GCF_036562045.2. Lineage (NCBI taxonomy): Eukaryota > Metazoa > Chordata > Mammalia > Chiroptera > Rhinolophidae > Rhinolophus > Rhinolophus sinicus. Next base: position 96,814,142 of record NC_133752.1, read on the forward strand.
GTAGGATGTTAAAAATAGGAGAAACCTTATTGCCAATGACTGTTCTGGATTCCCAGCTGATCATGGATTTCCAGGTGGAGATTTTCATCATTACCATCCCTACTATTGCTATCAATCATAGATAGTCATACAATTCAAAACAGGTCAAGAAAAGGGTTAGCTCTTTTCTGGTGCTTCACCCTGTTACCATGATTCTTTTGCATTTATACTTATCTTATTGTGGATCTTCACTTTACCTGTCACTTTCCCTGGCTACTCCATAAAGCTTCGGAATGTGATATGGGATGCTAGGCTCAATCTAGAACCCTAAGTGTCTCTGTCATCTGTACCTCCATTATTTTGCTGGTGACCAGTGGACTCAGTTATGGGAAGTCTTCTAAGTGGTACTCAGGTCTCTTGAGGATAACTAGGGGGAAAGCTCTTTTCTTAAAGATTACGGTGTGCTCGGTTTCAGTGGATCAATGGGTGGCCCAATCTCTTCTACTCCTAATTTTGACCTTGATTAATAAGCTTGTAAATTTCTTAAAGGCAGATTCCTTGATCCTAGAATTGTCCTTTCCACATGTGCCAGTGAACAAGTTAGGTCAGGATAGGATTGAACAGAAAGCATGACAGAGGCCATGAGCCATTTTTAGCTTGCAACCTTAGTAACTTTCAGGGGAACTGTGCATTGCGTAGATTTCGCTCAGCCCGGTTGGGGGGAGTAAAACGGTGCTAGGTGATTGTGTTGCTCTTTTCTATTTCATTTTCACTTTCATCTCCAACCAGACTGGAATTGGTCAGAACCAATCAGAAAGATGGCCTATGGTGCACAGATGCCAAACACCCGCACTTCCAAATCTCAGGCCAGTGTAGTCCAAAAAGAAAATCAAAACTTCTCATCCACATCAGGATTTTAAATAATTACTGTAAAAGAGAACAGACAAATGGATTTTCTGGTTCTTTCTTGTCACTCCCTAATTAAGACTTGCTAATGGTTCTCCATTGTCCCATACCCATTAGTCGTTTCATGCAGCCTGGCGTGAAAGGCACCCGCCATCCGACTCCCCCTCTCCTCTCCAAGACCATCTCATCCTGCTCCTCATCCCAATCCACACTTGCCATCCTTTTAGAACATGTCTTGCTGCCACACACATCTTTGACTTTGCTCAACACATTTCTACTTCTCTTCCCCTTTTTTCTGCCCATCTCTTATGGCCCAGCTCCAGCCTTTCCTCCTCAGTGAAATATTTCCAAATTCCTCCTGCTTCCCTACTTGATTTTCCCTTTTTACCCACCACACAATACCCTATTCAGATTTCTATTTGAGTGCTGGTCGCACTTTCTTATCTGTATTTGTTTAGATGACTAGTTTACCCTACAAATCTCTGAACTCCTATGATTGCATATACAAGGGTTCCAGGGCTGAACCCCTACTTGACACAGCCACTTACACTGTGACCTTGGCAAGACAATTGACATCTTTCTGCCTCAGTTTCCTCATTTGTGAAAAGACAATAATAAGATTGTGGGGATTTAAAAAGGTGATGCCTGGAATAATGAATAATAATAATAACTATTATTATTATTATTTATATGTCCTGAGTAATCCTCTATTTATAGATTAGAAAAGAGAAGCACAGAAAGATGAAGTAATTTTCCCAAGGTCACAAAGCTGATAACTAATAAAGATGAAATTTGATTCTGGGCAGTCTGGCACCAGAGTCCGTGTGCTTAACAACTATCCCTCAAGTGATCAGTATATTTACTATTGTAACTAGTAGTTAATTAAAATTAAGTATAAATATGAGTAAAATCTAGGACTGAATCTTAGCCCAGGAACCAAGGACCAAGGCGTCAATCCACAGGAAAGCCTGCCGGGGTCAGCCTTAATGTTCTGAGCTGGTCCTGGGCTTCACCTCCAATCCCCTATCATAGCCTGTGGACCAGGAGAAAGGAAGGAAGTCTCAATCCAGCTTCAGGGAGATTCCAATTTGTTCCGGGACAAGCAGGCAACCAAAAGCTCAGCATCCAAAAAGGTTGTGCCTATTCCCCTACCCAGAGACTACTTAAAGAGAAGGTTTAATAAGGAATAGGAAGTTTACTTGAGAAAAGAAGCAGAAAATTCAGTGCAGTCTCTTTGCGTGGGTAGCATCTCATCCTTCCCCTGTTGTCTGACAGAGATGAGGCAACATGACCTCCGGCACAGCAAGCATTTGGCATGTCTATTTGCACTGGGGAGGGGAGAAAGCACATTTTCAAACCTTCCTCCCATCACCTTTCTGGATCTTGCATTCCAGGGTGAGTCCCCTCTGCAGCCAAAGCTTTACCACTATGGGATGCCTTGACATTCTGGGTAGCTCCCAGGCAAGCGGCCCTTTCAGGACATAAGCCGTGTTCTTTGATAGAATGGATTGCTTGTTATCATCTTCTAGCTATTCTAAGCATCAACATGGTAGAAATCCTTCTACAGGATTAAATAAGGTCACCTTGAAACATTCTAAGAGACACAGCAACTCTTTTTCTCCCCCTGCTGCCAACCTAGCAGTTCCCAACCCCAGAAGGTGGGAAGTCTCACCTCAGGCCCTACTTGTAGACTGGATCGCTGGCGGGGGCCGTGCTGTTGGCGGTGGATGTCGTCCTTGAGATCTCTCATGGGATGTAGCTTTACAGAATGTTTGGTGACTACCCAGTTGGCTGACTTTTCTCTATTTCTCTCACATATCCTTTCCTGTTTTGTCAAAGATGATAGCAGGTAAACCCAAGGAATCGACCCTAGGAGGCAACCAGCAGGAATGCTAGGCGGAGCCCGAACTAGGATGAGGCAAGAAGGCATCTGGGTAGTCCTAGGCTTGAACAGCCTGAGAGCAAACAAATGCTTGCTGTCATTTAGTGCCCCAGGCAACTCTCTTCCTGCCCCTAGTCCCAGCCCAGAATTGCCATTGTGGGAGGTACCCAGCAGAACTGAAAAACAGCCAGCTCTTTGATTTCTGCTACTTTTTTAACCCCTCACTCCACTTTTTTCTACCTCCACCCTCTTAAGCTTTATCTCTTCTTGCTCATTCCCATTAATTGGCTGATAAGGATTAGTGAGGACTTCCGAATCAGGGGCTTCCTCTGTAAAAGTAACTAACATTTAGTCAGTGCTTACTATGTGCCATGCACTCTTCTAAATGCTTTACAAGTATGAGCTCACTTGCTTCTCTCGGCTATATTGTGATGAAGGTATTTAGTTTACAGATAATGCAGCTCAGGCACAGACAGGTGAAGACACTTGCCCAACACCACACAGTTAGATGGTGGAGTCACAGTTTGAATCCAGGGAGTGTTTACCCCAGAGCCTGTACTCTTAACCATTATAACTTGCCTGAGATACTGAAAAGCTTGAGATGCTCAACACTGGATTGCAGGTTTGCAAGGAGCAAAGAGGAGTGGTCATTTGATGTTTTTTAAGTTAGGACCCCAAAATTCACAAGTGATGTCTACTTGGCAGGCTGGCCAGGGCTGAGCGCTACTGCCTTTGGCTCACATTGGAACAGGTTGCTGTTCTCCTGTAGATGGTTTGGAGGAGAACAACCCTAAAGACTGGGTTTACTTATATCTTATTCCTATTCTGATCTGGTTCCTACTAGTTGATTGTGAACTCCAGAAGGGAGGAGTCTCGTCTTATTCATCTTGGTATTTCCCACTCTCCAGCCCTTGCACTTAGTAGGTGCTCACTAAATGTTGGTCCATTGGAATTAAACTGCTTTAGTCTATATCAGCCACCTTGAATTATGGGCAATGGCAAACCTGCCCTTCTGTGACAGGAAAATGCCTCTGTCCTGCTTGGCAATGACCTTCTTTTCCCCTTCCCTATCTGTACACAGGGGCGGCATTTTTTCTTTATTTAGATTTATCGTGTGGGGGTTGGTTCTCTCTGATAACTGCGACCGAGAACATATGCATTTTTGATTTCTCTGCATCTTTTGAATGTGTATAAGTAGAAAGGACTAGAAAATCTACCTTTCATTTCTAATTGCTTGGCATCAATTTAAAGAGTAAACTGAATCCTATTATTCTACCTCAATCTATTTTATCTATCATGTCAAATGCTTTTCTCTGCCACATGCTTCTCTTTCCTCCTGTATCCTTTTAGGAGCATTGCAAATCATTCATTTTGTTCTTCAACTTGTGATCCCCACCTTTTGACAAACTTAATTCCCATCCAAATATGAATTTAAAGATTGAGGCTGATTGACCAAATGCTCTAATCTCAGGCATTCCCGGAGGTCTGTCCTGAACAACTGTTATCTCTGAGAGATCTTCGATTCCTAGAATAGGGCAGACTCTGCTTCAGAAAGGAAATTTGGTCATACCCACAACAACTTGGGACCCCTAATGTGACCCAGAGTGGCCAGAGAGCTCAGTCACTAGGCTGACCCTTGAGCAGAATGTCTCCCTTCCTGATCTGTGGATGAAGTGGACTCACCAGCTGCTTGCAATCATACCAGCCCATGCCTGCTTTGGACAGCCAGTCTTCATCTCTCTCTGCGGATACATTCCCAACACATTCACAATAAAATTCCTAAATCACTTCCTCCATATTGCCCCAGAGATCTCTGACTCTTTCTTTATTCTGCATCCCATCATCATCTAAATCCCCAAATGTAATTAAGGACTTTTCCAGATTTCTTCCAGAGAACTGGAATATTTTAGAATCTTTTCTGAAATCAGTGGATTTCTGAAGATCTGGAAACCATATCTAAAGTTCCCTACAGCTGTAGATTTTAAATGAAATTTGGCGTTTAGATTATATTTATACCAATGAATCTGTTGCTTAATAAAACTCCCCAGATTCTCTGTGTGCGATATTTTTCTTTCCAAAGACACAGATGTAGACTCCCTGGTGTCCTTCTGTTGCATATGGCTGTGCTCAGGTCAGCTGTGATGGTCAGCAGCCTGCCCACATGAGAATATCATCAAAAAGGGACCCCAGGAATTTATCTACATTTTAAGAGGCCCCATCAGCACCCAGACACACTTTATCCTACTGTAGAAGGCATCAGTACTGCTACTCAGCAAAAACGTGTTCTCCAGGCCTCGTTTTGGGGGAATGGGTCCTGAAATTCTTTGTTTGCCTTACTTATGTAACTTCCTAGTTGTGCACATGCTCTGCAGCCTCTGCAACCTCCCTTTACCTGCATTGGGATTTCAGGACCTAGGAATTTTCCACTATGCCCTTTTACAGGCTTTCCACTGGCAGGCCTGGCTTGGCATATACAAAGCACGCTTCTTCACCCTACCCTGTTTCTTAGAGGCTTTGCTTGTGGTGCTCCACAAATGCTTCCACTGACTGCTGGAGGGATGATTAAATGCACGGAAGCATTTAATAAATACTGCATTTGAAAATGATAGTTTTTCTGATCTTCTCATGACAATGATTAATATCTTTGAATGTTTCTTTATGCCTGTGAATAGGTCATCCAAATGGATTGAGCATGTTTTTATCCAAGTTCTTATTAATATTGCCAATACATTTATTTTCAGTTTCTTATGGAAATAATGCAATTGGGAAAGGCAGCTTTAAAACACACACACACACACACACACACACACACACACACACATGCCAAAGCATAATCAATTGGAAAGAATTTTGAATAATTTTTCTTCTGAGAACATGGAAAATAATAGGAAAGGGAAAGTAGGGAGGGCCACTCATCAAAAAAATGTTTTAAGAAATTGGCTGGCTTCTATTTTTGGAAGGTTTACATTGACACTGCTAACACAGACAAATGAAGGAAGAGGAAATGTGGCTCATTAGCTGGTATTTTTCAGAAAGGCTGATTGATAATATTTTCATGTATTTGAGATAATCAAGGACAGAAAGCAATGTCACAGGATATGAGTTACTCCCCGTGACAGTGGGGAATGCAGTTGATAAATGGATGCCTGTTTTCTGTCTGTTGTGCAGTGTGTCTGTGATGTCCCTCCCACACAGAGTCCTTGATCTTTCTTCCTCTGACCCTTTCACATGACTTCGACTCCTTATTGGTAGGGCCTTTTCCTAAGATTCTTTTGCTGATAATCTTGTCATGCTGTACTTACACAAAAGAGAGTGCCAGAAATAGGTATGACACAGCCTTCTTCATCCTTTGAAGGGGTAATGATCTTATTGAAGACAGCTTTTATTAAATCATTTCTATACAAGCCACCAGTGGTTTTCAGAGTCTAGAGGGCAAAAATGTAGGTTACCGAGCCTAGGTAGAAAAGTCATTGCATTTCACACTGTAATGATGGCGCTCCTAATTTGGGTGGTTCTTCTCAGCCTTAGTTAGGCCTATATTTGTGGATGAAATGAGGTAGGAAGTCAAGCAGTGAATTGTCACAGCCTGGCTCATTTATATTTTGCTTTTTTTTTTAAAAGTAAAACTAGTACTTTTTTCCTGGCTACAAAAGTATTGATTTTGACTGTCGAAAATACAGGTAAAACATCAAGAATAAAATTGAAATCCTACAAAATATCACTGTTATTAAATTTTGGTGTTTTTTTCCATATCTTATTTTCCTGAAAACAAAAATATAAATACTTGACAAAATTTCAGTGTATGTATACACACACACACACACATCTTGACCAGTTTCTTTTGAGAAAGTTGGTTGCAATTTCAAAATTCTACCTGTGGTGTATGAGAAGGCCATTAGCATTGTGTGTGTGTGTGTGTGTGTGTGTGTGTGTGTGTGTGTGAACATACCTCTACAAATAGATAAAGTGAGATAATAAAAAGATTCGGCCTGTGATCTTTTCTAATGAAAAAAATTTCCCCTTCAGATTTACTGAGATATTATTGACATAGAATTGATGGTGTCTGATATTAACCTTGCATAATTGTAAGGTTGAGTATTTCTACATAGGTATTTGGACAGATCAAATGATGAGCTGCTGTTCTGAATAATATTCACTTTCCCAGTGGATTTGTTAGGATATTAAAACAAGACTTGTATATATATATTTGTCTTTATGGTTCTTCTTAAAACAGGTGATATAATACTAGCTTTGTACATTCAGGAGTAGGTACTCTATACATATATTGAGATAAGATATAAATCACAGAACTGTTGCGGTGTTTAAGAACTAATCAGATCATAGAAGCAAAACACATAGCAGCAGAAGAAGCATGGGAGGAACAGCCTAAAGCTGGTAAGGAAATAATGGCATTATTGGAGCACTCAAGACTAAATGACAAATGTGAGAAAGAAATGAATAATTGCCTCAATTTCATGTTTATTATTCTAGTCCGATGAATCCAGATGCCATCATGAGGTAGGCAATTTCTATATATATATCCACTTGGAAAGCTTAGAACATAACAATTAAGAGCACGGGCTTTGCACCTAGGGCTGGCTTTGGGACAAGCATTTTCTACTTATTCCCAAGTGACCATGGGCAAAGATTGCTTAATGTCTTAGTTAATTCCATGAACTGCTATATGGGGATAATAGTACCTACTTCACTGTCTTTATGTGCAGATGAAAAGAAAGAATTTATGTAAGCCCTTAGCACAGTGTCTGATGCAAAATAGGAACCCGATAAATAATAGCTGTAAGTGTCATCACCTAGGATCATAGAATGTCATCCTGCAGCCAGCATCTTGTACTAAGGTTGCTGTGCCGTGTCTCAGCATCATTCTTGGACAGTAAAAAATGATGGTGAAGTAAGTCTAATTCCTTTTTTTCATTAATGCAAATTTAGCCATGTGGCTTGTTAGCTAGTTTAGTTCACCACCCACCCCCATTATGTTTCAAGTGATGCTGTTTTCTGAACCCATAAAGCAATGCAACAACCCAACTAGAGGAAATGCAATAAAAAAGACCAATCATCCACCAAAATACCACTGCATACCTATTGGAATGGCTAAAATTTAAAATGACTGACCACACCAAATGTTGGTGGGATGTGGAGGAAATGGAATTCGCAAAACATTCCTGATGGTGTGATCAAGAAATGGTTCACTCAGGAAAACATTTAGCAGTTTATTAAAAAGTAAAACATACACCTACCATATGAGCCAACCATTCCACTTCTAGAATTTTACCCCAAAACAGGAAATATATGTTCATACAAAGACTTGTACATAACTGTTCATGGTAGCTCGTTGGTTACAGCCCCAAACTAGACACAAGCCAAATGTCCATCAATAGATGAGTGGATAATAAATTTCAGTACCTCCGTACAATGGAATATACTCAGCAATAAAAAGGAATGAAGTACTGGTACACTAAACAACATAGATGAATGTCACGATAATCATACTGAATGAAAGAAATCATATCCCCCCAAAGTATGCACTGTATGAGTACATCTATATAAAACTTTAGAAAATGCAAATGCATCTATGCTGAAAGAAAGCAGATAAGAAAGTTGCATAAGTGTGGGGGCAGAAAAGCAGGAGAGAAAGAAATTACAAAGGGGCGTGAGGAGACCTGCGGGTGATGGATATATATTCACTTGAGGGCATGGATGGTTTCCAGGGGGTATGCATATGTCACAACTTATCAAATGATACACTTTAAGTATGTTCTGTATACTGTATGTCAATTATATCTCAGTAAAGCTGTCTAAAAAAAGCCCAATCAGTTATATATGATTTTATTCATCCTTCACTCATCCTCATTTCTAGATTTGACTAATAGATATTATAAATGACAGGGAGACCAATCCAGAGGTCTCTGATTCCAAAGGCTGTGCTTTAACTGAGTCATATACTTCTTGTTATCAACAGTATTGGGACTCTTGAATCATACCTTTTGGCGCCTCAGACAGTTCTGTTTCTATTCCTTGCATGGTTTAGACTAAATTTCAACCATATAAATCCCACACACATAAATTACTTGACTATTCAGATTTGAACCTATTGAACCTATAATCACTCTCAGCTCTGCATTCCACTCATTTTGCCCCCAAGAGGCAAATCTCACCTATTTGATTAGATACAGTTAAGGGATGTACCCAAGGAAACTCAAGAACAGAGACAATGATAAGGAAATTTATGTAGGACACATGCAATTCAAATGCATTCCAGTGACAAAGTCTATTGAGATTGACAGCAACCATCCATGTGTTTTCTTTATTCATGCCTTTGTCCTCCTGCTTCATTAGCACTGTCCTTTCATGGAAAAGAGCTAATACCCAGTCAGTCTTTCCAGATACTACAGGAAAGGGCTGAGCTCCCAGGGATGCCTCTGACCCACTAGACAGAGCCGAGCGGGAGCCCAGAGCTGCACATCCTCCTCTGCAGTCCTTCAGCGCAGGCCGGTCTCTCTCTTCATGGTTTGGTGGGCAAGGAACCCGGTTGCCATGGTAACTTCCAGCAGTCATTGCAAGCTAGAGGGAACGTTCCCTAAGGTTCCTCTCCACCTGTGTGTCCTTGGTGATGTCCCTTCCTTGGTGAACTAGGTGGGGAACCATTTTCTCCAGGGATCTCCCCCAGCTCACAGATGGTGTAAATGGGCGGGGGAGCTGTGTTGCCATGGCAGCAACTCCTCTAGTTCTTCCATTCAAAGAACGTCTGGCTCAAGGGATCCGCCTGGTGTTCCCAATGGCAAAGTCAGCAAGGAACTGCATTATCTTAATGTTTTTCTGCGTGGTCTTTCCAAGAGCGGGGTTGGCTTGTGGGGTGGCTGCTGGGGGGTGGGTTGCTGAAGAGTCCTGTTCCCAGGGACCTCACTGCCATGGTAACATCCCCAAAGGACTTAGGAAGGCTTCTCCCCAGTTAAGCCCCAATGCCACCTTTCCAGTCCGTTCTTGTTTTCTGCTCCCTTTTCTTCTTTTCCACAAGCCCCAGGGCTTCTGCTGGCTAATTCTTGAGATCACTGTAATTATGCTTTTCCCCTGCTCAAGACTAGTTTCAGGGTAGGATGCTGTCTTTGCCTGTGCTCACCTTCCCTGCTGTTCTACCAGAGCCACAAAAACATTCCCCTTTGAAAAAATGCAGGTATTTTATGCAAGATAATGGGGATAGAAGGGAATCATAATAAAAACAATTCTGGGGAATTCTACATAAACAATTCTATATGTTGTAACTGTGTTCGTCCACGTGAGGGCGCCCTCTCCCTTTAGCCCTCAGATTATTTTCATATTCCTGGGCTTGGAACCTCTGATGGGAACAAAAGTGGCTTTGGTGTTCAAACACCTGGGTTTGAATCTATTCCCATATTTGAATATGTTTCAAGCTATTCCTACTAGATGAGAAAGCATAGGCGAGTCACATACCTTTTCTGGGTGTCCATTTTCTTATCTGCAGAAGGAAAAAGTAAAGTCTTCCTTGCACAATTGTGGTGAGACTCAAGAGAGGTAACATAGATGAATGGACTTTGTCAGTACTCAGGCACTCTAAAAATCTTGATAACTTTGGTAATTTTCATATTCTCAATTGGTTGGTCCATTGAATTATTTGTTCAATGAATAAATTATGGCACTCATTCTAATACTTCCTTTAAGACAGTTTGTACAACCTCCAGGAGGGTCATTTTCCTCATCTGTACAATGGGACAGCCACAGTCTCAAAGTATGATTTTGCAGATTAAATGAGGGTCTTATTATAAATGTATACAGCAGTGCCAGGCAGGGTACCTATTCAGTTAGTGGTAATTATTGTTATGGATTGCCTACTCTATACTCTTCTAGGTTTCTCTTTGGAAGTCCCAAGTCATGCTACTGTGACTCACATCTTCCTCTTTATGCTCTCTAGCACTTTTAAAGGCTGAGAATTAGCAAAGAAGGGTGCGGTCATCAAGCCCCCCTTACAGATAGTGACTATGTCTAGTACCAGGGTTTATTTGAAATGACCAGAGAGATTATAATACTTTTCAAACCACTTTACACTCAATGGAGGGTCGGCAAGTTTGGACCTGAATTTTGGAGTAGGCAGAGATGGTTTTAGGGAAACTTTCCCTTGGTTTCCTCTTCTTCCCTTCTTTGAGCCTTTCTTTGCACGGTGACTGAGGGTTAATACCCCTGGATCCTCACCCAGGCCTGCCCTCCTTCAGGTGGGGCCAATAGCTTTCAGACCTCGCCTGGATCCTTCCTTCCTCTAAGCTCACCTGACCCACTGTTGGCTATTCCTTTCAAGTACAACTCAGTGTTCAGCAGTCTAATCAATAATTTATAAATAAGACATTAAAGAGTAATGAACATTTAAAACACTGCCCCTCCCAGAACATATTTTTGCAGTTCAGCTGGGGCTTTCAAAGGCTTCACTCCTAACCCCTTTGTAAAAGCTTTCATAGCTACATCCACCAGTAGGGATTGCATCCCCCCGCCCCCCGCCCCCCACCCACTAGACCTAGAGCAACTACCACTAGATCTAGAGCACTTTAGATTTAACTACGCTTTAATTGTTTCATGTGCTAGTCTATTCTTCCCAGTGAGATTACTCAAGGGCAGGAAATTTTATTTATACTTCTGGTTATACTCTGCTCTGACTAGCAGTGTTGGGCATAAGTGCTCAGTAAAAAAATTACAATTCATTTATAATGGAGAACATTTCCTCAGTTAGGAAAATGTCTTCTAACACATACAATTACATTTGGAAAGTTGAATTCTCCTAAATTCCTGTTTGAGTTTAAAAATAACAATTTTGGGTGTTCTATCTCTACATTCTTCTTCCTAAACAATCACATTAGGATGATTCTATTTGGATGAAGATGTCATTTCAAGGGGAATAGCTTTAAGAGAATTCCTATGATGGCTTTGTATAAAATTATACCCATAGAGGTAGTTATGGACCTGCAAATATACTTTATTCAAACTGTCTAATTATTTCTGATAAACCTCTAGATATTTTAGTTCCAGGAAGTCCAAGTTTAAAATAGGTTCTATTAAGGGAAGTGATGCATAATGGAATTGCATCTTCCTTATTGATTAGATATTTTTAAGACATGTCTTTTGTTCAAAACCAAAGGACAGAAATATAACAAAAGTGTACTCTAAAATAGTTAAATCAGAGAAAAATAGCAGATAAAGAAAAGGAAAAACAAATGTTAAAATTAGCTAAGTTATCTCAGTTTGTAAAGGTTTTCTTTCTCACTCTTAGCAACGAACGACAAGGAGAGCTCCTCAGATATAGCCCCCTTCCCTCCCCCACCGAAAAAGGCAGCTGACCTCTAATTTCCCCAAGTATAAATTAAGGAAATGTTAATAATATTACACAAAGTGTTTATCAACCATTATAAGAATATCTAAGAGTAGAGCTGTTCTCAAAGGTAACATTCCATGCATCAGAGTCCTTTTTGCTGGGGATAAATTAATATGCCCTTTAAAAGGCAGTACATTAGCTCACAAGGGTCAAAGGAACATTTTTTGCAATGCCAGGGAGGCTGGCTTTCCTCTGAGGGCTGTTTGCATAATTGGGTTATGCTCAGTCACACCACAGGATGAAAGCGACGGGAAGACTTCAGGATTAGTGTTCCTTCAGGGAATCACTAGAGGAAAAGTTGGGTACCTTGGGTCATCATATGGGGACTGTCGTGCGGGAGACCCTGCTTGCTGTGCCATGTGTCACGCGGGCTGGCGTGCGGGGTCTCTAGTCCCGCTCCCCACATAAGAATGCAGGATGTGGCTAGGCCAAAAAGGAACACCCACGGACCCATAGGTAGGGGAGTCATACCACTGTAGTCTCGCTGGTGGCTGGGTTGGAGACACAGGAAGCAGGAGCCACACTGTTCGCAACCTGCCGTGCTAACTGCAATCTGCCTTGCCAGCCACCATCTTCTTGCTAGCCCCCATTTGCTGCTAGTGTAGCCACAGCAGTTATATTAGTGGCCAATGGCTCACTGGTTACAGTTAATGGCCAACTAGCCACAGCTGATGGCCATCCAATCACAGTTGATGGCCATTTACTACCTGAGCCAGCACCTTTCTATGTGAGACCGAGAGCCTGGAAACTGCTCTCTGGGTCCACAGGGACAGAGACTGGAAAGGCACGAGCCATGGCCCCTGGTTACCCCCATCCTCATATTCAGATATGGGAGTGGGACATGTAGTTGCTGCTGTGGTCAGTCATTCAGATCCCCAAACCCCACTCGGGACTAACACACCCTGGTTTTCAAGAATGTTGGCTGCTGAAAGTTCACTACTGTGTCCTTTCTAGGCAATTGTCAATAGCTTAAAAGAACTGCCTTGCCCAAGTTCAGGCCTTCTTTCAGTGGAGAGCAGGGAGGGCAATGCCTTACTGACAAAAATCCCATCCCCTTTGCTCTGTTTTGGGCTCTGAAGGGCCATCCAGCTCTGCTGCTCCCTGTGCAATGATGGCTGAAGTCTGCATTACGACTGCACTGCTGTTTAACCCATCCATCCCCCAAACCTACTTCTTCCCTCCATCATGAGTGTTGATCCCAAGAGCACTCCACACAAACTTCCTCATACAAATCTCCATGTTGGTATCTGTTTCCTGGAGCACGTGTAGTAAGATTGAACATCTTTTTGATTTTGAACTGGGATTGAGAATTTTCTGCCAGGGAAGTTTACCTTGGATCATAAAAACCTAAGATCCTAAAACTTAATAGCGTAGCATTAGTTAATTAACAGAGGAGGAACTGAGGCCCAGAGCGATTAAAGGATGGAGGCCACACCATAGGTACCACGTTATGGCCAGCTGACATGAGTCCCAAACCAGGGTTCTCATCCACGTGGTGTGGCCTTGTGGACATGTCTGTGGTAAAAGGCAGCAGCTTATAAGCAGGTGACAATCAGTTTGCCCCCTTCAGAAAAAAGAGTGATGAGAGATACTGAACCAGTGAAGGGCCTGCCCATTCCTGGAAAGGTGTTTCTATGTGTGTTGAGAAGGGGCTGCAAGGAGGTGTGTTGATTCCATTGCTGCTGACTTTCCAACCGTCTTCTTTTCTTTCAATGTTGAGGGGCTATGTTATGAAATAGGTAATAAATGTCACAGAGATGAATGAGGAGCTAAATAACCCTCCAGGCTTCTGTAGCTCAGCTGGTCTCACAATAACAATCTTGGCAAGAAGGGCAGCTGCCAGTGAAACAACGGCGAAACAATCCTGAGCTCAGGCAGTCTGCAGAGTTAGTATGTGAACAAGCATTCCAATAATGACATTATTTATTTTTAAAAAGATTTTTAGTTAAAATATAGCTAACATACAGTATTATATTAGTTTCAGGTGTACACAAGTTATTCAACATTTATATACCTAAAGAAGCAACCACCATGATAAGTCCAGTAACCATCTGACACCATACCACTCTATCACCATATTATTGACTATATTCTCTATGCTGTACATTATATCCCCATGATTTGTTTTACACATGGAACTTTGTACCTCTTATACTCCTATCTTTCCCCCTTTTTTAAATTTCAGTTACTGTTGACATTCAGTATTATTTTATATTAATTTCAAGGGTACAGCCTCGTGGTTAGACATTTGTATAATTTAAGGAGTGACCCCCCAACTAATCTAGTACCCACCTGGCACTATACATACTTATTACCATATTATTGATTATATTCCCTGTGCTTTGCTTTACATCCCCATGACTATTTTATAAATACAAGTTTGTATTAATGCCTTCACCTTTTCTACCCTCTTCCCAACACCTCTCTCATCTATCACCCCAATAGATCTAGTACCCTGCTGAGACCATACATAGTTATTACAATATTATTGACTATATTCCTTACTGTACCCTACAGCTCCGTGACTACTGTGTAACAATCAATTTGTACTTAATCCCTTCCCCTTTTTCACCCATCCCCACCCCACCTCCCATAGGGCAAACATCAAATTATTCTCCACATCTGTGAATTTGTTCCCATTTCATTTGTTTATTTTGTTCTTTAGATTCCACTTATAAGTGAAATTATATGACATTTGTCTTTTGCTATCTGACTTACTACACTCAGCACAACACCCCCTATGTTGTCTCAGATGGCAAGATTTTATTCTTTTTAGTGGCTGAGTAATATTTCATTGCACATATTTACCACCTCTTTTTTATCCATTCATCAATTCAGGGACACTCAGGTTGTCTTCATATCTTGGCTACTGTAAATAATGTTGCAATGAATATACGGATAAATACGTCCACTTGAAGTAGTGTTTGGGTTTCTTCAGATAAATACCCTGAAGTGGGATTACTGGGTCCTTCTTTGTTTCTTGTTATAGCCTTTGTTTTAAAGTCTATTTTGTCTTCTATAAGTATTGCTATCCCATCTTTTTTTTTTAATTTCCATTTTCATGAAATAATTTTTTCCATCCCTTTACTCTCAGTCTGTGTGTATCTTTCGATCTGAAGTGAGTCTCTTGTAGGCAGCATATGTATGAATTTTGTTTTCTTATCCATTTAGCCACCCTATGTCTTTTGATTAGAGTATTTAACATATTTAGATTTAAAGTTATTGTTGATAGATATGTAGTTATTGCCATTTTATTATTCATATTTTTGATTCTTTTTTTTCCTGTCTTAAAGAAGTCCCTGCAAGATTCCTTGTTAATACCAGTTTGGTGGTGATGAACTCCCTTAGCTTTTTCTTGTCTGGGAAGCTCTTTACCTGTTTTTTGATTCTAAATGATAGCTTTGCTGGGTAATCTTGGTTGCAAGTCCTTTCTTTTATTCACTTTGAATATTTTGTGCCAATCCCCTCTGGCTGGCAAAGTTCCTGTGGAGAAATCATCTGACTGTGTTATGGGAGCTCCCTGGTAAGTAACTTCTCTTTTTCTTTGTCTTTAACCTTTGGCATTTTAATTATAATATGTCTTGGTGTGGGCCTGTTTGCATTGACCTTGTTTGGGACTCTCTATTCTTCCTGGGCTTGAATATCCATTTTCTTCACCAGGTTAGGGAAGTTTTCTGTCATTATTTCTTCAAATAGGTTTTTAATTCCTTTCTCTCTCTCTTTTCCTTCAGTACCCTTATGATGTGAATGTTGGTATGCTTGATATTGTTCCAGAGGTCCCTTAAACTGTCCTCATTTTTTTTGGATTCTTTTTCTATTTGTTGTTCTGATTGGCTGTGTTATGCTACCTTATCTTTTAAATCACTCATTCAATCTACTGTTAATTCCCTCTAATGTATTCTTCCTTTCAGTTATTGTATTTTCCACTTCTGACTCATTCTTTTTTATTGTTTTTATGTCTTTTTTTTATGCTTGCTATCTTTTTGTTGAAGTTCTCACTAAGTTTCTTGAGTATACTTATACCATTGTTTTGAAGTCTGTATCTGGTAGTTTGGCTTGCCTCTATTTTGTTTAGTTCTTTTTCCTGAGTTTTCTCCTGTTCTTTCATTTGGGATGTATTTCTTTGTTTCCTCATTTTGGCTGCCTCTCTATGTTTGTTTCTATGTATGAGATAGATTGACGTCCCCCATTCTTGGTCAGGTGGCCTTATGTAGTGGGTGTACTGTGGGGCCTAGTTGGCACAGTGTTCTTGGTCACTTACACTGGGTGCTCCAGAAGTGTCCATTGTGTGGATTGTGTGTGCCTTCCTGATATAGTTGAGCTTTGGTTGCTATTGGCACAACAGTGGGTGGTAATGACCCTCAGGCTGACTGGCTGTCTGTTTAGTCAAGTCCATAGCTTATAGGCCGCTGTGACAGGGTCGTATTCCACTGAGTGGGATTCACCCCAGTGGGCTGTGGTGCCTGTTGAGATTGCCTTTTGGGTTTGCTGCTTGTGGGGCTAATTGGGCAGTGCTCTGTTGTGGTCTGAAGCCAACCTCCAAGTATGTTGGTTCTGGGGTCTCTTGCAAGGGGTTCCAATATAGGCTCAGGTTACCCACTGCTGATGACTGGCCAGGCACTACCTGGTAAGAGCTATAAAGTGATCCATGGTTGTTCACTGCCTGTGCTAACCCTGGAGGTGCATGGGAGAGGCCATGCTGTGAATTGAGGACATCTGCCACCAGTACCGGGCCTGGGGTACCTTCACAAAATGCCAGGACACCCCAAGGATCGCTGCCACCTGCCCACTCCCTTAAGGTTCAGCCACTGATAAAGCCTCATGTGGTACACAAGTTGGGTGAGGCAGGGTCTCAGGGAGTCACTAGAGTGGGAAGTGTTGTCACCAGGTTAATGTAAATTCTGGTTTGATGTTAGTGCTGAGCCTGAAGCTACTCAGCAAAAGTACAGAGCACACTGAGGCCAGTCACTGCCTGCCTGGGGTCTGTCAGAGTCTGATAATTTTCCAAGAAAGAGTGCAACGTGAGCAGATGGGGCTGGCTGCCCTTGGACAAAGTATCTCTGGCCTTGGCAGAGTTGGGTAGGGTGGGGTCCCAATGAGTCAGCAGGGTGGAGCTGTGGGGCTCACCAGACCAATCAGATTCAGATTTGGTCATGTGGGGGAGGACAACATAGGAAAGATGGCGCCTGCCTGCCAGCTGCACAGGAAGAATACTCCACACGGAAAATGCTGACTGTCCTCCAGTCCTCCCCCTAAAGCCACACAATTCAGTCTGCCCGCCTTATATCTCCAAGGCCCCCTGAGTCACCATCCCTCTGCTGGAGCCCAAGGTGAGTGCCTGTGAGTGAGTGAATCTGTGCACGGGCCGTTTAAGATGACATCTGTGTTTCCTGCCACCTTCTATCACACCCAAACAGTTAGAATCCCCACTGTTTTTCACAGCCAGATATTGTGAGGGCTTCTCTTCCTGGCACCAGTACTCTGGACTGGGGAGGCTAGTGTGGGGCTCAGGTCCCTCACTCCTCTGGGGGCAACCTCCAGGGTTTTCAACTGCCACATGGAAGTTTGGAGTTAGCTAATTCTGTGTCTCTGCCCCTGCCAGCTGTTTTGACGTGCCTTCTTCTTTATGTCCTTACTTATAAAACTTCTGTTCAGCCAGACTTGAGATGATTCTTCAGGTTGATTGTTCTATAATTTAGTTGTAATTTTCATGTATTCATGGAAGGAAGCAGGCGCAGTGTTTATCGACTTTGCCATCTTGGATCTCTCAAGAATAATCAGTTTTTGAAAAAATATGCCTTCTGCTTAGCCTCAGCTCTGTGGAAACGTAGTCTATATTTTAATGTGGATAATCAGTCTATTAGCTAGTAACGTTGATCTCAACGATTGTTTATTTTCCTTTACACTTATTTGAGATACTATGCATTAGGTCTATTTACAGTCTAAATTGTAGTGTATTTGGATCTGATAGACTTTGCTTTAGGTTCACCATGTGTGCTGCTCTGATTTCACTCTAAAGACCAAGGTGCAGTAAACATATGGAGGGACTAATAAATAGGCTTTTTAGAATGAGGGAAGGATGTGTGGGGGTGGGGATGAGGGTGATGGTGGTAGTGGGGAGAATTCAGAGAAGAGTTTGGTGGGGCTATCTGCCTGCAAGCAATATTCCACGGAAATGGCCCTTTGTTAATTGTTCATGATTATTATGCTGAAAGAGAATATGTACACAAGGACTGCTACTGGTGTATAGGAGGTGATAGTTCTCTATGCAGTTTGTATAAAATAACTCAGTCATAATTAATGTTGAATTAGGCAAGCTGTTTTATTAGATAATAATCATCTTCTGTAGTGAGACCTTATCTTAGCAGAGAACTGCCATCGCTAAGCAAAAGTAAGAGTGCTCTCATTTCTATCAGGCTAAATAGCAATATAGCAAGGTTCAGGGAAGTATTCTTGTTCAAGATCCTTTGTAAAAACAAGAATATTTTCTGTAGAAGAGTGAACCATTGGCCAGCTGGACGTGTGTTCTGAGTCTGATGTATATGTCCATTGGCCAGTTTGTCTTCAGGACAAGCCGTATGAAAGTGTTTCTGTGTGAATCCTTTCAAAATGTGCACAAAGCTGTGTTTGCCCTTCTCTGTGACTACATCCTGAGTGAGCTAAAGTGACTAAATAGGTTCGTGGAAAATTTGTCTAATTATATTAAGAACACTTATTTGAGATCACTAAAATGTAAATAAGATATATCTTGCTGTTTAAACAACATCAGAGTTTGTCTTTGACCAGATGCCCAGAGAAGAATCCACCTTGGATTCATCTTGCATCCTTAGCACTGAATTCTCTTAGTACTCTTGTTTCATTCTGTGTTCATTCCACTATTACATTTCTTATCTTGTCTACTTCACTACAAGCTCTTATACGGCAATACCTTGCCGGATTTATTTTTGTGTCCTCCATTGTCTATAATACCAGGGCTTTCAGTTACAAAAACTGAATGATGACAATAATTAACATATACTGTGGCCACGTGCCAGGCTCTGTGATTTGTCTGTATTAACTTACTTTCCCCAACAACCTCTTGAGCTATTTATTATTGAAATTCCTGTTATTTGATGAGTAAATTGAGGCACAGAATTGTTAATTAACTTCCCATTGGTCACACAAGTATTTAACCAGGCCATTGACCCTAGAATCTGTGATCTTAACCTCTGTACTATATAATAGGTGGTGAATAAATGGACTATTAGACTTCAGACCACATCAAACCTGGAGGATCCATATTGGTTTTTTGTTTGTTTGTTTGTTTGTACCAATTTTGAGCATTATTTACTCTGGAAGACTTCCAGAAGATCAAGTTAGGATAAACCTAATGCTCATTCATTTATTTATATTCTAACATTCATTCATTCATTCACTCATTCAACAGCTATTTACTGAATACAAAAATATGTGTCAGGCACTTGCTAGGTATGAGAATATGATAGTGAACAAAAAGAAATATGGTCTGACTGCTGGTATAGCTTACCTTCAAGTAGGAGTGACAGACTTTAAAACTCCACTTTTTACTAAGTATATAATATGACAAGAATTGAAGTCAAAAGTCATATTGTTCCATAAAATGCTTTTAAAAATTAAATACAATGTGAACACTTTTCATGTTCATATTTCTTATGATTTTTAATTGAATATTCTAGCACATACCCCATAATTTATTTAATAAATACTTTAGGTATATACCCAGAAATGGAATTGTTGGATCATATGGTAGATCTATTTTTAATTTTTTTTAGGAATTTCCATATTGGTTTCCATAGTGGCTGAACGAATTGACAATCCCACCAACAGTGCACATGGGTTCCATTTTCTCCACATCCTCACCAGCATTTGTTATCTCCTGTGTTCTTGATAATAGCCATGCTAAGAGGTATGAGGTGATATCTTATTGTGGTTTTGATTTGCTTATGTAATGTGAATGTGCTAATTATTGCTACAGTGGCAATCATATTATAACATACAAATGTATCACACTAATATGTTGCACACCTTAAATTTACACAATATTATTTGTCAAATATATTTGAATAAGATAAAAAATCCTTTAATGTTGCATATTTAGTTTTTTTTCTATTTTTTCACTATTATAAATAACACTACAATAAATATCTTCATATAAAGCTATTTTGGCATATTTGTGATTGCTTTCTTTATATAAACTTTTGTGAGCTTTGATACATATTTCTCAATCTTCCCCAAATGGTTATCCCAATTTGTAATTCCACAAATAGTATATGATTAACTATTTCTCCTTTCTCATAAACTTTGGTATTTTCTCTTTTTGATTTTAAGCCTTTACTAATACAAAAATGCAAAAATGGCATTTATTTTTGTTTTATTTTTCTCCCTTGATTATAAATGAGATTCAGTTTTTCTTCCATAAAGTTATCAGCCATGAATGAGCACTTGAGTATTTTGAGAATAGTCTTTCCAGACTGAAAGAGCCCAACGTCCCCACAACTTCCATATAGATGATGACCCAGGTTTGGGCCAATTTCTATATGATCCTCAAAAAGACAAATACTCAAACCTTTCTATTAAAAGGGGGAAAAGGTCACATTTGTCACTGACCTTCTGCTTGTAACAATCTCCCCCATTATCTTCCCCCCTTTTCCTGATGGTTCCACCTTGCTAGAGGTCATTGCATCTATTATGTGCGTCCCAAGTCAGTTTGCAGACTAAGGCACACCAGCCAAAAATCCATTTCCACGCTAGAAAGACAGGAAAAAAGGAAGGGAAGAAGACAATGAAGCACAGGGAAAAGGAGGAGGTGAAGGAGGAAAGAAAGGAAGGAAAGAAACAGATTGCTGAAAATAGTCTGAAATGTTTGTTCTCTTGTCATAGTCTATAAAGTCTTTTCAACACAGAATCTATTCTGTCTTTGCATCTCCCTTTCTGGAACCCTTTAAATACTCTCTTGACTGAATTCAGCTCTTCACTTTTCCATTTTAGAAAGTTTTTTCCTACTTATTTCTCCTGACTAGCATTGTGTTGGGAAGCTGGTGCTAGAGCATCCCTCAGTCCTGAGCAGACATAGGGGAGCTCGGTGGCCCCAAAGAGCTAGAACCCTTGTCACCCTATGCATCCTGCCCTTTGCCTACCTGATTTGGCTTGGTGAGAATACTGCTGGTTCTTTGTAATAGCTTGGGTATTTTCTACTTCTGACACTTTTTTTCTCATGTTCAATTTCTAAATACATGCGCTGAGAGTCCCCTGTAATTTCTGAGTCATTCCTTTCTTTAATTTTCCCATTTCTCTTAATTTTCAGGATCATTCATTACTTGTGTGCTTCCCTCCCCCCCCCACCCCCCCAACTCGTTCTCCTTCATTCTGGTGTGAGCAACGGTTCACGTCATCCCTGGTCCCTCATGTCATCGCTGGCCTCTGACACATCACTTTAATGACATTGCTGACACTTACATGGTCTTCCTAAAACTCCTCCATTAGTCATTCCTTTGGTCAGGACTCCGAAGGTCCTTTTAAAATTCATAAATGCTTTCTGAGAAGGTGGCAAATCTAGCCACTTTATAGTTATTAGCTTGTCTCATTAACTAGGTTCAGAGAACAGGGCCATGAGGTGACTTTTAATAAAGGGGTTGGGGAAGTATGAAGCAATGCCTTGGAAGAGGTGCTTCAGCAAGGACTAAGCAGCCCTGAAGTGGTTCCCAAAGGAAGTAGGAGATGCTGCCGGAGGTGAAGAGTGACTTCAAAGCCAACTGCCTAAAAAGATGGGTGGGGGACGGTCATTCTGCGGTTGCCCTTCATCTCTCCGACTGATTTTGGCAAGGTGGGTTCCAAGCGATCACATAACTTATGGCCCAAACTAGCACACTTTTGAGAATGAAACAGGGGAACTCTTAAGAATTATACAAAATCAACTGCTATAAACGAGGACTGTCCTGGACAAACGAGGACGCACGAGCTCCCTGGTACCAGTGAGGAATCTCTCTGCCTCTTTTTTGTTTTCCTCTAGGAGTCAAATGAAAAACACTGCTTCCTCCTTCCAGGTCCATAGATAGTCACAAACATTTATTCATTTGAATTTTTTAAATATACTGATTCATACTGATGTATTTTTTAAAAAAAATTTATTACAAAATATAGCTAGCATACATTATATCATTTTCAGGTGTATACCATAGTTGTTCAACATTTATATACCTAAAGAAGTGATCACCATAAGTCCAGCAACTATCTGACTCCGTACTATGCTATCTCAGTATTATTGGCTATGAGGTTTGACAATTAACTTCACGAACTTGTTGCAACAATGTTGCTAACCTCTTTTTGATATCAGGGGGATTATTCATAATGATTTTGTATGAATTGGGCAAACAATTAGCCAAGTTTCTCGTTTGGAAGTGCTAGAAAGGCTGCGTGAAAAAAATTAGATGACCTGAACTTTTCGCCCACAATTCATGGCTCTTGCATCACGACAATGCACCAGCTCACAGGGCACTGTCTGTGAGGGAGTTTTTAGCCAGTAAACAAATAACTGTATTGGAACACCCTCCCTACTCACCTGATCTGGGCCACAGTGACTTTTTAAAAAAAATTTATTGGGGTGACAATTGTTAATGAAATTACATAGATTTCAGGTGTACAATTCCGTATTACATCATACATAAATCCCATTGTGTGTTCACCACCCAGAGTCAGTTCTCCCTCCATCACCATATATTTGATCCTCCTTACCCTTATCACCCACCCTCCACCCCCCTTACCCTCTGGTAACCACTAAACTATTGTCTGTGTCTATGAGTTTCTGTTTCTCATTTGTCTTGTTCTTTTGTTGTTTTTGGTTTATATACCACATATCAGTGAAATCATATGGTTCTCTTCTTTTTCTGTCTGACTTATTTCACTTAGCATTATAATCTCAAGATCTATCCACGTTGTCACAAATGTTCCTATATCATCTATTCTTACCGCCAAATAGTATTCCATTGTATATATATACCACAACTTTATTCATTCATCTATCGAAGGACATTTTGGTTGTTTCCATATCTTGGCCACCATAAACAAAGCTGCAATGAACATTGGAGCACACGTGTCTTTATGTATAAATGTTTTCAGATATTTTGGGTAGATACCCAGGAGAGGGACTGCTGGGTCATATGGCAATTCTATTCGTAAATTTTTTGAGGAACCTCCACACTGCCTTCCATAACGGCTGCACCAGTCTGCATTCCCACCAACAGTGTAT
Organism: Rhinolophus sinicus; assembly: GCF_036562045.2. Taxonomy (NCBI): domain Eukaryota; kingdom Metazoa; phylum Chordata; class Mammalia; order Chiroptera; family Rhinolophidae; genus Rhinolophus; species Rhinolophus sinicus. The sequence continues at coordinate 96,837,563 of NC_133752.1, forward strand.
GAGGGTTCCTTTTTCTCCACAGCCTTTCCAACACTTGTTACTATTTGTCTTGTTGATGATAGCCATTCTGACTGGGGTGAGGTGATATCTCATTGTGGTTTTGATTTGCATTTCTCTAATGATTAGTGATGTAGAGCATTTTTTCATATGTCTGTCTATTTGCCATTTGTATGTCCTTTTAGGAGGAATGTCTCTTCAGGTCCTCTGCCCATTTTTCAATTGGGTTGTTTGTTCTTTTGTTGTTGTTTCATGAGTTCCTTATATATTTTGGATATTAGCCTCTTATCTGAGGCACTATTTGCAAATACCTTCTCCCATTTCGTTGGTTGCCTCTTTATTTTGTAGATGGATTCTTTTGCTGTGCAGAAGCTTTTAAGTTTCATATAGTCCCATTCGTTTATTTTAGCTTTGACTTCCATTGCCTTTGGAGTCAAATTCATAAAATGCTCTTTGAACCCAAGGTCCATAAGTTTAGTACCTATGTTTTCTTCTATGCAGTTTATTGTGTCAGTTCTTATGCTTAAGTCTTTCATCCATTTTGAATTAATTTTCGTATAGGGTGACAGATATCAGACCAGTTTCATTCTTTTGCACATGGCTATCCAATTCTCCCAGCACCATTTATTGAAGAGGCTGTCTTTCCTCCATTGTATGTGCTTTGCTTCTTTGTAAAAATTATCTGTCCATATTTATGTGGTTTTATTTCTGGTTTCTCAATTCTATTCCATTGGTCTATATGTCTGTTTTTCTGCCACTACCATGCTGTTTTGATTATTGTAGCCCTGTAGTACAAGCTAAAGTCAGGGAGTGTGATACCTCCAGTATTGTTCTTTTTTCTTAAGATTGCTTTGGCTATTCGGGGTCTTTTGTGGTTCCAAACAAATCTGATGATTTTTTTGTTCTATTTTTTTTTAAATGCCATTGGATTTTGATGGGGATTGTATTAAATCTGTATATTGCTTTGGATAATATGGCCATTTTAACTATGTTGATTTTTCCAATCAATGAGCATGGAATGTCTTTCCATTTCTTTGTGTCTTCTTCAATTTCTTTCAAAAATGTCTTATAGTTTTCAGCATATAGGTCCTTCACATCCTTGGTTAAGTTTATTCCTAAGTATTTTATCCTTTTGCTGCAATTGCAAAAGGAATTGTTTTTGTATTTCTTTTTCTGAAATTTCATTGTTAGTATATAGGAATGCAATGGACTTTTGTACGTTGATTTTGTAGCCAGCAACTTTACTGTATTCGTTGATTGTTTCTAATAGCTTTTAGGTGGAGTCTTTAGGGTTTTCTATATATAACATCATGTCATCTGCAAAAGTGATAATTTAACTTCTTCATTCCCTATTTGGATGCCTTTTATTTATTTCTCTTGCCTGATTGCTCTGGCAAGGACTTCCAACACTATGTTGAAAAGCAGAGGTGATAGGGCACAGCCCTGTCGTGTTCCTGAACGTAGAGCAAAGGGCTTTAGTTTTTCACCATTAATTATGAGATTAGCAGAGGGCTAGTCATATATGGCCTTTATTATGTTAAGGTATTTTCCTTCTATACCTATTTGATTAAGTGTTTTAATCATAAATGGATGTATCTTGTCAAATGCTTTTTCTGCATCAATTGATATAATCATATGATTTTTGTCCTTTATTTTGTTTATGTGATGTATCACATTGATGGATTTCCGGATGTTGAACCATCCTTGTGCCCCAGGGATGAACCCCACTTGGTCGTGATGAATAATCTTTTTAATGCATTGTTGTATTCGATTTGCTAGAATTTTGTTTAGGATTTTTGCATCTGTATTCATCAGAGATATTGGTCTGTAGTTTTCTTTTTTGTGTTGTCCTTACCAGGTTTTGGTATCAGGGTAATGTTGGCCTCGTAAAATGAGTTAGAGAGTATTGTCTCTTCTTCAATTTTTTGGAAGAGTTTGAGCAGGATTGGTATTAGATCCTCTTTGAAGGTTTGGTAGAATTCACTAGTGAAGCCATCTGGTCCCGGACTTTTGCTTTTGGGAAGGTTTTGGATGACTGATTCAATTTCGTTACTGGTGATCGGTCTGTTTAGATGTTGCAGTTCTTCATGGTTCAGCCTTGGAAGGCTGTATGTTTCTAAGAACTTGTCCATTTCTTCTAGGTTATTGAATTTAGTGGCATATAGTCCTTCAGAGTATTCTTGGATGATCTTTTGTATTTCTGTGGTGTCCGTGATAACTTCCCCTTTTTCATTTCTAATTTTGTTAGTGTCTTCTCTCTTTTTATCTTAGTGAGACTAGCCAAGGGTTTGTCAATTTTGTTAATCTTTTCAAAGAACCGGCTCTTTGTTACATTAATTTTTTCTATCGTCTTTTTGTTCTCTATTTCATTTAGTTCTGCTCTGATTTTTGTTATTTCCTTTCTTCTGCTGACCTTGGGTTTCATTTGTTCTTCTTTTTCTAGTTCTTTAAGGTGTAACATGAGGTTATTTATTTGGGATCTTTCTTGTTTCTTGAGATAGGCCTGTAATGATATAAATTTCCCTCTTAAAATTGCTTTCACTGCATCCCAAAAATTCTGGTAGGATGTATTTTCATTGTCATTTGTTTCTATGTATCTTTTGCTCTCTCCTCTAATTTTCTAATTTCTTCTTTGACTCAGTTGTTCTTTAAAAGTATGTTGTTTAATCTCCATGTGTTTGTGTTTTTTCCTGCTTTCTTTTTGCAGTTGATATCCAATTTCAAAGCCTTGTGATCAGAGAATATGCTTGGTATGATTTCAATCTTCTTAAATTTGCTGAGGCTGATTTTATGTCCCAATATATGGTGTACCCTTGAGAATGTTCCATGTACACTAGAAAAGAATGTATAGTCTGATGTTTTAGGATGAAGTGCTCTATAAATGTCAATTATGTCCATTTCATCTAATGTGTCATTGAGGGCTGCTATTTCGTTATTTATTTTATGTTTGGTTGATCTATCCATAGCTGTCAATGATGTATTTAAGTCCTCTAGTATAATTGTGTTTTGGTCAAATTCTCCCTTTGTTCTGTTAGTAGTTGCTTGGTATATTTCGGTGATCCCTGATTGGGGGCATAAATATTGATGACTATTATATCTTCTTGTTGTATATTCCCCTTTACCATTATGAAATGTCCATCTTTGTCTCTTGTTACCTTTTTCACCATGAAGTCTGTTTCATCTGATATCATTATGGCTACACCTTACTTTCTCTGGGTACCATTTGTTTGGAGTGTTAATTTCCACCCTTTCACTTTGAGTCTATGCTTTTCCTTGTAGCTGAGATGTGTCTCTTGGAGACAGCATACGGTTGGGTTTAGTTTTTTGATCCAATCTGCTACTCTGTGTCTTTTTATTGGTGAGTTCAGTCCATTTACATTTAGGGTGATTATTGATATGTGAGGATTTCCTGTCATTCTATCTATAGTTTTCTGGTAAGGCTGTGTCTCCATTGTTTCTTTGCCTTTTTGTTGTTGTCTATTATTTCCATGTGGTGGTATTCTATGATGTTTCCCTCTGTTTCTTCTTTTATTACAGTATATATTTCAGTTCTGGATTTTTTTTGAGTGGTTACCCTTAAGTTTATGTAAAAGAAAGTTTGATATTTAGAGTATTCCATTTTCTTCAGCATGTTTACTTTCTCCATTCCCATATTCTGGTTCAGGCCTTTACTCTCCCCCTTTTTATGTTTTGGTTGCCACAAATTGTTCCTGTTGGTGGTGGTCGAATAGCCTCCTTTAGTATTTCTTGTAGTGCAGGTTGTGTATTAGAAAATTCTCTCAGCTTCTGTATGTCTGGAAAGGTCTTTATTCCTCCTTCATATCTAAAGGATATCTTTGCTGGATATATTATTCTTGGCTCATGATTTCTCTCTTTCAGTAGTTTGAATATTTGGTTCCACTCCCTCCAGGCTTGTAGAGTTTCTGCTGAAAATCTGGTGATAATCTAATGGGCTTTCCTTTGTAAATTACCGTCTTCTTTTCTCTGGCTGCTTTGAGGATTCTTTCTTTGTTGTTGATTTTAGACAGCTTCAATACAATGTGCCTTGGAGAAGGTCTGTTGGGATTGAGGTAATTAGATATTCTATTTGCTTCTTGGATTCGAGGATCCAGTTCTCTCCACAAGTTTGGGAAGTTCTTGTCAACAATTTGTTTGAATATATTCTCTGTTCCCTTTTCTCTTTCTTCTCCTTCTGGTATGCCCATTATTCTTATATTGCTCTTTCTGATGGAGTCAGAAAGTTCTTGTAGAGTTCTTTCATTTCTTTTAAGTCTCAAGTCTCTTTCTTCTTCCATCTGTGTAATTTCCAGGTTTCTATCTTTGATGTCACTGATTCTTTCCTCCACCTTGCAACTCTACTACCTAAGCTGGTTATTTCATTCTTAATTTCTTCTATTGAGTTCTTAATCTCCAGAAATTCTATTTTGTTCCTATTAAAAATTTCAATCTCTTTCATAAAATGCTCGCGTTGTTCTTTGATTGTGTTTCTGAGTTCATTAAATTGCCTTTCTGTATTTTCTTGTATCTCATTAAGTTTTTTCAGAACTGCAATCTTGAATTCTCGGTCATTTATGTCACATATTTCCATATCTTTAAGTTCTTTTCTGGAGACTTTTCACTTTCTTTTTGAGCTGTCTTGTTGCCTTGGTTATTCATGGCAATTACTGATTTACTATTTTTCTTCCTAGACATCTGCAGGAGTGGGTTGTGCAACAGGTTGATAGGAAGAGGTCTTTCTTTTGTCTTCCAGTACTTGTTGGTAGAACGTTCTATTTTCTCTCTGAAGCCTTTTTTTTTCTCTCTCACACAGTACTGCTATGTTTTCTCTGCACTATTCCAGCTTCTCATACAATGGGGGTATTCCCTGGGAGATGGGCTTCTCCTCTGTTAATAATTCGCCGGGATCACAGGGCGCAGTGTCTGTTTGGGTATGTGGAGAGCTTTTGAAGTTCCAAAGCTCTTCCTGCACCAGATTCAGAGCCCGTATGTTTCAACAGTTCTGTTTACTCCTGCAGGGATCTGCCCAGATCGGTGGGTCCAGGGGTGGGGTGAGTTTTGAGAGGTGGCCCAGAGCAATGGCAGCGACCACCATCACAGCCAGTCCTGCTTCCACAGCTCCCTCCCCTTTGCCGGAACAGATTGGGATGTGAACCTGTGTTTGCGGTCCACAGTTCTCAGAACAGCAGATATTCTGTACTTTTGATCTAACACTGCTTCTAGCACTGGGCAGGTGGGAGTGGGGCGAGCTCTGGGAGGGTAGGGAGGGGGCGGCTAGTCTCAGTGCCTAAGGCTTCCATTCTCTGCTCAGCAGTGAGGGCTTAAACCACCGTTTTCAACCTTCTTTCCTCAGTCTTTTCTCCAAGGTCTCTGCCGTGAGCGTTGGGTTCAGCCATGTTATATGCTGCCCCCTCAGCCCTGTGGGCCATAAGCG